>NC_073304.1:231268360-231995860 GCF_027595985.1 Sorex araneus
AAACCCTCTCAATAAATATAAACTCAGAGGAGAGAAGTTGGATTCCTTCTGCACCTCAACCCCCCCCCCCCCCCGCCCAAATTGTTATATTAGACACATCTTAACTCCCAGCAAAATCTAGTGATTGGGTCCAATTTTGACACTTTATTGTCTGCCCTATTCCTCACTGCTAAAATTTGTCTTCTTGTTGATTTTCTGAGTTACACATAAGTTGCTAAACACATATTGTGTACTGAGTGCATCTTCATTTGCTTTCCAAGTTAAAAGGTGTATTAGATATGGGAAGTCCTGTTTTAATCATAAGCAAAATCCCCAGACCAGGAAAGAAACATTATTAATATTTATTCTTTGAAATAGTGAAGACTTACAATGAATATAGGAGGCAGAATCTGGAACTTTTACTATGGAAGAGTTATTCACATGAAACATTATTTTTATGAGTATTATCTACTTGGTTTTATATATGTGCATATATAGTACATTCCCTAGAGTTTAGATACTGGGCAGTTAGAAGCACATTTTCACCAGACATCGGACATTTACAATAAATCACTTAAAAAATTTGTTTTTTAATTTTATAAAGTAGTTCACAATGGGCTGGAGTGATAGCACAGTGGTAGGGTGTTTGCCTTTCACACAGTCGACCAGTGTTCAATTCCTCCGCCCCTCTCAGAGAGCCCGGCAAGCTACCGAGAGTATTGCGCCCACACGGCAGAGCCTGGCAAGCTACCCGTGGCATATTGGATATGCCAAAACCAGTAAGTCTCACAATGAGAGACGTTACTGGTGCCCGCTCGAACAAATCAATGAGCAATGGGATGATAGTGACAGTGACAGTTCACAATACTTTATTACATTTCACAGTCAAACACCAATCCCACCACCATGACACCTTCCCACCACCATATTTCGGGTGTTTCCATCCCGAACCCCAATCCCTGCCCCAAAGCAGAACCAAAATTATGCGATATTTCCCTCTAAGGTCGGTTGCCTCCTACTTTGAATCCCATCAGATGTGGTGTGGTCCTCTCGGAGTATGGGTAGGGCGAGTCCTGTGAAGAGTCTCACGGCTGCAAATGCGGCCGCGCAGACCAGGAAAGGTTCACGTGTGGGTGAGGCTTGGCCTGAGCATGTGGAGAGCGGCTGTGAGCCTGGCAACAGTTCAGTTCTGGGGGTTTTCCGCTGCCAGGGCTGGGTCCCTTGGAGGAGTGAGGGGTCTCACTCGCTCCCCCAAGTGAAACAGGCTGGTGCAGGGTCCAGTGGCATGGTTATAGAGAATGCACAAACTCACTTCCATGATGCCTTCCTGGCTAATAACTTTCCAGAAAGACAAGGTAGAAAGGATAAGCTGGAAAGATCTTTGCTAAATATCCTTATGGTGGGAGATACAGCAGTAAGTGTCAGAGGTTCTGAGAGTAGGTCTGTCTCTGTGCCCCCCTCTCCCCACCCTCCCCCACACTCCCCTGCGTCTGACTGCACGCATACCCAGGAGCAGGATGCGATACAGAGAGATGACTGGGCATCACCTGTGCTTCTCACACGTGTTAGCATGCACCGATGTCACACACACAAGGAAGGGAGTGTGTATCTAGATTGTTCTGTGGTTGTTTGTCTTGTTTTTCCTACACAACTGAGAATTTTAGCCCCTGGATGCTTTTCTGAGGAGAGTATAGATCATACACTGAGATAAAGAAGACTTTTCATCCTGACACTGTCCTTAGAAATAGGCCTTCCGTGTAGAAGAGGCAAAATATTTCAGTGAAGAAAAAAAAATTCACATTTGCCCAGAGAGTTAGAACCAAGCTAAGGCGCTGACCTAGCACTCCAACTGAACCTGGTCTCTGTCTCTCAGCGCCGTATATGGTCCCCCCAAAAAATACAAAACCGGAAATTGCCCCTGAACCCTACAGGGTGAGGACCAAACTACCTTCCCAACCAAAGAGAAACTTCACTTCGGTTTTTGTTTGTTTCGTTTATGGACCATACTCGATGGTATTCGAGAGCTACAGCAGCTTGGTGTTTTGGGGTCCTGGCTGATTGCTTTGGGGTCACTCCTGGACCATGCCGTGCCAGTGATTGAACGTGGGCAGCCCACTTGCCAGGTCTGTACTCAAGCTATTCTCAAACCCATTAGGCGATTCTCTAGTTGAAGTTTTTACTTTTTAATTTGTTTCCTTGATGCTACGCCTGTGGAACTTGAGAGTTTGTACCCCGCTTCCCATCATAATTTTTGAATAAAGGAAACAAAAAGAAAAGAGTAAAAATTTCAATGCCTTATTTTTTAATAAGTTTCTTTTCTGCTCTGCACATAGTCGGTACAAAGATGTTAAAGTATAACGAATGAGGTTCTGGAAAGCACAGTATAAAAGCGGAAACAAAAACAAAATAATGTTCCTAAGAACTCTAGCAGACTGGAGTGATAGCACAGCGGGTATGGCATTTGCCTTGCACGCGGCTGACCCGGGTTCGATTCCTCCATCCCTCTCGGAGAGCCCAGCAAGCTACCAAGAGTATCTCGCCCGCACTGCAGAGCCTGGCAAGTTACCCATGGCGTATTCGATATGCCAAAAACAGTAACAAGTCTCACAATGGAGATGTGACTGGTGCCCGCTCAAGCAAATCCATGAACGGAGGGACAACAGTGCTACAAAAACTCTAGCACTGCTTCATTACTTTAACTGGTGATTACAAGGTTGCTTGGGTTACTATTCTATTCTCTTCTATGATGTTTATTCCTCCCTTCTTAATAATTAATTTTTTCAAAGTGTAATCACTTGTTTTCACTTAGAAAACACTCAGAAAACACATAGTTATTTAATATTTTGGATAAACTCTCTTTACTCAGTTGTGAACACCCAGATACACTGTAGTTGGAAAGAGAAGCTTTGGGAACTGTTATTGAGCTAAATAAACAACAACTGTGGTAAATACGACGTTGGTTCAGGCATAGACCGCATAAGCATTTATTCCTATTAGGGGTAGGAAAGCATTGGGGTGGGGGGTAGGGAGGGGTGGTCCCTGCAAAACTTTCTTTCTTTCTTTCTTTCTTTCTTTCTTTCTTTCTTTCTTTCTTTCTTTCTTTCTTTCTTTCTTTCTTTCTTTCTTTCTTCTCTTCCTTCCTTCCTTCCTTCCTTCCTTCCTTCCTTCCTTTCTTCTGTTCTTTCTCTCTTTCTTCTGTTCTTTCTTTCTTTCTTTCTTTCTTTCTTTCTTTCTTTCTTTCTTTCTTTCTTTCTTTCTTTCTTTCTTTCTTTCTTTCTTTCTTTCTTTCTTTCTTTCTTCTGTTCTTTCTTTCTTTCTTTCTTTCTTTCTTTCTTTCTTTCTTTCTTTCTTTCTTTCTTTCTCTCTCTTCCTTCCTTCCTTCCTTCCTTCCTTCCTTCCTTCCTTTCTTTCTTCTGTTATTTCTCTCTTTCTTTCTTCTGTTCTTTCTTTCTTTCTTTCTTTCTTTCTTTCTTTCTTTCTTTCTTTCTTTCTTTCTTTCTCTCTTTCTTTTGTTCTTTCTCTCTTTCTTTCTTTCTTTCTTTCTTTCTTTCTTTCTTTCTTTCTCTCTTTCTTTTGTTCTTTCTCTCTTTCTTTCTTTCTTTCTTTCTTTCTTTCTTTCTTTCTTTCTTTCTTTCTTTCTTTCTTTCTTTCTTTCTCTCTTTCTTTTCTTTCTTTCTCTCTTTCTTTCTCTCTTTCTTTCTCTCTTTCTTTCTTTCTTTCTTTCTTTCTTTCTTTCTTTCTTTCTTTCTTTCTTTCTTTCTTTCTTTCTTTCTTTCTTTCTTTCTTTCTTTCTTTCTTTCTCTTTCTTTCTTTCTTTCTTTCTTCTCTTTCTTTTTTTTTCCCCGGCAGAGTTTATACCTGACGGGGAAGGAATACACAAAAGGGAAATGATGATGAATGTATACTTGCTCCTGCCGAAATCCCTTTCAAAAAGAAATAACACTAACAAAAGCAAAGGGGAGTTGGGAATGCAGAGACCATCCGCCCACCAGCCCAGGTGAGCCCACGGACCACCTCCCCCACGCCCCCCACCCCTGCGGCCCTAGCCATGAAGAAAGAAGGCAAGACCATCCTGAACTCACAGCCAGGGTGGTCTTCTGTGTGCAGAACTGAAAGCAAACAAGGGCGAGCTCTAGCCAGATGTGGGGGCTTTCAGGTTCACTGACAGTTCCTGGGGTACTGGGAGTCAGAGCAGCTCATGCGCGCTCCTGCCCGCCTCCGGAAGCGGGGAGACGCCGAGGCCAAAGGAACGCATCAGCCCCAGGTCCCCCAGTCAGCGTTTGTCTGAGGCATCATGCTTGCTTCTTCTCCAAGAATACACACCTGGGCAAAGATGTCACTGATACTGACGTTCCACTCGCTATAGTGAATGGCTAAGCCTACCGATACACCTTACTATGTTTTTAATTGAATCACCATAAGATGCACAGTTACGAAAGTTGTTTATGATCCTAGTTCAGCCATACAATGTTCCAGTTCCCATCCCTTCACCAGTGTACATTTCCCACCATCAATGTCCTCAGTTTCCCTCCCACCACCTCCCAGCATCCCCAAGCCTCTCTCTATGGCAAGTTCTCTCTCTCTTTCTCTCTCTCTCTCCCCTCCCTCCCTCTCTCCATCTCTGTCTCCCTCCCTCCATCTTTCCATCTCTCTTTCTCTCTTTCTCTCTCTCTCTCTCTCTCTCTCTCTCTCTCTCTCTCTCTCTCTCTCCTCTCTCCTCTTTTGGACATTATGGTTTATAATACAGATACTGAGAAGTGATCATATTTTTCATTCACCTACTTTCAGAGCTCAGTTCTTATCCAGAGTGATCATTTCCTGTGAGGAATTGGCCCGGGACAGACTATAGGGATTAATTTAGGCATCGCAAAATAACTGGTTTTTCTGTCCCTGAGCAAGGAACTCGGATACAGGCACCCCGAGTTGCAAGTCACGAGAAGGGTGGTCAGACCAGATAACCAGATGTCACGAGACCCCTGAGTGCCCCCAAAACCAGGACATTCCTGAACATTGACGCAATGCTGATCTCTAAAACTATAGGCTAAGGAGTGATGTCCTTCTAAATGGATTGGTTAAGAAAATATGTACCACAGGCTCTGCATTTCATAAAGGCTGGGGAAGGCCTATAAAAGATCTCCTTTGGAGAAGCTCGGGGTCTTGCCCAACCTGCTGGACCTGCGTGTCCGCGTAGGCGGCTGGACCCTGGCTAGCCAGTCTTACAATAAACCCTGCTTGCTGTTTGCAGTCTCTGGAGTCTCTTTGTCGTTAAAGGGAGATCTCGATCCGTGCCTTAACATTTCTAACCATCTTTATCCTAGTGGTATCTTCTGTATTTCCCCTGCCTTCTCTCTCCCTCAGCACTCGAGGCAGCTTCCAACCATGGACCCATGTTTAAAAAACTTGGGAGGTTTTGCTTGGGGTTCTAGGATGTACAATCTTGTTATTGGTAGCTTCCTGGGCACATCATTCCAGGACCACACCCACAACCAGTGTGTACATCTCCAAGAACCCTGAGTGCCCTCCCCTCACCGCCCCCCATTTCTACACCCTCTCCCCAACCCATTGCTTATTGTATAGATCAGTTCTGTCACTGTGCTGCTTTTCGCCTTTCGTGGCTACCTTCCTAGATGCATTTAGGTCCTGCTTAGGAGACCATTCCCTTTCTGATTGACTTGACTCAGCGTAATATCTTCTTGTTCCATCATGTTGCAGCCAATTATGTGATTTTGCTCTTTCTTCGAGCTGCAGAGCATTTCCCAATAGAACCACCTACTAGCTCAAGGAAGTGTTGATATTTTTGTTTGTTTGTCTTTGTTTGATTTGGTGGTTGTTCTGGAGCCACAGACAGCTGTGTCGGGGCTTACTCCTGCCTCTGTGCTCAGGGATCATTCCTCACAGGGTTTGGTGGACCATGTGGGGCGATGAGCATCCAACCAAAGTTAGTGACATGCAAGGCATGGCCCTTCCTTGCTGTACTCTGTCTCCAGCACGTGGCCCAAGAAGATGTGATGTCTTTCCTTGGAGGTGGTGATTTCTAGCCTGTCCTATACATGGGTATCAAGAGATGCTTCCTTCTTGGTGAAGAGATTTTTTAGAAAGATTATTTGGGAAAACAGAAGGAAGAAATGTCTTCTTTTCACACTCACCTGATTTTCTCTTTCCTTGATTCTCCAAAGCCTGGTTTCAAAACTGTTTGATTTGTTGTATTGAAGTTTTTTGTCTTTTTTTTGTTGTTGTTGATTTGCTTGTTTAATTTTGTTTTCATTTCTTATCTCACTTTCACTTCTACTGGACAAACACAAACCCCATAATTTTTAAAAGCATGTTCAATCACATGACTTTTATTTTATTTTAGCTTTTTGGGTCACGATGCACAGGGGTTACTCCTGAATTTGCACTCAGGAATTACTCCTGGTGATGCTTGGGGGACCATATGAGATGCTGGGAATCAAACCCAGGTCGGCTGTGTGCAAGGCAAACACCCTTACCCGCTGTACTATTGCTCCAGCCCCCAGTCACATGACTTTTAATAGTAAGTCTTTGCCCATAGGTCTATCTGGTAGGTATCTTGTGAAGGTAGGCAAAGACTCTGATATTAATTTCAGCAACATCAACTCTTTCTTGGTGGACACCGTATTTGGAGGTAGAAGGTCGTTCCTTCCTTCTTCCTTTTTACTTTTGCTTTTCTTAGGGATTTGGCCAAGCTGTTTTATTTCTATGAGCCAATTTGCTGCAAAGTGACATCCCGAGACAACCATTAATGAAGCTCACCAGGAATTGACAAATCCTTTGCTTTCCAGGTGGGTCCTGGGTCTTACCTTTGAGTCCTGGAAAGGTTATTGATGTTCTCTCAACACTGGTCAAACCGAAACTGAATTTCATTTTACTTCGTTGAGAGTCTGTTTACGAAAGTCACTAAATCACCCTGCCTGTGACCTCAGCTACAAGTTCAAACCCTTTTTCACAGCCATTAACTTTTTCAGCGTTCCGCCCAGCAGATGTGCGTTCTTGGGCTTAATCTCTTCCATACTGGATAATGCAGTTTCCCTGATGGCAACTAGCTATAGTACAGACTTCTCATCCCTCAGCTACAGTTTGTCTATGTTGTTTACTGATTCACCCCAAATATCCTTTATCAAATTATTGACAGGAGTTATGAGTTTGCAAAATCATTTTTTAAAAACAACTTTTAAAGACACACAATGTTTAGAACAGGGCATTCAATGTGATAACCTCACAAATGAAACATTCATTGAATGATTTGTACTCTTGTTAAATTCACGGATGTCAGGTTTACTTATTAAGTTTTAAAAAAATCAGCTACACTGAGATATCTTTTTTCTTGCATACAAACTCAATACTACCAATTTTCCCCATAAAATTATGACAAGAGTTTTGTTTATACATATACACATGCTGAAAAGAAGAAAAGCTAAGAAATGTAGCTGCTTACAGTTTTGAAAATTATAAATATAAACAATATTTTATTGTCTGAGCTAATAGGGCAATCACAATAACAATAACAATGATGGGTCTCATTCCCCTAACCCTGAAAGAGCCTCCAATGTGGCACCGTTGGGAAGGATGAGTAACGAGAGGCTGCTAAAATCTCAGGGCTAGGACAAGTGGAGACGTTACTGAGACCGCTCGAGAAAATCAATGATCAACGGGATGATGATGATGATGATGGTGATGAACCTTCCTACTGGCTTACTTGCTAGACTCTCAGTGCTAAGCTGTACACATTTTGGTTTGATTCTCACTGACATCATGGGTTGCAAGAACTAAGATGCAACCAGATGCAACCAGATGGGAAAACAGGACTGGATGTCTTTGAAAAATTAACTAGCCTTTCTGTTTTTTTTTTCAGGTTACTATATGATCTTTGTTCTATAAAACAGATAATATGAGGAAATCAGTAAGCATAGAGTATCACATATTTCACTGGGGAAAAAAGATTACTCCAATCTTAAATTTTTGCAGGTTTAAAATGATCTTTTACAGGGCCAGAGAGATAACTCAACAGACTAAGCAAATGTGGTGTATATTAAGGACGCACATTTAATTCCAGGAGCACCACAGGGAGGAGTCCTTGAAAAAAGAGGTCAAAGTAGCTCTTAGGCACCACAAATTGGGATGCCAAATTGAAATAAGTAAATAGATAGTACTGCATCACTGTCACCCCATTGTTCATCGATTTGCTCGAGCAGGCACCAGTAACGTATCCATTGTGAGACTTGTTACTGTTTTTGGTATATCAAATACACAATGGGTGGCTCATCAGGCTCTACCATGTAGGCAGGATACTCTCGGTAGCTTGCCGGGCTCTCCGAGAGGGATGGAGGAATCAAACCCGGGTCCACCATGCGCAAGGCAAATGCCCTACACATTATGCTATCGCTCCAGAAATAAGTAAATAGATAATAAAGACTAAAATGATCTCTTTCACCATCTGGGTAATTTAGCTACACACACACACACACACACACACACACACACACACACATACACACACAGAGAAAGCGTCTCTGACTTTTGCCTTTGAATCCTTATACATTAGCTTGGATAATCTATAACTTCTTCGCCCTTTCCTATCTCAAATTTGTAATATAAGAAGCACAGTAAGTACATGTAAAAATGTAAGTAGCCTTTAAAATCTTGTCGCCTCTACTATTTCCAAAGGCCAACATCATTGTTCCTTCTTGTCAGCTGTTCACTTAAAAATTAAATTCCTCCAAATTCACTTTCTTTCTCACTGGAAATTTCAGCTGCCATCAGATGGAGTTTTTCTGTTGTTTACTTGTCCCTAAAGTCTCTCTGTTAAAGATTTTATTTCTCCAGGCAACCAGCTGGTTTTCCACATAGATAAGGTCAATTAATTTGACCTCGAGTTCAATATGAAATGCATAATAAAAGCTGGTGCCCCAAGAACCGGATGTGGCCTTTCAAAAAAAGCTACTTGCCCAGGACAGGGAACAATAATTTATTACCTCATAAACCCCAGTTGAAATGCGCGTTGCTGAGCGTGGTAATGACAAGGGGCCTGTGTGTCTTTATTTATTTATTTTTCTTCTATGCGATGGAGCGGTGGGAGGAGGGGAGGCACCTGCGCTATTGAGGAAGGGGAAGTCGCATTGTGAAGAAGCCGCTGTTTCCTGGGCTCTTTAAAGATACACGAACCCAGCGTGGATCCCGGTTTCTCTGCAGCGGGATTTGCACTGACCAAAATGTCAACGGCCGGGCCGGGCCGCGGGTGCTTATTCTTGACTTTGGGAAACGAGATTCTGTGATTCACACACACACATGGCTTTGGAGAACTGTGATAACTCCCTGAGCGGCAAAGTCTGGAGCAAAATACAAAAATTCAAGTTGCTCTGAATAATCAACCCCCTTTCCCTCCCCTTCAAAAACAATGGAGACTATTATTTATGATCGGGTAGATGATTTGTACTTAGCAATGTCATTTTAACACAGTTTTGAGGCTGGCGACGTCTGGATTTGTGTATCTTAGACACTTTTTAGGAATGAGTCCTGAGCTTGTGTGCCGGCAGCAACTTCCTTGTGTGGGGTGGGTGATTCCGCGCCTTTATCGCTATACACGAATGTGTAATAATTGCCCTTGTCTCTCATTTTAGTCTACATGGTAAACAACTCTGAATGAATCCACTTTAATCACATTTCAAATTACATCCTTGATTTGTCTCATCGTTAGGACAAATCAAAGCATATACATATTTCTAAGGTTTCTGAATACTATTTCCTCACTAGAAATCACCTCCAGTTACCTTGTATTTAGAAATGAATAATGTTCGCTTCCTTGGGGGGGACAGAGTCCAATATATCTGACTAGACAAAACATCCCTTTCAACACATGTACTTACCCCCCAAACAAGTATTTTCTGACCTTTGCATAGGTCCTTGGGAGATTTTTACAGACAGTGAAAAATCATTTTAGAAAACCAGTGACAGGGCTGGAGAGATAGCACAAGAGCATTTGCCTTGCACTCGGCCAACCTGGGTTCGATTCCCAGCATCCCTGAGCACTGCCAGGAGTAATTCCTGAGTGCAGAGCCAGGAGTAAGCCCTGAGCATCCCTGCCACAGGGTATGACCCAAAAACAAAAAGCAAAAACAAAACAAAAGGAAACTCAGTGACAATTTTGGAAAAGTAGAGCTTTTTGAGAAATGATATCAGAGAGTCTTAAGAAAATCCTCCTATGGGTGCCTAGCAGAAAAATTTTCACTTTACACCCTGACTTTGAGGGTGAGAGCAAAAAAATACAAAAGGAGCAGGGTGGCTCAAGGGAGTGAAGTGAAAAACAGAAAAACGCTGAAGGCAGACAAGCTTATTTCAAATATTTTGCGCAGAGAACCATGTGCATTTTTGTTAAAATGTAAATTGAAGCATCTATTTCGAGAACCAAAAGGCTTAACTAGCCGATGTCTGACATTTATAATTTGAAACATTTGGCCCATGAAAAGCACCAGTGACACTCTGAGTGACTTGACGAGCAGGACATAACTTACACACACACAAAGTATACATTTGTATTTGTCCAGAGTCACACATATGCAGCCCCTCTTGGAGAGCTCAGTATCCCACCCGTATGGCTGAACCTGGCAAGCTACCCATGGCGTATTCAATATGCCAAAAACAGTCACAACAAGTTGTTGCGTGAACGTTCGTGCGGTCAGAGGCACTGAGACAAGGAACTCGGAAGAAATGTATTTCATGGAGGGTCTAGGTTCTCTCTGACTCTTAGACAAAGGTAGAGAGCCCTGTAGTCTCTTGATCATGGTACCTCTAAAGGACATAATACAGTGACATCATCAAAGGCATCAAAAAGTTACAGAAAGAACATTGAGACAGTGGAAACATATTGTTTCTTTGTACCTGTGGGCCTGTAGCCTGGGGGGAAGGATACAAAGCCAGCACTGAAACTTTTCTTGGGCTACAGGCACCTGGATTTACATCCCAAAGACAAGGCTGGGCCAGAGCCTGCATTTTGCAATCTCAAAGGTCAGGCCTGGCTAACACCAGAGATCTGCATGTCAAAGACCAGCCAGGCTTCTGCGAGAGAAGGAAAACTGCTCTTTTCACAATACTGAAATGATTTTTGTGAAGGCAGCTTGAAGGGGAAAAATGTTCAGCTTCATCCAAACCAGTCAGGACACACAAGAAATCCCCCCCATTTTCATGGGTCCCTGTGTTCCTGTCTGTAGTACGGTACAGTCTACATGGGCTCGCCCTGATAGCTCAGTCCAGCCCCAAGGACAAGTCTCACAATGGAGATGTTCCTGGTGCCCGCTCGGGCAAATAGATCAACAATGGGAAGACAGTGCTACAGGGCTACCCATATGCAGAGAAGACAAACAGGCCAATTCTTTCTCCTGTGCATTTTCTTTGCAGCCAGTATTCTCTTATCTTATCTACTTTCTAATGGTAGGCTTTGTATTTTTTTTGTTGTTGTTGGGGATTTTATCTTGAGGCTAAATTTTCTTATTTCACAAGACTCCAAAAAAAAAAAAAGTAAAAAAATGTCTTAGGATCTTAGGGAAAGAAGATGCCATCACTAAATGTCTTTTTGCAGTATCTCTGAATATTTCCCTACTGAGTCATTAAAGAGAGAGAAATCTCTTTCCCTTATTTCTCAGGGCTTCCTCACAATCCCTTACTACTACTCATCTTGATACCCGTCTGCACTCTATTTCAAGCCCACTAATAGTTAAATAGGCTTGTTATTTATCGACGGTGCTAGGAACCTCACCACAATTTATATCATTGTTTCTTGGGGGAGAACATGTTCCCAGTTTCAAATAGCTGACCTAAAAACAAATCCAAAACAGCTTGTTTGTACGTTGAAGGTTGTGTACAGATTCTGCCCTCCACCCGCCACCCCCCTTTTTACTACTGAGAGCTAGTTGGTACCCTGGAGTCATTAATTGCCTGAAAACACAATACACTCGCTGCCGGAAATTGTGGCCTGGACCGTTTCTGACCTCTGGTTATGAAAAGCTTTCTCTAGATCGTTGTCCTCTACAGAAGATTCTTTAATTTTTTACTAGGGACTTTCCTTATTAATGCACTTGAATCTTATGCTCTGAAACCACACATTTACAAATGTATATCAGATCTATGTACGGCCAAAAAAAAAACAACAGGAAAAATCATATTTGAGAGGGCTAAGTGATCACCTCTCAACCCAGGAATGTGACCCAGCCTTTAATTGATTGTAGGCAAATCTCAAAAGAGCTGGTGCTCTGCAAAATCCCTCCTATAATTATCTCCCGAGATAGAACTACCTCCAAAAGAGACTGTTATCACAGGGCTTGAAAGAGCTTCCCTGGCAATAAAAAAAAAAAAAACAAAACTCACCCAAATATTTTCAAATGTGCTCCTGCTGTAAAACTCGGGCAATCAGCTGAATTTCTAGCTCTCTGTGCCCAGGCTTCCCTAGATGATTCTAAACAATAGTTGGAGCAGGTCAAGAAGAAGAGGTTAAAATACATGGCATGAAAGAAAGGCAAGGAAGGGCATAAAAGCTTTGTGAGTCTCGGGAACATAAAACTGTCAGCTGTGTGCAGCAAAATTCTCACGACCCCAGAGCTGAACTTTGTAAATAGGCCTGGCATCCAACTCTTGCTTGCAGAAAATAAAGAGGAAAAGAAAGGAGGTCGCGAGGCGGACTCTCGTCCTGCCCCCACACGCCCTCCAATGCACACACATGTGCTGTATGTGCACTGTTTAACTTTGCAAGGCCCTGTGCAATTGGCCCATTGCATACTGGATTATAGACCGGCCACGGGACAAAACCAGAGTCCTTTCATTTGCACGGTGACCTCGCTAACCCACAGCTACTCAACAGGACTTTTAATATCCTGACTCGGTTGTATGAAACTGAATGATGGTATTATTTGTATTGGCCCACCATCTCCAGTGCTGCTTCTCGGACAGGGTCTTTCGAATCTGTGGGTATTATAAGCTCCCTGAGATGTGTGGAGGACATATAATGCATGACTAAAACCATAGACGTTGGGTATGGGTGGATTTGAGCCTCCATTCAACGAACAGACTCAATTTAAATCTAATTTATTCAGTTTGTTTTATTTTTGGCTCTTTTCTCCTTTAAAACTATGAAAATAGTAGCGGGTGTCTCTTTCAATTACTGTGAAAATTGAAAGACACGCATACCAAGTGACCACACACATTTGGAAGGCTTCACTCAATACCGGATCCATGAGAAGGGTGCAAGGTGAATGATAGATAGCGAGCTGAAATGACCAGTAGGGCTATTACTGACTGATGCTGGACCATAAGGTAAGAAAGGTTTCCCTAGAATAGGAACTGGAAGTCTAGTTATCACTATCCCTCTCTCTCTCTCTCTCTCTCTCTCTCTCTCTCTCTCTCTCTTGTCCTCTCTCTTTAGTTTAAGTTTAAAAAGAAGCTCAGCATATATCAAATAGTACACCCAGAGACATCCTCTTCTCTATGATACCTTCATACTTACAGACTTTAACCTATATCTTTGCTTATTGCCAGAATGAAAACTTTTGTGATGTTGTTGAGAGTTGCTTTTTGAATATGACTGTGGTATCATCTTAAACAGTGTTGATCATGCTACATTTAAATGCATTTGCTGCAAGTGATTTGGAGATTCACAATGTGATGGATCTTGTTCCATGGAGCTCGCTGGGGAATTCTTCTCAGGGATGTGGAGGCATCTTGGATTTGAGTGAGAATCAAAGGACTTTATGTATTTAACTGTGACCCAAGGATTTCTGCTTTAAGGTTAAATGGGTCTTTCTGTTTTCATGAATACCACGGTTAAATGTCATCACATTATACACATTAAGTATTTCTGTATAAAGAGATGTGTAAGCCCTCACCATTTACATATTGTTTCCTGCCATGTTCTCTTCAATTAATATTACATAATCCATTGATATGGGTCACTATTAACTGTGTTTATTGAGATTATCGTCAATCATTTTGTGATCTTGGATCTAAACCCTAATAAGCTTCTTGCTTCCTCAAATACCCTGAGAAAGGTGATCACTACTGTTTTTGGCTAGTATTTCCTTTTCTGCAATATGACTCTTTTGTAAAAGTCATTTTGATGTCTGGTTTATCTGCCATGGTTATTCAAAGCTGTTCTTCTTGTCTCTCTCTCTTTGAACTTGCTTCCAAATTTTTCTTTTATTGACTTTTCGTTTTCTACCATATAAATGTCTTTTTAAAGATTCTCTAAACTTGAGACTCATTTTATGTTAGATTTTAAAATTGGGTGGCAAGATTTATGTGCCTATTTTTTTCCCCATATGTGGTAATTTGATCATCATAAAATTGTCCCTGACACCCTACTTCAACTTTGACCTTGTGATAAAACATCATTCTGCCTTCCTGTTCACATGAGTCTGCTGATCCCTTGCCTGATTGGGAGATAGACATATAGTCACAGCATGTGGGAGTATAACTGATATCACTGTTCAAAAGAAATAGAAATAAAAGAGGAATGGAAGTGTTTTTTTTAAAAAAAGGGAAGGGAAATATGTTATTTTGTGGATACATTAATTATTCCATCATGAGCAGGATTTTGCAATAATGCATATTTTAAATCAAAGTATCAAGGATAACAACCAAGATACGTATTTTACATATTTCACATATTTCTTCTCTTGTTGTCTTGAAAGAAGTCTCAGGAGAAGACATACATTTCTCATTTTATGTGTCAGGGACACAAACTCAGAGATATTTGAAAACTTCTTCCAAAGCAGAAATTGATTGAATGAAAACTTGAGCATGGATCGCCTGAATCTGAATTAATATTTTATTGTGCCATGTTCATCTCTGACTGACTACCGTAGAAAGGAATTTTTTTTCGACATCATATACAGGTACTCTCAGTACTTAAAGAGGAGTTACAATAAGAAATTAACTTATACACAGAGATACAAATGGAGCTGCTCAACCAACGATTATGGATTTAGACAAAAAGCAGTAAGAAAGGAGAAATAAATATACATTTTTCTTAATTTGTGGCAAATAGAAAGAATTTCAAGGTAAAAATTCAAGATCCTCTAAACAAAAATTCTGCTACATAAAAGAATCTTGATGTAGCAGAATTTTGTGTTGTAGATTTAAAAAAATATATATACATATGCATATTTACCTGCCTGCACTGTTTCTTCTCCTATTGTTATGTCAATTAAGTAGATGACTGTCTTTTAACTTTTTGGTATAAATATTTTGTCTCCTCTATTCTGCCTTACCCCATCTTCCCAGGGATGTTCCTTCACTTAGTTTTGAACATAACTTTCTGCTAATATGTATCGTTCTCTTTATTTTAAAATTACCAGGCAATAAACATAGCACATGCTTGTTGGAAACATAAGTAAGTAAGGTAATAGATGTTAAGCATTGGTGGCTTCTATTAGTCACCTATGTTAGAAATCTATTAAAGAACACAATGATTATGAAGAACAATTTCTGTGAGGTATAAGAATGTATACACTTTACTTGATGTATTCTATCACTATCTTGTCTAACTTTGATTAGAATTAATTCTGTATTTTGCTCTCTGACAATTTGCAAAACACAAATTTGTGTTTCTTATTTAAAATTGCAGTCTAAAGGTTTTAGAGTCCTAGCATTCCCATGGAATATTAGGAATATATACTCATTATGAAAGCAGAGTATTATTTAAAAGTATTCCTCATTTAAATAAAAATATACAATATAAAAATATACAAATATTCCTTATTTAAAAAAAAACAAGTCTCTAGGATGATGGAGCAAACATTATGTTAAGTGATATATTCTACAGATGTTTACATTTTAATTTAATTTTGTTTTTTTTAAGACTAGTTTTCTTAGTAAAATTGTGTGGGAAAGTATGTAAATTTTCTGTAATGTCACAGATACCTTCAATGCTTAGTTCTCCGTTATCAAATTTCTCCACCAGCTTGGGAAAGTTGTTATCAAGGATGATCCAACACTGATGCAAAATAATAGGTCAAAGTCCATAGTTGGACATTTCTGCTCACTTTTGGTGTTTGGTGTTACATGGTTTTACATGTTATATGGTTTCATATGATTGGGTAAAGATATAATGTGCGTAGAAATCATTTTGATAAAAAGAATATTAACTTTTTCCTAAAATTTATCTCTGCTGTCTATTAATTTCCTACCCTTAAATCCTAGCAAATATCTTTTCTTCAAAACAGTACCTATAGTTTGTCCTTTTCCTAAACATGTAGTAGAAATTCTATATTGTGTAGCCTCTCTGGATTACGTCTTTCACTTAATTATGTGAGTATAAATTTTGGTCATATCTTCCATGATGTCATAGCTTATTTCTTTTTTTGCACTTGTATATATTCCTTTGTCTGGTTTTAGCATTATGTATTTATCCGTTTGCCTCTTGAAAATTATCTTGCGTATTGTAAGTACTTCAACATTTTATTGGTTGAATAACCATTACTTCAATATTTTATCAGTTATTCTGGGTCTTTCACCTGTCCATATTAACTTATTATTTTTTTTATTTTGGGGACCATACCTGGCAGTGTTCAGGGCTTACTCCTGACAGGGTCAGGGGCCATATGGGGGACCTGAGATCAAAACCAGAGGAAAGGCAAGCACTCCACACACAATACTATTACTCCACCATGTGAACTTTGGAACGATTTCTTTTTGATAACTATAAAGCAACATGACAGAATTTACTAAGATTTATACAGCCTATGTTGATATTTTAGAAATGTATATGTTGAAAATCTAAATAAAATCACCCTCGTTGCACTGTCCAGTGATGGTTCTTATAAATGGGTACTCATTTTGAAAGTATATATTACTATATATATATGAGGAAATCAACCAAGTTTATTAATATTTTGCAATTGGCATTTATTCAAGTTTTATTCTAAATAGCTCCTAATGGGCTTGTCTCTGGACTATATTTATTTATGTTTACTTATGAACTACTGCATATAACTTTTCTTTTTGTATTGGACCTTTAGCCTGAAGCATCTTTACCAACTTTTCCATCTTTTAGCTGAAGAAGACATCACTGTTTCAAGCTACTCTTATGTATCAAAGCACATTTCATTTGTTATAAATATTTTGTACACTTCATCAGCAGCAATCAAAGGTCTATAATCAGTTTGGTTTTTGCTCAAGTCTATATATAATATGCTCATGTGACAGCAAATTAACCACATTTACCTCTCAAAGCTTTCACTCTGTATCCAAAGTAATGTATCAATAGATCAGTGGACAGGGAGTAACTATACATCAAATATGTATTTAACCCTGTGATAAGTCCCCCAGGTCACACACAAAAAACCTTGTCATGAGTAACACAAAAAGATAGGAGAAAGGTTGTTTAGAGTCAGAACACAGCCATTGGCTGCATAGGTCAATTCATAGTCTTAGACAATATAAATAATTTGTCTTATGTTTCATGTTACAGATAAAAGTGAGAAAATGAGGCAAATTCTTGCCTCAAACTATGAGACTGTCAAAATTTGGTGCTTTTGCAATGAGAGGTAAATGCTAATGAAATATTAATATTGTTCCTATAACTTAGTATACCATAGCTCAATAAATACAGCTGCATAAAACATTTGCAGTTCTTCTCACTTTTTGACAATCTGGAACTGAGTAAAATCAGCTAACTCATTTCAAATCTGAAAAATAGAATGTGAAATGCAGTCCTGAAATTACATAGTATGCATTCATACTTACTGGATATTGATAAGGCTTTTAATGGAACTAGATCCAAAGAGTAAACATGTTACTTGAAAAAAATAGCATATCTGATGAAAAAAATCAAATGCTTTTTCTGTCAAGAAAACAGAAAAATTACAAATATTTACATGATTTAAGTTTAGGCCATTTATGGTCCAAAGGTCAGCTAAATTAATAGTGTATCTATAATTACATGATTTTCCTACATGCATACCTTAGGGTCTCTCATTTTAGCTATCACTGTGTCACTTTTACTAATGATATGTATCACTGTCATTCTGTTGCTCATCGATTTGCTCAGGCGGGCACCAGTAACATCTCCATCGTGAGACTTATTGTTACTGTGTTTGGCATATCCAATACACCACGATAGCTTGCCAGCTTCTGCCGTGCAGGTGAGATACTCTCATAGCTTGTTGGGCTCTCTGAGAGAGATGGAGGACTCGAACCCAGGTCAGCCATGCGCAAGGCAAACAAACACCTTACCCTCTGTGCTATCGCTCCAGCCCAATTTTTAGCCATAGAATTAGCAATAAATTTTATGAGTAGTATCACTTGAAAATTGGCCAGATCTTTAGATTGGCCCTTTTGTCAATTAAAGATAGGCATGTACAAATACCCTCAAACTGATTATTCAGTATTTTCAGAGAGCTTTGTTGACTTTTGAAAGTCTCAGAAATTTAACCTTTAGGATAAGTTTCCTCTAACTATCATTTAACACCATTGTCCTTACATTCTGTTTAAAAGTGCATTTGACCACGTACAGACAGAAACCCCTATGTTGCGTTTAAAGTAGACCCAAATAGATTCGTACACATTCCAGTATGAGAACTGTGGGTTTTGTTTGTTTATACAACCTCAGAGGCTTCCTTCATGTGATAAAATACAGTTTTGCCTAGTAATTCAGAGACCGATCACTGGTGATAAAGTTCTGCTTTAATTAGAACTGAGATTTGTAAAGAAAGAGACCAAACACAGGAAGTTATTAGAATAACAACATGACAGCTGGAGAATCATTCAACCCTTCAGTTGGACTGATAGGGCATATTCATCAGTTGCAAATGTTTTTGTTTTTTTTTTTCCTGTGATTTTTGTGTTGCCATATAAAAGCATAAAAGAATACTTAAAGTAAGCCATTATTTCATTAGCTGAAAAGAAGAAGTAAACCAAACCATTATTTCATTAGCGGGTAAACTTTTAAAAAAATGATAAAATATAAGAAAATACGATTTTTAAAGGATTCAACTATTTTAACAAAGACTTTCTTCTCTATTTGGTTTCTGTTGATTGTTGATGGCAGGGTACAAGGAAGGAAATGTCTTGTACCCCTCTGAGTTCTTCAAAGGCTAGACAAATAACCAAATAGGCATCAGACAGATTTATAAAAGGTAAAGAGTCTTTTACCAATGACATGTATACATCATATCGATCCGAGAGAGACACAGCTGACCTTAGTCATCTACCACCTGGATTTAGACGGCATCTTTAGATTGTTTAGAAAGAATTTAGGGAGAAGGGGACAATCAGTTTGGGTAGTTATCAGGGAAAATGGACCGCAAACAAAGACATGCAGATTAAACTCCTGCCTTCTCTTTGAAAAACTGATCTTTGGTAAGTGGAGGGCAGAAGGCATGACAGAAATCTTAGAATAGGAAATGATTCCTGACTCCCAGTATCTTGGGAATTCATGGCTGGGATGGTTAGTTGCTCTTTGCAGGAAAATAAAGTCCTAAATCTTATCCGGATATGCTACCTTCTCCCGTCACTGTCACTGTCATCCCCTTGCTCATTGATTTGTTCGAGCGGGCACCAGTAACGTCTCTCATTGTGAAACTTATTGTGACTGTTTTTGGTATATCAAGTACGACACGGGGAGCTTGCCAGGCTCTGCCGTGCGGGTGCGATACTCTCGGTAGTTTGCCAGGTTCTCCGAGAGGGGCAGAGGAATCGAACAGGGGTTGGCCGCGTGAAAGGCAAACACCCTACCACTGTGCTATCGCTCCAGCCCACCTTCTCTCATAGGAAAGAATTTCAGGAGGCAAATAAGTGAAACAAAATTGGCTTATTGAAGAAATCAGGATATATATATATATAGAGAGAGAGAGACACACACACAGAGAGAAACAGAGAGAGACAGGGAGAGGCAGAGTGAGAGAGACAGAGACATAGACAGACAGACACACACATGCACACACACACACAGAGAGAGAGAGAGAAAGAGAGAGAGAGAGAGAGAGAGAGAGAGAGAGAGAGAGATTGATTCTTCAGAATGGGAAAATTCCAAGTACACCTCCCAAGTAAATCTGCAACAAATTCCCCCTAATGGAAAATAGGAGAATACATACCATATGTAAAGTATATACCATCTGAACCGCTGAGCACTGAGGCAAGGATGCAGATCTGGCCCTCAGAATGCGGAAGTGCTCCCTAGAGAAAAAAATGTATACATCTTAAGGAGAGATACTGACTGATGCACTTCTACAGCTTCACCTCCGCCAAGCTACTTTAGACTTAGTTTTCCCAAAGTGCTCCCCAACACAGCCTGTGGCTAGGATGGTTGCCAGAGGGTAGCATTTGGGAGTGTTGATGATTGTGCCTTGATATTCTTAGCATGGACTCATTTGGAGCCCAGGAGATTCTTTTCCAAGTGGGATGGAGATGCTCTAAGCCTGAATTTTGCATCTCAATTGTTTTCTGGAGCTCATTAGTTGGCTCCTTAATCTCAAAGACCTTCATGCCTTTGGGTTACTTTAGTTTAGGACAGTGTTTTTCTCCCAACATATTTTATCAAGCCTCCCCCTCTCCCCCAGACCTATCCCTCTGTCTATCTGCAATAGTTATACAGTGGAATATTAGTAGCATTCAATTTATCACTGTCTTATCTGTTACAATTTGCTATTTTTACCATAACTATCACTAATAATACTTTTAGTTGACACTTCTTGAATGTTTAACGCAATGCAATTTAAGGGGATTTTAATAAATTGTCTTATTCAATTGTGTTAATGCAACTATGAGCCAATTTATTTTAAATTTCAGAGGAGATGAGTAACTTGTTCAAATTTTTGTAACTGTAATTGTGAATCAAGTGGTAGAAAACTTGCCTTTTCTGTATGAGGTCCTTGGTCTTATCCTTAGCATTGATAGCCCCTGAACTTCACTGGGTATAACCAACATCACCACCACCCCTACCACCACAATAATGTAAAGATGCCACAATATTTTATAGTTGTAGGAGACTTTTTGTTCTGTTCTTTATACCCAGTGGTGCTCAGGACTTATTCCTGGCTTCATGCTTACACAGGGATCACTACTGGCATACTCAGAAACCAAAAAGAAAACCAAGTTTCTCACATACAGTAGGATGTGCTAGTAATTTAGCTGTCAGAATTCTTTTAAACATCATTTTAAGAAAGTTAGCACTACCTTGAGTCTTTATAATATATTTACAGTGCGCAGAGTAAAATAATTATTTCTTAAGAGGTGAAAATGATAGGAAATTGACAATATAAATAGATGGTACAAATCAAAAGTGTTGTGATTGGCTGATAAGAACTTATAAAGCTGAAGGATGTCACAGAAAATAAATTTGCAGACGAGAAGTCTCAACAAAGAAACTGAAGCCTAAGAACCAAAGAGTAATAAGAAAAAAGTCTGAGATAGAAATTATAGAAGAAAAACTGAGTGGTTAAAAATAATTCAGAGGATGTTTACAAATTGGGTAATAAACCTAAACATAAAAATTTTTTTAAAAATGTCTGTTCTGAAAAACAAAGAAATAGATAAGATTGAAAGAAAACAATGTTTTCATTATCAATTTATTTTTTTCACAAAAATAAATAAAAAAAATAACTGATGGGCCTGGAACGATAGCACAGCGGGTAGGGCGCTTGCCTTGTACTCGGCCGACCTCGGTTCGATTCCCAGCATCCCATATGGTCCCCTGAGCATCACCAGGAGTAATTCCTGAGTGCAGAGCCAGGAGTAACCCCTGTGCATCGCCAGGTGTGACCCAAAAAGCAAAAAAAAAAAAAAAAACAAAAACAAAAAGAAACCCTGATGTCAATTGAAGTCCTATGCATGAAAAAATAATAGGCAGAAATATTTTAATATTTTTCAAATATATCCCGCCTTGTCAAAAAAATCACATACAAGTTCCATACTCAAGGAGCTCATGTACACTGAGTAGAATAAATTCAGAAGAATCAGATAAATCTGAGACTGGTGTGGTATGGCAGCAAATTAGGTGACAACCTTGCATGTACCAACCTGATTTAATTCTGACATAGGATATGATCCCTGAGCACATATACTAGTGATTCCTCAGCATGGTCAGGTATGAACTCAAACAAACAAACAAACAAACAAACAAACAAAAAAGCATCAAAAGTGCCATTTGTAGACATATCACTGATTATATTTTTGAAAAGCTAAGGCAGGGCAAATTTCAAATTCTCTCCAAGGCAATATAAAATAGATGGCATCTCAGGAAGTTTGATTTTTATCATCTAACCTCAATTGATTTGGCCTCAGAACCAAAAGATGGTGGGACATAAGCAACATCTTCATAGCAACAGAGGGAAAAATTCGAATTCGAAATGACTTCGAATTCCACAGTCTGTGAAAATACACTTCAAAAATATGGAGAAGTCAAGACTATTCAAGTCGAATCAAAGCTGATCAATTTAATTGCCAGCCACATTTTAAGCACATAGAAAGGAGGACTTTGAAAGGAAAATATCACTTGAAGGAAACAATTACAGGGGAACTATGCTATCCTCAGAAACGCACAATCTGCTACAACAAGAATCATCCAACTCTGCTCTCTGAGCCAAATCTATCCTGCTGACTGTTTGTGCCGTTTTGTTGGAACAGAGCCACACCTATTCATTTACATGCCCTCTGTGGTGGCTTTTGTACTCATTTGCAGAGCCGAGATGTGACAGAGATGGGATAAGGCTTAAATGAAGAAAAATCCCAAGTTTTATCAGAGAAAATAAAAGCAAGAAACCATGATAACACATAGCATGGATAAGATCGTGTCACTGCATGGATAAAATATAGTGTCATAAAGCACACATTTGTGCATTGAGGAATTTCAGGGTTCACATGAAGTGAGGCTGGGGTTATTTCCATGGTGGACTGAGATACGAAAAAAGCAAAGAAGTATGGATGTTTATTGCAATGCCACTCTCTATTCTACACCTCTACTAAGAGAACAGATTCACAATGGTCTTTGATGCCATCCAGAGTGAGATTCATCTGGTATTATGCAAGAGAGTCTATTGATTTTATCAGGTTTCAAATAGGTCATAAAACTGATTTTAGTAAGAGTAAGGTACGCATTCTTAAAAAAAAAAAGAACAGTTTCTCACAGAGGGGAAACTTGTTGCTACATTTGTCTGGTTATTAGATTTGCAATAGCCCAGGTGGGATTTGGGAGTAATAAACGGTACCCATAAAGACCTGTTGATAAATTTGAGCTCATACTTGATCCTTTCTCTTCTCTTCCCCTGACTCTCTCCGGGCACATCTGTGACACTGGAGTTTGGCCCAGAGGAAGGACACACAGTGGAGATAAAGAGACGTGTGCCAAGAAAGCCAAATATTCGCATCAGATGGGATGCAGATGAACATGTGTGCTGAGAAAAGAAAGCCAAGGATGATATTCTTCAACACAGACATAACGACACAGAATGCTACCCCAATACAAGCTCCCTTAGTTGTTTTTTTTTTTTTTAACCACAAGTGTGTCAATTAAAAGCATTCCTTTGACTTAAAGAAATGGTGCTAAAAGGTTATTTGCCCAGGCCTCTGCAGGTGTGTGCTTATTTCGGCTTTCAGTTCCCCCATTCAGAGACACAAGCAAAGCCCCTCGGACTCGCATTTATATTTAAAGTGGGCTTGACAGTCAGATTTCCACACTGACAGGCACACAATAAAAATCATGTACTGTTACTAGTTTCTAGGCAGAATTATTTCATAACAATTATCTTCAAATCTCCAATGTTTCTGTGCGCTCACAACCAATTGTCTTTATTTTCATAATTAAGCCGAAGTGACAGTGGATGACAGCTGCAATTGGTTTCACTTGGGAAGCCAGCTCTGCTTCATTATCACCATGGAATCGTTCTGGCCGGGTGTCAGAATATTTAAGCCTTTGAATGTAACCAAATTGGTAGTCAGACAAGGTGCCCATTTCCAGGCAAACACACATTTGCGTGAGTGTGTAATGCCGTATACTTTCTCACCCCATTGCCACGGCTTTTAGCAGGCCTTGCGATGTACACATTTGCAGACGCGTTGGACAGAGGCGAAGGATATTTTCAATGAAGCAAACGGGCTCCCTGCGCCTGAAGTCAAGCGTTGGCCACAGTTTTCTGCAAAGGGCTCACAGAGAAAAATTTTTGCGGCTTTGCTAGACATATGGTCTTTGCCACAACTCCTCAACTCTGCCCTCGGAGTGTGAAAGCAGCCACATACAATACGCAAATGAATAGGCGTAGCTCCGGTCCAATAAAACTGTATTGACAAAAACAGGCAGCCGGGGAGCGTTTGGTCCGTGAGTTCCTTTAAACAACTCGCCGGCATGTTTTATTTATAACGTAGTACAGACTTAGTTGGAGTTCTTATTCCCTTTCTGGCTGTTAAAATTACAAAGTATTACTAAGGATGGAGAGAGTGGATGTGGTTTCAAATCAAAGTTTGGGATTGTTGGTGATCGAGAACAACCCACAGTGCATTTTATGTGGACAGAACAGGTGATAGGACAAATGCTTCTGTGATTAAGAACAGGTAGGATTGGTAAGCTGCAGCCAACTGATCATGTTCAGTGAATCCTCTTCCCCAATGTCACAAATGCTCATTGCAGAAGTGGGAGTTTGGGGTTTTTTTTTGGGGGGGGGTGATACCCAGTGGCTTTCAGTTCTTGCTCCTGGCTCTGTACTCAGGGATCACTCCTGGCAGTACCGAGGGACCTTATATGATGACCGGGATCAGACCCGAATCAGTCGCATGTGAGACAAATGCCTTACCAGCTGTACTGGATTTTTAGTTATTTTTAATGGTTTTCTTTTCTTTTGAATTGGGACTTTTAAACCTTTCAATTGTGTACCAACATTCTTATTTTGGGCATTGGGTCATTTGGGTTCCTGCTGTTTGCTGAATACTTTTGGTTTAATGAAAGTCGTCCTAATTCAGTCTGTGATCGGCCATTGCTCTTAGAAGTGAAAAAGAAAGTAAACATTTTCTATATTTTTTAAATTAATGGAGACAGCAAAAATGAATAATTTCAGAAGCAAACAGAAGCAAGCCTTCAATACTCACTTTCCACTAAATAGCACCATTTCTTTGCCTGAATTATAGAGGTAATTACCTCAATGATCCACCTGGCGAGACAGCATTTAATAGTCTTTTTATGCAGGACTCTGCAACTTCAGAAAGAAAGTCGAATGTGATTCACTCTTGGCCAAGCGGCATGAAAACAGTGTATGCCTTTGGCTTCTGTACCACATCACTGCTAACAAGTTTGATTGCATAAAAAGCTGAACAGATGAGATAAACTACAACATTAGGATTTTTTGATATAGACATTGAGGCATCTACAGGAAACCCTTCAAGGATTAGCGCCTTAACGCTCCTGTCTGCCTTAGAACTAACCACCTTATACTATTACTGTCTCAATTTCACCTCCATGAATTGTTTTCCTCTGACAAGAGCAGGCTTTGGAGAAATCTTTGAAAATATCTTTACCCCACGGATCCGTGATCACAGGGTTTACAATTTCCATTCTATGCTTCTTTATTCTCCTAATTGCTCAGTTAGAGAAAACCGAGTAAAACTCCTTCACAGTCGTGCATACATGTAGAATCTGTTTTAGTATTTTATTCATATTAATAAGCTAAATGTGAAGGTTTGGGTGATATTGTAGCACTGTAGCACTGTCATCCCATTGTTCATTGATTTGCTCAAGTGGGCACTAGTAATGTCTCCATTGTGAGACTTGTTGTGACTGTTTTTGGCATATCCAATATGCCACTGGTAGCTTGCCAGGCTCTGGCATGTGGGCGAGATACTCTCTGTAGCTTGCTGGGCTCTTTGAGAGGGACCGAGGAATCGAACTCGGTGGGACGCGTGCAAGGCAAATGCCCCACCTGCTGTGCTGTCGCTCCAGTCCATAAATGTCAAGACAAAGATGATTCATTAAAATGAAGATAGGTAAAAAGACCTTGGATGGGAAAGTGTGGGCAGCCCCCACACTTTCTGCTCTTCTCATTCCAGGTATGGATCTCTGGAGTAGAAATGCAAAAACAGTCTGACCAAGGTAAGCATTCATTTCTTTGTGCGTGAGTGAGAAGTGGGTCTGGAGGAAGGAAAGAAACCCCAAACCAGAGATTTGCCATATTGCTGGGTGGCCAGAAGGTTGAGTCCTTATCATGATATTATCCAAGGAGATAATGATAACTTCTTTTTGGTTGCTTTTGGGCTACCACCAGCTGGATTTAGGGCTTCCAACTGGTTCTGTGATCAGGGATCACTAATAGAGGGTTTGGGGCACCATAATGGGTGCAAACAATTGAACCCCCCTTGCCAACCACCTGCAAAGCAAACATCTTACCTTATCCATTGAACTTCTCTCTGGCTTGAGAGTCATCACTTTGTAACCTGCTTAAAAAGAAATGGTGAGGGGCTGGAGCGATAGCATAGCGGGTAGGGCATTTGCCTTGCATGTGGCCAACCCGGGTTCAAGTCCCAGTATCCCATAGGGTCCCCCAAGCACTTACAGGAGTAATTCCTGAGTGCATGAGACAGGTGTGACCCCTGTGCATTTCAGGGTGTGACCCCCCCAAAAAAGCAAAAAAATAAAAGAATAAATGGTGGAAATGGTGGTACCTTAACTTGAGTCATGGGCTATTCATCTATTGTGATACAGAAAAATGGGCTTGGTAGATAATTTCCTAGCCTTTAAATGGGCATCCGGTATTTTGCATTATTTTATTTACACCTAAAGTTACTTTAGTTAGTGTACAGCAAGCAGAACTATTTGAGTTTTAACTCCCATTATTGATGGAGTTCTTGCCCAAAGGTGTCAGAAGTAGTTACAACAATGTCATCATTTCAGCGCAAATTCCCTCCATAAAAGTGACCTCCGAGGGTCTCTGAATAGTTTTTGAAAACTGGAATCCAGCGGTATTAGTCAGTACTGGCAAGAACTATAAAATCATCCTGCGGGGGGTAAAAATCAACACGGGTAGAAGTTGTGATGGGTACCCCGCGGAGGAACAGACGGGGGCAGATACAGAGGGATTCAGGGTGAGTTGAGAAAGTTCTTAAACAAAAGGCTGTCAGATATGATTTACTGAGCTGGTCTCTCTTGGGTAAGCTTCATTGAGCACTCTGAATTCGAGCCTTCCACACTGGCAGACTTTTCCATAATCCAACAAAGACATAGAGTTATAGGCCGTTCCTAAAGTGATGTCTTTTGTTCAGTTCTAATAGGGGCTCTCAACAGGGGAGAGAGAATCAATGAAGTGCAAAATATAATATGAAATCAATTTCCCTTCTCACATGACCCTGGGAATGAGAAATGATTTTTTGGTTTCCTGGGGTTGCTGAAAATCCACATGCCTTCCCGAGGAATGGAGAAGAAGCCTCGGAAAATCCAATCCAAGAATATTTTTTTCTTAATGAATGTAGGCACTTCATATCGAGAGAAAGTCCATGCGTGTTTCCCCTATTTAAAGGACCACAGAAATATGATTGGGAACGTTTTTCCAGATAGAAGGTGAAGTATGAGAGGTATAAGGTCCACATTCAGAAAAAAAATAGTGGTTAAAGAAAGGGAGGAACAAACTATGATCCAATATCGACTTTAAGCACTTAGGACTTCTGAGTATGACAATGTAACTACTTTAATGGCTGTTTCATAGCAGAGAAGGGTGGCAAACACTTTATATGGAACCTAATTGTTTATATACTACTCTTGGTTGTGTGGTTATATTTTATCGCAGCAATAACTATGCTGATGTTTTTAAAACACAGATAAGATCAAGCCCTTGATTACTTTCATGAATCCAGTATGCTACACAAATGAGGCAGAGGTAACTTATGAAGAGGTATAGGTGTAAGTAATAAGTGTTAGGTTTGTTTGTCTTCCCTTATATTTAGGAAGTAGTGTATTTTACTACTGCTGGAGTGATAGCACAGCGGGTAGGACGTTTGCCTTGTACACGACCAACACAGATTTGATTCCTCTGCCCCTCTGAGAGAGTCCGGCAAGCTACTGAGAGTATCTCGTTGGCATGGCAGAGCCTAGCAAGCTACCTGTAGCGTATTCAATATGCCTAAAACAGTAACAACGTCTCTCAATGGAGACGTTATTGGTGCCCGCTCAAGTAAGTTTATGAGCAACAGGATAACAGTGACAGTGACAGCATTTTACTTAAAGTGTGTAACCTTGTTCTTTTCTCTTATCATGCCAAATATATATTCCTTTCCATTTATTCTAGAACATTTTCTCACAAGTTGTAATTAGTCTATGCCAGTATGAATCTGAGCTTCATAACATTTTTTTCTATGTTTTCAAGTGACAGTCCATTCAATAATCAATCTATCTATCTATGTAGATTTATCTATAATATCACTTTTTACTTGTCTGGAGATGAATAATTCTTTCCAAAAATTATATCAGAAAACAAGAACACATTAGTACATTAGTACCTAACTATCAGAGTATCAACTTGAGTCTTCCAAGTAGCTGATGTCAAGAAGAAATTATGTGGGTTGGAGCATATCGTAGTGAGTAGGGCACTTACCTTGCATATCTCTGATCTGGGTTCAATCCCTGACACCCCGAATGCCCCCTACCTCTTCTAGGCGTTGTTCCTGAGTGCAGACCCAGGAATAAGCCCTGAGCACAGCTGGCTATGTCCCCCCAACTAAACAAGCAAACAAATAAAGCGTTGTAAATAGAAAATAATTGCTACCAACAAGTGTTGGCAAGAATATGGAGAAGAGGTAGACTTCCTACACTGTTGCTGACATTTGAATTGGGGTATCTACTATGAGAAACAGGGTAAATGTTACATAAAAATGTCATCAAAATATTTTTATAATAGCCATGTATCCAGCTGTTTGACTTCTGGGTTTTTAATCTAGAGAGTATGAAAGAAGCTAAGAGATATATGTATCACCATGTTCAATATAAGATTATTTATGAAAGACAATATATAACAATGACCTAAACAGATAAGTGGAGAAATATATATAAATATATGTAAATATATGATACAATGTAACACTATATATGTATATATATATGTGTATGTACATGTATATATATATATACACTATTATGTAATGTATGACTAAGGCCTGAAAAAAGATAGAATCCTGTTACTTGTTATGTATCTACATTGAGGTTATGCTAAATAAAGTCAAATGAAGATACCTACTTTATGATTTCTCTGATAAGTAGAATACATGTGGATATATGCATATATATGTAATAAAAATAAAAATCTTCCTATAGATAACACATTGGTGGCTTGGTGGCTGTCTGACAATGTAGGAATTTGGGGTGAATAAAAATGGTAATAGAGTCAACTGTCTGGTGGTGGATAGAAACCAAATTTTTGGTGATGATCATGATGTAGTGTATAGAAATGTAAAATCATAATGCTATACTCGTGAAGGTTATGTGACATTAGAGGCCAATGTATTCTCAATCACAATGTATTAGACCGTTTATGAAATAAACACCCATAGGGTAAAAGGATACAGCAAAGGGAAGCCTGGAGGAGACAGTTATGTTTGACCTCTGTTACAGGGCAGAGGGAAGGAAGGAAATGAGAGTAGGAAGAAGCTCAGACAAAACCTAAGCCATGTCCGATGGAGCTTTTGAAGAAAGATCACCTAATGATGAGAGCCATGCATCAAGAAGGCATGGCTGAGTTCCAGAGGAATGAATTTGTTCAGGGGGAGTACCAGTGGGTGTACATATGCATTCCATGGAGGCTAACTGCCATACCTTTATGTCACTTAATATTGTCTTTTTTTTTTTCTTTTTGGATCACACCAGGTGATGCTCAGGGGTTACTCCTAGCTCTGCACTCAGAAATTACTCCTAGAGGTGCTTGGGGGTCCATATGGGATGCCAAAGATTGAATCCGGGTCAATCTTCAATCTTTCAACGTGCAAGGCAAACGCCGTACCCGCTGTGCTATTGCTCTGGCCCGATGTCACTTAATATTGTCTTGAGAGACAGTCTGATGCTTAAACTTTCATGGTTGCCATTACATGAAAATTTTATGTAGTGAAATGCGTGGAATTTTATGGAATATCGATATGGTAAATACAGAAAAACTTGCAAGAATAATCGCACTGCAAATGTGATTCTTTCATGTTTCATACTAATGAGAATATGATAAGTATAAACCACCCAAGACAAATTCATGAAGTAATCCAAAGTTAAAAAAATATTATTCATGTCTGTCTTAACATGGGAAAGAATGTTCAATTCAGTCTTAACTGTAATAATCTGAAAACATTTCCAAGCATATCCAAGTTCAGTGGGGTCATATTTTCATTATATTAGTATAGCTTACAAGTGTCACTTAAAAATTGAAAGGCACTTCATAATTTAAAAAATGATACCTATTATGTGCCAATAGCGTCCTGCTGATTCTGCCGGGTTTTATACTTCAACAGGAAAAATCTAGACCCAAAGTGTGAAAAAAATGTGTCTTTATTGCTCCTTTGCATGCTAATTTTCTTTCTTTTAGCTTTTCCAAATCCCTGAATTTTTTTTGAACTTTCTGCTGATTCCAACTATCAGAAATCACTAAAGCAACACATACAAATGAGATTTCCCCCAAAAGCTTTCCTCCTGCACATTCTACAATCCCATCTTGTTCCCTATTCATTCACATCTTCTTCTTTGTTCACATCCAAACGAACACACTGTAAACAAAGATCTGAGAGAAAAGTGTCTTACTTATTATCTCCCCACATGGGAACCCATTACACGGGTATGTGGGAAGGTAGGGTAATGGATATTCACGGTGCTGGCTCTTCCAAGTCTAAGGATGGGTCATGTGCTTCATGGAAAACCAAACCAATAGCTCAGATTTAAGATATTTGCAGAGTCCAAGGGATGTTGCCCTCCTAAGTGTACTTGAATTTCTTACCTTTTCCAAAGACAGAATTTGTTCAAGTCAACTTTCCAATAGAACGCAGAAGTTTGGGTTGAATCAGCATGGGGCATGTTGCCCGGCCTCATGCCCAATTTCTTCATTGTTCCTGTATTTTGGGCATCATTCCCTGGACTAATCAATGGCAGCTAGACTAGCAGACTTTATTTTTTCAAAGCACTCACGGCATGAGTCAGAGCTGCTTTGTGCATAAAGAACCACTTGGGGCTGCTTTTTGCAGAAGAAGGCAATTAGAATTTTATGAACTCTCCAGTACAAGTGTTAATGTTTGATAAAACCTAACTATGTTACTCCTTGCACTTAAGTGCATTTAACTATTGTTGCAATGCCCATAACTCAAAGAGCATTACCATCACAGTGTTCTTATTTGCTTCACATCCTGTTTCATTTTCTTCTTTTGCAAAAACACCAGACTTGCTTATCAACCATTGGCTACAAGCCCTAGGACTAATCATTGCACTTTTGGTAACTAAAGCAAACTTTATCTTCTGATCTTGTCATGGGATTTAATTTCTGTTTCTAGTTCATGATCATGATTTTTTTTTTTTTTAATGACAACTTGGCTCTCAGTTCTGGTTGCTGCGTGATTATTTAGGACACCGCATTCTTTGCAGCTCATATGTGGCTCAGCACCATGAACAAGTAAGGGTGTAAGGCTGTGTCGGCCAATAACAGGAGCCCAATAAAGTTAATTGTTTCACCGTGAGGCACTTTGCTAGTGCCCTGCACATATGGAACCGATTATCTGGCACTGCAATGTTGTTAAATAAAATGTGCAAAAAAGAAAATACAATTATTGCTAAAGTAAAAACATACCACAAGGGGTTATTTTTTTTTTTTTAAAGGCAAGATGTTTTACATTTTAAGGATGTTTCGCTGCTACATTTCTGTGTTTGGTAAAGAACGATTAGCTCCGAAATGCTGCAGTGCCAGTGTTAAATTCTCTTGTGCTGCATTGTCTCCCAGGGGCCTAAAATAAATGAAAGAAAACCTTTTCATTCTGAAAGAAAATATGTATTCTTTTTAACTAACGCATATTAACTACATAGGAATAGAATGTGTTCGCTTGAACATTTGTTTTATAGACTCCGTTGGATGATTCTTTAAGGATATATTTACTTGTCTCAGCCCTCTGGGTAGGTCTTAGTTGTTTATGAACTCCATTTATTTACAAATAGATATCATCACCTACACTAAGCATATTCTGGTATGTAATATATTTACTTTTGTAACACAGAAATTTAAAACTTATACTCTTTCAGTTATAATCAAGAGAAAGATGGGATTTAATTACAATGTACTCACTTGTAGGAAAATGTGTCTGATTCAGAATTCATTGCCCCTTCAAATGTCTTCTATATTTTAATCCTCGTTTTAAAATTGTGTTATATTGTCTAAGTGTAATGCAAATACATAAACATTGACTACTTCTAATTTAAGTAGTTTCTCCACCTTTTAAATAACTGTGATCACAGGATATTAGACCAGGGCCCCTAGAAATTTACATAAACATGTTTTTTAGACTGAAATTTTGTGTCCATTCCATATAAATAATCAAGTTGTCTACGTTTCAGTAAAAAAAAAATCATATTCAGCTCTTTAACTTTGCTGAATTTGTAGATTAGCCAAGAAAATCTGAGGACCATAAACATATTTTAAAAGGACACTTTGGATTTTAGTTGTTCTTTTGTTAAACAAAAATGCATTCTTCAACTTTTTCTCTGAAGTACCAAAAATCAAGTGTGAGTAAAGTGAATCTAAATGAACAGCTCCTGTCATAAGTGTGGACCTGGCTTTTTTTTTTTTTTTTAAATCAGGGATCCACACATTAGAACTTAATGGCAGTAGAGCACTGGAGATGACTGGAATTTCCAAAATAGAACATTCATCATTGAGAATGTTCACTGCACCTTCCTTTCATTACTGGGAAGTGCAACAGCTGGATTTCCTGTGGAGATCAGACAGAAGTATGACACCCAAGATTTTCAATGATGCAAAGTGGATTTGGTCCCAGCAAGAGTGACAAAATGTATCTGAAAAACTCAGGCACTCAGGTGAGAGTCCAGTAAACTCAGTTTAATCATAAGAAAACAAACTCAAGGGAAACACCATAGTCATCTGCTTCCTAAATGTCACACTTTTCAATAAATGATAAGTTCTGACCTCAACTTACTGTACGTAAAAGTTACTACTTTTTTTTTTTCCTGAGGTCATTCTCTCTGCTCTGATGTCTCTCTCATGATCTCTAAGGGCTGGTCACACATGGATCACAATGTTAATTAGAACCTTTGAGATCTGACCTTGGCTATTTTCTGTATCATTCTATCTTCCTTGCTCTCAGGGAAGATTTGAGCAGAGGGGGATCAGCTTTGTCTGGGTCAGCCTGAAGTTGATGGCACATTGAAGAAATTGGAATGGCTGTATTGAATTTGTGAAGCAACAATGTCATCCTGTTGTCAACTTAAGCTCGGAGAGAGCAATAATGAGGAAATCATTGTGACTCCAAATTGTTAAACACAATATGCTTATGGCTGCATGCTATAATTTAAGTGATATAAGATATAACACTGCAGCATATCCAAGAGGAAATAATTTAGAGTAATGGGTTTGCTAAAAATGCATATAATCGCCAACAGCGACATTGTTTACTATCAAGAAAATAGTCAGTTCCAATGAGATGATGAGTCACTACTGAGGACTTAATTTGGGAGGAGAGGTTTTAATATGTACAGAAAAATGATGATTTAGCTGTTATTAATATGCATTTGTGCAAAAATAGAAATAGCCATTGTGGAGTGTGTAGCCTGAGGCTATTTGAAAGAGAATCTGGGAGATAATTACAGGATTCCATAAATGACTTAACTAGGTTTTGGCAAATTTCAGAAAAAAATTTCAGAGAGATATTATATGTTTAGTAGGTTAACTAAATTATCTAATTACTCATTTCATTCTGTTGCAAGTAGTGAAAGATAAATACCCTGAATTTTATAGATTTGGCATAATCAACATGATTTAATATTCACCTATATGCTCAAAAAGTTTCTATTCATTCAAGTGGTCTTAAGCTATAATTTGAAGTATAACAGTCATGCATTTTGCAATGTTAAAATACTTTCTCTTAGAAAAAGTAAATTTTTAGAGCTGTTATACATTACAATTTTTTTCTCATGCAAAATTGTATATTTATTCAAAGGGTGCTATGCCTTTTTCAGTGCCAAACTATCATAAAGAAATATTTTAGACATATCTTACTTGAATTCCTAATTAATAAAACTAGTAAGATATTTTATAAGTTTTGTGTCACAAATTATAATGCTTATAACTTTGAATATTATTGATCTATCTAGTGGGAGTTGTGGGATTATTCCAATCAATAGGGACAGCTTTGAAATTAAGACTTATAGATGGCAATTTTACTTACACATCAATTATTATTTCTATGTTTTATTTGATTTTCAAATATCATAAAACCTTGATTTGCTAAACTGAATAATAGGTAGCTCATTTAAGTAACTATTTGAAATTTCAAAATACAGTATTTTTTTATTTTATAAATAAAATAAAGATCTTATAAATTCTTTACCTAGCACAAATGAACATTTGTCTCCACTGTGAATGTTTTTAATATAACACATTTGTGTTTTTAATAATCTTAAAGTCGCTAAATTGTACATATTAAGAAATGCTGAATCACAAGCTTGCAGGCTTATGTTAACACCTTTGGTAAAACTTCAAGTTTATTAAGAATGGAGCTGTTTTTCTGGAGCCACAGTGGTCTTTCCAGGAATACATTGGCATTAATGATGAAAATAAAATTATGCTTCCTTAGTGTTTGCCATTGATTCAATACATTTCCTCCAGCAATTGGAGAGAGGAGCCTATTAGTACACAATTCTTAAGAATACTTTTTGATATTGATATACCACTGTTACTTACAACTCATTAATTAAAAAAAATAACATGACCATAGATAATTGCAGGGAATCTGGAAACTGTGATCTTTATCGGCGTTGTACTCTGCAGTATCTATTACTAAGTGAGAAGGGAAGGAATAACATTCCAAGAACTAAGAATGAGTTTATCTTCCGTTATGCATTCCATCTGTTGAGCTCAATCATGGCATATTTAATTGACATTTGGTTCTATATTTCTTTTCTTTTTTGGGGGGAGTCACACCCAGCATTGCACAGGGGTTACTCCTGGCTCATGAACTCAGGGATGACTCCTGGTGGTGCTCAGGGGACCCTATGGGATGCTGGGAATCGAACCTGGGTCGACCGAGTGCAAGGCAAACGCCCTACCCGCTGTGCTATCGCTCCAGCCCCTGATTCTATATTTCTTGTAAAACACTCGAACCAGATCCTTAGATTTATCAAACCAGCTCATAATGGGTTTATATCCAAGGTCTGGGCCTCACCTACACCTTCCCATTTCCCAGTATGAGAAATACTTAAGTCTAGAAACAATGAATACAGAAAACTTTGGGTACAATTTCTTTCTTTCTTTTGTCAAGACCCTTGATTCTTATTACCCTTTTCCTCAGTGGCTCTCCTGTATCTTCAGGCAATTGTTTTAGTCCAGAGTTTACATTTGTCTCTAGGATCCTTGGTCTTACAGGAGCATATCAGCCATAACTGAGAGCTGTTCTCATAACTGATTGTCACAACTGTAAAATGGAAACTCAGGAAATGTCTTCCTATGATAGATGTATACCTGGTTTCTTCTTGTCATTCAGATGCAACACATATGCCTCTTTTGTTTGTATACTCATTTATTTGCAAATTCATTTGCATATTAATTCATTCATTTTGAGCACCTTAGTTTAAAAACCTGTTAATAACAAAGTCCCAGGAACCAGGTAGTAAGTTCCAAACTCACTAGGAGTATCAGCATCCCTTCATTAATAACTTAAGTTTCGGGGCTGGAGCGATAATACAGCGGGTAGGGCATTTGCCTTGCACGCAGTCAACCCGGGTTCGATTCCCAACATCCCATATGGTCCCCCGAGCACCGCCAGGAGTGATTTCTGAGTGCAGACCCAGGAGTCAGCCCTGAGCATTGCCGGGTATGACCCAAAAAGCCAAAAAAAACCCAAAACTTAAGTTTCCCCTGCTCTCCTTACCCTTTCTCCTTAACAAACTTTTAAAAATTCACTTGTTATAACTGAAGTCACGTTATTACAATAGTGTTGATTCTTATGGCTTGATATATATAGTTACCTCACTGCAACTCCATCACTAAGAGGCTTAGCTGATGCCTTTATATTATCACTAGTTTGCTTTTTCATATCCCACCTCTACACCCCTACCTCATTGGGATTCTCATTTCTATCTCTCAGGACTCAGATTTTTTGTCATCATTTAACGTCCTTTAATCTGTTTAGCAAAGCAAACTATTTGAATACTGTGAATAGCACAGTGCAAACACGTGTCCCAACTGATTTATATAGCTCTCTGGGTCTTCGCTCTGAACTTCAGTGGTCTGTGAATCAGTGTGACTTTATCTTGATAAACTTCTATCTTCTGACATTTTCACATTTATATACACGTGCACATGCACCTAGATTGAATATATGTCTCAGTTTATGTGGTTAGTCTAAGATTAAGCCTCTTGTCCTAGCATCATAACTAATTACATTTCCTATGACTCTCAGATTTCTCTAAGTTCTGACTTGAAACATTTCCGTGGTATGTGGCTCTTTTCTACATATTTGGGTAAATTATGTAATGATATGACAACCCCTATTATCCGCTTTGCCTTCCTTTATGTAATAGATCACTTGACATATAAGAGTATCTGTTTGTATCTGAATAGTTATATGCATAATAGATGACACATCTTTATATTGAAACATATGCCTGCATCCCGATATTAGAATAGAGATTTATGAGTGCGGTGACTTTTTGATTTTGTTCACTGCAAAGCACATGTGTCTAGAATAGCATTTGTCAACAAAACAATACTGAATACTATTTCAAGAAATAAATGAACAAATCCAGTTGTTGTCTTTGTTTGCCCTAATGGTGTTTCTTCTGTTTATTACAGGATCCTATTTTATGCCAGGTCTTCAACACATTAACGAATTAATTCAAACATAACTTGAATGAATGATGATGAACTATGATGTTTGTATGTGCAACTTGACTGAGGTTCTTTCGATACTCTGTAGGTGTTACTTATCCCTAAGATCATGACTCATGGTCAGAATCAGATTTCTATTGGCAGTACACTGACAGACAGAAATTTGAGATCACATAACTCCTGATTACTCAATTAAGGATTAATTGTGATAGGGCACAGCGCCACCCCATTCCAATCCCAAAAATTCTGTATCCTAATCCTTGCAGCTTTTTATTTATTTTTTGTTGGGGTGGGGACACACCTGGCGATGCTCAGGGTTTGCTCCTGGATCTGACCTCAGAAATCACTCCTGGCATTGCTCAGGTTACCATATGGGATGCCAGGAATGGAACCTGGATCGGCCACGCCTGCAATGTAAGCACCCTATCCACTGTACTATTGCTCTGGCCCCTAATCCTTGCATGTGTTTCCTTACTTGGCCAAACATGTTGGAGGAATCAAGAACCTTGAGACAGGGAGATTCTACTCGATAATCCAGGTAGGAGCCAATAGAATCTCACAATTCTAATATATCAAAAAGAAGCCTGGGGAGGCTTGAATTCGGTGCCTGAAGATGTCAGGTGCCGCTGGCAGTGAAGAAGGAAGGGGCCAGAAACCAAAGAATGCAGTTAGCCCAAGAAACGGGGACCAGGCAAGGAAACATTATCTCTCCTACAGCCCCCAGAGGGAATCCAGTCTGCTGCCTCCTGGATCGGAGCCCAGTGAAACCCACTTCAGACAACTGACCTCCAGAACTGTAAGATAATAAATTAGTATTGTTTTAAGCCACTAAGTTTGTGGTAATTTGTTACAGCTGCTCTAGGAAATGAGTACTCGGCACTAGGCTTTTACTGGTACAATTCACTTCTGGGAGGTGGAGAGGATTTTTCCTATTGATCTACTGGGAAATAGTGTGTGTTCTCTCTCTCTCTCTCTCTCTCTCTCTCTCTCTCTCTCTCTTCCCCGAATTCTCTGATTAACGTAGAGAGATGGTAGCTCTCAGGGCTCTTGCTCAGAGGAGAAGCATTTGCTACCTGCTTCCTATCCCGGAGGAGAGGAAGGGCTTAGCCTTCTGCACCTGGGAAGTTCAATGCTCAGCCCTCTGGTCCACAAATGTTCTCTTTGCTATCCAGGCAAAGGTAACCTTGCAAATACTCTCTGCAGCTTTGAAGAAAAAAAATCAAAGGATCTTCGGCTTACTTTGGCTTCTGCTTTACTGTCTCCATCTAAATTGCAGCATGGATGTATTCTTGGAAAAGGTTTTCCGTGACGTTCACTCCTTGATAGCACTTTATCCTTTGTCCTCCCTGCCACCACAGACTCAGCAAGTTCTAAAAAAGAGTTTTATTGTCATTCCAGTGGGATTTGGGGATAACATGAGGCACTTACCTATGTTCAATCTGTCCTTCCGACTTTAAAAGTTCTATCTTGTATTGTGCTGCTTAAAGCGTTGGCTACTTTTTTGCTTTTCATGTCGCACGTGTCTCTTATTGTAAAGTATTGGAGAATGATGATTTTTTTTTTTCGGATTGTTGTGGCGATCAAAGATTCTCGGGGCAGTGCCCTCATTATCTGTCAGGTCTGGCATCTGTGATTAAGAACAGGTGCAACCAAGACCTGGCTTAGCCCAGCATGTCTATTTCTTCAAATCAAAAGCAGGAATAAGTTTCCCATGGGATTCTTCCCTCCCTCTAGGTTCTCTCGTGCTGGAGAACTTTCCCAAATCTCAGTAATGATCTGAATTTCGGCCGACCAATGGTTCCATATCTTGCCATAGACCCACACAATTTGGTGCATGAAATAGGAAATGTTGGTGTTGTTCTACTGGCCTCATTTGTTTCACGCCATTGCAATTTTATCAACTCCTCTACATTCAGTAGACTTTTGGTTCATTCATCTATTCTTCATTATTTTTATATGGTGATTTAATTCTTTAAAATTTCTATACATAAATGGCGGTATTCCCTTATTTCTAAATCAGTTCCTGATATTCTTTCAATTCCTTCTATGTCTCCCCTACAATATTAAGTGTACAAGTTAAAGGTGGTAGTTACACATTTATGCTCCAATTACTACCTCAACAAAAGAAAGATTCAGATATGCCAACATAATCAATATTAGCATCATCTCGAGTAAACCGTTGTAATATGAGTTTAGGTATCATTTATCCATTTAAAATCACTTGATTTTGTAGTTTAGTTCTGAATTTCAGAGGAGAATTCACTTCTGAAATGATAATTTCATTGAGTTTGGACAATTTTGATGATAGAAGGAATTCTAGTCTAGGGACCAGAGTGAAAGTATGCAACTAACACAGCTTGCTTTACATGTGGTCAACCAAGGTTGGATTGTGCAACAGAGGTTAGGTTCTGGTGGAACCTGACTTCTACTTCTGGGTGTGGCTCAAAAAAAAAACCCAAAATTGCAATAAAAAGAAGTTCAGTCTACTAGAGAACATGTTTTCTACACCCTAAGGCAATACAGTGATATTCGTAGTTTGGTGTTTGTACCAGAGTCACTAATCAAAAATTGTGCTACAGAAAGGCAAAGGGAAACGGTGGGAGAAAGAGGCCCAGAAATATTATAAAACTTCAAAAAGGAATTTCATGATTCTCTCAATGATGAAAGAACAATTTTTTGAGCAGAATTTTAGGAATGCAAGTTGAAAGGAAAGTTAGCTCAGAAAGATCATATAGGTCTTCTGAATGGATATAGATCACTGTCTCACTGTATCACTGTCATCCTGTTGTTCATCAATTTGCTCGAGTGGGCACCAGTAATGTCTTCATTTGTCCTGTCCAGTGCTCCAGGAACACGAAGAGCATATTGTTACTGTTTTTGGCATATCAAATACATCACAGGTAGCTTGCCAGACTCTGCCATGCAGGGAATGGATATAGACACATTAGGAAAAGCAAGTAGTTCATTATGTCATAATAGTTTGTAACATCAATACACTGAAAGAAAAATTGCAATTTTTAAAAAAAAAACCTGGCTTTATGGTAAACTCCTTTAAAAATATTATGGCTTTTCTGGTGAAATACTTAAAGTTTACTAAGTGGTTTTGTTCATAAGTGTATGCTCAGAATGTAGTTAGATGTCTTTAAGTTTGTCAACCTAAAAATTTTCACCTTAATTTGGGTGGCATTTACCCTTTAAAAGACTTTGAAATTCCATTATGGGGTATGGGATTTCTCTCTGTCTCTGTCTGTCTCTCTCTTCCTCTCCCCCGTCTCTTTGTATCTATCTATACATATATGTATTAAAAAAAAACACAGGCACTAGAGACACTCACTTCTTGAGAGATTCAGTAGAGATTCCCAATACACTATTCCCAATTCACTATTCCCAATTGCATAACCCCTTTCAATGAAAGATTCCCAGCAAACATTCCGAAGAAATCACATGCCTTGCAAGGAGAGACAGCTGGGAAACAGGGAAGAGATTAATACAAGGGAAAAAAAAAAGTAGTCCATTGCAGTCTTATTCTTTAGTTCCTTGATTGAAGGCATTAAGTTTTATTTTATTAACTTCTTTCTTGCCCTTCAAAAGTTGAGGGTGCTCACTCGAGGGCTGGTGTAGGACTGCCCCAGGGAACCTCGGTGCAAAGGTTTGAAATCACAGCTGGCTGTGATTAGAAGGATTGGAGAGATCAGTGCTTGATTAACTTTCAGCTGCTATTGGTTTGCCTCAGTTCCTGCAGGAGAATTAATCCGTAGGTTCGAGTAAATTTTGGATCTTAATGGATACCAGATACATCGAGCCCACCCAGACCACCAAGATTTAGCAATCCCTTTCCTCACGTTTAAATTGTACAAATGAATTCATTCCTCCTTATCCAGGGGCTTCAGTAACTGTAGCCCACTGTTTTTTCTCCTCTAGCCTTCACCTTAATATGCTTCTAAGTTGAGGTTTCTTAAGGTAAGGCCCAGGTCTTAGTTTTGGTAATAAAAAGTCTTTCGTCCTTCAGAAGTTTAACTAAATATTTTCACTCCAGATGGTGCTGGAGGAATAGCAATGCCTCTTTTTGCTTACCTGATGTGTGCATGCATGGGAAATGATGTCAGTTCTATAATCAATGGTCTCCACTCTTCACCTTGATTCACCTCTGTTGTACAGAAGGATGGAACTCACCTTTCCCCGCCACTTTACAACTGATATCATGCCATCTTCATGAAAAATCTTTGAGTTTGAAATTTATACTTATTATCATAAATCATGAACTAGACTGATAACACAGCGGGTAGGATGTTTGCCTTGCATGAAGCCGACCCGGGTTTGATTCCTCCATCCCTCTTGGAGAGCCCGGCAAGCTACCGAGACTGTACCGCCCACACAGCAGAGCCTGACAAGCTCCCCGTGGCGTATTCGATATGCTAAAAACAGTAACAATAAGTCTCACAATGGAGACGTCACTGGTGCCTGCTCAAGCAAATCGATGAACAACGGGACGACAGTGCTACAGTATCATAAATCATTATTATCTCGATAACACTGAAAGTTATCCAAAGGCTATTCTTGTTAGACTCCATGTTTTGGATCCTCTTTTACTTTTTCATCAGTTCCATAAAAACGAGACATCCTTTTATTGGCCTGCAAGGTCTAGTCTTTCTTGTCAACTGAACAGTTATATATTTGTGAACTGACAAACTTACTTAAAAGAGGAAATAGCGTCATCGTCATGCACACACATTTTTCTTAAGCTTCTAGAGACTTTGGTTTTTCTGATAGATTATTATGATAATATTATCCTATGAGATCTCTGGGAAAGTCAGAAAGTATAAATAAAGAATTCATCAATATGAATACATCAGAGCTATTTTTCAATGATCTTGGGACCCAATCCCTATTTTAGAAAATAATTGCAAGAAGCAGAACGACAGGGGCTGGAGTGATAGCACAGTGGGTAGGGCGTTTGCCTTGCACACGGCCAACCTGGGTTTGATTCCCAGCATCCCATATGGTTCCCCGAGTACTGCCAGGAGTGATTCCTGAGTGCAGAGCCAGGAGTCAGCCCTGAGCATTGCCAGGTGTGACCCCCCCAAAAAAAGAAGGAGCAGGAAGTCAAATTCTATAGTTACTGTCACATTGGTTTTGCTCTTGTGTGGCTCCTTGAATTTTTGGATGTAAAATTGCACACAGAACTCCCTATTCTTTGGAAGCTGTATTTATTTAGTAGCCTTTAGAGGGTTGTTTTGGATTTCCTGATGTCCTATGTCTCAGCTTAATCTGGTTCCCATTGGTGCTGTCTTTGGTCAGCCTTGATGCTTTGCTAGTTCTGACCTGGAAGTCCACACTATTTTTTTTGAGGGGGGGGAGGGTTTGACTTTTTCGGTCATACCCAGAGATGCTCAGGGGTTACTCCTGGCTCTGAACTCAGGAATTACTCCTGACCATATGGGATGCTGGGAATCGAACCCAGGTCGGCTGCATGCAAGGGCCGTATGACAACTGCATAGTACATGCATCTTTCTGCCTATCCAAGTTTCTCCTAAACCAGCATCCAAGAGATGGGCACACATTTCTCAGTCTCTCTCTCTCTCTCTTTCTCTATATCATATCTTACTTATCATATCTCAAATTTCCTCTCTCAGAAGCCATGTCCTAGTGAAATTGGACTCTATATTTTCTCTGGATGTGCCATAAATACTACTTTGTTTTACTTTTATTTATTTATTTTGAGATTTTTTTTTTGAGGGGGAACTCACCCATTGGTGCTTAGGGCTTCTTCTAACTCTGCTCAGGGATTACTCCTGGCAGACTTGGGAGACTATAACTGGTACTGGGGATCGGACCTGGCTAGTGGCATGCAAAAAAGCACCCTACCTGCCATACTATCCTCCAGCTCCCTGTTTTATTTAAAATGATATCTCTCACTTGACTTCAACCACGAGTGTGGAAAGGTCGGATTGCAGCTGAATCTCAACAAGACAATGCTCATGAAAAATGAACTGGTCCCTGAAGCTCCATTTGCTCTCAATGGAACGAACATCTCTGAATGCAGCAGCTATGTGTACTTTGGGTCCAGAAATCAACATGAGGAACAACTTGGTGCCAGAACTGCGCAGGAGGAAAAGAGCAACATGGAATGCCTTCAAGAGTGTCGAAGAAGTGGTTAAGAGAATGAAGAACCTCCGACTCCGGGCACATCTTTTCGATTCCACCATTCTTCCTGCACTAACGTATGCCTCAGAGACCTGGGCCCTATGCAAACAGGATGAGAACGCTATTTGGATATCCCAAAGAGGAATCGAAAGAGCTATGCTAGGAGTATCACGTCTCACTCAAGTGAGAGAAGGAGTCCGGAGTTCTGACCTTCGTTGACGGTCAAGAATCAGGGATGCTGTCTCGTTTGCCAATACATCAAAAATCAGATGGGCCAGACATGTAATGCGATTCAGAGATGACCGCTGGACTAGAGCTGTTACCGACTGGATTCCATGGGACGTCAGAAAACCTTGTGGCCGCCCACCAACTAGATGGTCAGATTTCTTTGTCAAATCCCTGAATAAATGATTTGAGGTTCTTCCTGTTCCTGGAGCAAGCAGATATCATTGGGCTGCACTAGCACGCGACAGGGACAAATGGAGATGTTACTGGTGCCTGCTCGAGCAAATTGAAGATCAACGGGATGACAAGTGATACAAGTGATCTCTCACTTGGAATTCCTTACTCTTTGCTAGTTGTTCAATCTCCTGTCACTCTGGCTCTAGTATAATGAACCATCTTATTCATGGGATTTTTCTTGACTTTCTCAGGATCAACTCTCTCCTCTTTACTTCAGTGTTATTTCTTATTTGAATCACACATGAGGCCCTCAGGAAATAGTTTATTGGTTTAGTATTGATCATTTCGTGAACTTTTATGATCTCTATAACTTACATGTAATCTCTCAGAGTATCAGATAATGCTCATACTTTCTTCTTTTTTCTACTTTAAAAAAAAATTTTTGTTAGTGAATCACCGTGAGGTACAGTTATAGACTTACAAATTTTCGTGTTTGCATTTCAGTTATGCAGTGGTCGAGTGCCCATCCCTCCACCAGTGTCCTTTTTCCACCACCAATGGTCCCAGCATCCCTTTCCCCACCCCTACCCCACTCTCCCCCTACCCCACCCCGCCTCTGTGGCAGGGCATTCCCTTTTGCTCTCTCTCTCCTTTGGGGTGTTGTGGTTTGCAGTAGAGGTATTATGTGGCCATCATGTTTGGTCTATATTCTACTTTCAGCCCGCATCTCCCATCCTGAACCGGCCCTCCTAGCACCCTTTACTTGGTGGGCCCTTCTCTATCTGAGCTGCCTTTAACCCCAGCATGCAATTGCTCATACTTTCTGAGAATGGCATTGTTATATTGTTTTGTTGTGGAAATGCAACATTAACTATGGAGCTATGATGAGATAAAAGACATATGAGTTTGCTGTTGGCTTATACCTTGACAACCTTTTGATAGGTCTGCCTTCACTGTAAATAGGGACTTATTAATTACTCCAAATGCAATCCACCTTGTTTACTTCTTAAAAAATAACAGAAACATCACCTTGTTTGCACAAATTGAGATTTTTCACACACTTTGAAAATGATGACATTTGTATTGCAAAAAAGAGTATAGCATGATTTAAACATTTTAATTAAAAAATAAACAACATATTCCATGTTTGGAAAAATATTAAATTGTAGCTACTAATACTGCTACAAAGATTTCTGAAAATGGAATGACACGTAACAAGTATGAATGATGAGCTTCCTATTGGATAGCAAGGGTCGTGTGGATAAAATCAAGGCTCTCCTATATTCTAAAGTCTAGTCTAATACAGGGTACATAGTCAATAGTCAGTGGGCAACACAGATTTTGAATTAATTGAATCAACCAGAATGTAGAATGATTTAGATAAGACACAAATATAAAAGAGAGTGTTTCTTTCTAATCTTTCTCATCTGTGACAGATGAGAACAATAACAACAATTGTAGAATCTGATACATGAATCATCTCCATAAATGACCAGATGTAATTTAAGCTTCTTTTTCTTAAGAAAAATGAGGGTTTTTTTTTAAAAAAAAATATTTAAACATATAGACAAACTGTGAGAAATGAAAAACTAATTCTCTGAGAATTAAAGTCTTTGCAGTTCAACTTCTCTAACGTTTCACTTGAGGGAAGAGAATTGAAATTATGAGCATGTTAAAAATGAAGAGTGTTTTTCAAGTAGTTGAATTCATGTTATTTGCTCCAGGCAAAAATGATTCCAAGAAGTTAGCAAGTGAAATTCTCTACAGGATGAGCAAGAATTTCCTTGCTCATCAAGAATTTCCTCATATTTTTTACAGTCCAGGGACTTTAAAAATTGAGTATATTTATGATAAGACCTGAAAGACTAAATCTCTGAATGATTGAGTGTATAAACAGCTATAGTTTCAGTGGAACTGAAAGGGACAATTTATGCCATTTCCTGTAATTACTCAATTACTTCTTTTTCCATCTGTGTTCCACAACTTTTTCCTTTCCAGTCATCTTGAACCTGGAAGGTAACAGGTTATCCAAGTAATTAATTATATGTTACATTTGAACACTTTAGATAAGAGGTAGGTGAGGAAAGGAACTCCTAAATACTTTAAGATAACATGTGTCACATCATGAGATCAGTGATATGGGTAGAGAAATGACTCAGCCCACTATTTGTGATGTCTGAAAAAAAGATTGTTAGACAAAAGGATGCTCAAAAGAAAATATTTTAAAATGTAGAAAATGTTGTTGATACTATAGCATAGTGGTAGGGTGTTTGCCTTGCATGCGGCCAACCCGGTTCAGTTCCTTCGCCCCTCTCGGAGAGCCTGGCAAGGTCTCTTGCCCACACGGCAGAGCCTGGCAAGCTACCCATGGCATATTCGATGTGCCAGATACAGTAACAACATGTCATACAATGGAGACATTACTGGTGCCTGCTTGAGCACATTGATGAGCAACAGGATGACAATGACAGTGACAGTGACAGTGACTAACGTTCACTTTGAAAAAGAGCAAAAGAAATGTAGCAACACGAATGGAACTACAGGATCTTGTGCTGAGTCAGAAGGTTAGTGATGGAGTGATGGATACAGAAAAATCTCTGTAATATATGGGAGTTAAAGATATATGGCAAAGTAGCAACCAAGATTCAAAGACAGCATAGAAAGTAGATAAAGGACCAAACATGATAGCCTCTCAGTAACTATATTGCAAACTATAATGCCCAAAAGTAGAGAGTATGGGGGAAACTGTCTGCCAGAGAAATAAGGGGAGGGCTGGAAAGGGGGGGCGGGTATACTGGGGACATTGGTGGTGGAGAATGTGCACTGAAGGAGGGATGAGTATTCGATCATTGTATGACTGAAACTCAAACATGAAAACTTTGTAATTGTATCTCACAGTGATTCAATTTTTTTTTAAAGGCAGCCTAATGGGAGAACTGATCAAAAAACAGAATTGGGGTGATTTGAGAAGGAGGGATGTTGGGATTCTTGGGAGCAGAAGGTGGATACACTGGTGTGGGTATGGTGTTGGAACTAGGTACATGGGAAACTGGTATTAAAGGTATTGTAAATCACAGAATCTCAATCAATTAAACATTTAAATTAAAAAGAATACAGGAGCCAGAGCAATAGTTAGGCAGGTAGGGTACTTGCCTTGCATACAGCCGCCTCAGATTTTATTCCCAGCACCTAATATTGTCCCCAGAACCCAGTGATCCCTGAGCAGAGAGCCTGGAGTAAGCCCCGGGAATCTCTTAATGTGCCCATAAACAAAGTAAAAAAAACAAAAAGAAAAGAAATGCACATAAAGCCATAACTGTTTTACACAACTCTTAAGTCACTTTTAGAAGCCATGGAGGTAAAACACATCTATAAATAGCCACTTTAGAGAAAAGATTACATTTGTCATTAATTTTCTAAATAATCACAGTCTGCAAACAAGAGCCTGGGAGGAACCAAGCGTCGGATTATTTTAGCACGATAGGAAGTTGTCAGCATTTAGGTTGACGACGGTCCTATTTGTCTGGCTGAAAACACTGTTTGTTGTACGTCCACTGTTCATTTGACCTCCTAATTCCCACGTTGCTTATTTCTCTGGGCTTGAAAACTCCTGCTCCTCATTTTCTTGCTCCTCATTAGACACCTCAGGGGTCACTGGAAAGTCCTGGTCTTTTATGGAAATAAGGGTCTAGGAAGAATGTGTCATGGAGTTTCAATAACTTTCTCTTCCCCCAGGATCCCACAAATCCAGGTTGAGGTCCATTTGCCAAAGACTGGCTCTGCAGGACGCAGCGCCTGGAAGGGGGGTTATCTTTGCACTGGAGGGTGTCCTTGCTGTATCTTCCCTGCTGTTAAGCTAGAGTTTTCAGAGGCTACTGGCCCAGGAGCTTTCATCAGCTTTAAACCCACTTTTAATAACAACAAGCCCTGGAATCTAGGGAGTTGTTCCCTAGTGTCTGGAATCTGGCAACCGTCTCATTCCGTTTCTGCCTGGAAAGACCCACTGCGGCTTCATGAGGCATATCTCCTCCCCTGCACCCATTCGGAAGGTAAAAGCTCACTTCACCTTCTGCAATGCAACCTGCAAATTAAAAAAAAAAAACACCAATTTTTCTATATCATCACCACCACCACCACCGTTTTCCCCCGCCCAAGGTCTATGCTCACCCAGCCCTAGTTTTGGTCTTAACGTTCTGTTTTATGGCTTTTGCGTGGACGTGTGCACATGTGTCTGTGTGCACACAGGCGCTGAATTCTTTGGAGAGTCGCCCTCCTCGGGGTAGGGCACTGGGAGTCCGCTTCTTCATTAATCATGTTGGAGAGGTCTGCTCCTGTGATTCAAGCACGCGCCCTCTCCTCTCAGCTTGCAGGTCCTCTCCTGGCAGCAAATAGGCTGCTGGATGTGTTTACTTTACGTGTCAGATATTGTTAGCCTTGAACTGGGGGCCCCTCGTGTGAAAGAGGCAGCAAGCCAGGCTCAGGTTACTCTTCCCTGATGGAAGTGACTTCAGGTCTTTCAGCGCGGTGATAGTGGTTTTGACTGAACTGCTTGCAGATGATGGCTAGAGATTTAAGTCACGGCTGTGCTTGGGTTCAAGCAGTCCATGTCCTGCAGGAAGTGTTTCCTTCAGGGATTTTCTGAGAGGAGATCAAGAGAACAGAGGGTTTGAGGTGTTTTGATTAGCACACACATGCCCGATTTCTTGGGATTCCGGGAGCTTCCCTGAGAAGTTCTTTCTCACGATTCTTTCAGAACGGTGTTTCTTATAAATTTTCCTTATCACCACCGCTTTCGTCGTGGGACTCTTCGCAAATCAGTTTCTTTTCCTCCACCTTTCATTTCCAAGGATTCAAGTGATTTCTCACTTTTCTGAAAGCAGGAATTCAACTTCTGCAATTTCTGCACTGTGTAGGCTCTGATGATTTCAAATCTGCTATCCTGATCTCACTAGACAGTTCGCTGAGAGCATAAAGCTCAGAATCCTCCAGGGCAATGTTCTTTTAAGGGAACAAGAATCTTTATATCTACTTATCTAATAAAACATTACAGGGATTTCCAAGTAAAATGATTTTTGGGTCACACCTGGCAATGCACAGGGGTTACTCCTGGCTCTGCACTCAGGAATCACTCCTGACGGTGCTCAGGGGACCATATGGGATGCTGGGAATCGAACCCGGGTCTCCCGCGTGCAAGGCAAACGCCCTACCCACTGTGCTATTGCTCCAGCAACTAATCAGACAACTTTGCTATGTCGTGTGAAATCAAAAAAGGTGCGTGCACACATGGGTGTTGAAGAGGTAAATTTCTAGAAAGGATTGCAAACTCTCTGGTTCAAAAACAATATTTTCTATTCCTCCAATTCAGTGATTCTTCACAGGATAGATATATTTTTTTGCACTCCCCTATGGGACATTTAGCGATGTCCAGAGACATTTTCTGGCGGTAACTAGGAAGATGGTCCCTGCTGTGCTGCTGACATCTGAGAAGTAGCCAGGGATGCATCTAAACATCCTCCACTAGCGAGGAACCAGCCTGCCAGCCCCAGACTAAGAAAGATCTCACCCAAAATGTCAGTTACCCAGAGATGGAGGAGTGCAGCTCTACTGTACATCAACGTCGTGTTTATCTCCATCACCTATGGATCCTGGGAGGCCCTCTGGACCCATTGGGCATAAGGGTAGGGATCCGTTAAACGTACTGAGCTAGAAATCAGTGTCTCACTCTGCTCTCTTAGGAATCAGCAGTGCTGCCTTGTTAATCGGTTTGACGCTGGAGCTCCCCTGAATGACGAGACTTGGGTACCCTTTTCCGTCTCCCTCAGATTGGCTGACTCTGACCTACGTCTGTTAGATTCATTTCGCACCCGGCTCGTGTGCGCGCGGCTCTCAGTCTCCAGCTTGACAGCCCGCAGAGCCAGAAGACCGCAGAAGTGGGATCCACACAAGAACTGGAATCGGGAGTAGCAACCGTCGCCACCACCTATTCTAAACAGTAACGTCACTTGATGGATTTCGGCAACGTTCCCATTTTATGCCAGCCCCTGTTGATACAAGTGCTGTAGTTGTAATGAAGTTAAACTCAATATATTTTTTCCTCTAGTTATAACTGGCAATAATTTTGCAAGTTCCCAGCTACCGTGGAATCCATTTGGGGCAGGCAAAAAAAGCAAACAAGCTCCAGTGTGAAATGTAATTGTGGTTGCCACATGTGAAACAGGTTAGCGACCAACTTTTCTTGTTAGCCTTCCTGAGTTTACAGACACTTGCTTTTGCTTAAACCAAGTACATTTCACTAATAGGAAATGGAGACAATTATCTGGGTATTTTATTTAAAGAAAAACTGCTTTTCCTGGAAGCATTCAGATTATAGGGACAAAATGATTCTTAAAATGCTTTGCCTGAGAGTGTATTCGACATTTTCAGATGATCAGAGAATGGGACATATACCATATGCCCAGGTCTGGAAATAAAACTAAACATAGTGTGATGGCATATGCCTTCTGTGAGCTAAAGGGCTGAATTCACTGTGTGCATTATCCATTTAATTATCTTAATGACCCTTTGTGGTATACAGTGATTTCATCATTTTCAGTTTTGGACCAGTGGTGCTCAGAGCATACTCTTGGTTAATGTGTGGTGCCTGAGATTGAACCCAGGTCACCTCTGTGCAAAGCAAGTGCTCTGACCATTGTACAGCCTTTCCAGTCCCATGATATTTTTACTTTTATAGTTGAGAGCTCAGAGAGGTTCTAAGAACACACAATTAGCAACACAGCCCCAACATAGGCAAGAATATGGATATGAACTCTTAAGCTTATTAAAATTATGGAAGACTTAATCACCAAAAAGTTGGGACACTTTTGCATTATGAGATCATTGTAATTAAAGGTTTTAAAGATTTTAAATGTTTTAAATTAAAAAATTTAAATATTCTTTTTCTCAACAACAGAGTCAAATTGCTACCACTTTAAAACTTTGCATCTGTTTCTCATGTTATCCTTACTAAACAACTTTATGAAAGTGTGTTATCCCTAAACTTCCTCTCTCTAAATAAAGGAACCCTTTATTACCAATTTTTTTTGGTGCAAATGAACCTCTCCTTCAAAAGTAATGTGTCAATGATAGAGTTGCAGTTCTAAGTCTCTCATTTAATTTTATATTAAGTAGAAGAAATACTTCATGATATTGTTAGGTAGATGTACTTGGTGACTTTAAAATGAATAGTTCATGTTTGGTAGTAATGTTTGTTCCTTCACCTACTTTCAATGCTCAGTTCTTTTTAAAAGATATATTTTTAAATATTATTTAAATTTGTTTAGTTTTTAATTGAACCACAGTTACAAAGTTCATAATTGGGTTTCAGTCATATAATGTCCCAAACATAATAAACTCTCAGGACCTGTACTGCAAACCATAATGCCTGAGGGGAAGAGCAAGAAGCAGAAAGGAGAGAAAGAGAGAAAGAAAATAAAAGAAAGGAAAGAATAAAGGAAGGAAGAAAAGAAGGAAGGAGGAAAGAGAGAAAGAAAGAAAGAAAGAAAGAAAGAAAGAAAGAAAGAAAGAAAGAAAGAAAGAAAGAAAGAAAGAAAGGAAGGAAAGAGAGAAAAAAGGAGAGAAAGAAAGAAAGAGAGAGAGAGAAAGAAAGAGAGAGAGAGAAAGAAAGAAAGAAAGAAAGGAAGGAAGAAAGAAAGAAAGAAAGAAAGAAAGAAAGAAAGAAAGGAAAGAGAGAAAGAAGGAAAAGAAGAAAGGAAGAAACAAAGAAAAGAAAGAGAGAAAGAGAAAGAAAGAGAGAAAGAGAAAGAAAGAGAGAAAGAAAGAAAGAAAGAAAGAAAGAAAGAAAGAAAGAAAGAAAGAAAGAAAGAAAGAAAGAAAGAAAGAAAGAAAGAAAGAAGCCTGCCATAGAGGTAGGCTGCTGCGGGGAGGAGTGGCGGGAGGGAAACTGAGCACATTGGTGGTGGAAAATGTATGCTGATGGAGGGATGGGTGCTGAAAAAAAGGAAAGAAAATAAATATTTCAATGTGTTACTTCACAAGGAAAATGTCTTATGAGTAGAAAAGATATCCTGGAAAGGAAGAGGGACTTGAGACATACTTGCTGTAGGTTTCTTTTCTCCTAATTGTACTTAATTATTCATCACAGAAGTCAACAGTCAACTCTATCTCTACAAGAGAAAACACACTTTTAATTTAAGTACACCAATTTGCAAAGAGTCCTGCACGTACCTCTGTACTTACTATAAACATGAGCACACAGAGACCTTTTATACTTATTGGGTTTTTAATATTTTTATTTCATATCAAGGATTTCTACTGACGTCAATGGTAGTTTCAGAAATGGAATGAGTGGTAAAGATTTAATAGGCGGGGTGGAGAGGATTTTAGCTTGTTTGCCAAACACACACACAGTTATACACACACAAACCCAATTATTATCAGTGATCTAACCAGTAAATCCTAATTTAAGACATTTCACCAATCTCAGTCTGTGTGAGTGGAGTAAACAACATCAATAATAAGAATAGCTTAACAGGCTTGTAACTTCAGAAACCTGAATATTTTAGTTGGGTGAGAGCTTTTCACTCGTGACTTTCTGTTCCAAAGTAACGCAACAAATTTCCATTCTTAGATATTCTTTAACAGAAGTTCCGCAAGTTTATGAGGATATCAAAAATTAATGTACATGCAAAATGCACTCATAAATTCACATTTTTATTGACACTTTAAAAATTAATCTCCATTGAAACGTCCTTCCTATTTTACAACATCAATTCCTGTCCGGTTTGGCAATATTTAGGGGAAAAAAATTTTACAGGGTCGTCAGATGTTGAAAATGTCCATAAGATTTCTTGCTCCATGAGATCCCACAGAAACCTCCACAGGATTTATACTTTCATAAGGGAAGGGAAGCATTCTAACTCGCTAACTAACAACACCTTGGTCTCTTCGGATTTAGAAATGATCTCTCAGTCTCTGGAAGGAAGAAAAAAGATCTCAGTAGGCCATTAAATCTTCAATTAATATCAACCCAAGATGTTCCAACAACACACTAGTAAGCCATTTTGTAAAAGTAGTTATGTGTGTAGCAGGAAGGAAATAAAGATATATGAAAAGCTTGGGTAACATTTTAAGTTCTACATGAATGGATTTTTAGAATCAACAGGTGGAGATGTGGTAGGTAGGTTGGAGAATTGGGAAAAGAGAAGTGAGGATGTTTGGGTTCTGTTTTATGATATGTTCTATCCAACTTATTTAAAAGGAAAGCTGGATTTCCAATCTCATTCCCAAGCATCTTCAACTAATGCTTCAGTTTACTCACTGGACAGGAGTTTGCTTCCTGAGTCTAAGGTGTACCAACAAATTGCCTTATTTAAGATGCACCAAAAGAAAACCTAATACTTTTGATAATTTTCTGAGGGGACAGGTATTTCGGCACTAGAATCACTTAACTAACATATTTGAAAACCTTGCCTAATGTCTCTGGACTGGAGAGATAGCACAGTAGATAGGGCGTTTGCCTTGCATGCGGCTGACCCAGGTTGGATTCATCCCTCCCTCTTGGAGAGCCCGGCAAGCTACCTAGAGTATCCCGCCCAAATGGCAGAGCCTGGCAAGCTACCCATGGCATATTGGATGTGCCAAAAATAGTAACAAGTCTCACAATGGAGTTGTTACTGGTGCCTGCTCAAGCAAATAGATGAACAACTGGACTACAGTGCCTAATATCTGATAAGGAAAGCAATCAAAAGCTCTTATGCTCTTAACAGTAATACGCATAATTTTTGGTCTGTTGTTAGATTAAAAAAAATCAGCACTCTTGAGAACCCAGATTTGCAAGAGTTTCAGTAACACACAGTAATTCATCTGTTTGGGAGGAAGGGGAATAACGAAATTTCACACATTTTTGTACTTCTTCTCTTGTATGCAGCTCTTCCAGAAGTTTCTGTGAATGTATATTTCTAGAAGCAGATATTGGCAATTCACTGCATTGAGAATGTTATCTTAGAAGGAGAAGAAAAATATCTGGCTTTGAAATTGATATAGGACTTGAGGTAAAAGGGGGTTTGGTTTCCTTCCTTAGAACACGGTACTGCTGAAGGGAAACCAGCATTTCTCTTTTTCACTTTGTATGAAAAACAATCTTTTCCCTGGAGTCCTGTGGTGGGATCAAGGCAGTGAGTCTAGATTTCCAAACAGAAGCGTTGGGAAATCTTTTCCCCTTTACTTCCTAACGCCATTCCCTTGCTCCCAACGAATCACACACCCCTCGTCTTACCACCCTGCTTATTTGATCTCCGTGGAAGATGGATGACTTTGACTAAAAAAATTAAACAATAGCCAAAGTAAAGTGCAGCTCAGAGTAAACCTCACCGTGCCTCAGGTCTGGGTTTCTTGCTATCCACTCAGATAGGCTGGAATTCTTTTAATCACAGGTACTTCTGTTTAGAAATATGAAATTATGGTCATTTGTCTTTCCTATTTCTCTTTTCAGTAGGAAACGGTGCTATGCATGAAAACTCCACTAGAGACAGGATATCACATTCTGGGATGGTGTCTTGATTGCTTTCCCCGATAATTGATGAGTTTTAGCTCTCAGGTTTAGCGTTTGCAAAATGAAATCAGTATGAGTTGGAGATACGGCTCAGCAGTAAAACACATACTTTTCATGATGAGGTCATGAATTGTATCCCCAGCATTAAACAATAATAATATTGATGATAGTATGTGAAAGCAATAACTGATTTGCTTCCACTGGGAGGGAACCTGAAGAGATACAAAATGTCGGGTAAGTAGGGGAATCTTGAAAACCTTGAAATAACTCATGATAAATCGAGGCACACTCCATCTAAAATAAACATGTCACTGGACATAGGAGGAGAACGCCATTCAACTTATTTAATCTTATCCTGTAGCAGCAATAAAATATTTCTATGAGTGCCAGTTGGTTTCATGGCATCATTCAGAGAGGACCCACGTATGTACACAGGTAAGTGAAATAGAGAAATGCGAATTTCTCTGGAGAATGTGAGCTGTGGCCAGGGATGGGTGGCAGTGACTTACTTTTAGCTGGGTAAGTGATTTTTTTTGGAATCAACACAATTACTAAAGACCTGCACTGGTAAGAGATAGACCAGAGCAGTAAATCCATGAGAAATTTCAGGGGTGTCCAGCTAACTACATCTTCACTAGGTCACACATGCTCACTAGTACCTCCTGGTTTGTGTGCTCTTTTGAAAGGAGAAGCAAAAGAACCAAGACCCAAGGAAGTAGTTCCAGTAAAGACTGAGGTAGGGTTAGGACGATAGAAAGTGTGGCTGGTAGTTGTGTGATTCTTGCTGTTTTGCTGCTGGACATGAAGTGTCCTGGCTGTACTGTGAAATTATTAGAATAGTTCAGGTGGCTGAAAGATGGAAAAAAAATCGAATGGTTATATAGAATTAAAATGTTGATTTTAAATAAAAAATTAAAATAGTTACAAAGGTTTATATAGAATAAAAATATAGAATGGTTCCCAGTATTCTGGGATAAAGAATATTTAACACAAATATTCCAATCAACTATTTATTTGTTTGTTTGTTTAGGTTGTTGGGCCATAGCCGATAATGCTCAGTGCTTGCTCCTGGTTGAGGGGTCACTCCTGAAGGGCTCAGGGAATCATATGGGGTGCTAAGCAAGTGCCCTACCAGTTGTTCTATCGCTCTGAGCTCCTGCCAATAATTTAAATCAATTTTTGTCTATATATTATACATAAGGGCAAGAGAGTGAGAAGAAATGGTGCCGACACTAAAAGGTCCCACCTTAATACTGGTGACATGGCATATGTTTTTCCTAGTGTTTTCCTAGTACCCCAAAGAATCTATTCAAATAGAAAAATAATAGAATTTCATGAGTTACTTAAACACCTGTGGTTTGGTGGTTTTGGGGGTTGGATAAAACATCACTTTCTGTACAAGTAATTTAGGTTAAAAGGGAATTTAAATAGTTGAAAGTCAAACACTGGCTTCCACTACTTTGGGACCCTTTGCTAATTGTTCATTAATACATATCTCTCACAGATATTTTTCTGGTTTTCTACAGGTTCTATTTTTAGAGCATTCTATTCTGTCGGCACATTATAGGAAATAAGATATGTGGTAATTCAGAAGAACTCTAAACCAATGTCATTAATAAAACTTAAAAAGTCAGACAAGGAAATAATTCAAAAATAAAATACAATATTTCAATATTGAAAAGCAGGTGGGGCCAGATTCCAAGGAGAATTTAAAATTGTTTTAGGCAGAATCAAAGCCAATGAACAAGTAGTACTAAAACAGATAATTTTTTTAATATGAGGTCAATTAGTGTTTTATATTTAATTCTGTGATTTTGCAACCTAAGATGAACACATAAAACTGAAAGACAAGCACGTGGGATATGCCTGTCCAAGATAACTGTAACAGTGAAATCAGATTACAGCAAGTACTTGAGTAATCTCTTACAAATGTTCATTCCAGCCAACATCTGTTACTATGGAGTTCCAAAGTAGCATGACAGGCACCCCCAACATTCCTAACATTGCATGTCTATGTCTAAACATGACTTAAAACTTCACTTAAAATTGAGTTTTAGTTGACATATAAATTACTTTGGTTTGAGGTGTAAAACGTAATGGATCGATCTAGTAATACTCGTAAAGACATCTAGAGTTATTCTTTTTGTCACAATCCGACATGCAATGCAGAATTATTAGCTGTGGTTAATGGTCCGCACCTTTCATCCCGAAGTCTTATTTAATCCGTTTGACTTGCTTCCCCCGTTTCTGTCCTCTCTCCACCTTAACCTTAAAACTCTCGCCTTTGGGGCCAGAGCAAAAAATACAGCAGGAAGATCCCTTGCTTCATACTCAGTGGACCAGGATTCAATTCCCAGCAGCCCAGAGGGTCCCGCTACCCTGCCATGATGAACCTGGGTTGGTTGAGTGCAAAGCAACCAAATCTGAGTTCAGATTCAGCCCGAGCACTGGCCAGCAGGACACCCCCAAAATGGACATAAAAACTCACTTTTGAAAACCGTTCATTGGTTCTTTTTTTTTTGTGGGGGTGGGGAGTTGGGGCCACCGCTGGCAATAGCCAGGGCTTACTCCTGACTCCACACTCAGGAATCATTCCTGGCCACAGTCAGGAGGTCATAGGAGATGTTGGGAATCGAGCCCACGCTGACACCATGCAGGGCAAGCACCCTCCCTACCTTCTGTACTATCTGGCCCATTCTACCCTCTGGCTCCCAAATCATCAGTTTATTCCTTCAGTCTAAGAGCTTGCTCTTTTCCAATTTACTTGCACCCCGATGATAAGTTGACAAAAACTTGCTTGCTTTCATTAATTCTCTGGAAGTTTGTTCAATATCACTTGAATTCCTTGCGTACCACACAAGGACTCAGTATTTTCAGGCACTGTTAAATGATTATTATATCTTTCCCCGGCATCATTTTCCTTTCTCCCTTGCACCTCTTTGCTGCTGTTGTTCTTTTTGTCTCAATGACTCGAGTCTATGCATATGCCTGGCTATGGTTCTTGCACATCTGATCTGACCTTACTGGAGGCTCACAGCGTGATGTGGTGCTTGTACACTGCCACGGTACTTGCTGGGGTCTTAAACTCTCCTAGTTATGGGACTCAAGCAACATTCAAATTCGCAGCACCATGTTGTCAGCCATTATCGTTTTCAATATTGCCTAAGACGCACTTTCCTCACACTACAACTCTACCGCCCAGGTAAGAACCGATCTATCTGTTCTCTATTATTAAAATTTGAGTGTGGTTTGTTTTAATTTTAGTTTTAGAATTTACACATTATGGGCTGGAGCGATAGCACAGCAGTAGGGCGTTCGCCTTTCACGTGGGCGACCCGTGTTCGATTCCTCTGCCCCTCTTGGAGAGCTACCGAGAGTATTCAGCCTACCCGGCAGAGCCTGGCAAGCTACCCGGGTGTATTGAATATGCCAAAAACAGTAACAATAAGTCTCACAATGAGAGGCGTTACTGGTGCCTGCTAGAACAAATCAATGAGCAACGGGATGACAGTGATGACAGTGATCAGTGAAATCATAAGGTATTGGATTTCTCTGTATGACTTATTTAATTTAGCATCAATTCCCCCAGGTTCTATCCCAGCACCAAGCACCAAGTAATTCAGCATTTTTCATAGCACAGAACTATTCCATGTGTATATGATGGGTATTATGTTATTTCCAAATCATTACTATCTTAAAATTCCTACAGTTAACATAAAAATTGATATATAATTTCAAGTTAGTGTTACATAATATGCTTAGCAAATGATGCCCTCCTTTAAATTATGGTGGATTTAATAACTATGAAAAAATGAGATAGCTATACAACCTCAATCCTCACAGTTTTGCTTTCCTCTACGCATTTTGTGGTTTTAAGGCTTAAATCATGTTTCCAATTTAATTTGATTCCTTTCTTATATGGTCTAGTTTTGTGTTACCTTTCACACTAAGGTTTTACAAAACAAATTCAGAAAAAAATAATATAAGTACATAAAAAATAACCACTGTATCACTCATTTTGTTGTTAGTCGATTTACTCGAGCAGGCACCAGTAATGTCTCTGTTACACTCAGCCCTGAGATTTTAGCAGCCTCTCCTTACTTGTCTTTCCCAACGATTGGAGGCTCTTTCAGGGTCAGAGGAATGAGACCTATTGTTACTGTTTTTGGCATATCGAGTATGTCATGGTAGCTTGCCAGGCTCTGCCGTGTGGGCAGGACACTCTCGGTAGCTTGCCAGGCCCTCCAAGAAGTATATATATATATATATATGTTACTGTATTTGGGATATGAATATGACACGGGGAGCTTGCCAGGCTCTCCCAAGTAGGCAATAGACTCTCGGTAGCTTGTCAGGCTCTCCAAAAGGGAGGACTAGGCTATTAGATATAAATATAAATATAAACCAAAAAATAACATACAAATTTTTATCAAAATTTATAAAAATGTATATAATATGCAGATGAGATGAATTCAAAACCAAAAGATAAACAGCTGATGAAAACAAAAAAGTAGACAGAAATGAGATTCCTCCTTCAACTCATTTCAGATCATAATAAAATATATGATAGATATTTAAGGAGATGCTATGTCAAATAATTCTGTTTTTAAACACTCTAGTCAATTAAGATAAATAAAAATATATAATTTAATTGTGAGGGAATATAGAATAAAAGAAATAATTCTGAATAATTAAATGACTAAAATATAATTGTTTAAGTAATATATAAGTATTTATTAATATCATTATGACACATTATGGAGAAGTGCAATTATTCAAAGATATGCAAAATAAGGTTGTGTCAGGAAGGGACATAAGAATATAAGCATAATCAATAGCATGACATCACATGAATGATGTCATGTCACATGAATGTTTGCACCAGAAATACCATTCCTGGCACACTTGTCAACTTGTTTTGACTCTATTACTCCTAGTACCTTGAGGTTCTAATTACATTGTGCCCACTGGGAATAGCTTTAACCTGAAACTTGAGTTATTCTTCCTTTATTGCTTTATTCTCCTTTATTTATTGTTTCTTTATTTCTTTATTTATGAATGAGATAATCTAGAATTATTTATTTTACTTTCCTGCTCACTTAGCATGACTGTATCCAATTTTATTCAAGTTGTAGTGAAATATATCACTTGATTCGTTCTCATAGTTGAGCATTATTCCATTAGATCTGTATGTATTATATCTCACACGGCAACAGGCATATACAAAACATACATATGTAATATATCTCACACAATTTTTTTTGTCCACTCATTTGTTGTTGGCTCATGGAAATGACCCCTGAGACATAATCAATGAAATTGTGAACTAACAGCCTACTTAGGTAGGAGGGGGGAAGAACTGTGGGATAATTCTGGAGAGATCTAGAAAGCCCTGGTAGATAGCTTGATGTTGCAGCACTTCAACTATAAATCAATGACTTCAATATAAGTATGCCCCATGGTACCTTAATAAAAATATATTAAAAAAAAACACAAGTTATCCAACATACAAAGCTTCCAAAAGAGGTATCAGACTAGCTAGCTCAAAGATGCGAGCCTACCCCTAATCCAGAAGGATTCAGATGCTATTGCCTCAGCCTATCTCTACACTGATTATGCTATCTACAATTTGCTAAAGGTGAAAGGAGAAACATTCAGTTCAGGAAAACACAAACACACACACACACACACACATGCCTTTGGCCACAGTTTTCAAGTTTAGTATAAATGAGAGCCTTTGGTAGAAATAGGAAATGCACAGAGAGATATATATGTATGCTCATAAACATATATTTTTCATAATCATAGTATATATTTTTCATAACCATACGTGTGTGTTCTAATTCAAGGCTTTGGAACAGTAACAGTCTGAATGATGCCTAGAATTTAGATGAAAGTCGGAATGAGATGTCTCATTGTCTCTTGCGGGATATTCCAGTACATTAGCTCAACATCACCGTCACATCTGCATTTGGCTTGAAGTCCAAATGTAGGATTGCAGAAATGAATGTTTATGTTGCTAACATAATGAGGCTTCAGATTCAGGTTAACCTAAAGTGACTCTTTTCCCAGTGAATTTTACCTAAATGTCAAAAGTTGTGTGCCAGGACTAGCTTCAAATATTTTCATTGCCACCCTGATCTGGCTTAGAGACAAGAACATAACTTATAGAGGCCCCAGTTGCAGTGAACTTACAGTGGATTGCTTTTATTTTTATAGGGATTTCCCTGCCAAGTTCTAAAACATGGAAACGTAGCATGCCTGAGACAGCACACAGGGCAAGTGTTGGAAGCGTTTTCTTGAGTTTGGCTTCTTAACACGAGGGAGTTTAAAATAGTCATGATTTTCAACTTTTAAAATATTTTTATTCCTTGACCAAATCTTCAGGATTGGAGGTGCCAATATGGCGTTCTGCTAATTACCTTTTCTTTCTATTGTTGAAGTAATTTGGCAGTCAAGATACAACTTTACTTCTCAACTTCAGTGACCAACTTTGGGAAATCTCACCTTTGGGACTTGTTTTAAAATATAAGTTTTATTCTTATTCTGTAGCTGGAAACGTATCTGCAGAGTAGAGAATTCTCTTTATTTCTATTGGTAAATCTTGTGAAAATTGTTTTAAATCCTATTAGGAGTCAGAAGATCCCTCAATATATCCTAATTTATGATGTTTTTGAGATGTGATTGTTGGTGTTTTGTTCCTTAGTCAATAAATACTTGTTGGATTATCTCTGCAATTAACACACCTCAAGGCCCCGGAAATGTATCACAGATAAAATAGCCACATGATATGGAAGGTTACATCACTGTAATTGATAATAAAGGAAGAGGGGATCTCTTTAACAGAAAACTATTTGTAACTTTAAATGAGGAACTTGCAAAGGCCTCACTTTGAACATGACCTCATCACACAAAGGGAAAGAATGTGAGGGATGATTGTCATGTGTGAGTCACGTGTTCTCTGGTCAAAAGAATAAGATGTGGGAAAATTGGCGTGAATAAATCGTGGAAATAAGAATGGGACCATCTAGGGGAAGATGCAGTTTCTAAGAATTAAGAATAAACTAAAGTGGTAAATGATGGAACACCACAGCAGAAGAGGAGAAATAAGAGGAGGTGGAGGAGGAGGGGAAAAATGGTGGTGATGGCAAAGATGTTAGAATGGCAGTGGCAATGTGTCTGAACAACAATTGATGTGCTTGTCTCAGAAAACATCATTTTCCTTAGACTCCGATGACTAAGTTATGTTTCAGACACCTCCAGGGTTAAACTCAGTAGAGTAAGGGGACATAGAGCAAAACTCGGTCCTCCAGCTGTTTCATCCACGTGGCTGAAATGCTGTCTAGAGCAGAATAAAGCTTAATAAACTCTCATTATAATAATTTGAAACATTATCTTCACAAAAGTGTTTTCAATATGACCACAAGATTTATAAATTATTCCATGAAGATTGTAAAGATAGACTGTCCATTTCTATCAAATTAGAGTTTAAAAATATAGCAGGAATGATTTTGGACCAAAGTCTTTTACTCCTTGAAGTCCTTGCAATGTCTTTTTATCTGTGCATGGTGTCTTTTCCTTAATTCTTAGATTTTCTGTCTGAACTCTGGTTCTGAAAGGAGAGTTTTATGCTACTAGGAGAAAAGAATAGAAAGGGAAAGTCCTTTGTCTACTCAGCATGATTTTGAACAGGGTTAGGTGTCTAAGGCAGAACTTTCTTAAGTAACTATCAAGTAGAAGCAGAGAGCTGGAATACCTGCTTACCAAAAGTCCACATGTTTAAATTACTTTCTGGAGTCATGGCCAGAATATAATGCTCTGACATAGGCACGCACTAATTTATCCCCGTTTTTTTAAGTACAAATCTAGAGATACTTAAGGAGAAATACATCAACAACAGCAAAGTGAGTTATATCTTCAGTGTCATTCACAGACCCATCACTTCTTTGAAGAGTTTTGAATGGAGAATAGCCTTAGTGATCAAAACAGCCTGGTACAGGAATAAGGACAGACTCTATGACCAATGTGGCAGAATAGAAAATCCAAGAACAAACCTGCGCATATATGATCAGCTAAATTTTGACAAAGATTCTGAGAGCATGAAATGGGGAAAAGAAAGACTCCTCAACAAATGATGCTGGCAAAACTGGATAACCACGTGCAAATAATTTTTAAAAAATCTATATCTCATGCCTTACATAAAAGTCTATTCAAATTTGGTCAATGTAAAAAATACAAATGCACATGCATGCGCAGAAGGGAGTGATATCTGTGTGTTGTTTGCGGGCTCTCTGGCCGGCTCTCTCTCTCTCTCACCTCTCGCATACAGTGCTCTCGAGCTGCTGTGTATGGACCGGATTGGGATGGCTCCTCCTTGTGCTCTGCTTCTGTGTGTGCCGCTGTGCTCTCTTTTGTCTGTCTCTCTACCTCTGACTCTGTCTCTGTTGTCTCTCCTCTGGTCTCTTCCGACCTCTCTCTGTCTCTGCCGTCTCTCCTCTGGTTTCTTCTGATCTCTCTTCTTCCAATCTCTCTCTGCAGAGCCCTTCTGCTTCTCTCTCTGGAGCCCTTCTCGCTCTCACTTCTGACTGTCTCTTACTTCTGACTCTAACCCTTACTTCTGACTCTGAACTTTACTTCTGACTCTCATCACTACTTCTGACTTCGATCCTTCTGACTCCGACTCTCACTCGCTTTGGCTCTTTCTTTCCCCTGCTTCTGGCTCTGACGACTCCCTGATTCTCTTTCACCTTATGCTTTGCTTCTGTGTCTTCTCTCTACTTCTCTTACAGTCTTAGTCCATATAGCAATCACATAGAGTGGTGACACAAAGGTGGGTTGAACACTAACAAATCAACAAAGAGGGGTAGGACCACTGCTTCAGGAGATTAACAAAATCTCATCTAAGGAGATTACTTCAGATTACTAAGAGATCTGCTTAAGGGTAGATCCCTTCTAGGGTGTATCACTTTCTTCTTTCCTCAGCTAGTAATCCACTTAAATAGTTACAATAAATTTACTTCTAATATTTTTAGCAATGTCATTCTGTATGAGCACAGTAAGAGATAAACTTAAAGTTTGGTTCTTCCTGAAGATATCTCGATACTATATTTTCCAGACCACAGTTCTCAGGTCAGGTTAGTCTTCCTACCCCAGCAGGGTCCTAGTCTTGTTACTTTTGGATCATGACAACATTTGTCTATGACCATGCTCTCAACTTATAGATGAGTATTGTGGCAGCTCAGCCTGGCCCATTTTGATGCTAGGGTAGCTCACCGCTTGCTGTGGGTCCATTCAGTCCGTCGTCGGGACCCTGCTTTTGGGGTGCTAGGAACCAAGGGTAATGGAGTTGAGAAAGCAGATGCCCAGGAGTAAATATTATTGGAGTCAATCAACTCCCAAGTTATTAATTTTATAATATCAACTGTCTTAATATTAATATTAAGACATAATGTTAACTGTCTTCCTGTGTCCATACAGAAAGGACATTGCTTTAAGGTAAACTCAGTTTCCTGCAACAAGGCTGAAAGGACAAACCCAATGTTATCCTACAGATCAAAGAGCTAGAGATTGAACCAGAATCTATAAAATAAATCGAGGAAATTATAGGCAGAATGCACCAAGATCTGCCTCTCAAAGGTGTCTTTAATGATACAATATCACTGGCAAAGGCACAAATAAATGGGACTTAATGAAAGAGATTCTACATGGCAAAAGAAATATGGGCTAAAAATTTTAAGACAGGTAACTGAATGGGAGAAACTATTTATAGTTAGCATACCAGATAAAAGGTTGATACCCAGGGTATATAAAGTACTCACAATGATCAGAAAAAAAAAACACCCTAAAACCACATCAAAAATGGAGAGGAAAAAATGCACAGGGACTTCTCTGTGGAACACCAACTGATGGCCAACAGGGACATAAAAAAATGCTGACCATCATTTATTATTAGAAAAATCCAAATCAAGATGATAATGTGATACCATCTCACGCCAGTGAGACTGACAGATATCAAAAATACTGGGAACAATTTGTGTGAATGTGGTAATAAAGGAACACTCACCTAATGCTGGTGCTAACATTGGCCGGTTTCAATCCTTATTTGAAGCAATATGATGAGTTCTCAGTAAGCATAAATTTGAGCTACCTTATGACCCAGCAATTTTTTTTTTTGGTATCTACTCCCAGGGCAGAAAAACATTCATTCAACAGGGCATATGCACACTACTATCCGTTGCAGCCCTCAGTACAATAGCTATGACTTGGAATCAACCTAGATGTCCAACAACAGGTAAGTGGGTCATGAAGATGTGGTAGATAGACACAATGGAATTCTATGCAGTTTAAGGACGGGATGAAATCATGGCATTTGCTGCAGCATAGATAGAACTGGAAGACATCATGTTAAATTAAATAAGCCAGGAGAAGCACAAACACAGGATAATATCACTTATATATGGTATTTAGAGTAACTGGATGAGGAAGGGTAGTGGTTTAAAGGGAGGAGGGGTGGAGTACCTTGATCAGCCTTGGTCTTATAGTATAGAGAGGAGGTGAAAAGAAATAGAGTGAAGGGGAAGGGGAGAAGAGAGAGATGAGAAACAACGAAGTTAGGGGTCAAGGGGATTCAGGTACTCTGGTGGTGTTAAGGAATGACAGAGCTGGGGCCGGAGCAAGAATACAGTGGGGAGGGTGTTTGCCTTGCATGCAGCCAACCTGGGTTTGATTCCTAGCATCCCATATGGTCCTGTGAGTACCCCCAGGAGTAATTCCTAAGTGCAGAGACAGGAGTAGTCCCCAAGCATTACCGGTGTGACCCCCCAAAAAAAGTTAGAACTAAATATCCAAACCATAGCGTCAACAATGCTGAAAACGTGATACCAAACATTAATAATGAATTTAAAAGGTGCCTTCAAGATGGCAGGGGCTGTGAGGGGAGTGAGGGGGGTAGGAGAGGGTATCTGGGAACACTGGGGAAGGGAAATTGACCCTGCTGGTGGGACTGGTGATGGAAAATTGTATGTCAAAACCCAAACTCTGACTAACTTTGTAATTCACAGTGCTTTACTAAAATAAAATTTTGAAAAAAAAGAAGAAAAAAGTATCATACGGCAGATAAAACACTTCAACGCATAATATAATATACTATATGTCTTTCCTTTTGTCTCTGAGCAATCTCATTGGTGATGGTAGTGGCGGGGTTCTCAAGTGGGGATCGGGAGTCCTGGGGCTTCCACGAGCAATTCTTGGATGAAAGGTGCTATGATTCATTGAAAGGGCCTTCAGATTCTGGTGGCCAGGAATTCCTGGGCCCCTCCAGTAGTGTTCAGGGATCTCCTGAACTTCACCTGGCTAAGTTCAATAGACTGGGCTAGAGCGACAGCACAGCTGGTAAGGCATTTGCCTTGCACGCAACCGACCCAGGTTCGATCCCTCCGTCCGTCTTGAAGAGCTGGGCAAGCTACCGAGAGTATCTCACCTGCACGTCAGAGCCTGGCAAGCTACCTGTGGCATATCCAATATGCCAAAAATAGTAATGACAAGTCTCACAATGGAAACGTTACCATGTGTTTCTAAAGATCCAATTGGGTCAGGCAAAGTCTAGACATGTGCCCTAAATATGTACTATCTCATGGTCTCAGAACAAGCTCATTCTAAAAAAAATAACTGCAATGTTTTCTGTTAGTTAAAGTCATCTGAAGTCATCATTTCTTAGTAAACTGTTTTAATTGCGACAATATTGGTTTACACTACCGTATAATTCAGAAATGTTCTATCCTGCTTTTTCAAAAGTCAGTTATTGCCACATATTCAGCATTGAAGGACAAAGCTCTCTTCATCATTGTCTATTAGCCCCATGCCTCTTTGTTCTCTCATATCAACCCCTGCAACTGCCCCCACTGACAGCTTCAGTTGTGTGGTCGAATTCATGGGATAATTTTGGTTTTCCATGTTTTGTTCCTTTGTATGAATAAGACGGGGCTGGAGCGATAGCACAGCGGGTAGGGTGTTTGCCTTGCACTCAGCTGACCTGGGTTTGATCCTTCATCCCCCTTGGAGAGCCTGGCAAGCTACCGAGAGTATCCCACCCGCACAGCAAAGCCTGGCAAGCTACCAGTGGCATATTCGATATGTCAAAAACAGTCACAACAAGTCTCACAATGGAGACGTTACTGGTGCCCGCTTGAGCAAATCGATGAACAACCAGACGACAGTGCTACAGTGTTATTTGAGTAAGATAATCTGGGGTGTGTCTTTCTCTTCTTAGTTTACTTCACTTTAGCACGGTCTCCTCCAACTTCATCAATGCTATTGCTAAGAGAGCTTATCTTTTCTTATGGCTGAGTAATAGTCCATTTGCACCTCTATCACCTCTTCTTTTCTCACTCATACATGGTCAATCTCTTGCATTGTTTTCAAATCTTGTTTATTGTAACTTTGTTTGTAGAGGGCCAGCCCATGCAGGAGGCCTACTTAATGGTAGCCTACTTCTCCCTTTGGGAGAAACTGGCAAGCTTCTGAGAGTTTCCTGCCCACATGGGACAGCCTTCCAAGCTTCCCATGGTGTATTCATATGTTAAATCCAGTAACAAGCTGGATCCCATTCCCCTGACCCTGAAAGAGCCTCCAGTGCGACATCATTGGGAGGGCCGAATCAAGAGAGACTTCTAAGATCTCAGGGAAAGGACAAAATGAGAGGTTACTGAGCCCGCCCGAGAAATCGGTGATTAACGGGATTTCATGATCGTGATTTATTGTAATAGTGTTGCAATGAATTTAAGTGCACATATATTGTTTTATATTAGCATTCTCATATACTTATGCATACAGATTCCAAAAAATGGAATTGCTGTATCATATGCTAAGTCTATTTTTAGCATTTTGAGAAACTAGACTGGACTGGATTACATATCCACTATCAATGCACTGGGCTCTCTTTACTTTGCAAACTTTCAGTTGTTTTGGTTCTTTGTGACATAAGCCTAAGGTGTCTGAATAGTGATTTCAGAGAGACAGTAGGGCATTTGCCTTGGATGCAGCGGACTCTGGTTTGATCTCTAGCATCCCATATGGTCTTTTCAGAACCACCAAGAATAATTTTTGAGTGCAGAGTCAGGGATAACCCCTAAGCATTGCAGGGTATGGCCCTAAAGCACACAAATTTTTTAAAAAATTAATTATCTTAAACCAATAGTTAAAAGAATATCACTGTTTTTCCTAAACTTCTCTAAACTGGGTATTTTCACAGATTTTTATATTCCTAGTTGGATGAATTAAAATACTATTGTTAAAAACCATATATACCAAACATTATTAAACTTCATTGTCCTTCATAATTTTGTTTTCAATGTTTATTTTTTCTGTAATTTTTTATTGACATATTAGTATAATTATATGATCAGAATGCAAACAGGTTTATTGTTTTATATGCTCTAAGAATTTATCATTTATTCCCACATATATTAAAAATATTTATTTTTTCTGGCTTGTCTATAAAGAGCCACTCTGACTTTTGGACTTTGTTTGCATCTTTGTTTTTTGTTATGCAAAATCTTATGTTTATTCCAGTTAGAACAGTATTATTTGATTCATGGCATTCTTACATATAATGTTCCAGTTAAAAATTGTTTTAAAACAGCACCTTTGCTTACTTTTGACCAAATGCTTCCATTAAAATCATGTATTATTTAACCATTCATAGAGATTAGATCTTAAATTTTTAAAAAGTCTGTATTTATTAATGTTTTAAGTAATTGCCCTCAAAGAATAACCTCATAATCAGGATGGTTCTCTCATATAGATATGTATTTTAGGGCAAGATAATAAAACCATATAGCATTTCAATGAACATGTAGGTTGTATCTAATAAGTACAGGAATATCAAATATAAATGTGCATATGATCTATAAATTTAAATATTTATTTTAATACATATAGTTTACATGCTAAAACAAAATTTATGCACATATATAGAAATATTTTTTTGTCCTTATCCATTATTTAAATATGCTTTGAACTAATAATTCTCTGCTGAAGTTGGAATTTCAGAAACTGGAAAATATAAAATAAATCTACACATGTTATGGCCTTAAAATTTTGTATTTAACATGGCAAAATGGAAATTGATGCTAACTATTCTTTGTTCAACAAACTTTGAAAGTATTTTTTTTAAATAAATCTTATAACTAGGTTCATTTCATGGTCTATTTCAGGAACCAATCCAATGATATATAAAGTTAAAATAAATATGAATGATTATTTAATATGATATATTTTGTCCTTTTAAAGAAGAGTTGAATATTCACTTTATCTCAACCCACTTAATAACATAAACAGACATAACTGAACACCAGCAAAATAACACCCTTTTAAATACATTATACACAACTCAAGTCATGCTTATTTTTCAGGTTCATATTTAAATTGAGTTTAAAATGATGACTTAAATTTTGATTATTTCAATTTTCCACTATTATTTTTTTTCTTAAAATATGTTCTGTACAATACAAAATTAATAAACTCATCTTGCGTTGTGAACATTTTAAAAAGTTACAGTAGAGAATCTTTTACACTTGATAAAAAATTTACCTACTTTAAAAATCGAATTAAAAGGAGTAACTTTGAATTATATTTATGATTTTCCATAATTGCTGCTAGTCATCAGAATTGTACTAAAGCTGTAAAAATGAGCAGTATCTGAATGCATCTAAAACCTTCCCTTTGCATCTTTTAATAGAGCAAGTTATTAAGACTCATTAAGCATCTTAGATTCAAATGAGTTATTAAATATAAAGTAGCAAGCCTTCAGTCCACTAAATCAAAATCAGAATAAAAATTCAGCATATGAACAATAATTTTTATTCAGTTCATTTTTTAAACTACCAGTACTAACTTTAATGAAACAGATTCCATAGTTTGAAGTCCTCCTGTGGTCGGATCTTAGGTTAATAAACATGTAAAATAGGTGAAAATATTTCTCCACGAATATTTGCTCAAATAGTTTCTAAGGGAGAAGGCATAAATATCACTTTAAGCTGAAAGGAATGGTCAACGGTTTATTTTACTCTGTTCCTCTTGCATTTAAAAAAGAAAGTCATATTACAAAGACGGTCTCGGACATTCTTTAAGTTGTTTTTTCTGTCTTCTTTTTCTAGCCCTGCATTTTAAATTAACCAAGAAAAATAAAAGGAAGGACCAGAGAAAACCAGTACATTACGACAGGATGATTTTATTTTATGTATGAGGCTAAATGAGATTTTAGAAAATGGATACCGTATTCCTTAAATGGGTCTGTGTGGTCAAAGACCATCAGGCAACTCTGGAAGATTCCGCAGGGACACCTGGGGCCAGACATTTCGTTCCCACTGGACCAAGTCCACTGTTTGTCTTTCTGCATGGAGAATTAATAAATGTATCAATCTTCTACCAGCGGCCTGAACTAGGGAACATAAAGGAAATAGAGTAAGTAGGGGGAAAAATGGTACATATGCAGTTTCCTTCCCCCTCCTCCTGTTCTTCTCTCTTTTGCGCAGTGAACTTACTTTCCCTTCATCATTTTTTTTTTCATATTATTCTTCCCCTACCTCTTGTTATTAGTTATGTCTCCTAGCATTCCTGGCTGCATTACACTTTGTCTGCCTAAAATGATGTCTCACTACCGGGGCTGGCCTGCAATTTAATGGGATTGGCTACTTTTGCCTACTTTCTGCTCAGAAGATCAGTCAGTGGCCTTGACGTGTCAGATTTCATTAAATGATTTTAGTTTCAAGGGGGAAAAATTAAATGGAAAGTTAAGGAAACTACAGTTCAGGAAACCTGTCTGGTGCCAAAGGCCTTAGAGCAGGAGATTCCAAAAGTCATTTCAACATTTCTGTACTGATAAGCTAATTAATTATTAAAACAGAAACCCTCCTAGGATACCTCTGACCAAGGTTATAAATACACTCCTTCTCAATTCTTCTTTCTTTCCTCTCCTAGGTCCTAACTGTAAAGTGTTTCCTTTCAATGGCACCAAGGTGAGATTCTCAGAACTCAATTACAAGGATTACAAATCACAGCAAGGGATGGAATCAGAGGTGCTAAGATGAAATGTAAATTGCATGTAGGCAAAAAAAAAGTTATAGAAAATTTTAATCATGTGACTTTTGCTTGGTACCAACTGCTTTAAAACTTCCTTGAAGCAAATTTTAAAAATGAAGCAATTGTCTGTGGGATTTAATTTTTGGGTTTTTTTTTTCTTGTTGTTGTTTTGGCTTTTTGAATCACACCTGGCGATGCACAGGGGTTACCCTGGTTCATGCATTCAGGAATTGTTCCTGGGGGTGCTTGGGGGACCATATGGGAAGCTGGGAATCGAACCCGGATCGTGCGCATGCAAGGCAAACGCCCTACCCACTGTGCTATCGCTCCAGCCCCATGTGGGATTTAATTTTGGTATCAGCTGAAGACACAAACATTTCCTAATTTCTCTGCTGAAAACTACAGCAGTGATTGGTTTCCACCCACTTTGCAAAGGGCTGCAGGGTAAAGAGTGACAACTCACCAAATAGAAAATCTAAATTTTCTGTTTACTAAGGGTGGAGAAATCTTTTTGTCTGGTTGATATTCTTAACACACTGGTATCCATGGAGACGGAGCAAAAGTACTGCAGGTAGGTTGTTTGCCTTGCATGTGACGGACCTGGGTTTGATATCTGGCATATGGTCCCCCAAGCACCACCAAAAGTAATTCCTGAGTGCAGAGCCAGGAGTAACCCCTGAGCATCACTGTGAGTGACCCAAAGCATCAAACAAAACAAAAACAAAGACAAAAAAAACTGGCATCTGCCTTCTTCTTGATAATTTCTATATTTAAATATAATGTTCAGCCATTTAATTATGAGAACTCAAGAGTGACAGAGACAGAAAAGAACAGAAGAAATTCATCTGAACTGCACAGCAACAGAAAATATATTTCATGTATTCTACTGTCCTGAATGAAGGGGAAAGCAAGCTAGGGAGGAGACTGGTGTTCAAGTTTGTTCAAATAATCAAGGAATTTTGATTATAGAGTTGGAGTGATAGTACAGTGGGGAAGGGCACTTGTTTTGTAAACCGTCAAGCTAGGTTAAATCTCCAGCACCACCAGCAGTGATCCCTGAGCACAGAGCCAGGAGTAAGTCTTGAGAGCCACCAGGTGTGCAGGAGCCCCTTCCTCCCCAAAGTGTATAAGTTGAAGTCTCCAGTTTTATATTCTTGGCATCATTATAGCATAAAACTTCCCATCTAGCCAACTGTTTTGAAAGCCTATTTTACAGGAAACCCTTTTCAGCCTAGGCTAACTGTCTGTGTGTATGGGGGGAGGGGAACTTCTATTTTCATGGAGTCAGGATGGTATAATAACTCTTCTTCCTAGTGGGACAGCTGAGAAAGGAGAGCATATGATGGTAAACAGGTCCTCAACTGGAACAGTGTTAATTTTACAAGAGGGAACTTAGCCTAAAAAAAAAAAAAGATAAAGATGGTATTGGAGAATGAAAACGGGCATAAAATTAAAATGGCATACAATTAAAAAAAGGCCAAAGAGAGAACTTCGAGGTAGCACTGAAAGAATGTCAAATTAACTTGTACCAGGTTCTTGTTAAAAAAAAAAAGACAGAATAAATTCTATTTGGATAGCTGCAGTAATTAAGGAAGGCCCAATACATGACTGGAATATTGTATCACTGTATCACCGTCATGCCATTGTTCATCGATTTACTTGAGCGGGCACCAGTAACATCTCTAATCCTCCCAGACCTGAGTTTTAGTAGTTTCTCCTTATTCATCTTTCCCAATGATTGGCGGTTCTTTCAGGGTCAGGGGAATGAGACCTATTGGTACTGTTTTTGGTATATCGATACACCACGGGTAGCTTGCCAGGCTCTGCCCGTGTGGGTGGGATACTCTCGGTAGCTTGCTGGGCTCTCCGAGATATATATATATATATATATATATACACACACATATATACATATATGTATGTACATATACATATATGTGTGTATGTATATATACATACGTATACATATCACTGTATCACTGTCATCCCGTTCATCGATTTGCTCGAGCGTGCACCAGTAACATCTCCATTATGAGACTTGTTGTTACTGTTTTTGGCATATCGAATACGCCATGGGTAGCTTGCCAGGCTCTGCTGTGTGGGCGGGATAATCTCGATAGCTTGCTGGGCTCTCCTAAAGGGGTGGAGGAATCGAACCCAGGTTGGCTGCATGCATAGCAAATGCCCTACCCGCTGTGCTATCGCTCCAACCCCTAAATACATACATTTACTTACATATAATTACTCTGGACTCTGTACCAGGCTGTTTTCACTTGTGGTGCCCCAGAGGGGAGTGGGTGAGAGCCCTCCCCACCCCAAGGGACCCAGCCCGGGCAGCCGACCTCCACTACCCAACCACCGATGCTCCAGGCTGCTTTCCGGACCACCTGACACATTATAAGACACTTTCTACCCATTTTCCATAATTACCACACCATATTTGATGGAGTTCAGACAGGCAACAAATCATAAAGAGTAAGAGACTGAAATGCATTCTATTAAAATGAACAGTGAGAGGACACTTTTAGTTTTGGGCTTGGGAGACCATGTAGGCTGCCCTGGGTTAAACCTGGGTCTGATGCATGCAAGGCAAGTACTATATCTGCTATGCTATCTCTCCAGCCCTGGTTTAATGGCAAGAGGGTTTTTGAGGGTGAAAGAAATCTAACAATGTCAAAGTACTGCAGAACATTCTGAAAAAAATGGATCAAGGGTGTCTGTCTATCTGGGCATGCTGATTGTCTTTTACCTGAAGTAGTGTCTACCTTCCAACAGAGATGAGAACGTAGAAACTCCCTTCCTTAATGATTGCCTTAGAAAGGAATGGATCCTGGGTCACATCAAAAGATGTTTGGGTGGGTGGGGTGGAGTGAAAGTGGCAAAAGTCTGGGAAATTACTTCTCAAAGAAATAAAGAAGAAATCTGTCACTGCAACTTTTCTTAAGTGTATAATCTCAGAAAAAGGAATATTAGATTCAGGATGAATCAAATGTCAATGACACTTCATCAAATGTCAAACTGAAGAGATGAGCAATGGGGAAAAATAGTTTGACAATTTCAAGCTACAGAGGAGAAAGGAACAGTGCTGGGCTTGGTGTCTCTGGATTATTTTGAGACTGGAAGATTTCACACTCCAGAGAGGGATGCTGTTGGTGCATCAGACATCTCAGGAAGGAAACACTTTGAGCTGGAGATATTGAGATATTGAGAAAGCTAGAAATTGGATCCAGTATGCATGAAGAAGGGGATAAGGTAGCTTGTATGAATCAACGTTGCTTAGCAGGCGCACAGAGGAAGAAGGCTTCCTCTACTTCCTCCCCCCAACTTCCTGTTTTCTTGGCATGCCCTCCACTGGTGCAATATTCTTAAGCTAAGCCAAAGCATCAGGTTCAGGATGGAAAACCTTGCAGGGATTGGTAAGTAAAGAAAGAAAAGATTCTTCTGAAATCTTGAGGCTCTCACAGAGTGGATGGTTTACCTCCCCCCCACCACTTCCCTATATTCCCAGGAACCCCAGCAGTGACGTTCACACCCCAAAGCTGCCAACCAATTAAAAGTTCAACTCCAGCTCTAGTTCCAAAAACACACTGAACTTTCTGATATCTCAAGCTCTACAACATTGATAAACCAGCAGTACTGCACCAAATTGGAAAAGGTAGCACTGGAACACTGTCTTCCCATTGTCTGTCAATTTCCTTGAGCGGGCACCAGTAATGTCTCCATTGTGAGACTTGTTGTTACTGGTTTTGGCATATTGAATATGCCATGGGTAGCTTGCCAGGCTCTGCCATGCGGGAGAGGTTGGAAAAGGTAACCAATCTCAATTAATAAAACATAAACCACAAAAGGCTTACCATGTAACATTTTGGTAATTCCTCATACGAGAACTTAATGTCTCCATGAGGAGATATAACAATTTGTTGGTCCATGGTTGGAAGCCGACCTTAAGTCCTGGGGGCATGAAGGTAGTTAGGATAGAGAAGGACCTGCTAGGACAATGACAGTTAGATATGATCATTGGCTAAGAACTGCGTGTTGAAAGTAAGTAAAGGAACAAACATGATCACCTCTCAGTACCTGTAATGCAAATCATAATCTCCAAAAGGAGAGAGAGAGAGATGAAAAAGAAAAAGAAAAAAGAAAAGTGCCTGCCATAAAGGAAGGCTTGGGGAGAAGTTTGACATGAGGGAAACTGGGGACACTGGTGATAGGAAATGTACACTGGTGGAGGGATGGGTGTTAGAACATTGTATAATGGAAACACAACCATGAATAGCTTTGTAATGGTACATCTCATGGCAATTCAATAAAAGAGAGTCACACCCAGGGACTGCCCCTGGTGCCATGTAATCCCATCAACGGCCAACATCCAGAGACTTAAAACCAAGCTCCCGGAAGAGAGCAATGCAGAGAGTCTCTTGCCCGAGTACTTGGCTATCTTCCCCAGGGCCCCTTGGAGAGGTGGGCTCCAGCTTCCCTCCCCGCCCTGAGCAGAGCTACCATGGCCGAAGACCTCTGGAGCCCAGCCAGAGCCATGCCCAAGGCCCCTCTCCACACGTTCGGACCAGCCTCACTCATAAAGGTACCAGCAGGGGAACCCAGATGTGTGGGACCCAGGAATGAGACCTCCAAGCCTGTTTGGATCAGGACTGGGCCTCTTCTGCCCAGATTTCCCATTTTCCAGTAGCTAGGCGGTCACACCCAGGGACTGACCCCAGTGCCCTGTAATCCCACCAATGGCCCACATCCAGAGACTTAAAACCAAGCTCCTGGAAGACATCTCATACCCTACTTCTCCCTCTGGGAGAACCTGGTAAGCTACTGAGAATTTCCTGCCCACATGGGAGAGCCTCACAAACTCCCCATGGTGTATTCATATGTTAAAACCAGTAACAATGCTGGGTCTATTCCTCTGACCCTGAAAGAGCCTCCAATGGGGCATCGTTAGCAAGGATGAGTAAAGAGAGGCTTCTAAAATCTCAGGGCTAGGATGAATTGAAATGTTACTGAGACCGGCTCAAGGAATTCAACGATCAATGTGATGATGATGATTTATTTAATTTTGGCTTTTTGGGTCACGCCCGGTGATGCACAGGGGTTACTCCTGGCTCATGCACTCACTCAGGAATTACTCCTAGCAGTGCTCAGGGGGGCCATATGAGATGTTGGGAATCGAACCCGGGTTGGCTGCGTGCAAGGCAAACACCCAACCCACTGTGCTATCATTCCAGACCCAAGAGATTTATTTTTTTAAAAGGAAAAGATTCCCTAATTCTTTTCTCCAAGTATAGACTAGAAGAAATATCCAGTCCTATCTCAAGAAGAACAGAATGAGAAGTACAGTCTCATCTCAAGAACAGAATTCCAGCTTCTATCATTTGACTCTCAGAAGACAAATGTGTCTATGCAGAGCTCAATAAGGAGACAGAGTACACAATAATTTCTAAATAAAATAAATAGCTCTCAAGCTATTTTAAGATACTTTCCTTAAGTGTAGCTGTTACTTACTAGCACTCTATATGGTTTCCTGGGTACCAGTAGGTTCACTCTTGAGCACAGAGCTAGAAAGAGCCTCTGAGCATGACTGGCTGTGTCCATCAAATCAAGCCCATTAAAGTTTAAAAATTAAAAATAGGGCTGGAGCGATAGCACAGCGGGTAGGGTGTTCGCCTTGCACTTGGCTGACCCGGGTTCGATCCTCGGCATCCCATATGGTCCCCCAAGCACCGCCAGGAGTAATTCCTGAGTGCAAAGCCAGGAGTAACCCCTAAGCATTGCTGGGTGTGACCCAAAGAGCAAAAAAAAAAATTAAAAATAAATGAAGCATGAATGATTAATTTTAAGACGTTGTGTGCTTTGACAAAAAATAAACGTTTTTAAATACTTGAACAGACAGGATTAAATCAGTGATTCCCTCAGATATAAAATTGAATTGTTCCTTTGTCCCTCTCGGAGAGTCTGGCAAGCTACCGAGAGTATCCTGCCTACATGGCAGAGCCTGGCAAGCTCCCTGTGGCGTATTTGATATGCCAAAAACAGTAACAAGTCTCATAATGGAGACGTTACTGGTGCCCACTCAAGCAAATCAATGAGCAACTGGATGACAGTGCTACAGTGCAGTTTACTTCCCATTTATACATTTGCCTCATTAATATGATTTTTGTAAAGCAAATATGGTAACTTTCACAGTTCTATCTATTCTTGACAAACATGAAGTTAGTTTCATTCTTCCTTGTTCTTTGGGAAACACCAGCCTTTGTGGGACTCTGTAACAAGAAGAAATGAAAGACTTTTATTAGTCATTTCATGACATCATATCCAGTTTTGTTAAACCATACGCTTTCCTATTTGAGTTTCATGCGTAAATAGCTTCAACAGTGAATTTTAATTCTTCAGATTATATGCTTTCCTGTGCTTAACAAAATATGGTTGTGGAATAAAGAATAATAGAGATTTAGGAAATATAGAAAAGATTTACTTTGAAAAAAAAACAAAGTATTTAGAAGTAGCTTAAATCTTGAATTAAGCAGTTTTGGGTTCACCAGTTTCAATTCACCTGAAGTAAATATCACCTCTGGGTTTCAGAATAGGGTTAGCACACTTTTTGTTATGAATATAAATGAGAAACATGGACCTCGGAGTGTTTCTCAATGCCTTTCCACTTCCCAAACACGAACTTGGCTTCTGGAAATAGAGCAGGGAGATTGTGACTGATAAGTATATTTGCTCTTTCATCCTTTGCCCCAGAGCAGAGAGTGATTTGCTATTTGCTGACAATCTTTTCTTAGTTGAGATGTTTATATTTGTGCTTCATTTGACTACGTATTTCAGTGCAGCCATACACTGCATGTGCGTAATCTGCGGTTAAATAAATCCCTTCCATGTAGAATTTCATATTGATTTTACATCTTGTTCTTAATTTCTGTATCACTGTATCACTGTCATCCTGTTGCTCATCAATTTGCTTGAACGGGCACAATAGCACAGAGGGTAGGGCGTTTTGCCTTGCATCCGGCCGACCTGGGTTAGACTCCTCCACCCCTCTCGGAGAGCCCGGCAAGCTACAGACAGTATCTCACCAACATGGCAGAGCCTGGCAAGCTACCCATGGTGTATTCAATATGCCAAAATCAGTAACAACAAGTCTTACAATGAAGACGTTACTGGTTTTGAATTTATCTTGGATAACTCTTTTCTCCTCTATGTATAGGTAATATTTTAATAATTAATTTTATTGAGCATGTCATAAACCTCAGTTTTCCTGGATGATACCTTACCTGAATCAATTAATTTAATCCCCATATTTTATTAACTATGAAGCAATTATTTTCATCTTCATGTCTTATTACCTATGCTTCTTGCTTACATTTGTCTAAGCAGCCACAATAGTTCTGTGTCTAAAGAGTTTACATATTTCTATACTCCTTCCCACTGTCTCTGCAACTAATGCACATTTCCAATAACACGCTATTTATTTCTTCTAAGATTCTTACACATTAAAGTCAGGAGTCACACATCAGAAAATTGAAGTCAATACAGTCAAGTAAGAACATACAGCTAACAAGTACTGAGGGCGATATTTGAACTGTCTTTTTGGTCAATCAGCTACCAGAAAAAAACCAAAAAAACATTTCATTTGAACTTTCAGAAAGATTTACCAGGTCCAGGAATGGATCGATAGCACAGTGGAGAGAGTGTTTTCCTTGCACAAGGCCAACCTGGGTTCAATCCCCAGCATCCCATATGGTCCCCTGAGCACCACCAGGATTGATTCCTGAGTGCAGAGCCAGGAGCAAGTCCTGAGCATGAAACAGTGTGACCCCCAAAAGCCAAATAATTTAAAAGATTTCCTAGGTCCATTCAAGCAAAATAATACAAAATAAGAAAAAAATTAAGAATAGGTATTAATTGTAGAATAGTTTTCTACACTGGCATTAGAAAGAACAACTGAATGTTTAAAGCGAATAGCAGGATTTCTCACGACGCAAACAAGTAGGTCAATGCCGCTTTTTAAAAAATTAATTATTTATTTATTAAAAATTTTTTTATTAGAGAATCACTGTGATGTACAGTTACAAACTTATGAACTTTTGTGTTTGCATTTCACTCATACAGTGATAGTTCACCCATCCATCCACCAGTGCCCATTCACCTCCACCAGTGATCTCAGTATCCCTCTCACCACCCCCACCCCATCCCCCACCACCCCACCCTGCCTCTGCCAATGCCCCTTTCTTTAAGAGATCACCACTGACGAAGAGGTGGGAGGCAAAGAGGGAAAAAATAAAATGGGCAAGGACTATTTGCCTAGCACTCAAAGGTCTGCATAAATATACCTAACTTAGTGCATCTGGCTCAATGTCTCCTTTTCTGTTTTTTGGGCTACACTGCAGCGCTCAGGATCTATTTTTAACCCTTTGCTCAGGAATATTTTTCAGAGGGGCTCAGGGGGCATGAAGTACCAAGAATCAGACTCAGACTTCCTGCATGCAAAGCACGTGCTCCAGTCCTTTGAGCTGTTTCTTTCCTCCCTATTTCTACCCTTCCCTTATTTTCTTCTCATCCCTGTTCCCAGAAAAAAATATTATTTATAATAGTGATCCCCTGGGGTCAATTGCACTAGTACTTCCGGGCTAATCAATTTACATACAAGAGGACGGGTAGAGGGAGAACTTTGTTCTTCAATGAACAGGCAGGTTGGAATATACATGAGAAAAGAGGAGAGGGAAACACTGTTCCTTCTAGAAGGGTGGTTTGCAGACTGCTCGGTGTGGGCATGGTGTGGGCATGCTCAATAATTTCCCTTCTGGGCTGGTTTTCTGACGCATCAGAACTGCATTGATATGGTAACTGCAAATAAAAAAAAATCTGATTAAAGTTTTTACTCTCTTATCTTCTAGGACAAGTGAGGCAAGGTGATAGAAGGTGATGTATTCTTGATGTTTTCAACTATACCATCCAGACAAGTTTTCATGAATTCACCTCTTCGTTCTATGGGCCATTTTTAGGGGGATTTTCAGCGTCATTGGATGAATCACCAGATAGACCAGAATTGTCAGGTCATATAGAAAATATAAAGAGAGATTTCACTATCACCTGCTTAAAAATAGGATAAAACTTTTTACAGGGAGAGTTAAATGAAACAATGAGGGAGATAAAAAAAAAAAAGAAAGAATTTCTAGAATTTTCATGTGTAAGCTTCAGGCGTCCCCAGCACCTTTAAGAAAGGGTTGCAGAATTGTAAGGCAAAGGTCTTGTTTACAAACCAATTATATTTTAGAACCTGGATCTGTCCTGCATGGATTTCTGTGAGCCAACAACCATCACAGTTTCTTTCTCTTTTGGCACCTTGCAGATTTGATATCCATCTGTTGAGGCGCATTGAGGTGACTTGCCAAATAACTCCTTTTGGCAAAAATAATGTGCTGGGTTATTATTCTTTGGTCCAAATGAGCCAGACTGACTGTCTACATGGTGGGAATATGCCAGATAATTACTTTAACCAGGTCTTTTCCCTTCACTGTGTATATATGTTCTTCGGATTCTAGATAAACTTGCTTAAACTTCATATTGAGTAATTACTGGCAAGGAGCCATGTGCTCAGAGTAATTTAATGTTCGTCTTTGGTTTCTGCAGGGTGCTACTGACAAAAGCAGGTTTTGTTTATACTTACATTAGGAGGATTTGCTTTACATAATTCAAAAGAAATAGTCCCCCCAAACATGAAGAAAACAACACTCAATTAAAAAAAAAAAAAAAAGGTTTGGCTCCAAGTTTTCTTTAGGGCGACGGTGATATAAAAGGATGTAGTTTAGTTTTGAAAAAACAGACTCTAGAAAAGGGTCCTACATAGTCCCCGCTTTGGCAGTGAAGCAATTTTATTACATTTAAAGGTAATGATGTAATGTTGCCCTCCCTTTTGAAAGCAAGGACCCAAACTGCTGCATCTTATTACAGAAAGTAAACAATATGATTTCCCATGAATTGATGTACTTACAGTCCCCGGGTAATAGAAAAAGTCCTATGCCAAGAGGTGGAGGAGAGAGATCCAAGTTCTGCCTATGTTTTGCATTGCTTTCAGAGCCAGAAGCAAGAAATTTAATTTTCCCTGTGAAAATGAAAATAATATCATCGTAATCTTGCAAAGCATGTTTAGGAGGCTTAAATTAGATCACAAAGAAAATGATTTCATAAGCTATATAACACTAAATGTTCTACATTAAATGACAGAAAATGCAGCTTAAATTGGTTTAAAGTTTGCATACTTTTCAGAAACACCAAACAGGTCCTGGTAGGATGAAGATGGGTTAGGATAGCCAAGGCGTGTCATAAACAGACAGACAGCTCTGGGAATCATTAAATGAGGAAGAAAACCACCATCATGCAGTTACGGTTCCTTCTCTTCGACTGCCGCTAAGAAAACTGAGAAATTCCTGAGAGAAAAGAGAAATATGAGTAGGAAGAACATTTGCTATGTGTTTTCCAATCTTTGAAAACATTCAGACTTTTGGATTCAAATCTTTCCTTCTAGGAACTTTCTGAATTAGCCACCATGAGCAGTGTTCTTTCTACCCTGGACGAGATGTACTTAATGTACATTGTCTAACTTTAAAGTACATCACAGGGCATCTTGATATTTATATAATGTGATCTTTATATCATTGGCATATAGCCATAATAAGTCTATCTATCATGTCACATAGCTTTTGTATCTTTTTGTGGTAAGAATAATTAAGATTTATTTTTTCTGCAGTCTAATATATGTACTTCAGTGTTGTCATTTATACAACGGGATGACAGTGCTACAGTGCTACTGTACATTAAACTTCTAGGATGTATTAATCTAGAGAAGGCAAGTTTGAACCCTTGAATAATAGAATGATATCCCTTTTAGTCGTCCATGCTTGATACCTGATATTTGAGCAGTTTTATGGGTTTGGCTTCTTTAGATTCTCATAGTACTAGTGATATCACACTACCACTAAATTATTTCTCTAATTTTCCAATTAGCATAATGTCCTCAATGTCTAACCATATTGCCATAAATTTTTCAGAGTTAGAATTCAGAGTTAGAATGGTAAACGATCACTGTATGAGTAAAATGCAAACACAAAAGTTCATAAGTGTACATCACAGTGATTCTCTAATAAAAATACATCACAAAAGTTCATAACTGTACATCATAGCGATTCTCTAATAAAAAATTAAAAAAATTCCCTGAGATAAATTCTATTTTACCATATGTATATAGACATATAAATGTACACTTATTTATACATGTGTATTTTTTTTCTTTTTGGGTCACATCAGGCGATGCACAGGGCTTACTCCTGGCTCTGCACTCAGGAATTACCCCTGGCAGTTCTCAGGAGACCATATGGGATGCTGGGAATCGAACCCGGGTCGGCCGCGTGCAAGACAAACGCCCTACCCACTGTGCTATCACTCCAGCCCCCAAAATTCTAAAAAAGTTGAAACATGTTTTAATGAAGGTGTTGTTAAATAGGTGTCCACTCATTTGCATTGCTATAAAAAAGAAGTGAGTTTAAAACTATTCCAGATACTTTTTTTTTTTTTTTTGGCTTAAGAGCATGACAGAGATTGGGCCAGAGGAATAGTACAACAGGTAAGGCATGTGGTCAAACTGGGTTCAATCCCTGGCACCCTATATGGTCCCTGGAGCCCATCGGGAGTGGTCCTTGAGTACCATTGGGTGTGATCCCCAAACAAAAAACAAACAAGGGAAAAAAATGACAGAAAAAAATTTGTGTTCCCAATCCATCTCCTCTTTCTGGGCCCAATAGACGGTTATTTTTGTTCTCTCTCTCTCTCTCTCTCTCTCTCTCTCTCTCTCTAGGTGGGGGGTTCACACCAGGCAATGCCCCGGGGACACTCCTGGAGGTTCTCGGGGGACCATATTAGATGCTAGGAATGGAACCCGGATTGACTACGTGCAAGGTCTACCCACTGTACTACCCCGCTGTATAGTGGCCCTACCCGCTGTATAAAGCCCTACCCACTGGACTATTGCGCTGGCCCCACAGGCTATACTTCTTATTCTTCTCCAAACTACTTGAATTTTTATTGGACACTGTGACTGAGTTCTGGCAAGTGAAATATGGGCTCTGTTATTCACAGCAGGAAGATCTAAACATCATCTGAAAGCTTCTCTTCCTGGCTTCTCTTCCTCTTCTAAGATGTTCATAAAAGTCTTGACTCCCTCATGGTCCAGTGGCACGATGTTCTTGGAAGACAGCCAATAGGAAATCTTCCAGATTGTCATCAAAGGGAAATTTTCACCCTGAACCACTGAGTTTTAGTGTTTCTTTTTTATGTGTTGGGTAGAGGTATTCAAAAGGTCTGGGGTACCTCTCAGCAATTCTCAGACAACCAGGCTGGGGGTTGCATTGATATTTAGACCCTGTTGATACAGAAATTACTGGGACTGCACCTGATGCTGTTCTGGGAACCATGTGGTGCCAGGAACTGAACTGGAGTCAGCTGCATGCAAGACACGTGTCTTAATCCCTGTACTGAATCTCTATTCTCTAAAGTTTTCTTATTTTTTAAACCTACATCGAAGTCTACTACCTTGTCTCACATAAGAACTTTTTCATAACATTTTGCTAACTCTATTTTCTACTCATTTTACTGACAGAAAAACAGGGCCTAGCATTGTGGCACAGTTGTAGGACACTTGCCTTGCTTGTATGATGCTCTGGACTGATTCCAATAAATAAGTAAGTAAATAAATAAATAAGAGAAGAAACTCATTATATTTTTCTGCGACATGATTCTAGTGCTCCCTGAGATTCTAGTGCTCTTAGCATTAAAAAAAAAAACCCTGTTGTGATACCAACTTATACTTAGGAATGCAGAAAAATAGGATATTACATCAATAGATTTATACAATACAAAGTACAAGTTGTTTTGTTCCTGTTTGGGGCCCACACCCAGCTGTGCTCAGGACTTACTCCTGTATCTTTTGTCACTTCTGGTAGGACTCAAGAGACTGATACCATATGATTTATTGAAGATTGAATTTGGGTAGACTACATCTCAGACAAGTGCTTTACTGGAGGCTCTAGTATCTCTTTAACCTCCAAGTTATAAATTTTGTTATAAGTGGAACTGGAGAAGTGAATAGGAATCCTAGCACCATTCATTGAAATCAAACAAACACACACTCTATGAAATAATAATGATATCTATAAATAAATACTATTTTTGTAATAAATTTCTGTGATCATCATGATTTTTTTTGTTTGTTTGTTTTTGGGTCACACCTGGCAATGCACAGGGGTTACTCCTGGCTCTGCACTCAGGAATTACTCCTGGCGGTGCTCAGGGGACCATATGGGATGCTGGGATTTGAACCCAGGTCGGCCGCGTGCAAGGCAAACGCCCTACCCGCTGTGCTATCACTCCAGCCCCATCATGATTTTTAATCATGTGATAACATCTCATTAATATCTCATTGGTCATGCATAGACATTCCCCTAATAAAAAATCATAGGTATGGCCCACAATTCTTAGTTCTCTTCTCTTTTCCAATTCACCTGCTAATCATTTAGTTACTTGGATGAAAGTAATTAACTTGATTCTATTTCACTTCATTTCTGTCACTCCCACATTTAAGACATCAGCTTGCCACATAGGCTGTATGTTTAAACTCTAGCTTAGGTGGTATCATTTTTCCATGATATAATGGTGATCATCTCAAATTCATGTCTCCATCATCATCATTTACGCAAGTATATTTCACTCTTGCTATAATGATTCTGTAGTGTCAAGCAGTTTTTAGTGGCATGCTCTTAAAAACACCTTAAAAATTTTTTTTTTTTGCTTTTTGGGTCACACCCAGCGATGCTCAGGGGTTACTCCTGGCTCTGCACTCAGGAATTACTCCTGGCAGTGCTTGGGGGACCATATGGGATGCCGGGGATCGAAACCAGGTCAGCCGCGTGCAAGGCAAACGCCCTACCCGCTGTGCTATCGCTCCGGCCCCACACCTTAAAATTTTTTGAGTTTAAGAAATCATATGGGACTCCCTAGATTTAATATGGGCCAAAAAGAAACATAAAAAGCCTCATGATATTTCAATGTGAAGTGGTTCCGTAAGTTAAATATTTTTTTACAGAACTGTCTAGTTGACATGGAGAACCTCAATCAGAAAGTTAATAATGCACTTATCTCAATGAATACAAGCAAGTTTCCTTCCACAAATTTAAAATATTCACATTAACTGAGTGTTGGTATACTAATAAGCATTTTGAAGAAGATGGTAGTATGCTATTTTGTACCAGATTATGTTGCACTGGGTTAAATAACTATGCAATTAAGGACAATTAAAAACAGAAAAATAAATTTGAAGAAGAATAGAAATGCAACTTCAATATATAGTCTAAAATTGAGAAATATATCTACTTGAAATTGACAACTCAATTAACCTAAAATGATTCTCAAATGATCATAGCCCAGCTATCTTATAAACTTGGAAAAAAAGGAATTATAAATACTAAGTCCATATTTTAATAATAATCAATAAATACCTTCTATATAATATAAGAAATAGAGACAAACAGGCACATTCAACAGTGAAGAGTTTTTTTGAGATAGGTGTGTTTATGTATTTATACGTGAGTGTGCATATGTGTGTGTATGTAATTTGTGAGATCAAACTAAATGTTTCATTGGCTTGAGATAATTACACAGATAGCCAGGAACTAAAACATACCTTATAATACATAGATTGCAATAGTAACTTTGTTAATCTACCTCCTTATAGTTGAGTACCACCAGGTGTAACAAAACAGAGGAACTGACTGTGTATAATTGAACTCAGATTCAAGTTTTTATAAACATTCAGCAAATACTTGGCAGTCAGATGCCATTGCAGAAAAGCATCCCCTTAATAATGCCCCCTAGGTCGGGATAGTCCTCCAAGTAAATCAAGTTCAGTTTAGCTTACAATGAGGATAAGAAACCTGTGCCTGGGCAAGAATAGAATAAGAAATCACCATAACTTTCATACTATAAAGGTGTTTGCTAAATGTGCATCACCCTCTGGTCACAGCAGCTACTGTAAATGTGCCAGTTCTTGCTTTAAACTTACCTGCTAACTGTTCTTAATGTTAATGGAAATAAGAGCTCAGGTATCTGGAGCCAAAGAAATAGTATTCAATAAACAGCAAGTTGGGCTGGAGTGATAGCACAGCGGGTAGCGCATTTGCCTTGCATGCGGCCGACCCGTGTTCAATTCCTCTGTCCCTCTTGGAGAGCCCGTCAAGCTACCGAGAGTATCCTACCCACACGGTAGATCCTGGAAGTCTCCCTGTGGCATATTCGATATACAGTAACAACAGTAACAAAAACAGTAACAACAATTCTCACAATGGAGATGTTACTGGTGCCTGCTCGAGAGCATATCGATGAGCAACAGGATGACAGTGATACAGTTAAATGTCTTTTTTGGGGGGCTGTTTAGGCTGGCTTAAAACCTGAAGATACCACAAAATCATATCTTCCTCTTTGGCAGGGGTCAAAGATGCCAATCTGATGGCTTTATCATGGTCAGCTACTACACACCCTAGTGACATTTGTATCTCCATCTCTATGTCATACATATCTGAAAAAAAAACCCCTTAGATTTCTACTTACTCGCATCAACAAATCAAAGAAAAATACTTTATAACATTTCCTTTTGCTTCAAATAAAGAGCACATTATCAACGATGACATCTAAAACAAACCTTTGCATGGAGGGGAAGGGAGGATGGTTAGAGTGGAACTAGAATTCATTTAGCCATGAATCGAAGATAGGAACTAAAGGGAGAACAGCATGACTGGAGTCAGGGTTCAGATTTCTCTTCAAGCTTGCAGATTTGCTGTTTCATTGGACTGACTTGTAATTTCCTATGTCACAACACAGATTTTTGCATTTCATGAAAATTTCACTTAGATCTCTAAAATGTCATGCTGTCAGTCTAAATTTTTGATAATAAACATTTTATTTCCTTTTTTTTTTTGGTGGTTAGTGCTTTGTCTATTTTCTTCCATCTTTTGTAAGAAATTAGAATAGCCTGTCCAATGTCCCTTCCAAAGGCTGGCCCTCCTTTAAACTAAAGATTGCATTGTTCAATTCTTAATATATTTTTATATTTGTTTCTTTTCTTTTATCTTTTTGTTGGATGCCAACTCAAGATCAGAAATGCTTTACCAACATCTGTTTATTATTTTATTTAAACCCCAGGAACATAAGACCATACACATGCACATTGTTTATAGGTTTGCTTAGAGCCCTCAGATGACTTCCTCACAGTTACTCTTGATGACTTGGCTCCAAATCCATCTTTTATCTTCAATTCTCTTTCTTCCTTTTGCCTTCAAAGAAAACATGTTTCCAAATGGTACTGGTTGGATGATCACAACAGAATCTCAAACAAGCCAGTGTTTTATGTTCAGAACTAACAAACACATCTCTTGGTTTATAGGAATGCCTTTACAACAAAGCCAAACGGTGCAGGCTAACATATCCACCCCTTATTCCCGGGAGTGTGGACACATTATGGAATGCTTATGGAATTGTAGGAAAACTTAGAGAAAGGTCAGAATGTTGTTACTTGCTGCCTAATTTGCTGTACGATCAATAGTATCAGGAGTTGCTTTCTAGCCATGGTCAAGTGTTCTTCATTATTAAGAATAAGTAAGATATCAATAAGGCTGGAAAGCTATCTTCCTCTCATTCTAAATTTGATTTTATTCTAAATATCACAAGTTTGTGATATTTTTTTTTTGGTTGGAGGTAGGGGGAAGGCATAGACATGGTGATGTTGAGAAATTACTTCAGGCTTTGCACTCAATAATTACTCCTGGGGTCATGAGGAAGCCAGATGGTTTGCCCGAGGGTGAACCCTGGTCAGCCAAGTGCAAGGAAAGTACCCTCCCATTTCTACTCTACTATCACTTGGACTTCTGGAAACCATGGGGGATGCCAGGGGGATCAAATCCATATGTTCCCCCTGAGCATTGCCAGGAGTGTTCCTGAAAACAGAACCCGGAGTAACCCCTGCACATGCAGGATGTGACCCAAAGTGGAAAAAAAAATAATCAGGAAAGAATTTCTCTTGTAGTAGTTCCTTCTGATTAGATGCACAGGTTGCAACATTATCTCGTGAATTGAGAATGTGTGTTTTAATTCTATGATGCAATTGTGATTAGATATACTTTCCCAGACTATTTAAACAATGAAGATGGTTTAGAGGCATCTCTGACTGTCAGTTTAAGTAGCACTTAAAATTCTTATATGTCTCTCAGAATCATTGGACTCTAAACTCACTAGTATCATCCTGACTCAGAAAAAAGAAAAAACTCCTCGTGTAAAGCAAATACAAAGGGATAAATAAAGACTTTAGCTCTTTAAATCAATCTTTGTAGCTTGAAAAATAATAGATATTTGCAGGATAATTACATGGTGTTAAACTCCATTGATTTTTTTTCAAAATTAGAACAAGCTGCTTTCTTTAAAAATTGTAATTGTAGGGTCAGAAAGATAGTTCAGAGGTCAGAAGCTTACCTTTCACCTCTGTATGATCCTGCATGGTGTATGGTCCACCAAGTACCACCAGGAGTGATCTCTGACTACAGAGCCAGAAGTAAGTACTCAGCACTAAGCCAGAAGAACACACTGGCCCAAAAATCACACACACAAAAATTCCAACTGTAACGTTGGAATGCTTATGGAATTGTAGGAAAACTTAGAGAAAGGTCAGAATGTTGTTACTTGCTGCCTAATTTGCTGTACGATCAATAGTATCACTGATCAATAATATATAAAATATTTCCATGGTTATGAAATAATTTGCTTTTAAAAATAGAGACGGTTCCCAAATAGCCAAATATTGCAGTGAATAAAACTTAGTTTTACAAAACTCATGATATTTTTTGTACAATTTTAAAAACACTCATGAGTATCACCCAAATTTAAGTTGGATTTAAATGTTGGCTTTGTTTGTTGTTGTTGTTGTTGTGTGTGTGTGTGTGTGTGTGTGAGAGAGAGAGAGAGGAGGGCAGAGGCTGTCTCTTTATATGCATTTTTCTCTACACAAGTAGAAATTACACCTATGGACCACCAGTATATGTCAATGGATAATCAGGAACTTTTGTTTTATTGCATAAATAATAGTCAACCTACCTCATTCAGAATCATTGATACTTTGAAAGTAATATACTGTAAGTGATATATCTTTAGTCACACACCTGGTATGGAAGAGAAATAGTCAAGCACTCTGAGATATTGTTTAACTCCATCTTATTTGGATAGGTAGAAAGGGAGTAAAGGAAAACACTGTATCCCTATCCCAAGAATCTTAATCTTCCAACTAATATAATTATAAGACTCTTTAAGAATCAAAGATAACTCAATTCAAGTACTTGTGTAACCTCTCTGCAGGGAACTGGTAAAAAGACCTTCCCAGTACTTTACTATTTTTTTCTTGTGTGCAAAAGCTCTCATCACTGAATAATACAATGAAAATTTCAAAATGTTTGCCATAGTATAACTAGAAACTAAATGATCATTGAGAGACCACATTTATGATTTTCCAAGCCAAACTTGTAAAATAATTTTAGAATTTTAGGATGTCTCATTGCTTGGGCTCTGAGAAGCTGGGGGTTACCGACCACCCATGGAAAGGCTGACATCAGGGATTAGTCTGCAGAACTCCCAGTGACACTTGCAGGGCTGGACCTGCAGTGATGACCGGATAGTGCTGGAGATTGAACTCAGATCAGATGCGTGGGCCCTAACTACTGAATTATCTGCTGGCTCCCAACATTGCTTGAATTTGGGCAGAAAACAGCAATATTTATGAAAAATTGCCTTGGGCAAAGAGAGTGATCCTCATGGGCTGGAGCATAGCATTGGATAGGGAGTTTGCCTTGCACGTGGTTGTCCCAGGTTCGATTCCCAGCATCTCATATGGTCCCCCGAGCACCTCCAGGAATGATTCCTGAGTGCATGAGCCAGGAGTAACCCTTGTGCATTACCTGGTGTGATCCAAAAAACAATGAATAATTTTAATAAATTAATTTAAATAAATAGATAATTAAATAGATAAATAAATAAATGAAAAGAACATGATCCTCAGTTCTGAACTAAGGCTGTAAAGACTTTCAGGGTGTAACTGTCACTCTGGTGAAATTTTCCCATGATGGGAAAAAGGGAGTGAAAATAATGCTGGCATCTGACAGGTGTAGTCCAGTAATTAAGGTCCTTCAAGGCACAAGGAAGATCAAGAAGCAATGAATAATCTGACTTCAAATGTGAACTGGGGAGAGTTGAAGCACCGCGGGATCCATTAAAAATATTTCAAAATTCTTGGGGCTGAAGCGATAGCACAGCGGGTAGGGTGTTTGCCTTGCACGCGGCCAACCCAGGTTCGATTCCCAGCATCCCATATGGTCCCCTGAGCACCGCCAGGCATAATTCCTGAGTGCAGAGCCAGAAGTGACCCCTGTGCATCACCAGGTGTGACCCAAAAAGCTAAAAAAATTTTCAAAATTCTTTAGTTTAAATAATCGAATGAAAGTTGAGGAGGTATCACAATGCCCCCAAGATAAAGTCAAATGGAATCATGACTAGGATTGAATTACATTGGGCACAGGATTTTTTAATCTTCTGTCCATCTGTCCATATTGCAGTCTGTTATGACTAACATACTGCTAGTAGTTGCTGCGATTCTTTAATTTTTTCATATATTTAATATCATGCTTTATAGCACTGTAGCACTGTCATCCCATTGTTCACCGATTTGCTCGAGCGGGCACCAGTAATGTCTCCATTGTGAGACTTGTTGTTACTGTTTTTGCCATATCAAATACACCAACAGGTAGCTTGCCAGGCTCTGCCATGCGGGCAGGATACTCTCGGTAGCTTGTAGGGCTCTTTGAGAGGGACAGAGGAATCGGACCCAGATCAGCGGCCTGCAAGACAAATGCCCTGCCCGCTGTGCTATAGCTCTAGTCTGATCATGCTCTGTCTGTAAATTTAATACATGATGATAAATGCCATGATCTTAGAAAAAAGTCTTTTGCAATTTAACCTGTAGAGTTTGTGAGACCACTCAGTTCTTGTTGAGTCTGTGAGATTAGGGGACAGAAATTTAGATGCACCAATGAAAAAGAGAGACCCAGCCTTTCTTTGGACCAGTCTGAAAATGATAGAGCCAGCTTTTACTTAGGAATTTGCAGTTGTGTTGGGTTTTTCTCAAAAAAACAAAGACCCAAGATGAAACAGTTTACTCCAAATGGATGAAAATCACTGTATCACTGTCACTGTCATCCCATTGTTCATCGATTTGCTCGAGCAGGTGCCAGTAACATCTCCATTCGTCCCTGTCACGTGCTAGTGTAGCCCGATGGTGTATGGGGGCTCTTTCAGGATCAGGGGAATGAGGACTCTTGTTCTTACTGTTTTGCCTGTGTCTGCCTCTGCCTGCCTGCCTACCTGGATGAAAATATACTACTAAAAACGTTCTTCATAGTTTTAATGATCAAAATCATGAACTTTTAGGACTATTCTTTCACATACTAGCCTTGGTTAATCACCATTCAGAAATCGAAATATTAAGTACAAAATTGACTTAGGACTAACAGCTTTTCTGAAAATTAAATAAAGTGTGCAGAACTCTATGATCATCTTTAGACTCAAGTGTACAGTGTGTATGAGTATGTGTTGAGTGTGTGTGTGTGTGTGTGTGTGAATACAGCCAGTGATGCTAACATAACACACCTTAAAATAGCTCTGAGGAAAAACACCTGGCACTCCTACTATTTGAGCTCCTAGTTTAAAAAGAGAAACAAAACAAAAGCAAGAGTGTTTCAAGTCTTTGAAATTCAGCTGATGGAGGATATGCCTAGAATAACCTTCTTGGGCATTTTCCATATTCTTATTCAGGAAAACACTTAAGCCTTACTAGAATTCTTCCAGTATATTTTAGATATATAAATCCATATACCAAAACCAAATACCATTTTTAATAAAATTTATTTCAACAATATTTGTTTCCAAGTTATTTGTCACCATGTGTAAGTAAGATAAATATGTCATTGTGTATGTGTATCATATTCTCTTTATCCAGTCATCTATTACTGAGCACTGGGGTTGTTTCCAGATTTTGGCTATTGTGGATAGTGCTGTAAGGAATATAGGGGCATAATTGTCTTTTCTTCATTTTTCATTTGTGCTGTTGGGGTATATTTCAAGAAGTGGGTTTGCCGGTCAAATAAAAGCTTAATTTTTAGATTTTTAGGGATGTCCATATTGTTTTTCAGAACGACTGAACTAGTTGACATTCCCACCACTGGTGAATCAGAGTTCCTTTCTTGCTGCATCCGTGCCAGCATTGGATGTGTGTCTTCTTTCTGACGTTTGCCAGTCTCTGTGGTGTGAGATAATAGCCCATTGTTGTTTTGATTTGCATCTCCCTGATGATTAATATTTTTTTCTGTGCCAAAATCTTCATCAATGTTCACTTCCCTCCACCAATGCCTCCTGATCCTTATTTGCTTTCCATCTACCAGCTTGCTTCTACAAGGAGCACTTTTATAAAATAAGATTTTTTGCACTGTGGTTTACAGTGCTGTAGCTGATGGGGGTTCATACATAACATGTTATCTCCTTTCAGCACCATCTCCTGCCTCTAGTTGAATGATTCTCTCCACCATGGATATTGGCCCCTCTCTCTTCATCTCCCAACTCCCTCAAGTGGCATTTTTCCTAGTAAATACCAGTTCTCCTACTCTCTGTTTTCATTGTCTCTGGGTATTCATTATTCCACCTGTACGTTTCTTTACATCCCACACATGAGAGAGATCATTCTGCATCAGTCTCTCCCTCTGACTGACGCCATCTCTTGAAACAAATCCCATGAGGCTAAAAACGAAATGAAGAAAAGACATTCTCACCCCTATGTCCCTTGCAGCATAATCCACAATAGCCCAAAATCTGAAAACAACCATACTATTCATGAAGCAGCAAATTTCATGACTTTATCTTTTTCATAGGGTCAAATAATATTTTATTGTTTTAAATAATAATAAAATAGAGAAAATTTTCTATTGCTCATGTTTTATTCTGCAGACATTCCGGCAAGGCATTCTAATTAGATAGTCCAGAATAATATTTATTAGTTTTTGTTTGATTAAAGTGATTTGTTACCGAGAAAGAACTAACCGGAAGTTATCAATGGACAGTTAATACATATGGTGAACATTATAGAGTAGATACAGCTTAAATTTGTTATGTCTTCTTGCTATAATTTGCAGCTTGAACAGAATGAAGCAGACTCATCTTCAGTAGTAGTAGGGAGTCTATATTGGAGTTCTACACTGTGTGCATCCCATAATTATGTATAAGATTTGGATGAAGTCAATTGAATCATCGGTGCTCAGTTGTTTTCTCTTTTGATTGCTCTCAAATGCTGTCGTTCTCAGAAACCTGCACTCACTCCTTTTCACTTGGAGCACTTTGTCTCTTTAAGCTAATCAACTATTGTCTATATTTTCAGGACTCCATTTTAAAAAAAATTTTTAAATTTTATTGAATCACCATGAAATAGTTACGAGCTTTCATGTTTGGGTTATAATCTTACAAAGATCAAACACCCATCCCTCTACCAGTGCACATTCCCCACCACCAATATCCCCTGTATAACCCCCCTTCCCCACCGTCCCCCTGCCTCTAAGGCAGACAATATTCCCCATACTCTCTCTCTACTTTTGGGCATTATAGCTTGCAACACAGACACTGAGAGGTCATCATGTTTGGTCCATTATCTACTTTCGGCATGCACCTCCCATCCCAACTGGTTCCTCCAGCCATCATTTTCTTAGTGATCCCTTCTATATTCCATATGCCTTCTCCCCTCCACTCAAGAAGCAGTCTTCCAGCTATGGGGCAGTTCCCCTGGCCCTTGTATCTACGGTCCTTGGGTGTCAGCCTCATGTGATGATATTCTATACTCCACAAATGAGTGTAGTCCCTCTATGTATGTCCCTCTCTTTCTGATTCATTTCATTTAGCATGATACTCTCCATGTCTATCCATTTATAAGCAAATTTTACAGCTTCATCTCTCCTAACAGCTGCATAGTATTCCATTGTGTAGATGTATCAAAGTTTCTTTAACCAGTTATCTGCTTTAGGGCACTCGGGTTGTTTCCATATTTTGGCTATTGTGAACAGTGCTGCAATGAATATATAGGTACAGTTGTCATTTCTACTGTGCTCTTTTGCATCCTTGGGATATATTCCCAGAAGTGGTATTGCAGGGTCATATGGAAGCTCAATTTCTAGGTTTTGAAGGACTGTCCATATTGTTTTCCAGGAAGGCTGGACCAGTCGGCATTCCCACCAACAATGAAGGAGCATCCCTTTTTCCCCACATCCATGCCAGCACTGGTTGCTTTTGTTCTTTTGAATGTGTGCCAGTCTCTGTGGTGTGAGATGATATCTCATTGTTGTTTTGATTTGCATCTCCCTGATGACTATTGATGTGGAGCATTTTTTCATGTGCCTTTGGGTCATTTGTATTTCTTTTCTGAGGAAACTTCTGTTCATTTCTTCTCCCCATTTTTTGATGGGGTTGGAGGTTTTTTTCTTATACAATTCTACAAGTATCTTGTATATCCTGAATATTAATCCCTTATCAGATGGGTATTGGGTAAATATTCTTTCACATTCTGTGGGATCTTTCTGTATTTTGGTCATTGTTTCTTTTGAAGTTCAGAAGTTTCTTAGTTTGATGTAGTTCCATTTGTTTATGTTTGCTTCCACTTGCATGGTCAGTGCTGTTTTGTCCTTAAAGATGCTTTTAGCTTCAATGTCATGAAGGGTTCTGCCTACATTTCCCTCTATGAACCTTATGGATTCATGTCTGATATTGAGGTCTTTAATCCACTTTGATCTGACTTTTGTGCCTGGCATTAGACAGAGGTCAGAGTTCATTTTTTAGGACTCATGAATTTTTTTATTTTGGCTTTTGGGGTCACACCCAGTGATGCTCAGGGGCTACTCTTGGCTCTGCACTCAGAAATTTTTCCTGGCGGTGCTTAGGGGTAAATATGGGATGCTGGGGATTGAATCTGGGTTGGTAGCACGCAAGACAATCATTCTACCCACTGTACCATCATCACTCCACCCTGACTCTTGGATTTTGACTTCTACTTAGGAACAGAAGAAACAGGGAGCATGCTTAAGCTTAGAAATGAATTTGAATTTGAACTCTTTTCCTGTCACATATAGCTCCAACATGAACAGGTCACCAAAGCTAGTCTACAAATCCATTTGTAGACTCCTAATCGTCTGAAGACCCTTATTACCACTGGGATGAATTATGTCTTTTGGAGCTTGAGAATGCTGGTAAATCCTGATAGCGAAAGTGCCTGAGCACAATGTGAAAATGTGCATTCTTGGTGTAACCAGCCAGATGTTGACCTTGGTTCTCACCCTCACCATCTGTAAAAAGGCGAAGCGAACAAATTCTAAATATAAACACCAATCCCTTTGTAATAAAAATGTTAGTCACTGCTAATATTACTCTTTAAAAAATAGAACCATAAACCTGTTACCACAATGTAGTAGCATCTTTGTACCACAATACACTGGGACTATGAAGAGATGTGAAATTATACCCCTAAAACCGACATGGTTGTGCAAATTTAACAAAATAATCGAATATATACTTAGAGAACCTCTTGCCTGCACACCTGGATATCTTCCCCGGGGCCCCTCGGAGGGGATGGGCTCCAGCTTCCCTCCCTGCCCTGAGCAGAGCTCCCGGCAGCCGAAGACTTCCGGAGCCTAGTCACAGCCATGCTCAAGGCCCCTCTCCACACGTTCGGATGTGCCTCGCACATGAAGGTACCAGCAGAGGAACCCAGGTGTGTGGGACCCAGGGCTGAGACCTCCAAGCCTGCTCGGATTAGGACTGGGCCTCCTGTGCCTAGATTTCCCATTTTCCAGTAGCTAGAGGGTCACACCCAGGGACTTCCCCTGGCACCGTGTGATCCCATCCAAGGCCAGCATCCAGAGACTTAAAAGCAAGCTCCTGGAAGCATGATGCCTCGATATCTTTTTTTTTCTTTTTTTTTGCTTTTTGGCTCACACCTGGCGATGCTCAGGGGTCACTCCTAGCTCTGCACTCAGGAATCACCCCTGGGACCATATGGGATGCTGGGAATCGAACCCAGGTGAGGCTGCGTGCAAGGCAAACGCCCTACCTGCTGCGCTATCACTCCAGCCCCGAGGCCTCAATATCTTATAGCCCACTTTTCCTCTGGGAGAACCTAGCAAACTACTGGGAGTTTCCTGCCCACATGGGAAAGCCTCGAAAGGTCCCCATGGTGTATTAATATGCCAAAACCAGTAACAAGCTGGGTCTCATTCCCTCGACCCTGAAAGAGCCTCCAATGCGGCATTGTTGGGAAGGACGAGTAAAGAGAGGCTTCTAAAATATCAGGGCTAGGACAAGTGGAGATGTTACTGAGACCGCTTGAGAAATTTGATGATCAACGGGATGATGATGATTATGATGATGATGATACTTAGAAAGTAATTATAAAATAAGTCCAATTATGTATAACAACCTAACTGAAAAACTTCCTGTTTCTAAATAGCAAACTATCAAGATTTCAAAACCTTTATTTCAGTGACTTCTTTTTTTTCAATATTCCAAGTTACCAGTAAACCCTACTTTTATGCAACCTTGTATTCTCTATCGTTTCAGAGATTGGTTCCTTAGTTCTTAATTCACCCCACTTTAAGTTCTTATGTAGGTCAGCAACAAATCATATTATTCAGGCAGAATTTGGTCAAGAAGAAAGACCTTTGAAAAATCACTAGGGCATATGTGTACAGCAATATCAGCTTATATTTCACCATTAATCAAATCCATTTGTAGACTCCTAATAGTCCGAAGACCCTTATTATCACTGGCATGAATTATGTCTCTTGGAGATTGAGAATGTTGTTAAATCCTGTTAGCGAAAGTGCCTGAGCACAATGTGAAAATGTGCATTCTTGGTGTAACTTGTGATATGAGGAAACAATCTTCAGGCTCTCAAATACTTCATGAAATGAAATATTATCTTAAGAAATCCTAATTAACTTAATCTTCAACTCCATCTTCACTTACTTTTTTGTGACTTCATTTTAAGCTGGCCTGACTCTGACCTAGAGCATCTGGGCTTCACCTTAGATGAAATGTTATTAAAGCATCAAAAAAATAACCTTTTCATTTTCTTTTAAGCTCTGCAAAGAGAATTTATTTTTCAGTGTGACATCATTCTCTTATGGTTTTAGCACATTCATTTTGTTCCCTGGTTGCACCAATTTACTTTAGTTTACATAGAAAACCGGCCAGATGTTGAGATACCAAGATGGGTTCTCTCTGTGCATTTCTGTTCTTATAAAGAGATTTCAACCAAAGGTGTATATTTGAACACTCTCTGACTATTTTATATTTATAAATGATGTATTTGCTTATTAATGCCTTGCAAAGGACATGGTACCTTTCAGAAAACACACCCTAATCCAAACGTGAAACTTAAGAGTATAAAGGAAGGCCGCAAGGTAATTGATCAGAGGTCAGAACAGGGACTGTGGCATTACTGGGGAGAGTTCTAGATGAGCTGGGAAGTTATATGCTCAATACAAGATGAATTTGTTCTTTGGAAGAACAATATTTAAATCATTTCATGTTGAATAAATGAAAGAAGGAGACTGATTTCATCAGGCAACTAGGAGGCTAACCTTAACATTTAAGTCCCTGATCTTTTTGGCTGTTGTTTATATATCACGCTGTAAACAGCACACAACACCTTCACAAAAGTATATTTATTGATTGATAACGTATGTGTATATAAGCATGTATATTTGCTTCAATATGATGTACACTATAAAATGTACATATAGAGAGAAATAAAAAAGAAAAGTGAATTTCAGTAGAAGTCCTCATTTTTTAGTTTTATTGCTGTTGTGCACTGTTGCTTAATTGCTACTAGTCTAATAAATTTAAAGACATCAGACTAGGGGGGAAATCCAAAGTGATGGAGCACATACAATGAGAGTTAAGGGTCTTGGGTTCAATCCCAGGTGTCACACGTTCCCCTTAATGCTATGGTGTGCTGGCCCCGAGGGGCACGAATAGCACCAGGTGTCACAGGGAGTAATTCTGGGCTCCCCAACACTGCTGGGGCAGCTCTATAATAAATAGGCATACAGCACATAAACAAGAGATATAATGAAGACTATACCTCAGACAGGAACTGGTACAAAAGAGACCTCTGTGATTGCAGTTGCAGATTGCAGGTAATCCAGCATCTTAAACATGAAATAAGGTCAAGGCAGCAGAAATGAAATATCAAATAGCCATCAAGTGAACAGCAGAACTCTCTGCTTTAGAAAAACTACAGACACTGGAAAATATTGTCAGAACAAAGCTTTTTAGAACTCTGGAAATCAACCAGAGGTGTACAATAATCTAGGCAGTATTTGTTTGAAAATATGACTGGACCTCAGTAAAATCAGGAATCCACACACCATCTCTTTTTAAAAATTTTTATTTTATTGAATCACCGTGAAAAAAATATGAAGCTTTCAGGTTTAAGTCTCAGTTATATAATGATTAAACCCCCATCCCTTCACCAGTGCACATGTTCCATCACCAAGAATGCCAACATACCCCCTCCCACCTCCACCCACCTAAGTAGCTAATGATCTTCACTTTATTCTCTATACTTTGAATACATTCAATATTTTAATCGAGAACTCACTATTATTGTTTGGAATTTTCCCCCAACAATCAGGCCTGCTGAAAAGGCATCATTTAATAATTTCTTTTCATTGCTGAGAACGAAGACTTTATGAGTTGTCGAGGCCGTACGGTTTTGGATTTCTGATATTTTAGCTCAGTTCACAGTCTAGATGCATTTCTGTAAGAAGCCGCTCTGGGTGCCAAAATGGATTAGAAGACCTCTTGGATCATAGACTTTAGGAGCAGAGGGTCCATTTTGTGCGTGGCACACCACCTTTTAAAATTAATTTTTTCGTTGTTAAATCACCACGGAGTTATTCATTACTGCGTTTCAGTCATGCAGTGTCCCAACAACACCCATTCCTTCATCAGTGTACATTTCCTGCCACTGATGTCCCCAGTTTCCTTCCCTCCATCCCCCACCAAGCCTGCCTCTAAGGCAGACACTTTCCTTCTCTCCCTCCCCACCTGTGTTTCTTTTTAGGCACTGTGGTTTGCAATAAATATGGTTACTAGCTCTTGTTTAGAGCGATTGTCATAGTGGTACCACCTCTGTCTCAACTGCATCCCACCCACCCCACGCCCCATGGCAATCTTCTTATCACGGGCCAAACCTCCTGGCTGTAGATTCTATTATCTTGGGGTTTTGTTTTGATTCTAAGCTCCCCTCCCTCCCCACCTCCCCGCCCCACCCCTGCAAATAAGTGTGGTCATTCAATGTCTGTCCCTCTCCCTCTGACTTATTTCGCTTAGCATGATGCTTTTCATGACTCCCCATGAATCAGCAAATTTTAGGTCCCCTTTTAACTTACCAATGTGTGAATTCAAATGACTATTTGATGCAAAATCCTTCTTTTCTTTTATCTCCTAGTAACAATGATTCAGCATGAATCATCTGTTGGATCCCAATTGTCTTAAATACTGTGATGCAATATTCTATTTTATTTATCTTCTATTTCATTTCCCCCTTAAATGTAGTCATTTGTCAAGACTATTGCATACATTAATTTTTATCATTTTGTAATACTCAGCCTGTGGTTGTCTCAATTTTACAGCTATCTTCTATTTTATTTTTTACTCATTAAATGCAATTGTTGATATTATTGCATACATTCTTTTTAATTACTTTATAATATCTGACTAGTGTCCCTTCCAATGATATGACCTCAGTTACTACCTCCGAGCTGGAATCTCCTACGGTGTCAAGATTTTACTTCTGTGCAAAGACTCTTAACATCTTTGTGAATATCAAAGCACGTGCTTTAATAGTCTTAACATCTTTAGAATTTCGCCCCTCCGAATCTCAAAATACCATCATTTTAAGGGAAAATGGTTTCAAAAACTTTCAGAATTTTATATTTCTTTAGCCCTTTTTTTGTAGGTGACTCACTGTTTTGGAAACAGATTTAATGTCCTCTGACAAAACTTGCTATTGATTTTTGCTAATAAATACATTTTCTTATGTTCTATTACTACATGTTTGATTTGAACCTATCATTCCTAGAAATCCATAAAATAATTTTTGGAAAGCAGTTTAATAATTACTTAAAATAATAAATTTAAGAGAAAATAGTCTTTATTTGATTGAGAGCCTAAATTGGCTTAAGTGGTTAAATGCATATTTATTATATATAATATACATAAAGTAAGTAGAGTTTCAGAGCTGAAATTTTGACATCTAAATGTGCCCTATTTTTTTTACAAAAATTGAAAAAAATATTCCCAGTAATTTCCAGAATGTAAACATTACCCTTATGCCAAAGGCAGACAAACGTTCAAAAAAAAAAAAGCAAGGCTATGACCCAGTATCTCAGGTGGATAGATATGGAAAGATTCTCATCAAAACCCTGCAAACAGAACTAAAAAATATCTTAATATAATTGTAAATCATCATTAAGTGGGGTTTATTTCAGAAATGTAAAATTTGTTCCACATACCCAAAGTAATAAATTTAATATAGTACATTAACAAAAGAAAAGTAAAAAATCATATCACCTATTTTTATTAATAGATTGAGGATATAATTTTTACAAGATTCATTATCCACTTATGAAAAATATCTCAGCAAAATGTGAAAGTTATGTACCTCGGTACAATAAAGGTCATTATAACAAACCCACATTTAATACACTCATTCTGGAAACTGTAAAGATCAGGCATAAATCTACTTTCAATACTACTATTCAACAAGCAATGTAATATTAGAATTCCTAGCCACAATCATTGGCAAAAAAAAGAGAATAAATAAAAGGATTCAAATTGGAGAAAGGGGCATTAAGCATCCCTCTTCGAAGATGACAATAGTATACATGAAAAACACTAACGACTCCTCAAAAAAAGAAAGAAGCAAAGAAATAAGTCACTACAGTAAAATGGTAGAACACAAATAAATTCACAAGTATATGTTGGATTTAATTTGTTCTGGAGGAGTTCACAAGTATTCAGGAGATCCAGAAGTTCCTCCAGTTGATTCTTGGCCAACCAGACTGAGGGTTCAATGTTTGGACCAAGGATGTGCTGTTGTTTAGGCTCTACAGTTCTGGAAATTACCCAGGCTACCCCATTGATGTGCATGGGCCTGGAGAACTGCTCCTGGAAACATTTGGTGGCAGTGATTGAACTGAGATTTTTCACGTGCAAGATTAACCCCTTTACTATGTCTTACTATGTCTTTGACCCTGATGTATTTCTTTCATCATCATCATCATCATCATCCCATTGATCATCAATTTTCTTGAGTAGTCTCAGTAACACTCCATTCGTCCAAGCCCTGAGATTTTAGCAGCCTCTCTTTACTTGTCCTTCCCAACGGTGCTGCATTGGAGGCTCTTTCAGGGTCAGGGGAATGAGACCCATCATTATTACTGTTTTTGGCATATGAATATGCCACGGGGAGCTTGCCAGTCTCTACATTGCGGGCGGGATACTCTCAGTAGCTTGGCAGGCTCTCCTAGAGGGATGGAAGAATCGAACCCAGCCATGTGCAAGGCAAATGCCCTACCAGCTGTATTATTGCTCCAGTCCCTCAAGAAGTATAGCAGTTAATTTATGAAGAAAAACCAAGGCCATAAAACACAGGTAAAGCTGTGATACTGGCTTTTTGTGTTGTCTTTGGTGACTCAGCTCCATTCAAAAAGAAAACAAAAGCAAAATTAAATGGGATTACATCAAAACCAAAAGCTTCTCTCCCTGAAGAAACTAATTCTAAAACCAAAGGAAAACCCTGTGGAATGAGAGAAAGGTTTCCATACCATATATGAGAGAAAAGGCTAATATCCAAGATACATAGAGCACTCGTAATTTTTTTAAAAAAGAAACCTTTTCAACTTAAGGCAAAAGACTTGAGCAGACTTTTTTTTTTCAGAGAAGAAATGCAGATTGCCAAGAACACATTAAGAAAATGTTTACCGTTAGGAATTATCAGGAAATACTGATCAAAACAACAGAAGTATTGGTGCTGAGTGGAGGAAAAAATGAACTCTCATACAATGTTGGTGGGAATATAAACTGGACTGGCCTCTATGGAATCTAGCATAAATATATCTCTGATATTAGAACATTGTTTATGCCTTCTAGATTGAGCTATCCTCAAAACCCACTTACTCCTGAGTTATCACAATTATATTCTAAAATCCACTAAGTAAATATAAACCACCATTCACACACCAAGGCACTCACTGTTTCCTTACCTGTTTTGTTCATGTCTGCATTTATTCTTAGTTTTATTTCCCAGCTCAAACAAACTTGTTTCAACTTTGAAAGTTCCACAGATCCTCTCTAAGGCAATTCATCTATGGACCGTTTATCAATCCATGTACAAGCATTCATGTACTAGTATTCATAACAGCACAAAGTCTCTTGCCCACGTGCTTGGCTGTCTTCCCCAGACCCCTCTGAGGGGATGGGCTCCAGCTTCCCTCCCCACCCCCAGCAGCGCTCCTGGTGGCCGAAGACCTCTGGAGCCTAGCTACAGCCATGCTCAAGGCTCCTCTCCACACGTTTGGATGAGCCTCACGCATGAAGGTACCAGCAGAGGAACCCAGGTGTGTGGGACCCGGGGCTGAGACCTCCAAACCTGCTCGGATCAGGACTGGGCCTCCTCTGCCCAGATTTCCCATTTCCCAGTAGCTAGGGGGTCACACCCAGGGACTGCCCCCAGTGCCATGTAATCCCATCCACGGCCAGCATCCAGAGACTTAAAAGCAAGCTCCTGGAAGCGTGCGGCCTTGCTATTTTATAGCCTACTTCTCCTCTGGGAGAATCTAGCAAACTACCGGGAGTTTCCTGCCCACATGGGAGAGCCTCGAAAGGTCCCCATGATACATTAATACGCCAGAACCAGTAACAAGCTGGGTCTCATTCCCCTGACCCTGAAAGAGCCTCCAATGCGGCATCGTTGGGAAGGACGAGTAAAGAGAGGCTTCTAAAATCTCAGGGCTAGGATAGATGGAGATGTTATTGAGACCGTTTGAGAAATTCGATGATAAACAGGATGAGGATGTACTACTAGTATTCACCATTAATCCTCAGCAGTCTTAGGCAACCATTGAATGAAGTTTCTATTGCAATGAGATTGCAATTTTTGATATTTATATGTTAAATGATATCACACAAATATATTCTTTTAATTACTTTTTCACTAAGCCCAATGTCTTCAAAGGTCATGAATAATATAGAATGTATTAGCATTTTCATTTTTTATTGCGGAAAAACTTTTCCTTATACAAATTTACCACATTGCATTCATTCATTGTCAGTTGATGCAGTGAAAGGTATTAGAGTTTACTCCACTTTTTCGTGTTAAAAACGAACATTTGTGTCTCAGCTTTTGTGTGGGCATATGTATTCAATGTTTTGGATATATACCTCAGAGTCAAATTGCTAGGTCCTATGATAACTGAAAGTTTAATCTGATCTCACATTCTTTGAAAGCAACAGATCAAATATATTCATCAAAACTAAGAAGTTAAATTCTTACTTACAATTTAATTTAATTTGTGAAATGCATGCAAATTTCTCTTAGTCTTTATAGCTGCTATACATTCAAAAACATGATTCTATCTTTAAAACTCAGAAACTCGTATATTTTCCCCTGAGAATTTGTGGCTCGATGACTCTACCCTGAAATCAGTAAAGAACAAATGTTTTAAAGTGCTGTGATGTACTCAGTAGCAAATGTTTTAAGACATCCAAATAACATTTAAGAATATCTATAATCTATAAATGTTCAATGAATGAGAGAGATTTCCTAGACATTTGACAGGAACTTTGTAAATCAAAAAAGTCATGTCACTATTACTTTAATCTATCCCTCAAATTTTCAAATTTCATGCAATAACCCATCACGTTTCTTCTCTAGAACCATTTTCAAAATACAGCATTTTTGTCATTATCAGAATAAGAAATATTTGCTAACTGGGAAGATAACTTAGCTGATGTGTATACTGGGTTTGCACACAGCTCTCAATTTAATCCCTAACACCAAATATCCTCTCTAACACCCCCAGAAAGAGTAGCTCTTGTGAGCCAAAGCACTTCTGAAACTGCCAACCACATACACACATAGAAAAAAACCTCAACTCATATAGTATATATATCCTAGCTCTTATAACTATCATTATAAGAGCAACAGCAAGTAAGTTTTTTGCCTTGCACACAGTAGCGGACACGGGTTTTGATTTCTGGAGCTGCGCATGATACCCTGAGCAGAGACAGAAGTAATCTCTGAGCCCGGGTGTGACCCCCTAAACCAAATATAGATGACATAGATATGTAGATATATAAATTACGCCATCATTTGTGTGATACATGGCTTCCTTGAAAAATATCAGCTTCTTACGCTTTAGTCTAGGACTCTTGTTCATTCTTGAATTTGCATCAAGTGAACAGAAGATGCATATTCAATGTCCTCCAAAGAGAGTTTCACTTTCAGGCTACTTACCTGTCTTCCAAAGAGTCCACTGAGGATCTACTGCACGTCTGGCTCTCAGCAAATCAGTGGGTAGGTTTTAGTAAATGAATGAGGGCAGCCGTAACTCAGCTATGCTTTCACGTCAAAATTTCTTCCCTTCCCCCACCACTGTTCAGACAAGTGGGTGATAAATGGGATCTGAATATTGGTTTATGTAGATTTGCTTCTCATGATGTTGACCAATTGATCCCTTGGTGCACTTTAACTTAACTGGGTAGCCTCTGCACATGATTTGTTCTTTTCATTATACTCCTGGTTTTGTGGTTTCTTCTTTTTCTTTATTTATTCTTATTTCCCTCCTATTGGAAAATTTTGTCTTACCTCCACTAGCAAGAGAAGACTGTCTTGTGTTTGAGATAGGAAAAAAAATGTTTTGACATCTTTAAGTTTTCGAAGTCAAACAGGTAAGATTTAGCTGGACTAACTAAATTTAATACCCATGTCTTCATCTTAACATAATGATTATGATGTCCAGCTCAGTTGATTTCTATGTGTAGCATGTCTGGCATAAAATAATAAGTCATAAAATAATAATGGATAAATTTACTATCAGTATTATTGTCATTATTATTTAAGGCATTAACTGGGGAAGTTTCCCTGACATAATGCTACTTTCATGGATATCAGTGCAGTAAATTCAATAGAAGAAAAATAGATACATATAGATTACTTATGCATTTCTTACATTTGTTACCATGGTGCCAAACTCATTTTTGTAAGGTAAGCCATCAGCCTCAGATTTTCAATGAAAGATTATTCACTCTGGGAGCTTAGTTCCTGCATTATTCATGCTATTCTGCATGCAGTTAGATTTATGTGTCAGGAAAAACATACAAATGGAATCCGATTTACTTGCACAAGTTCCTGGACCATTTGATTTATGTTTGAGTAAATAAAGACATATGTCTTATAGGTATTGGCTTCACTTCTCTGTAGAAATGGAAGTCAATGCTTCAATTTCTTTTCTTGGCAGACCCAGACTTATGAAGTTTTGTAAGCTGTGTGATTTCAAATCATATAGTTTTCAATTTTCAACTGTGCTTATTGTGCTTTTGCCTTTGCATTCAACATCTCGTTTCAATGGGAAGTCTACAATTCTGAAAACATTCAGGAGTCCTAAATTAGGTAAAAAATATAAAAGCAACTAAAATATTCAAGTATAAAAACCAACCCAAACCTTTATTATGTTACCTAGCTTCTGGTGATTAATTTCTTCCAGAATCACCTTATCCATCCATCCATATACTTAGTATTGTGAATAACTCCTTCTTGAGAAGACCCTAAATTGGCCTGAATGTTTTTATCTCAACATACAACCTTGTACTCATTTGATATATAAGTATCTCAAATAGGATTTTGTAAAATTATTAGTTATTTTTTGGCTGGAGTGATAGTACAGTGAGGAGGGCTTTGCTTTGCACATGACTGCTCTGGGTTTGATATCTGGCATTCCATAGGGTCTTTGAGCACGGCCAGGAGAGCAGAGCCAGGAATAACCCCTGAGCATTGCCAGGTGTGACCCAAAAAGCCAAAACAAAAATTATTACTTATTTTTACACTAACGTTTTGTTACATTATAAAACAAAGACTTTCAGCAATCCAAAAATTATATCATCACTGCACTTCAAAATTGTCTAGTCCTGGAAAATGAAGTTTATGAAATCATCCAAGAAGACATGGAAACAACATACAAAGTGGTTTCTTGAATCAGAAAGAAAAAAGAATATGAATGGGAACAGGGATAAAGTTCAAATTCTATGGTTCAAATAACTGTAACATCCCAGTTTTGTTTTGTAGATTTAAGGTTATGCAATGATATTATTAGATAATGCTATTAGAAGAGCAGATGAGAATATATGGGAGCTGAACTTCCTTACTATATTTGCAAAGGTTCTGTCAATTATAAAGGAACCAATGTATCTTTCTGGCTCTGAAGAAATCATTTTAGAAAGTCTGAAGTCTCTACAAAAAGGATGAAGAGTGCTTCACATATTATTTTCAATAGGTGCTTGTCTTACGCATTTTGTATTTAATGAAATCTGTGAAATTTGTATCTCTTACCTTCCAAACCATACTGCAAAAATACTTCTAAACTACTGACTTGTAGTATACTTTATTTTTGCAGCCTCAGTTATTCTAAATATTGAATATCTAGTTGATGTCCAAGCAACATTTGGGAAATGTTTAAATGATTGCCAAATATTAAACATGAAATAAATGATAATGATCACAGAACGTTTGAATTCAGCTAGATGTGTATGTCAAACATGTGAAGGGTAATTGAAGCTCATTGTTGGTAGAGTTATATTTTTCTGGTTTATAGCACATTGCAAGTTCCAGAAAGAACAAGAATTTAGAATTTCTAAATTCTATATAAAAAGAGAAATTGTATTTTTACAAGTGAACATAACGAAAAACATGATTTTGGATAAGAGGTTAGTTACTTTAGTCATATGAGGTATTCTTAGAAAATAAAATCTGGTCACAAGTTATAGAGCTAACAATCTTACAATAAATATCTTGGGAACCAAGTAGTTGCACATGAAAATGATAATATGATTTTCATGAAAAGACCAAGTGTTTCCCTGTTGCCAAGACTTTAAATAGCAAAATGCTATTTCTATATTGAATCATGTTTAAAACCAAACTAGAAGAAATTTTAAGGTAACACTTTTCTCGGGAGCAGGGAAATAATACTGGAGTTGAATGCTTTGCATGCCCCTGATTTAAGCCCAATTTCCAGCATCTGATGGTTCCACAAATACTACTGGATATGTCCCTGGCTCTGACGCAATAACTTCAGATGATGGCGCTGAATTACTAGACAATTGGAAAAGAGTCAACATGGTTGTGAGGCTCCCACTTCTTGAGAGCATCCTCCTCCCAAAATGGTTAAAAAGGATTATTTTTCAATAACTCCAACAAGCAACATCACTGTCAGTTTTATAAAGTTGGGAGATGAGGTCAGACACAAGACTTGGGTGTCTAGCCTCTCCACTTTCCTTCACTATAGTATTGGATGCACTTGCCACAGCAATCAAGAAAGAAAAAGAAATTAAAGGCATTCAAACTGGAATTTAAGAATTTAACCTGTCATTATTTTCAGGGAATGTGATAGTATATCAAGAAATGGTACAATAATTTACATAATCGTTGTAAAAACATTATTACAGTGATGCAGATGACGTTGCAGTGACAGGTCTCTGTTTTTTCATGATTCCCAGGTTCTTCAATGTCACTGTCACTATCATCCTGTTGCTCATCAATTTGTTCGAGCGGGCATCAATAACATCTCTCATTGAGAGACTTATTGTTACTGTTTTTGGCATACCCAATACGCCACGAGTAGCTTGCCAGGCTCTGCCATGCGGGCTCAATACTCTCAGTAGCTTGCGAGGCTCTCTGAGAGGGGTGGAGAAATCGAACACGGGCCGGCCCTGTGAAAGGCGACTGCCCTACCGCTGTGCTATCGCTCCCTCCAGCCCAGGTTCTTCAATATTTTCAAGAATAAAAATGTTGAATGATAAAGATGCTCAGAATCAGAGTTGGAAAGTAGACAAATTTATTGGAAAGTAGAAGAGAAAAGAAAAGGAGCTCCCCAAGTGGGGAGGAACTTAGTATAGGTCTAAGTCAAAAGTAAGTTGCACGGGCCCTTTTAGAGGCCCTTTTGCATTTCTTATCAATTGAAAAGTATTAAAGAGAACACAGGGAATCTTTGGGGTGTTTGGGCTGGATTGAGTCTTTCTGACCATCTGCCTCAGCTATTGTTCATTTATCTTGGTCTCCCCGTGAGCCTAACCTCTGGGGCAGAATTTTATGATGAACAATTGTTAACTCCCTACTTATTGAAAAAGACTAAAATTTTACAAGGAGCCAAAAAATGTAGGATGGGCCAGCTAAAAGGGTGGGGGAGGGATTGCTCACAGCAGGTGGCAAGGGTAAAATGAGGCCGTCTCTTTCAATAGTTATATAAAAGTCATGTGATTTCAGAAATATGGGTGTCTGGCAATATTTTCTACTTTGCATTTTGAAGTGTTGCATCAACTGTAACACTCAAGTTTCTGTCCTATATTTTCTTGGACTGAACATGTTAACAATGTGAATAGAAAATAATGCACTGTTGTATTTGAGCCACATGGTTACAATGACCCGATTCTTACTACTATGATATGTAGGGATATTTAACAGACATAATAAAGGATCAAATAAGAGTTCTCTCTATCACCTGTATCTTTTCACTTTGGCCTATCATGCCCACTGTTTACCTAGTTATTAAAATGTTAAAAGGATTGAAAATCTGAATTTCACTTTTCTTAACTTGTGGTTTAAAACTAATTTTCTTCAGCAGTTATACTTCTTAAATTAATTATATTTAGATAAATTGGAATTGTAGCACTTTTAATATCTGTAAACAGTTTTATTATTATTATTATTATTATTATTATTATTATTATTTTGCTAAATTACACCAGAAGCATGAAGTTTAATTTCAAGCGAATTATATAAATTTTTGTTTGTTTTCTTGGTCATAACCTGCAGTACTCAGGTCTTCTTTACATCTGGGGTCACTCTCAGTGGAGCTGTGGGAAGCATATGAGGCATTGGGGATCAAATCCCAGTTGTTCACAGTACAAGTTCATTCTTTACCTATTATACTATCTCTTTAATCCCTATATCACTATATGTACATTATATTGATTTGCTTTTATAACTCAATAATATTTCTACTACTTGGATATTCAATAAAATATAAAAGATTAGCTGTCATCTATTTACCAAATTATTTTTTTAAAGATTAGGATTCAATCTTCAAATTTACTGCAAAGCATAGAACAATAGGAAAATTAAAGGTGGGAATTTCCACAATAAACATTTCATTGGAGATTTAAATTATAGGAAACTACTCCAATGAAACACCAACCTTTCTTCCATCAATCAATAATTAAAGGAACTAAATTTCAAGTTTACTTCAAAGTTCATTTCCATTTTTTGGAAGAGAATGGCATTATTTCCTAATATTCTTACATAATATTCAGTGAGAAGCAGTTATCTCACCACTACACAGGCTTTGCTACTATTGAAAGGGATGAAAATTCAGCTCCCACTTATTTACACTCAGTTTTAGCTATTGGCTTCTTATAGTCATTGTATGACATTTCTCTGTCCCTCTTGGAGAGCCTGGCAAGCTACTGAGAGTATCCCACCCGCAAGACAGAGCCTGGCAAGCTACCCGTGGAGTATTTGATATGCCAAAAAACAGTAGCAAGTCTCACAATGAAGACATTACTGGTGCCCACTCAAGCAAATCAATGAGCAATGGGATGACAGTGACAGTGACATTGACAGCCTACCATTGAGCTCCTTCATCCGTTATGTAAAGGTTTGAGAAACCCTAGTTCCTCCTTCAGAGTTCTTCCCTCGAGGTAATTTGTTCCTTTAAACTGGATGGATTGAGAATCTCACTTTTCTGAAGTGCCATAAACAGACTTATCTACAAAATTTTAAAAATTTAAGCAAAAAGAAATTTCACATATTTCACTCTAATTTTACTGAAATTTGAAGGTATCTAGTGCCTCATCATAAAGAATTTAGAATTAATTTTATTCCACTGAATCCACTTCAGACTTTACCTTCCTTCACTCTAATTAGGTTGTTTTCAACAGTGTTGAAAAAGAAACACATCCCATATGTATTTTTCATCTACTTAGAATTGGCAATGGAATGACAGGAAGTTCTCCTGTAGGGTTCTGAGAAGATTAGCATACTGCTATTTAAATGGCAGCTGTTTTATAAAGTCCAATTCTACTCTTTATGATTAGCTTAAGTATATAAGGAGGGGATGTGCAATTTCTAATAATAAAGTCATTAATAATGGCTGATACCATTGATAGTTTATCATGGATGAGGGAAAAAAATCTCTTTAGGAAATGTCCAAGGAATTTCAAATTAAGGAAAGTAGTTCATCAAATGTAATGTTTTTTGTATGGATGATAACAGAAAATAAAATTACAGTCATGGAATAAGTGGCCTACATTTTATTTCCACTGAACACACAAAGTTAGTTTTTACTCCATTTTACAGAGGTTGTGTGCCTGTTATTTGAAGTATATTGTGCCAGTTGTAGGTTTGGATTATAAAACAATAAATACTACAGTAACTTTTGCCTCTATAGAAATCACATTGAATAACAAAGGGAAGAGTCAAAACTGTTCTCCTTTTAAATGCAGGCAGTTAAAATGCAGAGCTGTGACTATTATCAGAGAAGCTGTTAAGGAAGACAAAGAGAGTTAGAAGAGGATCTAAAGAACGGTTTCTGACAGGAAATGTCCCCCAAGCTATTGGAAAAGAGGGTCGGAATTAGCCAGATGAAAAAACAAATGCATTCCAGGAAGAAAAGTCAGAAAAATAAAAATCACAGATGTGAGAAATTGCATGCTGTGTATAAAGAGAAGTGGGGGGGGGATTCTGGAGAATAGAGCTCAGGCAGAAATGGATGGAAAGACTGGAGAGTTGGGAGAAGTCAATAGTTCTTACCCATGGTATGAAAATTGAACTCCTACTGCATTTCAGGTGGGGAACTTTGCCATTGTAATTAGTATTATTTTAATTACTTTAGTGTCTCCATAGAGATTCCATTTTCATGCAAGGAAGACAAGAGGGCAAGTTAGAAGGCTGTTTCTGGGCATGACCCTTAGGAACAGGAGGACCTATCAAGGGATGGAGGTCCTACAAGGACCCTGGGGGTGAGAAACAGCAGTTCTTCAGATTCACATACAAACACAAAGACTTGACATCTCACATTCCTCCATAATTCTAGGAATGTTTTGTAATTTGACGAATCTTAATAAAAATCACTGTATCACTGTCATCCCGTTGCTCATCGATTTGCTTGAGCGGGCACCAGTAACGTCTCCATTGTGAGACTTGTTACTGTTTTTGGCATACTGAATATGCCACGGGGAGCTTGCCAGGCTCTGCCGTGTGGGCGAGATACTCTCGGTAGCTTGCCGGGCTCTCCGAGAGGCATGGAGCAATCAAACCCGGCTCGACTGCATGCAAGGCAAATGTCCTACCCACTGGGCTATTGCTCCAGCCCAAAATATGGAATGCTTCACGAATTTGCGTGACATCCGTGTGCAGGGTCATGCTAATCTTCTCTGTATCATTCCAAGTTATAGTAGATGTGCTGCTGAAGTGAGCACAAAAAATAAACGTATATATTTTTAATTTAGGAGGCCAAAGTGATAGTACAGTGGGTAGGATGCTTGCCTTGCATGTAGCTGAGGCAGGTTCAATCCCTGACAACTCATATGGCCTCCTTTAGCACCTCTAGGAGCAGGCCCTGAGCATCAGTCAATTTTTCTAGAGTCACCTACAAAATTGATTGAAATTATTTGTCACTAATGAACTCAAACTGTATTTTTCATTTCCATTAAAATGTGAAGTCTATCATTCCTTCTTTCCTCCTCTCCTCCCTCCTACTCTTCCTCCCTTTCTTCCTTTCTTCTCCTCTTCCTTCCTTTCTTCCTCCTCTCTTCTGTCTCCCTATCCTCTTCCCTCCCTCATCTCTGTCTCTCTGTCTCTGTCTCTGTCTCTCTCAAGTAGATTAAAGTAAGACTGAAACTACATACTACTAATTCAGCACAAAATTCTCTCTCTGGTATCAATTAAATCTGAGGAGTCTGGGATTGTAAATTCATGATAACACTTGAAATTTTAGTATTCTCATTCATCTTCGGATACTGGTCTTTCCACACTAATTTTATTCTTAAAAAATTTTAAGTGTATATTGTTGAGGGAATCACCTGAGATACATGTAGTGGTGCTTCCTAGGTCACTAAGGCTCTTAGGTACTGGGGGCGGATCTCAGGGTTTCTCCCATGCAAGGCACATGCTCTACATCCCAAGTGTCCTCCATACTGATTTTATGGGTAATATCTCCACACTCAACACTCTATTTTAACTTTTATTCTAACTAGCTATTGATTATAATTGTATTTAATAGTCTACCAAGCACCTATAGTTGGTTCCATGAAGAATTGAGATTCAGGCTGCAGGGATAGCACAGTCGGTAGGGCGTTTGCCTTGTATGTGGCCCACCCGGGTTCAATTCCTCCGCCCCTCTCGGAGAACCCGGCAAGCTACCGAGATTATCCCGCCCACACGGCAGAGCCTGGCAGAGCCTGGCAAGCTACCCATGGCGTATTCGATAAACCAAAGCCAGTAACAAGTCTCACATGGAGACATTACTGGTGTCTGCTCGAGCAAATCGATGAGCAATGGGATGACAGTGACAGTGATAGATTCTTAAAATTAAACAGGTTTGTAAATCCCTTTGTTTTCTTTATCTCTGTAAATGAATCCATAATCTCACATTTAGGGCCATATGACCACTCCCTTCCCTACACACACACACACACACACACACACACACACACACACACACACACACACACACCACACCACACCACACCACACGCAGTAACACGTTTCAGATGTTTACCCCCAGAAATACCCACTTTTAATGCCCTGCAAAGTCAGAGATCTTAATGAGTTTATCCCTAAATGCTTCTCCAGTCTTCTTCCATTATTCTTCTCTGTTCTTTTTCTCATGATTATTGTCCAGTGTTACTGACTTGCTCACGATGGATTTACAATGAAAGGAAGGAGTCTGGATCCCTCTCCTTTGCAGAGAGACTTTCATGAGCATATGTTTTTATAAAATTTTCAGAAATAAATTACTTTAACTGCACTTGGTTATGACAATACTCTCCACTCCAATTTTCTTTCTGTCAGAGACTCTGTTCTCTTGAGGGATGCCATTCAATTGTCTGAGGACATTTTGGGGATATGATGAAGGGAAAAGAGGAATTTGATTTTTTTTTTTTTTTTTTTTGCTTTTTGGGTCATACAGGGCAATGCACAGGGGTTACTCCTGGCTTTGCATTCAAGAATCACTCCTGGCAGTGCTTGGGGGACTCTATGAGATGCTGAGAATCAAGTCCAGGTTGGTTGCTTGCAAGGCAAATTGCTCCAACCACAAAGAGGAATTTGAGATAAATATCCATTTCATTTATTTGAATGACCATCCGGATAGGGACAGCACAGTGTGTAGGTCCTTACACGCGGCCAACCCGGGTTCAATTCTTCTGTCCCTCTAGGAGAGCTCAGCAAGCTACTGAGAGTATCCTGCCCGCACGGCAGAGCCTGGCAAGCTCCTTGTGGTGATTTGATATGCCAAAAACAGTAACAACAAGTCTCACCATGGAGACGTTACTGGTGCCACTCAAGCAAATCAATGAACAACGGGAAGACAGTGCTACCGTGCTAATGACAATCTCTGTATTTGGCAGACAGATTCATCCACATTTACATGTTTTTAGGTAAGATATGGGAAAGTTGGTCCAAGTGTGTCTATCACCCACTTTACAGCCATGAAGACTCAGGAGAAAGGAATACAAAGTCAAAGGTTACTTGAAAATTTGCATAATACCCAGGGTACCCAATCCAAGAATGTTGCTAGGTAAGGAGAAATAATATTGTTTCCACAGGAGGTAACACATGTAATTTTTCTACCTCTCAGCCCTCATTTTTTTTTTAAACCTGGTTCACACAATTTGACTAAAATCACTAAACATGACAAGATGTCACCAATGTAAGTTTTAATATATAAATAAACTTTTATAAACCATTAGCAAAATAAATAACAATAGTAGGTAAATTTTCTTTATCATTCTCTTTATAGAAAATGAATACTTAAAAATTTGACTAGGATATCATGACTGTGCATAAAAATATATTGTGGAAGTATTTTTGTTATTTTTTACCTGTGTAATATTTAATAGCCTTATAAAATATAATTTGTAATTTTTATCATTTTAATCATGTATTAACATGTATGTCTCCCAGAGAGAGAAAGAAAGTATAGGGTAAGCTGCTGAGATGTACACAGAAGAATTGTATTTGATCTCCAGCACTGAATATGGTCCTCAAGCCCTGCTAAGAGTGATCCCTGAGGGTACAACTATGTATGACCCCACAGAAAACCAGATTTGATCCCCAACATCCCATATAATCCCCTGAGCACTAGCAGAAGTGATTACTGAGCACAGAGCACTGACAGATGTGCTGCAAAATCTAAACAAAACAAAGATTTTTGGGGCCGGAGTACAGAGGGCAGGGTGTTTGCCTTGCATGTGGCCAGTCTTGGTTTGAACCCTGACAACCTATACATTCTCCGGAGCACCGCCAAAAGTAATTCCTGATTGTGGATCCAGGAGTAACTCTTGAGCACCCCTGGGTGTGGTCCCCAAACCAATGTATAAGCAAATATATAGTACATAAATAAAAAATAACATTCCCTAAATTATGCAATTTGTAGAATTTACAATTTACAGTTGTATATACCAATTGTCTTCAAGATATTGTTGAAATATAGGATGACCATGGTGAATATATATATAAGGTCAGAAGCTTCATTGGAGACTCTGGGGTCTTCTGTAACATATAAATGATACCTAAACCAAGTTTGGGTGCTCATCACGTGAAGGCCAAGAATTTGAGAGACAAAATAGTTGATGCAAGAACAAAGAGTTGACTCAGCGGCTGGCCATCTGAGAAGTGGCAGAATCATGTCTCCCAAACATCATTTCAGTCTCAGGTTGCATCAGTGGGTTTATAGCTTGCTGATTTGGGATGGGCAGAACAGGAGGAAGCTTTGTCTCAAGGACACTCAGGTCAGGCTGGCATACTTATGACAAGGTCAGGTGATCCATTTTTTTTTAGGATCTACACAATAACCTTGAGGAGTGCCTCCAATGAGCTGTTGTTTTTTCTGCAAGGAAAGGAGAATGCGTTCACATGAAAAGTCCCAGAGAATTCTCCATGGGCATTTTTTTTGGGCATTTGCCTTTCACGTGGCCGACCCAAGTTCGATTCCTCCGCCCCTCTCGAAGAGCCCGGCAAGCTACCGAGAGTATCGAGCCCGTGCGGCAGAGCCTGGCAAGCTATCCGTGCATATTGGATATACCAAAAGCAGTAACAATAAGTCTCTCAATGAGAGACGTTACTGGTGCCCGCTCGAACAGATCGATGAGCAATGGGGTGACAGTGACAGTGACAAATGAGTCACTGTGAGGTACAGTTACAGACTTACAAACTTTCGTGCTTGTGTTTCAGCCATACAATGACCGAGTACCCATCTCTCCACCAGTGAGTGGGCATTGTGTTGATGATCCCTCCTCCATCTGTAACTGGACCTGACTGAACATCAAACACATGAATCCTGAGAACATTTCTTAGGTTTTAGGGCCAGGCAAAAAAACAAGAGAGTTGATAAGAAGTGCATTTGCATAAAGCAAGATGGAGTCTTGCATGCTTATTCACTTACAGTAGAATGTATCACTGTCAACCCGTTGCTCATGGATTTGCTCGAGCGGGCACCAGTAACGTCTCCAGTGTGAGACTTCTTGTTACTGTTTTTGGCATAAGGAATAGGCCACAGGGAGCTTGCCAGGCTCTGCTGTGCGGGCGGGATACTGTCGGTAGCTTGGCAGGTTCTCTGAGAAGGATGGAGGAATCGAACCTGGGTTGGCCGAGTGCAAGGCAAATACCCTACCCGCTGTGCTATCACTCTAGATCACAGTAGAATGAGACCCGGATAACGCGAAAGCTCAGCTGAGTCCTCCTCTTCTTTCTAACCAGGAGAGTGGCATTTCCTTGGCAGCAAAGGAAGAAGTCCTAGCAGTCTCTCACAGAGACTCAGTTCCCACCAAGCTACTATTTAAAATTAGAAATCAGGAGTTTGCTAAGTTTGCTCTGTGAAATAGAGACTAAAAGGTGTTTCTAGGAGGACTTGAATTATTTAATTTTCTTTATTACAAGGATCGTGTCAAAGGGCTTGTATTTTTTACAAACTCATAGCTATGGGGTAGATCATAAAAAATAACAAAGGTAATGTTTATTTTTAATATTTAAACAAGGGAAGTATTATATTTTATACCCAAATAATGACAGGAATATGAGAATTCTAAAATCCCCTGCCACTAAGAATAACTGTAATGATTCCAATGTTAAGTTTCGTATGCAAAAGAAAGATCCCCAAGTATCTTATTAAAGATGAAGAGCAAATCAGAAATGTATGTTGGATCAGTTTTACAATTACTTAAAAATGGTGTTTTTTCCTTCACAGAAAGATGAATTATTTATTATGTGTAATCTGTTTATATTTTAATATGTACATGGTTTTATATATTTATACATATATATACAGAGTTAGTTCTCCTATTGTGTGAAAACCAATTTTCATAGAAAATTAAAATGTTTTAAGTTCTTTGTATAATGTTTTATTATTGGACTCCCTTTTCCCTGTTGGATCATTAAAATGATGTACTTGAACAATGGTATAGTATTTTATAAGTACCATTTTTCTTCCTCTACTCCTACTGCTACTTCCTCAGCTTCTTCTTCTTTTAAGCTTCATTATGACCTATGTTCACATTTGTGGCTTTTAGAGAAAGCCAAAATGTACAGTAAAGAAATATGTCATAAATTCATTATGAAACCCTATTCCATGCATTTTTATACATCCTCCAGTCCGCTAAGAATATATTAAAGGGGATATCTAATTTTGTTCTTCAGAATAAAACAGTGTTGAGTTGTTGAACTCCTGGGCTACTAATACATTTTCAAGCACAAAACTATCCATTTTGTATGTGGAGACATACTTTCTAATCCATTAATTCAAATAACGTTGTGAAAAACAGCTAACTTTGTATTTTTTCCTCTCACTCTGCAGGGCAATCATTACTTTCTTAAAACCAAATAAAAGAAAATAGCAGATTCTTTTTACTTCCCATATTCTCTAGGGTCAAAATGTACCATTACTTATTACTCCTCATTAATTGTCTAGGCAGTTCAGCAAAAAGTATTGCTTCCTTTTGGTGAATTGTAATTTGTGTATGTGTCTGATGCCAGGATTTGGACCCACAGACTGAGACAGACTGAGCATGCAATCTACTATGGAGATCTCAAGAAGCAAATTATGATCTATTCAATTTATAGATAAATGCGTTTTACTTTAAAGCAATCATGAGGATTACTTTAAAGTAAAACAAGACTGTCTTAGTTGGGCAGGTCATTGTAGCAAAAATGCTCAAAGTGGGGAATCACCTATCATAAACATTTATTTATCAAAGTTCTGAAGGCTGGAGAATCCAAGATTTGGGCTCTGTCATATTTGGTGCCTAAGGAAGACCTGCTCACTAATTGCTCATAGCTGAAGAAGCAAGGCATTTCTCCGAGAAAAAAGAGAAGATGCCTTTATAAAGGCACCTTCCACCTTTGTTTACTTGCAGGGATCCTCCAAGGATCAATCTTCAAATACCATTCCACTTGGAATTAAGTTGCAAATTCTACATTTTTGAGACGCAATTGATAGTATTTTTGCAGACCCGCTCACTGAATATATAAAATACACTGTAGGTGAGCTAGATTTGTGTCCAATTTGCTTATAAGTAATAGCGGATTCTGAAAAGAATTAAGCACATTGTGCAGAGCTGGCTATAAGGAAGCAAAAGCTTGTCATGCTGACTCATGACAGGTGTGCTACAAGGACCAAACCAAACAAAGATTATTTGGGACCCGAGTACAGGGGGTAGGGCGTTTGCTTTGCATTTGGCCAACTTTGGTTTGAACCCTGGTAACCAATACAGTTCCCTGAGCACCGCCAAGAGTAATTCCTGATTGTGGAGCCAGGAGTAACGCTTGAGCACCCGTGGTTGTGTCCCCCAAACCAAAGTATAAACAAATAAATAGTACGTAAATTAATAAAGGCGTGAACTTTAAAACAACACCTAGTTTGACCAGTACCTTTATCATCAAGCTTTGGGATCTCCAATTTTCACCTATAAAATGAAGTAAATGGGGACGAGGAGATGGGTCTGTGACTTAAGCACCCGCCATACTAGCACCAGGTCACAAGTACATGCTAGCACCAGGTCACAAGTACATCCGGCAGTTCTGTTTGTGCCTAATAACTTTGCTGTCTGTGTCACAAGCAGTTTCTGGCCTCATTATAGGCACGTGTGCAAAAGCACTGCAACTAAAGGGTTCTAGGAGCATACTGCAACTAAATGGGCATGCATCATAGTCATGACTATTATCCTGAGTCATTGAAACACCCCTACAAATAGAGGTAAGCAGCAGATAAAAAAAAAATTTATGTATTTGATTTGGAAACCATACCTGGTGGTGCTCAGGGCTTACTCCTGGTTCTTCGCTCAAGAGTCTCTTCTGAAGGTATTTGGGGAATCATATGTGGCGTTGGGGATCAAACCATGGTAGGCTGTGTGCAAGTAAGTTTTGAAAAATAACTAGGATGTGGGGCTAGAGAGAGAGTGTAGCAGGTGAGGTGCTGGCCTTGCAGACAGCCAATGTGGGTTCAATTCCTGGCATCACATCATATATGGCCCCCTGGGCTGTCCATGAGAACAGAGCCAGGAGAAAGCTCTGAGTACCACAGAGGGTGGATCCAAATAGAAACAAAACAGAGACAGGGCCAGGGAAGCAGCGCGAAGGGAGACAGGTTCGCACGCTCACGTTCAATTCTGGGCACTGCATTTTTCCTGAGCAACGCTAGGGGCTACCCCTAACTCCAAGAGAGGAGTAAGTAGTATCTGAGCTCCACCAAACACAGCTCAAAAGTAAAAAGAATAGAGTAAATAATAGTCAGACAATATGATGAATCATAGAGGATAGTTGTTGATGTTGAAATGAAATATTGTATGAGATCTATTCAGAGCCAATCAGCAAGCAGCATTAACAGCCATACCTGTCATTCTTGAACGCAAATCCAAGGCATTTTACACACTAAATATAAGCACTGTTCATAATCTCTGCTTACCTTCAGATAAAGGACAATGAAACAATAAAACGAACACATGGATGTGGTTTCATTTTAAAACTGCACACACTGTCCGATGCGTAATGTCTCCAGAGGCATTTCCATGTTTAGGGAACTGGATCGGCATTTTACCTCTATGCCAAGACTCTTAAATGATCATGTTGTACAGAGAAAAATCATCAAGTCAGGTTTTAAAATGCAGTAAACAAGATGCTTATGAACAAGTGGCTTAGCTTGAGACTTTTTTGTTTTTAATTACAGATTTCTGGAGAACAGACTTTGCCGCCGTCCTTAAATGGAAAAAGGGGCTTAATGGAAAACTCTCTTCTATATGTTAAAAATCAAATTTGTGAAGATTTTATTAAGGGAAACCAAAACAACTTTCCATTTCTGGTTTTAAACCTGGAGCCAAAGACCCTACTCTAACAAGTTAGGGAAGGAAGGAGGAATGAGAGAGCAAACGGAGCCTTGAAAAAGAATGTTCTTGATAAAAAGACAGGCTTCAATTGGCTATTTAGGTTTTGTTGTTGAGGGTCGACAATATGACCTCATGGGATACAGCTCATTAAGCGATTATATGAAAACATAAGAAAATCATTTTATCCAAGCAGTAGCCACTCCAAATTTTCATCTTGACTTAACCACAGTTCTTAATGTTCCATTAGTAGAGGGGAATGTTCAATTTCAGAAATGCATAAATGAACTCTCTAAAAGAAGGCTTGCATCCTATTTGGTTTCTCGTTCTGGGCAAAAGTTCAGACAACTGTGTATTTTATCAAAACTAACTATAAATACCTCCCTATGCATATCCAATCCCCATCTAGAGTGCTGCAAGTAAAATGTGCACAACGTTTTGGAGCCCCGTGTCTCCCTCCTAATCATCAAAACCAGTTGAAGTTAAATCTCTTTTCTATTTCAATCATTAAGAGTTTTGCACGGCACATGCCCTAGGACAGAAAGGGGATTTAGAAAATTCTGCTTCTGTTATAGCCCATACCACTTACACACAGATCCGGTCTAGTTCAGATGAATGACTTGCTCTTGGACTATATACATGTGACAAAAAATATTTTAATGTCTTATTCTCTTGGAAGAGACGAGGGCTATGATCTCCCAATCCCAGTGTGAGTTGGTACAGTCTTTGGAGACTGATTTTCAATATGGACCAGGAATAAATCTTCAGTACTTCAGCCTAATAGGCATCTCTCTGGCATGAATAAAGGTGTGTGTGTGTGTGGTGGGGGGAGTGGATATTAAGTGAGGATATGAGATAACCAATACTGAAGACTGGTTTTATGCCACTAGACAAACCACACAAAGCAGGAGAAAAAAAATAATCTACAATGTAGATTTATAGCTACTCTACTATGAAGGCAAAAAAAAAAACTCTTCAAGGACACAACCTTGATATGTGATACTTCAAATAACTTTGCTTTGAAAACTGGAAACCTATTATGTGCTTCAAAAGATGCACTGTCCTAGGAAACACCAGTTTTTAATATTTTGTTTTTACTGCTGTGAGGTTGCATTATAGTATTATGTAACTTCCAGGAGTTTATCATTATAAATCAAAATCTCTATTTACTACATGGAATTGAGTACTGTCTTAATTTCTTCCACTTTAAACTAAAACATACAGACAGGAAACTAAGATACTTTAAGTACATGCTGATGCTATTTCCACTTTCAAAGAAATGTTATAAAATGATATTGACATTTCCATTTAACAAGAAGAGCCCTGGAACGATTTTTAATGCTTTAAGGATGCGGTCAAATGCATAGGAGTATTTATAGTATAAAATCGCACTGGAGTAGAAGGATGTGATCAGTGACAGAGTCTTTGCCTTGCCTAGGTCTGAATCCTGCTATGCTGTGCTCCTTAACTGAGTAAGGAATAGGTCCTGAACACTGCGAAGTATGATCTCCCAAAACCAAACAAAACAGAACTCACATTTAAGGGCTCTCTAAGCTGTAGGATGCATATTAATGAAGAGTGAGTGGATTTTGTAAGCACATCTCTAAACAAATCCACTTCCTTTATTTCATTTGATTATGAATTCAATTTTTGGCTGTCTCCAAACTGGTGCTGTATGGAACCCCGCAAAAAATCATATCCACTCACAGCACTTTCAAAAACTCGGATGTCATATAACATGTCAATCCTCAGCTGAAAACTCTTCAGTAGCTCCCCATAACCCATGATATATAAGGTCCAATCTAAAACTACTTGATAGCAGTGACCTAACTCATTTCCATCATCTCTTGCCTTCTCTCATACAATCTCATGACCCAAAGCTCTAGTACTTGCTTTAAAAGAGTATGCTCATCTACAACTTTTGTCTGGAATTAACCCGTCCCTTTCCTCAACAACTGTTTCCCTCACTCTAAGTAGTACACACAGAGAAATAAAGGCATCTAGGTCACCTTAGGATTCAGGATTCTCATTTGCCTCGTCCCAGATTTACTCACACACCTTTCCTGCTTTTATATTGTTACAGTCATTCATTCTTCAGTCTAGTGCACTAGATTTGAGTGCGATTTCTCATACTTAATGTCTTAGCAAGTATCACTGCATCACCGTCATTCTGTGGCTCATCGATTTGCTCGAGCGGGCACCAGTAATGTCTCCATTGGGAGACTTGTTACTGTTTTTGGCATACCTAATACACCCCGGGTATTTGTGCAGGCTAGATACTCTTGGTAGCTTGCCGGGCTCTCTGAGAGGGGCAGAGGAATTAGTAAGAGTCCCCAATATGGGGAATAGAAATAGTATTCCATTTTTATCACTTTCTTCTATTTTGCTTTAGAGGAGCTAGACAATCACATTAATAGTTGATGAGTCATAGTAATAGACTAAAAGGAATGAAAAAGTAAAGTTTCTGGTTAGATAAATAAATGTAACTGTATATTTCTATAAATTTTTGCAGTTTTAAGATATAAATATCTCTCAGTTGGCTGACAAAAAATCTATCAAAAGAATATCAAGATTTTCACAGAATAAAAGCCTGTGATAGAGAGGACACTATTCTCTTTAAAATGTTTTGGAGTTACATTACTGTATCACTGACATCCGGTTGACAGATTTGCTCAAGTAGATGCCAGTAGCATCTCCATTCGTCCCTGTCGAGTGCTAGTATGACCCAATGCCATATTGGGGACTCTTTCAGGATCAGGGGAATGAGGTCCATCTTTGTTACTGTTTTTGGCATATCGAGTATGCCCTGGGTAGTTTGCCAGGTTCTACCATGCGGGCGGAATACTCTGGGTAGCTTGCCGGGCTCTCTGAGAGGGTTGGAGGCTTTTGGATCAGCCTCTAATCGCCTTTACAGGTGTTCCCAGTCTACTGAATGTAAGCTTTTGGTCGACTGGCATTTTGTAACAATCTGCACAATGACAAACATGCACCTACCTGAGTCTCTGGGCAGGACCTGGGACATCTGAGGCCTCAGGTTGATCTCCTTGAGGTTGATGGAGTGCTCCCGGAGGTTGTTGAGCAGCTGGCAGAGCAGGACCCTATGGCAGAGGGTCTGTGCCAGGCTGAACACCTGCACTGAGTCCCAGGTCACCAGGTGGTTGGCTGACAGCATCCCACGGTGAATTACATCAAACACAGAAATAAAATGTACTGTGATCTTTCATTAAACATTTTAAGAAAAGCAACAAAAGGGGAAAGTAGAAGGAATACTATGCCTTGTGTTTACCTGTATTTTGACATACACATGCAAGATGACATTTTTTATATAGCCAGGAATTAGGAAATATACCATATAAGAGGGGCTGGAGGGATAGAACAGCGGTAGGGCGTCCGCCTTGCATGCAGCCAACCCATGTTTGATTCCTCTGTCCCTTTCAGAGAGCCCGGCAAGCTGTCAAGAGTATCTTGCCCGCACGGCAGTCTGACAAGCTACTCGTGGTGTATTCGATATGCCAAAACCCAGTAACAATAAGTCTCACAATGAGAGACGTTACTGGTGCCCGCTCAAGCTAATTGATGAGTGATGGGATGACAGTGACCATATAAGAGAATCATAATTCTATAATGAAACATACATGTAAAGCCCCATTGTCATTTATAAAAATAACTTTTCTGAGAAGAGGATTTTTGTTATCATGATCAAGTACAATTACTTGTATGTAAACCTCAACAAAGAAGCATAATTTGATGCTACCTTTTAGCTCAAAGCACTGTCTAATTTTTTAATTAATTTTTTCTTCAGTCACTTTTCATATATTATGAAGTTTCTCTCACATACTAAGCCCTGGTGCTCAAGATAAATCATTTATGTGTTAAATGAGTTTGTGAGAGGAGAGGAGAGAAAGGAAGATAAACCAACAATGAATAAGTCTCCCAAATCAGCCAAGTAAAAATGATACAAGCATTGAATTTGCAGAACAGAGCTTATTATAATAAACAAATTCTACCTTGTTGCAAAAAACAAAGTATGAAGAATTTAAACATAATACAGTTTATTTTATAAGCATGGACTTCTATATTTTCTTAGGATGTACTTACTAGATCAACTTTAAGTATGTGCGATATATGCTATCTTATTTAAAGAATTGCATCATATGTTTATATTCCCAATGTTATTATAAAGAAGACTCCTGTCACATCATTCATTTTTAAAATTTGCCAAACTTATTGACAAGAAATTTAATGGATATTTAATTGGAATTAATTCCTCATGGAGCATTTTTAAGGGTGTTTCTGATTGAAATAAGAATTGTTCACTTGGGATTATCAGTTTACCTGTTGATGTCTGTTTCCTATTACTTATTCCTTCAGGATATAATTTTTCTTTATGGGCTTATTAACAAAATATGTAGATTGTTATATTACCCCTGAGTTTATAAACTGACTGCTGTTTTAATTAAAATAATTTTATCAATCTTCACTTTAACATTTGTGCTTGATATTTTATCCTCTGATTTTAATACTAATAAAAACTTTGTGTTAAGAGCTATAAATATTTATCTGTATTTTCTTTACACTAATCTTAGTTCCTTTATTATAATTAGTTGTCAAATAAATAGTGTATTTATTTTTTGTGTCTGCTATGTGATGTCACACAAGGCATTACATTTTCCAAAATAATTTAAATTCTATAGGATTTTTGTTTAATCATTTCTGTACCTACAGATTATGTTACCCTGCCTTAAAAAGATAATTGTAAATACCCACATGGAATACCTATGGTATGTCTGCTTTGTAAAATTGATCTTTCCATATACTCTCATTTGATAATTATATTATTTGAATTTATAACATCTAATAATACTTTTTGATACCTGGTAGCAGACCTTCTTTTGTTCACATCTCAGCTATGTCTTCTAATATATATTGTCAGTGGTTCTTAATGCTTCTAGAACCTGAGTGACCACAAAACTGAGTAATAGTTACTTTTGAATTGTTTTTTCTTCTTTTTTCATGTTTTTGGTTAGGTATAGTATCAGTATATCACTTTAAAAAACTCAACTCTTTTTAAAAAATCATCAATGGAGATTTCAGCAACCTGCTACCTTTAGTATTAATTCTTTTATTTTTTTCTTAGCACTGCTAGACGTTTTCCACTTTTCTAAATTGTGATTAATTTGTCATGAGTGAAATAAAAAAATTTACTTGATGGGTCAAAGTCAAGAAAACTATGACAAGTTATAAGAGAAGTCATGAGATAATTTTGAATAAATCACTGAAGGAAGACTCCAGTGGATTCTTATAGAGACAAAATTTGTTATATCCTCATGGGGTTCCAAATAAAGGTATCCCAAACCTAACGATCAAACGATTCCATTTTGCTCTGCAGGAAGCTTGCTATGGAAATCACATGAATAATTACTTTCACAGAAATAAATTTTGATATTAAGATCACAAAATCAATGTGGCATGATAGAGTTTCTAAGATACTAACGAGTGCTGCGCATTTGAAATCAAATTTTGTAGCTGCTTAACCTCAACTCTTACCCTTCACTTTCTGCCCTGATCTGAGTCTGTACATGCCTGACTGGCATTAAAGTTGTGGGTCTATTTTTCCTGTGCCCCATTTGCTCATGTTGAAATGTCTCATGTTCTACTGGGCACACATATTCCAAACATTACTCACAGAAATTAAAGGAAAGTAGACCATATTGGAATGGAATTATTCATTCCATTCAATGCCGTCTAACATGGCTAATTCCATGCGGGAGTCTTAAGTTTAAATAAACTTTCCATGGCAATCTATTTTCTGAAGACTTTTGCTTTGTTTAAAATCTTTTATAGAAGGACATTTTGCTCCATATGTTTATTCTCACAGACAAATACAGGAAAAAGCCCACTTGGTCTCGCTGACCTTTCTGCTTAGCAACTATTACTTTTCTCAGCTCAAAGGTAATTCTTTATTCAAGAGAGCCTTATTTAGAACACATGATAGGCATTCAGAGTTTTCCAGTAGCCTCTGAGCACCACTGAGTATTTATTTACATTGTATAAAATTAGGGGAAATGAAGGGGTATGCATTTAAACTAGAAGGAACAGCCTAATTCTCTTTATGGAGATATTTCAGTCAATGTCACTTTAGGGACAAAAAAAAAAAAGAAATAAAAAAGTAAGAAAGAGAAAAGGAAAAAGAACTCAGATTACAGACATTTTAAACAATACAGTTTTTTTAAATAAACAAAACAAAAATCTAACAAATGAAATGTATCTTGCTGCATTCTAAATGTAAGCTCTTCTCTGACTTATTGGATATTCCTGTTATGTGCATTATACATTGTGATTCCTATCTTAGCAAACTAAGACATAGAGAAATCTTTGAAGAGCTAGCCCAAATAAAAACTAGAAAAAAATTTTTTTTTCTGAAAGTACTTAGTTTCTTCTAAAAGGATATCCAACCTTATGTAAACTCATGTGTTTGTAGGTCATTCAGAGAAAAAAGAATGCATAGCAATAGTCTGATCTGATGCAAATAAAATATATGTCACATGATTAATAGTAATATAGAACACGACCTATTTGCTTTCTATTATTCTCTTTAAATATAAATCTCACAGATTTATTTTGTGTTTAAATAGATTTGACAACAATTTTGGTAATTAAAAATCAAATTTAAGATTAGGAAACATGCTGGAAATACACTGTAGAATTTCTAAAAGCATGAGAAAAGTAATATGTTAAACCAAAGGGCAAAAATAATTCACAAAATTTACTTCTAGAATATATGCTAAGTAAAACAAATTAGAAATTTGAAGTATGGATTCGAATGCAATTCTAGAAATTAAGATAAATTAATATAAGATCTGTCCAGATATCAGAGTGAACCAATTTCCGGGCTGAGAATACTTTAGAATTGAAATTGTAATCTATTTCACTCATATCATCACTGAAATTAGGGTATAGTGATGCATCAAAATTTTCATTAACCAAAATCAATTTTCTGAATTATTTGACATATGCAAATTGTTATAATTTAAGATCTTTTAGAAGATATGTCATTGATAATTTTGCACAAATATTTATTACTGATTAGACTTATCAGATTCAGTGAGGTACTAGTTTAAGAATACTTTTAATATTATGTTCATCTGTGTATATATCATAAGATCCAAGATAATAGCTTTGTTAACATAACAGAAATTAGATGCCTAGTAGAAAAATGATTTGTAAAACAAAAATTTAAAGAAGTAGTTCTATATTGAAATGTCATTTTTCAAATGCTTAATTTCTGTATTCTTTAACAGTGAGTTCATTAAATATATAATTTAGCACATATACACAGACTAACCAAATATAGAACAAAATACTTTCGTGTTATACATTTACTAATGTCTAAAATGTGTATATTTATTCACGTGAATAGGTAGCTTAGAGCATATGTGCACTTGTAGATATAAAATTGATTGCTTATCTCTAGATAGCTTATGAATAAAGTAGATTAAATTTTCCCTTTTGATTTTGTTTTCTAAACATTCTTTCATGCTAACATATTAACAATATACTTGAAAAGAGACTAACTAAATAGATAAACACAATTGAAACATTTGGCTTGTAACTATCTCCCATTAAATCAAAATAAGAGACACAATATCTCTCACAACTGGTAAGATTTATTATGTTGGAGTCACTCGATGATTCCACATAATATACTATTTTCCTTATTCTATTATTCAATATTTTGATCTGTTATTGTAAAAACATTCTATGAAAATGATACCCATTTTTTTTTCATTTTTTGGACCTAAAATATTTTTGCTTTATTTACAGAATTGTATTACTATCTTTATGTATTATGGCAAATTTTTATTGTGCTTTTATACCCTTTAGCTTGGAAAATAAATTCTATCCATTATATTCATTTTACTTTTATTTGTCACCTGAGGTGATACTTACCTATTACTCTAGTATAATAATTCTTTCTGACTATCATTATTTTTCTCCTTGCCCATTCCATCATCTCACTCAAGAAAGGGGTATTTACAATGAAGTCATCTCTCGTTGTTTGAGATCTTGAAAAAAAAAAGATTTATTCACTAGAATATTGTTATCAGGGTATAGGGAAGAGTTATGTTGGATGCTGGTTTTGCCTCTATGCTCTAGACTGTGTGTGTGTGTGTGTGTGTGTGTGTGTTTATGAGTTATAAGTGTGTGTATGTGAGAGAGAGAAACACACACACAGAAAATACGGGCAACTACAGAATCCATATCTCTTATTAGAGGCTACAGTCAAAATGTATTATCATCATCATCATCATCATCATCATCATTAACATCACCATCATCATCATCATCCCATTGATCATCGATTTTCTCCAGCGGTCTCAGTAATGTCTCCATTCATCCTAGCCCTAAGATTTTAGCAGCCTCTCTTTACTCGTCCTTCCCAACGGTGTCACATTGGAGGCTCTTTCAGGGTTGGGGGAATGAGACCATCATTGTTATTGGTTTTGGCATATGAATACAGCATGGAGAGCTTGCCAGGCTCTCCCATTCAGGCAGTAAACTCTCAGTAGCTTGCCAGTTTCTCTGAAAATGGGCCTTGAGCATGGCTGTGGCTATACCGCCTCGAGCAGAGCCCCAGCAGTCAGAGATCTCCAGAACCCAGCTACAGCCATGCTCAAGGCCCCTCTCCACACGTTCAGATGAGCCTCACACATGAAGGAACCAGCAGAGGATCCCAGGTGTGGGGGACCTGGGACTGAGATCTCCAAGCCTGCTCGGATCGGGACTGGGCCTCTCCCACCCAGATCCCCCATTTTCTAGTAGCTAGGCAGTCACACCCAGAAACTGCCCGCCCCCCACACACCATGTAATTTCATCAACGGCCAATATCCAGAGACTATAAAACCAAGCTCCCTGAAGAGAACAATGCATGCAGACTCTCTTGCCCCCGCACCTGGCTGTTTTCACCGGGGCCCCTTGGAGGGGTTGGGTTGAGTTTCCCTCCCTGCCCTGAGCAGAGCTCCGGCAGCTGAAGACATCCAGATTAAATAGTCAACATGCACTAATGCCATCAGAGGGAGAGTACCAGAAAAATGAAGAGCCAAGTGAACTGTTCTCTTTCACCCTATTAGTCTACAATTTTTTTCATAGACTGATCCACATAAGGAAGTCAAAGTCAATCTATTGATTAAGACCATAAAGTCCAATTTCTGGACACAGAGACGCTCTGGATAGGAGTACACCACTGAACTTCAGTTCTGGTTCAGCGAACCAAAACTTTTCTTTGAAGTTCAACCTCCAACTCAGAAGTCCTTCAAAATAGTACTTAATCTTTCTTACCTTCAGACCATTTGCGTACTTGATAAAAACTTTAAAATAGTGTCCTGACCTGGAAAAAGATGTTATTTTATATATTACTGAGATAGAAATTCTTACAGAAATAAATTTTGTAGGTGAACTAAATTATTATCTTTTACAGCAAAAAATTGTCCAAATTTTTAAAAATTGCTCAAGTTTTGCTGTGGTAGAAGAAAACACTCGCATAATCTGAGGTAGAACTCCAAGGAATGGTGCTTCTTTAAAGACCATGAGGATTGGGGCTGGAGCCATAGTACAGCAGGTAGAGCATTTGCCTTGCACGCGGCCAACCCAGGTTTGATTCCCAGCATTCCATATGGTCCTCCAAGCACTGCCAGGAGTGATTCCTGAGTGCAGAGCCAGGAGTAACCCCTGTGAATCGCCGGGTGTGACTCAAAAAGCAAATAATAAAAATAATAATAATAATAATAATAATAATAATAATAATAACATGGGGATCATGGTCAAAAACTGTAAGGGAAGGTAGAAAAAGTGTGGTGATAAAACTGTCAAATTGGCCCAAGAGTGGCCTGTTGATATTAGCCTGGCTAATCATTTTGCTAATTGGACTTCTAGTTGGGCCACAGTCAAAGTCAGATCGTTTTTCACTTTAACTATTCACCCAGATGATGTTTGACTCAAATGTATTACTTTATATCAACACACTGAATGGCTGTAAAAATACTACCACATGCCCAGAAGCTTCTTTTTTACTAAGTGTCTTCCTCAATTTTCCCTGCTATAATAGAAAGTTTAACACAGAAAAATTAAAGGTTATTTAAAGGATATCAGTTGAAAAGCACACCCATAGATTTTGGAAATAAATCCAGCTCCCATGCAGCTCTGGGCATCCTTATCCTGCCATAGCCCTCAGTCGAAGACGCTCCACTCCACAGACTGACTCAACTTTCGTTTCCTGTTTATAAGGCCTTAGTCCTCTCTGGGTCTCTTAAACAAAGAATATGGTCGTATCGGAAAAATAAACCCATAGTTTTAAATCGAAGCATTTGTTTCTTTCTTAGACTTTTATGAATTCGTTGTGTATAGATATTTTTAAGTAGTTAACAAAACAGAATATTTTTTTCTTTTTGGGTCACACCTGGCGAAGCACAGGGGTTACTCCTGGCTCTGCACTCAGGAATTACTCCTGGCAGTGCTCAGGGGACCCTATGGGATGCTGGGAATCGAACCCGGGTTGGCTGCGTGCAAGACAAACACCCTACCCACTGTGCTATTGCTCCAGCTCCCAACAAAACAGAATTTTTAAAAAATTTATTCAAACAAGTGCAATGCAATGTGTCAGTAAAATAGAACTACCTGTCTCTTGAGCACCAGAGCCACTTCCGGGCACATGGATTTGCTCTTCTTTCTATTACATAGTTTCATTTTCAAATTCAGAAAACAAAGGATTGCGAAATTTCTATTTTAGAGATAGGTCAGTAATTTGACTTACATTGATCAGCAGCAGAAGATAACCTTAAATCAAATAGTGCGATAATGGATTTACAGAAAACAATTATAATTGTTGCATGTATTTTATGGGCTGGAGCGATAGCACAGCGGTAGGGCATTCGCCTTTCATGCGGTCGACCCGTGTTCGATTCCTCTGCCCCTCTCGGAGAGCCCGGCAAGCTACCGAGAGTATCTCGCTCGCACGGCAGAGCCTGGCAAGCTCCCTGTGGCTCATTGGATATGCCAAAAACAGTAACAAATAAGTCTCACAATGAGAGACGTTACTGGTGTCCGCTTGAACGAATCGATGAGCAACGGGATGACAGTGACAGTGATGTATTTTACATCAGTTGACTTATTTTGATATCAAAACCACTGGGGAGTTTTCATACTAAGAATGGCAGTTTACACAAATTTGCTAGCAAGTATTAAGGCTTTTAAAGTATGAGTTTATAGCAGTAATTAGAATTTTTGGGGTTTTGTCGGGGGACCATACCTGAAAATGTACGAGGCTTCCTCCTGGTTCTGATTTCAGGGATCACTTCTAGTGGGGCTTAAGGGGTCCCGTGGCATGCAGGAATGGAACCTAGATTGGCTCTGTGCAAGGCACGAAGACAACCCACAGTACTATCTACTCTGGTCCCAATAGTAATTAGAATTTTTTTGCTATTTCTGACTAAATTACTTAGTATTCCTTGGGACAAACAAACTTCTCTTCAGAATAAAATGCTGGAAGGATTGTCAATATCTGTCATGTTGTCTTACAATAGGATATAAAACTGATGGCCCAAATTCTTCTACCATGCCAATTGATTATTAGAAATCAAGAAAATGGATCTCTTTTTCTCTTTTGCTCTTTATTTAAAAGTTAAATATGTATAGATATATACATACATATACATCTATATATGTGTGGATGACTGTATATATTTGTGTATATGTGTATATGAGTATATATACACAAACACACACATATATATATGTATTCAAGATACCTTTTCTAAAGACAGTTTTCTGTTTCTCCACTACTTCACTCTTTTACTTGCCTTATTGTTATTACCACTGACCAAGTTGGTTTGTTGTTGTTGTTATTGCTGCTGTTTCATCAACCACACTCATGTGCCCAGGGTTTACTCCTGGCTCTGTGCTTAGGGATTCCTCCTGGTGATGCTGGTGACCATATGTCGTGCTGGGACTAGACTCAGGTTAGATGCATGAAAGTCAGTGTCTTACCTAGATCTAAATTAAATCTAAGTAGATTTAATCTGGGTATTTTCCATATCGTGTGTGACTACTATTCTTATAGTGTCTAAAAAGAGGTAATTTATTGGATGAAATGGATTGCTAAATAAATCGCATTTTATCATCCCATATCTTAGTATGTAAGTGATTGCTGCTAAGAGTTTTTCTGGCATATTTAAAAAGTCGGTATACCTAGAATATATGATATCAGCTTATCATATCATTTATAACTGCCATACATAATTTTGTTCCACGCCTAAACAGAAAAAGTCAGTAGCACCTCATCAATGAATCTGGTTAAATTTAAGTTGAAAAAGAAGAAAACGTTGTTTTTCGCACCCAAATTTTTAGCACTCAAATTTTAGAGAAAAAAAGCATAGCGCTATGAACACTTCTTATAATCTTGGTTGAAACTGATCTGATGTGGATTTAAGGTGTATTAGAGGTGTTGGTATTGAAGACAAGGGTGTACAAAAATAATATATTATTCCAGCCTTCCCTGCCTCCCTAAAATTGAAAGTGTGTTCTCCGTGATTCTCCTTTGGGGAAAGGAGACTGATTCGGAATAAGATTTTGCCTGCATTTGATTGTTCAGCTGTATATCAACTGGTGTGGGTTCAGCAAAGGTCTCTGCTGCTTTGCATTCAATCCTCCAGAAAATCGCCACCCAAATATCCTACAACAGGGATCAGCTTCGGTTTAAGTGCTGCACCCTTCACATACTTGTGTTCTAGTCATTTAGGAAAGTGTGATTAAAAACCATTATGTGCCCTAACAGATGTGACCTTAAAGAGTCTAGTGAGGTTTTTTATTTTTTTCTTTAAGGTGCAAAGCAATAGTGGTTAGACTCACACCAGGAAAGTATTATATGAGCTGAACCACATTGAATAACTTCTCATTGATTACTACCTTCTGTTTCAAGAAAAATACCACGATGCTTAAGAATGAACTCAGCATTCCCAAATCAGCCCCCTTTTCCCATCGCTCTGCTCTCCTCTGCCTAATGAGGAAGAAATTAAACTTAGATGGTTTCTGAATTTCAAATGTTCTTCTCTGAAGAGAAATGATTGGATTGTTACCATCTTCATTTCCTCTGCTCCCGCATAATTTAATCCATGTGTCAAGAAAATACAAAACAAACAAAATAAAACCATGGAAACCATTAAGAAAATGGGATCCCCTTGTTTGAAAAAATCTCTCTTATAAATACGAATGCATGCTTAACAATCTTGCACAAATAAGTTAGCTGCATTTTATGAACCACACTGCTACTGTTAGCTGACAGGATCTTGCTAATTTCCATGAGAGTTCATAAAAACATCTCAACGGTTTTTGTGTTTAATAAAATTTACTGTATCTTGTCCACGAATATGCTGCTACTTAGCTCCCAGTGGTAGAACATGTAATATAAGTTGTCAATACAAACGGGGAGTGTTTGAAAGTAATTTCTCCTTTTCTTTCAGGATTTATAGATGATTCTGCTCACTCCTTTCCTGACTTGTGACCAAGAATATAAATTTATATGACACATCTTGAGCAGAGAAAAGTCTGCCAGCATGGATATTAGACTACTGAATCTGGTTTAGCAATATTAGAAACAAAATATACATGTCTGAAATAGCTTATTAGCAACACACATGTCTGTTTCACTAATACTTAAAATTAGAATAAGATTCTTTGGGTTGAATTATGATCCTAATAATATGTGTTCAACTTTGTTTTTTTTCCCCCTTGGTAGACATTCATTCTGCTTATAGTTAATTTAAGCAATAAAACAAAAGATCATGCTGTCATCTATTGGAAAAGTACCTGGGAATCCCTTGTGCTATAAAGAGCATATTAACAATTTTATAAAACAATGTTACCTCAATGAAAAATATTTTAAATTATGGTTTGCAATTATGCGATACGTTGCTGAGTTATGATATATCTGAAATATTATCAAATAAGAAGATATTTTGTGGGTCTAAGTAGTTGATTCAAAGGGCTGGAGTGCATGCATGCATGTTATTTTGGAAACTGAAAGTTAATTTTCAGCATCACATGGTTTTTTGAGCCCCACAAGCTATGTCCCTGGAGAACTGAGTCTAATACCCTGCAAGCACCACCTAATGTGGGCTCTCTAAAAATGATTTTTAAAAAAGATGTTTTAGCATAAAAATGTCAAGTTAAAAATATTTAAATCACCTGCAATATATTTGTGTAAAATTATGAAGGTAAATATGTTAGGATTAACTCTACCCAGCTCTTGCCAATTTGAACCAATTTGTGTAGTGAAATGAGTTCTTATAAACATGGTTACATATCCCTTAAATTACAAAGAAATTTAATAATTAGTTTTTGTGAAGCTCACATCCTGCACCCTATGGCATTTACAATGTGCCAGTTATTATTTATATGATATTACGCATTATTGGATTATGTGATTAGTAAATTCTGGAAAAGCATTATTCTTCAATCCCGTTTCAGGAGAAGATTGACAGGTGTAGAAAAACTGGGGTAAGCATTTGTGTTAGAACCAAGACATTTGATCATTTAATACACCCAGATCATCTTCGTCTTCAACTGAACTGATAATGTGTGTCATATCTCATCCAGGAAGTAGAAAATTATCTGTAACATTGTAGCACTGTTGTCTCGTGGTTCATCGATTTGTTCGGGCGGGCACCAGTAACGTCTCCATTGTGAGAATTGTTGTTACTGTTTTTGGCATATTGAATACGCCACGGGGAGCTTTGAACTCAGTAGTGAGCCCTGGCAGTGCTTTGGCGACCTTTTGCAGTGGATCAAAGTTGGATTGGCCACACGGAAGGCATCACCTTTACCCCGTTGCTATCTCTCAGCTTCTAGATCAAAGACATCTGTGATATTTTTTTCCTTTTAAATAACTATCAAAGATCCTGGGAGACTTTTATTAATGCATTTTCTTCTATCCTCTTTTTATAACTGACACCAGACAATATGCTTTTGCCTACAGAGGGCAGCAAGTTTGATTTCAAAGAAAATTTAGATAAATGTCAGGGTCTGTGTTAAAAAGGCTTTTAGAATATTCATGCATTCTGGTCTCAGTTTTTCAGCAGTAACATTTTTACGTTTGATCAGATGTCGCCTCTGATTTTTCCAGGTAACTATCAATTTCTACAATAATAAGAGTAACTTAAAAAATTCTCAGAAGTTGATGCAATTTTTGCAATTTATGTAAGATGATTGAGGGTGTCTTAATCTACATTTTTACATCACCCACCTATCTGCAAGACTTAATCAGTAGAGAGGCTGAATAATCTAAATTGCAGTTCACAATTTGGTTTTCAGTAGTGAAAAAAATTAACCACATGGAGATACATAGGTATCTATGGCATCAACTGGTATAACTTATGTCAATTAAAATTATAGATAATGTCAGTCATACTATTCTTGGAAAAATGGAAGAATCATGCATAAACATTGATCGTAAAGCTGATACCTTCCAAGTCGCAGACATAAATATAATTTTGCTGTTTTTCCTGCTTTACTGTATTGCAATTAAAGGGGGGGGAGCAAAAGAAAAGATATTTTTAATTTATTCTTCAAAGCAAAATTTCATGTTTCTGAGATCTTACTTCCTAAAATTTGATTTCCTTTAGGAAATTTTTGTACTGATAGAAGAGACTTGTTATAAATAAGCTTTCAATGATTTCTTGATAATTAAAATACAAGCATCACCATAAATGCAAACCTTTTTGTGTATTAAAATATTAAAAATAAATACAAGCTCATTTTTAGTGCTATTTAATAGGGTAAGTAATGTTTAGAAACATTCCAATTGAAAAACTGCTAAAAGTAATTTATTGTAAATTTAGTAGTCGGGGGATCATTTAGGAGGACTTAAATTATTATTTTGTTCTTAAATAAAATAATAAATTGTACTGATTATAATATTTCATGTATTTTGATGTGACAAATGACTGCATGGGATATAACAGGAAACCAAGCTAATTTCCCATCAATTGCACTGTCGAAGACTGTCCTACTGTAATATTTTGGTTTTAGGGCATTAGAACTTATTTCTAGCAGAAAACTGAAGTAGCACTACTCAGTTCTGGCATGTCATTCATTTCTGTCTCAGGACCTAGGTACATTTTAATAGATGGGATGAGAGAGAAAGGACTGTTTTGTCTCTCTAGGAATTGCTAAACCAGATGTTAAAAAGGGAGGAGAGATTTTGAAATTTTAGCAGAAAAGCACTATCCAGCGAATTAAAGACTGACTTAGAATCCGAAACAATGCCTGCAGAAGGATAGCTCGGAGGCCTTCGCGGTCCACCTCTGGTCACTTCTTAACTCCTTGGTGATGTGACTTTTCCAGGTCACTTCTTATTGTATATTTGTGGAAGATTTGTGTGAGAGGCATGCAGATCACCATCTGTGGCCCAGATCAGACCTATTTCTCTTCAAGCTTCCCCAGTGAAGCTAGGGTCAACGCTAAAAAATGGAATTCCCTGAAAACCACTACAAACAGCAACTTCAGAATTCAATGCATCTCCACCCCCGCCAGCCATCCTGTTCTTTTTAATCTAGTCTATACTGTTTAGCTAAAAATAACCACTCTGAGAATTATTATTCATAATCCTAAATTATTTTTGCTATGAGTCTTACAGAGGAAAGACATGGCATCAATAAACACTTTAACCATCATTTTTAGAAGGACTTCATTATTTACTTGTAAGCAGATGCTTACAAAAGCCTAGACTCACATAGGTAGATATTTTAGTAAGTTAGGAAGAACTTCAGTACCTCTTTAACGTCAACCTGTTTAGGCTGTTTAGCCTTAGAAAATTTATAGTTTTTAAAAGTATCAAAAACTACAAAGCTGAACTCTGCATTTCTGATCTTAGACATTTGGAAACTTTCACAGTAACCCAATAGAGGGCAGTGGAATTCCACAGATAAATTTGGTGGCAGACCTGAAAAACATACCCCAGAAAGTAAGTCTCTGAAGAAAAATGTGTCTTAACACAACTACCTCAGGAAAAGGGGAATTATTACACTTAATTAAAGTGTATTGACACCATATGTGGCCCCACCTCTGTGACTCAACTTTCTGACTCATTAATGATTAAAAAAAATCAGACTAGTAAGGGCAATGTTCATATAGGGTCTGTGACTTAACCCCTAAACATTAATCCTATAAAAATTGCACTTAAACAAAAAGCTAGTTAGCAAACAGAAGCCTTTCCAGGGAGACCACATAGTTCTATAACACAAAGAAAATCTCACTGTGCTGTTTTAAAAAATATTCTTTTAATAACAGTTTATATTTCCCCCACGCAATAGTTTAAATACATTTGAAAGACACAAAAGCTTGAATTTTATTTTATTTTTTTTTGGGGGGGTCAATAAACTACACGCACAAATTTGAAGATTTACCTCACCCAAATAGAAATAAAAACCTTAATTTTATTTGTCTGATTCTCCGTATACTTTAAAGCTCTTACTTTGAATATAAAACAATCGCTTTAGTTAAAAATATTATACTTTTTATGTTACAGCTTGACATAAATGCCTTGGAAAATATTTTATTTCAGAAACTGATAATTTTCGGAGTACTTTAGTATTTTTTTCTCATTTATTCATTTATTTATCAGAACCTTTTCTTTGTGTGAATTTTTAAATATAAATAGTGTTTTAATGGGTATGGAGGGACAGAACAGAGATAAGGTACTTACCTTGCATGAAGACAGCACAGGGGTTTTGTTTTTTTTTTTGCTTTTTGGGTCACACCCAGTGATGCTCAGGGTTCACTCCTGGCTTTGCACTCAGGAATTACTCCTGGCGGTGCTTGGGGGACCATATGGGATGCCGCGGATCGAACCCGGGTTGGCCGCGTGCAAGGCAAACGCCCTACCCGCTGTGCTATCGCTCCGGCCCCGACAGCACAGGTTTGATCCAATCACTATATGCTTCTCTAAACCCTGTCAAAAGTGAGCCCCTGTAAGCTCTGCTTAGAACCGAACGGTGTGCGCCCCTCATCCCCCCTTCAATAGAGTTTTTACTTTACTTTCTTCTTTTTTTGTTTTGCTTTGTTTTATTTAGGGGCCACACCCGACAGTGTTCGGGGCTTACTTTTGGCTATATGCTCAGGGATCACTTGTGGCAGGCTCTGGGGACCATATTTGGTGCTGGGGATCAAACCCAGGTCAGCCATACGCAAGGCAAGCATCTTATCCATCATATTGATGCTACAGACCCAACCTCACTTTCTTCAAAACACGCTTGGATGTAGAAATATATATTGTATTTTCATTCCCATCTGCCCTAGAATTATCTCAGAATCTGACTTTTTCTTAAGTTCTAATTAAATTGTTTTTAAAACATCCGCTTCAAAATAACCCATAACTTTTTCTCTGAGAAATGTTTTACTTACCTGCCTGGTTCAAATATGCACAGATAAAAATAATATATATCAAGTTATATATTATTATATAAATAATTCTATGTCACTGTCATCCCCGTTGTGCATCGATTTGTTCGAGCAGGCACCAGTAACGTCTCTCATTGAGAGACTTATTGTTACTGTTTTTGGCATATCCAATACGCACAGGTAGCTTGCCAGGCTCTGCCATGAGGGCTTGATACTCTTGGTAGCTTGCTGGGCTCTCTGAGAGGGAAGGAGGAATTGAACTCGGGTCAGCCACATGAAATGCGAAAGCCCAACTGCTGTGCTATCGCTCCAGCCCTAAATAATTCTATACATTAAATATATTATATATTTAAAAATATATATGCATATTCATATAGGTATGTATTATTGGATTATACCATCAACGTTTGTGATGCCTACTTTCCCAGAATCTTGTTTTGAAAACTTTCTCAAGACTCTAATTCTCACGTGATGATTTTTAATGATTATGACTTGCTATACTATACATATTTACCATGATTCAGCTACTTTTTCCACATATATCAAAGACTGATTTGATATTATAGTAATCCATAAATTAAAAATTGATCAGAAGGTTTAAAGAACTGTGTAATATTAATTGTAGGGTTTTTGATTAAAGGTTTGTTTTTTAATTGCTTTCATTACAATCCTAAATAAACAACTAATAGATATAATGAAGGAGTCATAAAATATAGAAAGGGTATAGACTGTACATTCATAGAGATACTGTAAGTATTTTAATGAGTGTAGTCTTATAAAAAGAATAAAGGTAGATTCTGTTCTTTCACTCCATAGAACTGTCAATAATGAATTTTTGTGTTAGAACATTCTCTCGATCCTTTTGTGAAGATCAGATAAAATTAATGACAATTTTAGTAATAGGTAGTCAAAAGTACATTAGATACATTTTCTAACCTACACAAGATAGTTAAATAACATATATCGTTATATCTCTCAGAATTACACTTTCAATTATGATTTCTGAAAACTAGGTAGACAATAAGTAAAAAATGTTATAAAGTGGGGAGAAGTATATTAGAGAAAAGGCTTCCTTAAGGTGGGAAATGTCCGTTCTTCTAGACCATGATTAGGAGAGAATTGAGACTTTTCCAAATAGCTGAATGCTGATTTGATTTTTATCACATTTGTTTTTAGGCCTTTTGATAACTTGTAAAATAAACATTAACAGAATGAATATAAAATCTAGCTCAAATAGTAGTTGCCCTCACAACTTTTTAAAATAGTTTTAATCTAGTTATATGTCTATTAAATTAGCTACTTATGAGTATATGTGTATTACAATGTGTATTACAACTCTTACAATCCCTTTCAGAGGACACACCCAATTGTGCTCCAGACTCCTAGCTATGTGCTCAGGGATCTCTCCTGCCAGAGATTTAACCTGGGTCAGCCAAGTGCAAAACAAGCATCCTCACCACTGTACTATCTTTATAAGCCCAGTTCTTATAATTTTTAAAGCCTGTCTCTGATGCTTAGAATAGTTCAAGAATACCATGCTATTACTTTTCCAATGTATGTGTAAAAAAACTAGAATTAAATGAAATATTAAGAAATATTGACAAAATTATTAGTTTTCTTCATATGCTAATCTCACAAGTGAATTCTGTTCTTCAAGGCAGACTCTAAAACAATTGTTTTACCTCTGTATAGTAATTTACTCTTTTACTGAACTTTTGTGTGTTTCCCAGTGATTGCATATTTATTACATAAGAATATTGCATATAAATTCAACTGTATGTGTAAACACACCGAGAGAAATGGGGAGAGTAAATCTGTATATAAATTTTTAAAAATTAATGCAAATTAAAGAGGTAAAGAATACAAAGAAAGTATCTAGAAAGGTATACACATGAAAACACCTACCTTTATATACATTGAATCATTTTCAGCTTATTATTCATCAAAGGAAAAACAAATAACAATTTTAGGAGCCCTAGATTTCTTTACACTCTGAGCTATGGGTTTCTTTTAAGCTAAGAAGCATTTTAAGCAGTAATAATACCTCTGAATAAATGAAAGCTTTTCTGCATATTTGAATTTCACTGGTTTTGTATTTCACATGGGGCATCAGGCTTTCACAGTTTTTTAGCTGCCCCAAACCCTTGTTAACTTTCAGTTGAAATTACTGTTTAACAATGTTACATTCTTGTGGGAATATGGAGTCTTTTAGAAAGCAATTTAGGAGAACTCTAATCTCAGAGCAATATATATCAAACATGGGTAAAAAGAGGGATGGTGGATTAGAGTAACATCTGTTGGAACAGTCACCTGATTCAGAGACAAAATATAGAATGGAAGATGAATTTACTCAAAGAGAAACAGTGTGGGAGAATGCTATGCGGATTGAAAATTGCAGTTCTTCATGGCTGATTGCATGGTAGACCAGATGCTTATACTACCCACTTTTTGCTCTGTACCATGAAAAAGGGACTGAGAGTTGCTGTTGGCTCCTAAGGACTGGATGTTCTCTTTCTCTCTGCTCCTACTTGATGTTTCCAGGATCACAGTATGGAAGAGAGCAAGTCTGAGATAGCAGAGATAACCAGCGGCTGTGAGCAAAATTGCAGTGTTGAAGACATTCATACTAACTGACATTGAAAAGGCAAGTTGGAACTCGAGTGATAGGTAACAATCAATAGGTAAGTAAAAGAGCTCAGAAGAGTTTTCTCCAAAGGCTGAAGTGATAGTATAGTGCGGAGGGGATTTTCCTTACACATGACACAGACCTAGTTTCAGCCCCTGACACCACATATTGTACCCCTGAGTCCACCCCACCAGGATTGATTCCTGAGTAAGAACCAGGCATAAACCCTGAGCAATGTTTGGTGTGGCCCAAACACCCACTGCCACAGCAAAAAATAAGAATATTTTACTCTTAAATCCAGTAACGGGGAGACTGAGCAATGAGTGCACAGGAGTTTAATTAAGGATTTGCAAACAGAGAATTAGGCTATAAAATATCCTTGGTTATCAGGACGTTGTTTGTAGATTTTTAAAAATAAAATGTGCTAAGCTCCATTCTTCTGAACAATAGCTGGCTACATTTAGTTATCATTCCCAGGTTAAGAAGTACTAGTAGCATCTTGACATGAAAAGACAAGACTGCTTGGAAACATCCTCCAATGAAGAAACCAGTGGAGGTGCTGGAGCGATAGCACAGCGGGTAGGGCGTTTGTCTTGCACGCGGCCGGCCCAGGTTCGATTCCCAGCATCCCATATGGTCCCCCTGAGCACCACCAGGAGTAATTTCTGAGTGCAGAGCCAGGAGTAACTCCTGTGCATCGCCGGGTGTGACTCAAAAAAAAAAAAAAAAAAACAGTGGAGCTGGAAGAATTAAGGATGTAAGGGTGATCTATTGAAAATGCCATAGACCCCCAAGTTGAGAAAGGCTGTTTATTTATTTATTTATTTATTTATTTATTTATAAAACACACAACATCCACTTTATTATTATTATTATTTAACTTTTTGGGTCACACCTGACGATGCACAGGGGTCACTCCTGACTCTGCAGTCAGGAATTACCCCTGGCGGTGCTCAGGGGACCGTATGGGATGCTGGGAATCGAACCAAGGTCGGCCGGGTGCAAAGCAAACGCTATGCTATTGCTCCAGCCCCGTGAAAGGCTGTTTCAATCCACTCTCAAGACCACAGGACTAAGTCTGATAATGATTTTCACTACTTCTGTGTAAAAAGTATGTCAGAATGGAAATAGGTGGCCCTTAATCAAATCCTATCCGGAAAAATTAAAACTGAATAAGAACACACACGCCTGAGATAACTCTGGAAATATTCATATGCAGTCTCAAGCTTGCATTTGCCAATTTTGCATATTTTGTGAGCTTTTTTTTTTAACATGATTTGGGTTTTTTTTTTTTGCATTAACACAGAAATTTCGGGAGAGTGGGAGGAGTCTTAGGCCACACCTCAAAGTGCTCAGGACTTGCTCTTGGCTTTGTGCTCAGGAAATCAATCCCAGAGGAACTTGGCGAAACAAATGCAGTACTAGAGATTAACCGAGCTGGTTGTATACAAATCCAGCCCCTTACCTGCCTGTCTGTCGTCCTGTCATTCCCTCCCGTTTTGCAAGGATTTTGCAATCTTTTTATTATTTTAATTTTTTTTTAAATTTAAAGAGTACATTTCAATTCGATTGTCTTTATATATATATATATATATATATATATATATATATATATATATATATATATTTGCTTTTTGGGTCACACCCAGCGATGCTCAGGGGTTACTCCTGGCTTTGCACTCAGGAATTACTCCTGCGGTGCTTGGGGGACCCTATGGGATGCCGGGGATCGAACCTGGGTCGGCCACGTGCAAGGCAAACGCCCTACCCGCTGTGCTATGGCTCCGGCCCTGTCTTTATATTTTTGCAGTGCTGGGAATTGAACCCAGGGCCTCACATACCGTTCTGCTACTGCAGCCATCCGCTCTCAGCCTTATTCACTTGATAAATTTTGTCTTACAGAGAAAACCATAAACAGAAGGACCAGAGGGCAAATCTCGCATTAGGCCAATAAAATAATAGAGCCGTTTCAAAATAAGCAAGGACACACAAAAGGGGAGAAAAAAAAAAGCTGCAGGGGTGTGGTGGTGGGGGGATGTAACTGTGTAACTGTGCCTGGTAGTGTAACTTATTTTTTTTTCCTCTCTCTTTTTTTTGGGTGCATGTTGCACTGTAAAAGAAAGCAAAAAAAAAAAAAAGCATTTGGTTCTCAGAATTCTTATGCTCATTTCTCATCATGGTCTTGCCCTGCTCCTCCTCAAAACGCTTTCTGGACCAGAGACAGGGTTGTGAACCCGGCAGACGAAGACACAAGGTTTCCACGAGCCCAGCCGGTGCAGTGCAAAGGCGCTGACTGCGTCCGCTTTCCCATCTTCGCCGTGGACCCGGCTGCTGCTTCCTCTAAAACTTGGCAGCAGCTTCCCAGTAAAATTTGGTCTTCGCCGGAAGTTTTAGCTCCGGCGGTGGCAAGGGTTAATATTAAACCCACCACAGCCTTTTCGTGCAATCTCCCAGGAGATCTCTCAATGGATTTCCACTGCCACTGGAAATAATGGCTCGCAGCTGCAGCAACCCGGAGGAACACTTGATATTCCCGCCGCACGCGCGCCAGTGCTTTCGGTGGAAATGAGGCAATCACCGAGGCCAGCGCTGGGCTGGGCCAGGCCTGGGGGTCGGGGATCCGCGGCCAGCCCCTGGGAAGACCTGTGCCCACCGAGGATGCCCCTGCGCTGAGCACTTCTGGGGGGCTCTCCTTGGACCAGTGATGCAGAAAGGGGTCGCGCCAATAATACAGAGCCACGGGGAAGTGGGGACCCTCCAGTGCAAAAGGGAACTGATTTCTGTGTTCTGCAGAGCAGTTTGCAGGGATGGAGAGAGAGAGAGTCTAGGGCCGGAGTGATAGTACAGTGGGCAGGGATGTACCGTGGCCTTGCACATGGCAGACCCAGATTTGGTCCTCAGCATCCCGGAGGGTCCCCTGAGCACCGCCAGGAGTGATTCCTGAGTGCAGAGCCAGGAGTAGCCCCTGAGCATCGCCCGTATGACCCCCCAAACCCACGCACCACCCTCCCCCTAAAAAAAAAGAGATTGGGCTGGAGTGATAGCACAGCAGGTAGGGTGTTTGCCTTGCACGAGGCCAACCCGGGTTCGATTCCCAGCATCCCATATGGTCCCCTGAGCACTGCCAGGGGTAATTCCTGAGTACAGAGCCAGGAATAACTCTTGTGCATCGCTGGGTATGACCCAAAAAGCAAAAGAAAAAAAAAAAAGAAAAGAGATTCTAGGGCTCTTCCTTCACGGTGGAGTAAGTGGTCAAATGCATCTCCTGATTTCAAACAGTCAACTACTTCTCTGTGTCTCACCATCTTCTTATCTCGAAGTTTTAAATTCTACTGCTGAAAGTCCAAGGTTAGACCCAACGCTCCTAGAATGTAGAGCTTTGATACCTGGAAAATGCGGAAATATCTCCAGAAAAATTAAATAAACTATTGTTTAGAGCAGTGTTTCTCAAGCTTTGCTTACCGTGAACACTTTTTCACCTAATTTCCTGGCTGTAGCCCTCCCCAAACTGTGCCACCAGTTGTTCCCCTAGTATTGACTTGTGTGTCTCTCCCCCCTCCCCGCCCCCACACACAGACACTTAGATAATTTCCACTTAGTGGGGCCCCTTGGAAAATTCTAGAGTCCCACAAGGGGATCCTGTTGAGAAATGCTTATTTAAAGAGCTGAAGCCATAGTTCAATGGGTAAGGCGCTTGCTTGCCTTGTAGGTGGCAGAACCTGGTTCAACCCCCAGCACCTCATATAAGCCCCCAAGCTTGCCAGGAATGATCTCTGAAATCAGAGCCAAAAGTCAGCCCTACATACTGCTGGGTGTGGCCTAAAAACAAATAAAAGGTAAGAACTGAAGGAGGGAGGGAGGGAGGGAGGGAGGGAAGGAAGGAAGGAAGGAAGGAAGGAAGGAAGGAAGGAAGGAAGGAAGGAAGGAAGGAAGGAAGGAAGGAAGGAAGGAAGGAAGGAAGGAAGGATGGGAGGAAGGAAGGAAGGGTGGGAGGAAGGGTGGGAGGAAGAGAAAGAGGGAGGAAGGGGGGAGGAAGAGAAAGAGGGAGGAAGGGAGAGAAAGAGGGAGGAAGGGAGAGAAAGAGGAAGAAAGGAAGGGAGGAAGAAAGGAAGGAAGGAAGGAAGGAAGGAAGGAAGGAAGGAAGGAAGGAAGGAAGGAAGGAAGGAAGGAAGGAAGGAAGGAAGGGTGGGAGGAAGGGTGGGAGGAAGAGAAAGAGGGAGGAAGGGAGGGAGGAAGAGAAAGAGGGAGGAAGGGAGAGAAAGAGGGAGGAAGGGAGGGAGGAAGAGAAAGAGGGAGGAAGGGAGAGAAAGAGGGAGGAAGGGAGGGAGGAAGAGAAAGAGGGAGGAAGGGAGAGAAAGAGGGAGGAAGGGAGAGAAAGAGGAAGAAAGGAAGGGAGGGAGGGAGGGAGGAAGGAAGGAAGGAAAGAAGGAAGGAAGGAAGGAAAGAAGGAAGGAAGGAAGGAAGGAAGGAAGGAAGGAAGGAAGGAAGGACATACTCATTTATAGAAATTCAGAAAAAGGGCGTATCCTAAGATTACCCTGATAGCATCTGTATTTCATTTCTTCTGCTAAATCTGCAATCAGGCATTCATTCCTCTCTTCAGTTATTTATTCAATCTCCCTCTCCACCTGGTCCTTCCTTCATTCATTCATTCATTCACTAGACAGATTCTCATCACAAGTCTTTTCCAGACACAGTGCAGCAAACTACATGGCAGATGTCGTTTCTCTGGGTAAATTCCTTATTTGGACTAGCTACGCTGGGAGAGCTATCTCTGTGACTGTTGAGATACTGAGGTGATTTTAAAAACAAGCCCCGAAAGGCCTTCACTTAACTACTGCATTGCAAATTATATATATATATATATACACACACAATTTTAAAAAATTACATATCACTGTATCACTGTCATACTTTAAAATATTTTATTTAAACAATAGACTTTTTTTTGTATACATGCACCAATCTCCATATATCTGCATGTTGGTAAGAAATCTTTGCAAGCCTTTTCCATGACTCCCACAATCCTCTACGATACTGAAAATTGGCTGTGACAGAATTTTTAAAGTATCAGGAAGCACCAGAGCTACTCAATGATGTCATGAAGGTCCCTTGAGAAAATGTGGTCATTAAGTGGGTTGCATGTGGTGATAAGAAGCCATTAAAATAAACAGAACTTCTCTATAATTACTAAATTTCCCAGAAAAACAATTAGAGTGCTTGAGACATTTTGTGTCTGTCTTCCACTGAGTTCAAAGTTTCCGCTCCACCCATTTGCTAAAAAGTGCTTGTTGAAATTGTGCAGCATAACTAAAAGAGAAAGAGAATTGGAGGCCCCTCTGGAGTATTTGACAGAAATCTTGGCTGTGTATAATTTTCTTTTAAACAATTGGGAGCTTTGCAATAAAATAGAATAAAAGGACTCGTTCTATTTGAAAAACACCATCCCCTTCAAATCATTGTGTAAGATATAACCTCTGAGAGTTGTAATGTTAAATAAAAAGTAACCTTGTATTACAACCAGTCATATATATGTGTTATATACTCATATATATATTATATGTCAGAGTTGTTCCTGTGTGTGTCTGCATATAAGCAAATGGTCTTATGTAAACTATTATTACAGTTTATTCTCTTCCTTCTACCCTCCGTACATAGACTACTAGCATCTGGAACTCCAACATTAAATACTTTCTGAGGCTGGATAGTACAGGGCTAGAGGAACTTGCCCTTTTTGCAACTAACTGATTTCTATCTATAAAACCACACATGGCCCCCCAGCTGTAATCTCTGAGCACAGAGTCAGAAATAAAGCCTGAGCATAGTTCAGGGTATGACCCTAAGACCCAGCTAGCTCCCTTCTTCCCCCTCAAAAAAAATACTTTCTGAGTTGTTCAGATTTGCTCAGAAAATGTTAAAACAATTTAATATTCAACTTTCACTGGAACATATTTGTGTAGAAATTAAATATAAATCAATTTGCTGATCACACATATAAACATCTCATTTAAGAAAAAGAAGCCAAGCAAATAAAGTCAAAAAGTGGTATTGAGAAAACTGGATAGTCACATGCAAAAAACTGAAACTGAACCTCTACCTCACACCAAATACCCCAAATTCACACACAACGGATGCAAGACTTGGATATTATACTTGAAATCGCAGGTTACATTGAATAAAGCATAGGTCAAACACCCCATGTTACTGGCTTCTCTTATATGTTTGAAATTTCAGCAGCAAGGAAAATGGAAGTAAAGATAAACAAATGGGATCACATTAAGCTAGAAAGCTCTGTGAAGAGGGAAAAAAAAGAATAAACTATTACTAAAATAAAGACATCCTGCTGAATTGGAGCCAATATTCATCAACCACAGATCAGTCAACAGAAGAAAACAATTCCATCAAAAACGATGGAATTAGGTCAATGTCAAATGTCAATCAACAAGACAATGGGATGCCACTTTACGCAGGAGATAGGGGTTTATATCAAAAAAAGACCGTGAACAGCTGGAAGGGATGCAGAAAAAAGAATTCTCAACCTCTCAGTGGGAATGTCAACTGGTTCCATCTTTATAGAAAACAGTGTGAAGACTTCTCAAAAACATTAGAATCAGAACTACTATATGATCCAGTACTTCTACTCCCAGGAACGTTATTTGAAGAACACAAAAACGCTAATCTGAAAAGGTAAATATAGACATCTTCACTGCAGGATTCTTTATGACAGCCCAGATGTGGAAGCCACCTCAATTCCTAGTGACATATAAGTGGAGAGACAAATGTAGACCGTAGACACTATGGAATATAGCTCAGCTATACGAAAAGATGGAACTAGCTATACTAGTTCTTTTGAAATCTTGCCTTTTTACCATAACATTGAAGAATGGAGGGGGATTATGTCAAGTGACATTAATCAGAAGGCCAAAGACAAGAAAATATCAGATAATTTAACTGCCACATGGAACATAGAAAAACAAATGAAGACAGCAGAAAATGTCCAGTAGAAAACAACTCTTGAATGCTCTTGTATGGAGACTATCAGAGAAAAAGAGAGGTCAAGGAAAGTGGCCAAGGGGTATTAGTCCATTGGTGGTGGTATGGACATTTAATGGACATTTAAATGCCCATTAGAATAGATATGAAATTATATATATGTGTATGTGTGTATAAGAGAATTAATGTTACCTCAATAAAACAATGCTAGTTCCATATTTATGTCTAAGACCAGGATGGAAAATGAAAAGAGAAACTATAAGAAGCAAATAAAGAAAAGAAACAGAATGTTGAGCGTCATGTGATGCAAGTCCCATCCATAGATTTCATTAAGTTTGTACCACTGTCACCTCACTGATTGTTGCCCTGTAGGTGCTTTGCTGAATCCTGAATCAGTTATTTCCTTTTGTAAGGAAATCAGGCATACTTAGGTGCTAAGCTTCCTTTCATAAAGTCAATTTTATTCTTTTTGTATGTAACTGTTTCAGAGAAGCTTTCTTTTCATTTTCTAAACACAATAGAAGATGAAATGACAGGTTCTCCTTCAGTGAATAGTTTTGCTTCTTTTTTTTCTTTACAGAATGACATGAGAATACACATAACACACTATCATCTTTGGCAATCAGTCTATCTTTCCACTTACAGTAATTGTTATTTACGTTTGTTTTTCCTTTGTCATTAGGGTATATCCTTCTGCAAGACTGGGGGAGGCTGAAATTTATCAAGCTATATTGTGATCCTTTGGCACAATGTATGATGCTTGATAAAATTGGGGAATGGATCAAGAAAAGAATGAATGAACTGTTCCTTTCACTATGATTTGTAGCTGTACAGACTTGCGGAATGCCTAGCCAGAAAGGAGACTTTCTTGGACTTTCTAAGCATATCTGGCACTGAAGATCAATGTTTATAGCACACTATACATCTCGAAAAATGCAGAAGATGGAGGAGATGATCATTCTCCTAGGATGCTGGAGAGGAATGTCTGAAAAATCTCTCATTTTATAAATAATCTACCAAATTTAAGCCTGCTCAAATGTTTATAACAGAGAACATGTTTTTAGTGGTTGCAAGAGAGCAATGACCTCTAGCATCTATTAATATTCTGCCAACTTTTGGTTACTAAATTTATCATCAGGGATGAATGTTATTTTCTGCACCATATAGAATTTTCTTGTAGAACTGAAACTAAATTTAGAAAAATAACATACAGAATTATGTTAGGCTTCACTCAGATGTGTATAAAAATAAATACTCTGTGTGCCTGAACTCACGTACTTAACATGGGCCTTTTTTTTTTTTTAAGGATAAATCTCTATCATTTTTCACTGATGGGGAAACAAGTTCATTATTTTCAATGATTTGTGCTTTTCTCCAGAATTTATTTTCAAACATTGGTTTGCATATGTCTAATATAACGATGCACACATTTATAACATTTTGATTTTATGTGCATTGTTTTCTGTCACTTTGTCACTCACTTTAAACAAAGAAGTGCAATCACACGGAAGGTCTAATTCCAGGGGAAGTTAAGGATTTCAAAGCTCTCCCCCAATTGTCTCTAAATGTCTCAACCTGCTTCATGTTCAGAGTCTCCCTTTCCTTTCGATTATTACACAACTACCATGGAGGTCTCAAATTCCTGGAACTCAGAAGTTAGCCATGCCTCATGGTTTTATGGGGTTGGCTTCATCTCTTTGGTCCAAGAGGACTAAACAGTGAGATGCTGAAAAAAAAGAAAATCAAGGACGAGAGAAGGTACAGTATTACCTAGTCTCTGTCCCTTTTTTAATCTACTTGCCTGGCGAGCAGCTGTAGGTCTCCTCAGGGAGCAGGCGGTACAAACCGTCAGCTGGTAAGCACCTGTTGGGCGTGCTGGTTGTTATGGCTGGTTCTATTTTGATTGGAAAGAGCATCTGTTTCTGATTGGTTGTTGCCCAGGCTCTCCTGCTCATCATCGATTTTTCAACATCAGCCCTGGAAATAGGAAGTCCATGGTACATTCTTCATGCTCATCATGTCTCTGTTTTAAGATTGCCTTTATGAGAATTTGCATATTGGCTGAGCCTGAGTGATCCAACGACAGATAGGGTGTCTAACTTGCTTTGGGCTACCCAGATTCATTGCTGGCATCCCATAGGGTCCCCTGGGCAGGACGAGGACTGATCCAGAGTGTGGTTTCAAGAGTCTGCCCTGAGCATCACTGCATGATGACCCCCTGCACCCCCCAAAAAAAAGTAAAAAAAGAATTTGATATGGGTTATGTCTGGGCAATTCCAAATGGACGCATACACTGTAAAATAGAATGACAAACAACACAAATTAAGAATTAGTAAATGTGAGATAAGCAAATGATTCACAACATAACTTGTTGGCAAAAGATGCTGTTAACAGCATGAAAAAGAAATGATCTCTAACCTTCATTAACAGTCTTATTTAACTATGACATTTTCTAACTATGAAAATTTCCTTCACGATGCATTTTTTCATAACATTAATAAAATTCCAGCCCATGATATATTCGCAAAGAGCAAATGGATGCAATAAAGTTCAATGATTTTTTTTAATCCTACTTTTACTTCTATTCTTGTCAGTAATATGTAAACCCAGGAAAAGCCAGGAAGCATGAAGCTCCTGGACAAAGAGGGACCGTATCACTACAAGGAGACAAATCTACCTCTCCTGACACTCAGTGTTCAGTTGAGCAAATAAATAAATAATGGCACTTCACAACGATTAAAAAAAATTTTCAGGCGCAAAGGTTCGTTTAGTGGCTAGACACAGCTGGAAATAATTGAGAGACAGAGTATAGTGCAAAAGAGTTTAAAAACCACATGGTCTCAATGATATTTTCATAGTGCTCCAAGCAATTTTCTTCCACCAGTCAAATGGTTTCAAGACTCTCCAGTTCAAAATTACCTACAAACATAAATGCCAAAAAAAGGTAAACTGCAATGCATTAGGACAAAACAACTAGTAACCCTTGAGGAAATTCCTTGTCAAAATTGTGAACTGGACACTCCATGGCTCTGACAACTCTTCCACAGGCTTTGATCCAAACTGTCTGTGTCCTTGATCCACTCCAGTAACGAGAATCAGGAGTGATTCCCACACCGTCACCTGCCTGTGTTTATGTCTGTGTGTGGAATGAAGGAGGAATTCTAGAAACAGCCTAGGAGACTGGACATTGAAGTCAGTTAACTATTTACTGTGACACCAGTTGGTACCCAACATGCAAAGCCTTCACTTCAGGTTACTTTCTGATTGGCACATCGGTCAAACTGAAACTGCCCACAACTTTCTCAGTGGCGTTGTAGCACTGTCTGCCCGTTGTTCATCGATTTGCTTGAGCAGGCACCAGTAACATCTTCATTGCGAGACTTATTGTTATTCTTTTTGGCATATCAAATATGCCACGGGTAGCTTGCCAGGTCCTGCCAGGTGCAGGCGGGATATTCTCGGTAGCTTGCCTGGCTCTCCGAGAGGGACGGAGAGGAATTGAACCCGAGTTGGCCGAGTGCAAGGCAAAAAACGCCTACCCACTGTGCTATTGCTCCAGTCTACTATCCCAGTAATCTATGCGGTTAATAGCAACATTATAATGAATTATCAAGAGTCATCCAAATACCAAAAATTTGGAATTTAAAATTGTACATCTAGTTTGTGTCTCAAAGGATGCTAATGGCAGCAGGGACTTTTTAATTTGATTCTCTGATGGGGGCTTGATTCCACATGTCTTAATTTAATTCTTTTAGTTACATAATATTATAATTATAATATCACAGCCCAATATCACCCAGTGACATGCAAATTTTGCATTGGCAAAGTGAGAGGAGGAACTATTTATTTAATATACATAATGATGTCACACTTTCTTATATAAAATTTGCTTATATCACATAAAAATAATTGAACTTTTCCATTTTAAACACGGAAGCATTACTTTTCACAGAGAGTACAGAAATTTCATGAGATAATAAACCGTACTGTTTCTTGGCTGGATTTTTTATGTTCTCTGTCCCAATGAAAACAGATATGTCAGAATAGAGTCATCTGATGATAAAAGCTAATTATTTGCTAAATTGAAATAGGGAGCTGAAGAGTACAGCTGGTAGGCACTTGCTTTGCATGTGGCATCCTGAGTTTGATTCCCGCATCCCATATAGCTCCTCTACTCTGCCAGAAGTAATTCTTGAGTGAAGAGTCAGGAGTAACCCTGAGCATTTCTGGGTGTGGCCACAAAAGAAAATAAAAATACGAACAACCCCAAAACAAACAAACAACATTAACATTGTATTACAAAAACCTCTCATACATCTCTGTGAAGACTAGATGAGAAACCCTAAATATTCTTTCAATTTGATTCAGATTTTGCTATGATGTAAAGAAGATTGGGTTTGGGCACTGGATTTTAAATATATATATATATGATAATATCAGAGAATGGAGAGAAACAAGGACACCGACCCATATTTAAATGTGTAAGATGGAAATGACTCACTGTAACACACATAGATCCAGAAAGCAATTTAATTTTCTCTGGGTTAAGCATCATGAAGAGCATTTTTTGATCTTTTCCTGAGGTTTACATGTAATCATATTCCAATTACTTAACTTTCAAAGATATGTAGATATCTTCACTGCACAAACAAAGATTATTTCTGTAATTGCAGTATTTTAGATGAGTATGACCCTGTATCCTGGAAAACCTCGGACTGGTACATTCTAGACGTTTTGGCAAAATGACCCTTTTCCTGTTTTTGTAAATAAAGTTTTATTGAGAAACAGCTAGTCTGACTCTCTGATGAATTGTCCATGTTGGTTTTCACTCTTCAACAGTAGGACTGAATAGTTGCAACAGAGTCTGTCTGGCCACAGAGCCAAAAATAGTTTCTGTCTGGCACTTTCTAGAAAAAGTTTGCCAACCCCTGACCTAGACGATTGTGGCATATGCTTAAAAAAAAAAGAAAAGAAAAGAAAAGAAAGGAAGAAGAAGAAGGAAGGAAAATATGGTCTCCTAAAGTCTTAGTAGACAAAGAGAGACAGAGTTGAAATTTCACGCTCTTTCCAGATAGTTCCCTGGGTCCCCATGGCATGCCATCTGTCATTGTAGCATCTTAACCATTATTGCAGAGGACATCCATTTGGCCTAATTGCAGTAATGCCATGGACAGCATTTGCAAAAAAGAAAAGAGAAGTTGCCAGAGCCCGTTAACTTGAGATAACGTTTTATTGAATCTTCACTCTGTGACTGAATTCCAGTTCCTTTCCTCTCTCCTCAACTGCCCAACTTCCTCGGTGTTTCTAAGAAGAGGTAATTATTTTTGTAGCTTATTTTTAAGCTCTGTGGAATTCAAATATTTGCAAAGCTGCCATAGATAGTATATTTTAGTATAGAATCAGTGTTGAGTTAGCTATTTAACACGCACCAAGATGCAAAAATTTTATTGAAATCTCTAGAAGTTGTATATAAAGGCAAGTCGGGATCTGCTCTAGCCCGTTGAACTGTAATCCACAAAGTTTAGATAACAAGAAGACCTGGTAAGCTTTCATTCTAGCAGCGGATGCAAATTAGCACTTTATTTTCTAGAATTAGATAAAAATGAAAATCCCAAATCCCATGGATTCCTGCTCATCAATGACATCAATGTTTGAGTAAATCAGCTACTAAAAGGGCTCATTAAAAATTATGCATGAGAGCAAAATCATATTGCTTATATAAGCAATTTTGTTACTATATAAAGTAACACGTTGACTCAAATCCCATTCCACTAAGTACAGATGACAAATATTTATTAGAATGTGTCTTGGTTCTATTTAAAATTAAAAGGTATTAAATCTGTCTTCAATAGAGGTTAAGGTAAACTCCACATCAAATTGGTGAAATAATGGATGGACATACCTATCTATTATTGCTTTTTACCGTCCAATCGCTATCCTAATTAAACTACTTACTCCAATATTGTTATATTTATTTTTTAAGAAGAGGGCTTAACTGAAAGGTGATGGATAAATTGTAGTATTCAAAGCAGTAAGCTGAAAATATTTTCCACTTACATTGTTTTTTTAAACTGTAAATTATTTCCTTAACACCTTTAGGAAATAAAACATCCTAAGCATCAATAAGACATACAACTAGGTATACAGAGTGTATATTCTTTAAGCCTATTAAGATGATATATTGGGCTCTATTTTTCTCTAATATTGAAAGTAACTCATATGATTATAGGACTATTTATCTGCAAGATTGATGTTTCCATTTATGTTTAAGTGCTAATTTAATAATTCTGAGTTGGTGGCACAACAGAAACATCTTATTAATTCCTTTGTGTTTTTGAAGACACACTTGCAAACCAAGGGAAAATGTTCATCTTAGCCTAAATGAGCAGTTTGAAAATCAGTCCATTTCCCAGAAACAAATGTGATGAGTTTTGTCAACCTTTGGTTAGATGTTTCAGTGACCACCCAGACCAAAGGCATTCATACAAATGTTCTGAGATACACCCAGCCATTAAAATACCACAAAACAGAATGCCAAGCAGCACATCCCAGTTGGCATTCATACAACCATGTTCTAGAAATTATTAAATGAATCTTCTATTTCTATTTTCCTGAATGACCCATTCTGTGTCTTAGTCAGTTGCTCTGTCTTAAAATAGGGAGAGAATTTCCACACCTACTATTCGGTTACTGTGCTAGTTATTTTACAGCTAGATTCCCATCTCTTCTCCTTTTCTAGACTTGATGACTGATATTAATTTTCTTTCTTTATTTTTTTCTTTGCATGAGGGTGGTTGATTAGACCACACCCAGCTATGATAAGAGCTTACTCTTGGCTCTCTGACAGAGATCACACCTACTCCAGGGACCAGATGCAATGCTGGGGATTCAATTAGGATGGGCTAAGTGCAAGACAAATATCTAAATAGCTGTAATTATTTCTCTAATTTGAGGGTTATCTTTTGAATATTTTCAAATCTTCAAAATCTGGTTTCTGGTTGGATTGGTTTGAGAATCATGGACCGAAGAGGGTAGAAAAAGAGAGATGACTATTAATTTTCTTGGATTCTGAATCTGGGGAGTAAATACTGGCTGTGCTATGTTATATAGCTACTGGATATATTGTCAATTTATTAGGAACAATACTGAAATCTTTGAACAGTGGTAGGGAGATCCTGGTACTCCAACCTTCCTCTTGTCCCAATAAAACTACTGAATGCCCTGAACAAACACCATGACCTCTTAGCACCCATATTGCAAACCATAATGCACAAAAGGAAAAGGAGAAAGAGAGCAAGAAGGAAAGTGCCTCCCATAGAGGGAGGCTGGGGGTGGGGGGTGGGGTGTTGGGGGATGGTGGGAGGGAAACAGGGGACATTGGTGTTGGGAAATGGACACTGGTGAGGGATGGGTTCTGGATCATTGTATGACTGAAATTTTGAACAGCTTTGTAATGGTCGATCTCACAAATAATATTCAATAAAAAATTAAAAATAATTAATGTGGAGTTCATGCCCATTCAATCAGCTTAATCAATGCCTGAATAAATAGCAGTATTCCTACATTTTAAAAAAATGGCATTTACTTTCACATCATACCCAAAGTGGAATGACTAGACATTTGGTCGTGTTGACAAAGGTAGAAGAAACATAAATCCCATGTATGGTTGAAGAGAATGTAAATGGTAGAGATGGTTGTTAGAAGAAGCAATGGAAACTCCTCAAAATATAAAAAGTAAATCTACCATATAATCCAGCAATATATGGACATTTTAATTGTTTTTGATGTTGTATACTGTACCGTACTACGGACAGGAACATAGGGACCCATGAAAATGGGCGAGATTTCTCATGTGTCCTGACTGGTTTGGATGAAGCTGAACATTTTCCCCCTTTCAAGCTGCCTTCAGAAAAATAATTTCAGAATACTGAAAAGAGCAGTTTTTCCTTCTCTCACAGAAGCCTGGCTGGTCTTTGACATGCAGATGGCGTTAGCCAGGCCTGACCTTTGATATTGTAAATTGTAGATTTCAGGTGCAGGCCCAGCTTTGTCTTTGGGATGTAAATCCAGGTGCCTGTAGAAGGTTTCAGTTTCGGTTTTGTATCTTTCCCTTCTGAGTTCTGTATTCTTTTCCGGAGGCTATAGGCCTACCCAAACAAGGAAACAATGTTTCCATTTTCTCAATGTTCTCCCTGTAACATTTTTTGATGCCTTTGGTGACGTCACTATATTGCGCCCTTTAGAGCTACCATGATCAATAAAAGGAGGTCCACGAGGCCCTCTGCCTTGGCTAAGAGCCAGAGCGAGCCTTAGTCCTCCAATCAATGCATTTCTTCCGCGTTCCTATCTCAGCGCCTCTGATTGCACGAACGTTCACGCAACACGATGTATCTTCTATTCCTGTGGGTTCTGCTAAAAAACGTGTCACCCCCTGTCACTGTCATTGTCATCCCATTGCTCATCTATTTGTTCCAGCGGGCACCAGTAAGGTCACTCATTGTGAGACTTGTTATTACTATTTTTGGCATATCCAATACGCCACGGGGAGCTTGCCAGGCTCTGCCGTGCGGGTGCAATACTCTCGGTAGCTTGCCGGGCTCTCCGAGAGGGCAGAGGAATCAAACAGATAAGTTACTTGCATGCACTTAGCCAAGCTGGGTTCAATTCCTGACAACATCTACAGTCGGCTGAATACTATCCAGCATGACTACAGAGCCAGAAGTAAGTGTTGAGTAGCAGCCAGTATGACCCCAAATGAATAAAAATATCTAAATACACAGCGTTTACTTTTAATAATCTACCAGTAAGGACAAGTGTAAAAACTAAAATTACATAAATGCATAAAATGTTGCAAATGAACTTTTATGGGGTTTAGTTCCCATGGAAACAAGGCGTATTGGTGGTGTTATGTAGGCCTGGTGAAATCAGAGGTCATATTTCTCTGTATATTTTTGAAGACTTCTCCTGAAAGTTCTGTAGAAACTTTCCACAAAATCCACAAAAAGTCAATTAAGACTCCATAGTCCGTGAGTTGTACATGCATGCAGGAATGAAAAGGGAGAGCTGACATTTATTGAATGATTTCCATTTGACAACCACCACATCAGTAACCTAATAAGGATTATTTGATACATTTTTAAAAATTCCACAAGTATTCATTATTAGATTCAAGTTACAAATGAGCAAATTGACTCACAAAAATTAAACCACCCACAGCTGGTACCTATAAGAGCTCTGAGCATCTGCTCGATTTGTCCTTGGCTGTTCTTTGCTCTCATGTCCCAGGTTTTCCAGAAATTTCTGATAGTCCATGTGTCTGCTCTGTGTTTCTCATGCTGATCTGATGCCTCTGTGTCTGCAGCCTTTATCGGACACATCTGTAACTCTTCTATGTATGGAATGGAATCTATGCTATGAAGTCCCCATGACCACATTCACCCAGAGTTCCTTTTCCCATTTTCCCTTTCACTCTAGACTTCTCTCGGGGAAGCACTGTAGCACTATAGTACTGGTGTCCAGCTGTTCATTGATTTGCTCGAGGGGGCACCAGTCATGTCTCCACGGTGAGACTTGTTACTGTTTTTGGCATATCGAATATGCTACAGGGAGCTTGCCAGCCTCTGCTGTGCCGGCGGGATTGAACCCGGGTCAGCCTTGTTCAAGGCAAACGCCCTACCCGCAGTCTATCGCTATTGCTCCAGTCCCTCAGGGAAGACCTTAAAGTTCAAAGTCACAGTTTCATTCGTTCTAAGACACATAATTTCTATCAAGGTTGCAGTGTAAGGAGATTGAGGTGCCTAAACATTCTTTAGAGTATTACTGAGGTAATAAGCATGTTCTTTCAGAATCCTCTCAGATTATTTTGAGAATTTCCCCCTAACCTCATCTTCTGAAATGAGTGGCTTTTTTTTTTTTTTGGAGATCACATTGTCATATCTTTTTTGCTCGAAAGACAAATATTAGCTTTTGCTCTTGGTAAGTATAGAATATCTAAATGATACTTATTCTCTCTCAAGACCCATTCTCCAGCTCGTCATATATCAGTCTGGAAATTGCTTAAAAACTGCTTGTTGACTTTTAAAACAGAAATAACTTATTTATTATAGACAGTATTTTCCTTTTTATCGAAATTATTAAAGCTACCTAATAGGAGTTCCTTGAAGAAAACACATCTATTATTATAAACATATCCTTTCTGTATATAATTGGATAGGTCTGTAACCATGTGTGTATTACTATAGATACATACAGAGAGAAACATACTTATTTAATAGGCACTTCTGTGTGTATAAGTCTTGTATCTACAAAATGTTATATAGTTACTGGGTGTATTGTTAATTTACTATGAACAATACTGGAATCTTGGGACAGTGGTGGGGAGATCCTAGTTCTTTGGTGGTGGGAAGTAATAGAGTAACATTACATGCCTAAAGCATAAATATGAACGCTGCTGTTAACCATGTTATTGCAATAAAATACAACATTATGACTAAACTTTTCAATATAAATATACCAAACACAATGATGTCAGTGTGTGTTTTTAGTTTTACAAGATTCTGGAACAATCTTGTAGTGATAAATGTTCAAATTATAAATAATCTACATTTTTAGGTGGTAACCATAAAAATTGGTTTCACTAAAAACTATATTGAGTTTTCCATAAGTTAAGTTTTCCACAAATATTCTATATGGAACATGAAACATTAAAATGTTTTTAAAAAATCCACTGCAAGAAACTCTCTCCTGTAAGGTATTTTGCAGGCATATTGAAAGTGTCTTCAGTTACTAAAAACAATGCATATTAGATTCACAAAAACTAAAATTGAAAGGGTTGATAGTTTGATAGTATAACATTTGTCACTGTAGTAATATTGTATAAAATCAGTGCACATACTTTGTATTTATTACATTAGTCACCCATCCCAATGCTAAAAGTGAAGTGGTTACAAATAGGTTTCATCAAATATTGTGCCTCCCATTATCCTTAGTCCAAGCCTTAAAAAAATCTGACTTAACCAATCAATTTGCAATTTTTGCATTATTAAGAACATATTCTCTTCATACCTTTGAGAAAAGCATCTGTATATCATGTTCTCATTCCAGAACATTGCCTCTGGCCAAAGCTTTCTTCTTAACAACATAAAAAGTAAAAAATGCAGAAAACAGCTAGTCCCAGAAAATTCAGTTTAAATGCCCAGCATTCCTTTAAAAGAAATTGCAGGTAGAATTTCATCTGTATTAGTCAGGGTTTTAGAAAAGCAGGTAGTATGTGGATATAACTGTCAAATTTCTATGAGTAATTCAATTGGCATGGAATAAATTTGGTTATATTTTTGACTGCTTGGTATTTCAAGGTTTTTTATTTTTTCCATTGTAGAGATGGACCCAGATTTAAAAACCATTTAGTGTGGCAATTTTCCCCTACTGATACACTAACCTCCATATCTCCCTCAGCGAGTTCTGCTTTAAAAAAAAATCAACACTATATTTCTGATTATATATAATGCATGGAACCCACATCTTTCTTTTTTTTCCCCCCAATCTCAAAAAACTCCACAAATAAGAAAGAACAAATGCGAACGACTGTGGAGGCCAGCCTACAATATGGCTTCAATGATTCTTATCTGCTGGTGTTCTGGTGGTTCTCAATAGTGTGCAGAGATTGGTCTGTGTAGGGGCATTGTATCTGACAGATGTGATCTAAGAATAATGATAGATCGCTTCTGACGTTAGGTTAGGAGAGAATAGGGCTTCTATCTGCCCGCTGTCAACCCCTCCCTTTTATGGAGCGTTAGGGTGAGACCTACATGAAGAGTAACCCAACCTCTTGTCAACAGTCAATGATGAGCCGAGGTCTATCACCAAAAATGGAAGTCACTCCTACTGGAGCTTTTAGATGACAAGACAGTAGCCCCAGGGGAAAACTTAACTGTAATTTCTTGAGACAACTTGAGCCGTCATGGATGCAGGGGTGGTGACAGCAGGTCTCTGCGTTGGTCCACGATTCTCAGGTTCTTCACTGTTTTCAAGAAAGAAAAGATTGAGTCATGAAGATGCTCATAGAGTTAGTAAATTAAAAAAATATATAGAAAAGGAGAGGAGAGGGGGCCAGAGAGATAGTAGAGCAGGTAAGGCATTTGCTTTGCACACAGCTGACTCGGGTTTGAACCCCGGCATCCCATATGGTAACCCAAGCACAGCCAGAAGTGATTTCTGAGTACAGAGCCAGGAATAATTCCTGAGCCTCACCAATGTGACTCAAAAAGCCAAGAAAGAAAGAAGGAAGGAAGGAAGGAAGGAAGGAAGGAAGGAAGAAAGAAAGAAAGAAAGAAAGAAAGAAAGAAAGAAAGAAAGAAAGAAAGAAAGAAAGAAAGAAAGAAAGAAAGAAAGAAAGAAAGAAAGAAAGAAAGAAAGAAAGAAAGAAAGAAAGAAAGAAAGAAGAAGGAAGGAAGGAAGGAAGAAAGGAAGGAAGGGAGGAAGGAAGGAAGGAAGGAAGGAAGGAAGGAAGGAAGGAAGGAAGGAAGGAAGGAAGGAAGGAAGGAAGGAAAAAAAGAAAAGTCGAGGAGAAAGGAAAAAAACACACCCCCACCCCACGTGGGGGACAACTTAGTATAGGACTAAGTTTACTATGACTTATTTGGGGAGCGTTCTCCTGGAGTGAGCAGATGCCATTGGGCTACACTAGCACGCGACAGGGATGAATGGAGACGTTATTGGCGACTGCTCGAGCAAATCAAAGATCAAGGGAAGGACAAGTGATGACAAGTGACAAGTGATATTCGGGGGCCATTTATAGGAAAACTGGGCCTTTGTGTTACAGAGATGCAGGGAAGTGACAGGTAAGGGGTTTGCCGTTTAGATAAAAATTGGGCTCTCTGCATTTCTTATTAACTGACAAAAGCATTACAGAAGATGCAGGGTTCAAGTAGTGGTTGGACTTTAGGTATTTTCCATTATTTTCGCCTCCAGTGAGTCTAGGGTCTGGGGCAGAATTTTATGTTGGTGATTGTTAACTTTCTGTTTATTAGAGAGAGCCCAGGAATTCAAAGGAAGTCAGAACATGTAGGAGGGGGCAGTCAAAAATGGGAGTACTCACAGCAGCTGGCAAGGGGAAACTGAGGCTTCTTCTTTGGGTATCACCCAACAAAATAATTCTCAGATCCTGAAACTCTAAACCTGTGAACTGTAACAATGCTTTTGCAACCTGCTGAGATTTGCATATCAGTTACTTAGCTCATACAGAAATCCATCAAAGAAATGAAAAGATGAGTGAAATCAGGGAAGCATCCACAAAGAGTCTGGAGAGAAATTAATAGGAATCATAATGCAAATCAGAAATGTTTTTGGGGGGAGTTGTCAGTGAGAACAAAGAGACAGAAATTAGAGTCCCATGATTCGAATGTAAATATAAATGGAGAAAATAGAGATTTTGTAAGTAGAAATCTGAGAATCATAACTTTTAGAAATATTTTTTTAGAAGATAACTTAGAGAGTTTCAGAGACAGAATGAAAATTTTAAAGCAGGACCGGACAGCACAGAAGATAAGGTGCTTGCCTTGTACACAATCAACCCAGATTCAAACCCCAGCACCTCATACAGTCCCCAATCCCTACCAGGAGTGATCCTGAGCACAGAAGTAAAGGTAAGCCCTGAGCATAAAAATAAACAAACAAGGGACTGGAGCAATAGCACAGCGGGTAGCGCATTTGCCTTGCACACAGCCGACCCAAGTTCGATTCCCAGCATCCCATACGTTCCCCTGAGCACCGCCAGGAGTAATTCCTGAGTGCAGAGCCAGGAGTAACCCCTGTGCATAGCCAGATGTGACTCAAAAAGCAAAAAACTAAATAAATAAAGTAAAAATAAACAAACAAAAAATTTTAAATTAAAAAAATTTTTTTTTGGTCACATCCAGTCATGCTCAGGACTTTGTATGGCTCTATGCTTTAGGATTGCTCTGGACCTGTTTGAAGATGGAGTTTGAAACCAGGTTAGCCATGTGCATGGGAAATATCTTACCTACTGTGCTACCTCTCTGGCCCCCAAAGAAATTGTTTAGAAAATGATCAGCAGTAACAGATAAAAAGATAAGAATATGCATTACCATAGCATGCATCAGAATATAAATACAAATTTTACATTAAAATTGACCATGAAATAACTAGAACAAATCACGAAGAATAAAGAGCAAGGCTTATTGAAAATTTTCAAAAGTTCTCAGGCCAGTGAGAGCACAAAAGCTAAATAAATAATTTCAAATTTTGTAGCAAACCCAACATGACAAGTTTTCTCCAAAAACAACATTGAAACTAAAATTTAATGAAGACATTGATTAAAAATCAGAGGAAAACTGCCTTTATAACTTATTGTAAATTAAATGATCCGTCAAATTAGAGAGCATAATAAAGATCATGTTAGATATTCCAGGTATAAATGTATTTATGGGAAACATTTCTCTGGAAGTGATTAGTGAATGTACTTTTTCAAAGGAAGGGATTAAGAAACAGTAAGTACCAACAAAAAGGTAACTCCGGGTCAGGGAGAACCTGAGGATTCCTATAGGAGAGGGGAAAGGACAGCTCTGGGTGTCCACGTGCTTAGGTCATTTAGTACACATCCTGATTGCTAAATTAATGAATCCAGGAGTGTAGCACTGTAGCACTGTCATCCCGTTGTTCATCAATTTGCTCGAGTGGGCACCAGTAACATCTCCATTGTGAGACTTGTTGTTACTGTTTTGGCTGATTGAATACGCCATGGGTAGCTTGCCAGGTTCTGCTGTGCGGGCAGGATACTCTTGGTAGCTTGCCAGGCTTTTCAAGAGAGACTAAGGAATTGAACCCAGGTTGGCTGCGTGCAAGGCAAATGCCCTACCCACTGTGCTATTGCTCCAGTCCAGAGAGTATGGTATGTTAATGGGTCTACAAAGAGCTTTACTAGCAAAAAGACTGGAGGTTGAAATATGACAGTTTCCTATTTTCAGAGTAACCATCCTGAGGACCGGAAGATAATACAGGGGGTTAGGGCGAATGTGCCCCAGTTTTAATTCTTGACAGCACAGTGCCCTGGTGGTCCCCAGCTGTGTTCTGACCCTCTCCCTGCAGCATTTCGTCCACTGACCCAAGCCCAGAGTCAGAGATATGGCATCCAATCTCCCTGAGAGTGACCCCAGGACTCTGTACCCCTGTAGGAAGGTCCATAAAGACCCAAACTCCAATCAATCCCAAAACACAGCCATAGAAGTAAATCCTAACCACCTGTCTACACAATTGCATATCACAGGAAGTTTTCATAGAGTGAAAGAACAATGAAATACATCTTCGAAAGGATGGGAAGCAGACCAATGGGAGCCTAAAGGAATAGTAAATCCCGCTCTGAGCTGGTCCTCTAAGGCACTCTACATTTTAACTACAAAGCTAAACAAAGTCAGGGTTCAGGAAGGTTAGAATGCTGAAGACTCCTTATCTTTAAACCTTGGGGAAAAGATAAGGCTAGGGTTGCCTACACAAGTTTTTTGGTTTCTCGTATTGAATTCCTCTCTTTAACTTCTTTGGGCCAGTTTCCTGGATTGAAGAAGAGTTATCCACACTATCCAAAGGGGGCAAAGGAGGGAACGGAGACGTGGAGGGAAAAGCAGAGAAAATGCATTCATCAGCGACACTGCAGAAGTTTGATTTACGCTATCTTCTCTGTCTGCCACAGTTTGATTTGTCCTCTCTAGATATTCCCCGCTCTTCATGAAGTGAATCCCCAGTTGACAAATGGGTTCATAGTACCCAAGATGAAGTCTAGCTATATTTCTTTTTCTCTTGCTGTCATTTAAAGTCACATAAGTACATCCAGATAATTTCCTCATGGGCCACCCTCCAGAACTAATGGCTGCTTCTCCGAGGAGGGAGCATAAAATGAGGCACCCATAACCACGCTACCGGACTCCAAGCCAGATTGTTTCCACTTGGGGTGCCTCAGAGGGGGATGGGGCACTACTCAACCACCGCCATGCTTTAGGCCACTTTCCATATGCTCAAGCTGAGCCTCTTGCATGAGAGAACATATTCCTGGACCGTGCAACACATCATCATAAAGGGAAATATATATATATATATGTGTGTATATATATATATTCTGTCACTGTCACTGTCATTCCCCCAAATATATATACATATGTATATGTACGTATGTATATATACATATATGCATATGTATATATACACACATATATATATATATGCCTCTCAAAGAGCCCAGCAAACTACCAAGAGTATCCTGCCCACACGGCAGAGCCTAGCAAGCTCCCTATGGTGTATTCGATATGCCAAATACAATAATAACAGTCTCATTCTCCTGGCCCTGAAAAGAGCCTCTAATCACTGGGAAAGATGAGTTAGGAGAGGCTGCTAAAATATCAGGGCTGGGAGGAATAGAGACATTACTGGTGCCTGCTTGATTAAATCGATGAACAACAGGATGACAGTGATACAGTGGAGTACTTCTGAGCTACTGAAATATTCCAGCAGTAGATAGTGTGTGAGACATGTGAGGGACCTGTGAAACAAGCAGACATTTCCTCTCCGTCCCCAATTCCTTGCTCTTTCCTACATGGAACATGCGTGGAATCCATATCTCGAGACTATATGATTGTCAGTTAGAGACTTGAGTTATCAAGCTGGAATAGGGGGTAAAGAATATACTTGAGGGTGATAAAAACAGCAAAAAGCAGCCAGGTTTCTATTCCAGCAGTGAATAAAGCAAATGTACCTTTCTCATTCTAGACTGTGAGTTTTCCAGCCACTGGAGGTCAAACTTAATTTCACTGTCACTGTCATCCCATTGCTCATCGATTTGCTCGAGCGGGCACCAGGAATGTCTCCATTGTGAGACTTGTTGTTATTGGTTTTGGCATATATAATATGCCATGGGCAGCTTGCCAGGCTCTGCCGGGCGGGCAAGATACTCTCAGTAGCTTGCTGGACTCTCTGAGAGGGGTGTAGGAATCAAACCCAGGTTGGCTGTGTGCAAGGCAAATACTCTACCCTCTATGCTATCAGTCCAGTCCCAAACTTAATGTACTGACTAAAATTAGTTTTCAGATATTTACTGATGAATGAATAGTAGTAAATTACTATTCATCATTTTTATACTAGGTTCATGAATGAATTATTACTGATCACATGGAGAATAAAATTCAAAATTTGTTTGCAATCCATTGTAAAGTCTTGGAAGAATTAAAATGAGCATTATGAAAATTTAAGTTAAAAAATTAAGCAATTATTACATCCAGAAGGAAAGCAATTTTATAAAAACCCAGAAAATTGTTATTCAATGTTGATTCAGTAGAGAGTATATATTTATAGATATTAAAAAATAGTAAACAATGAATTAATGAAAAGTAATGAATGGAATGGTGAAAGAAGAAAAAATGAAGAGATGCGCAATTATGTTCAAGCATTATTTATTCCATTGAAAGAAATAATTGAGATTGTGAAAGTGGATAAAAAGCTCACATACAAATCCTTTGCTTTGGAGGTGAAGTATAAATTCCAGGAAAAAGAACCACTGATCCACTCTAAGATAGATTGCTTCAGGCAAACAGAACTCCAGCTGTGAAATGTCAAAGAAAGGGATTGATTGCAGAGTTAAGTTTTGTACCTTTAAAACTATTGTCTAATCATATTTCAGCTAAGTTTACACATAAAGGAAATACAGGCAGGCTAAAATAAAACCTTCTATAAAATGAATGTTTTTCATTTCAAATTGGAAAAATGTTATTTCAAGTTATTTATGAGTCATTTACATTGAGCTCAACCTGTGAATATTTCTAGGCCGAGTTAATGATGAAACGGAATTGATCAGTGATTCTAAGTTAATTAAATAAACTTTATTTAGCTGTGTGATATGTCAACAGTTGAGATGCCAGATATCTGGTGACTAATTCATGCACCAATGTTACACTCTTACGTAGCTGCTTCCCTGGCAAATAAATATCAAGTTATTTACTTAAACACGATTCTGCTTTGAGGTAATCAAGAATAACCTCTTGCCTTGTTAAATGGTTAGGGTTACAACTTCATAATTTTGTTCCCATTATGAATTAAAAAAATGAGAGGAAAGGTACAATAAAAAGTCCATGTGGTTGACAAATACCTTCAAATGGAAACTCAAAGAGTACATTGATACCTGATCATGTGTTTTTTTACAAAATGCTAAACCTCCTATTTATAGTAAATGATCTATTTCCTTATATAATTAGGTTTAATTATTATTTATATCTTCATGTTGTTTTAAATCATTTTTCTGACTTAGTCAATATGCCACTTTTCTTTAAAGCTTAAGTATTCACTATTTGTTGTTCTTAGTTTTGTTTCTGGTTTTGCCACCCATGTGTTGAATACAACTACCCAGGAACTAACCATATTTACTGAGGTCCAGGTTTTCATCAGCCTAGTGGTAAAAGTTATTTTCATATTGGGTAAAAAATGTTGAAATATACAACATGCAATACAAAACATCTTTCCCCACTCATTTATTTATGTAATTTTTTTCTACCCTAAAGTATGGTACATACCTAATGCCTTCTCACATGTATTAATTTAATGAAATGCTTCTTTATAAGAATTACTTGCTAATGATAGGATTTGAGTTGTGGCAGGCAATATTTAGGGTATTTATTTTTAAATAGGGATGATGTGTGTATTTATGGGCAAGTGGTCCCATTTGCCCTGCAGAGTCAGGGGCATTTTTTTGAAGGTTACTTTCTTATAAGTATAAGTTTCTTCCTGGGTGTGGAAACATTAAAGTGAATCTAATCTCAACTCATATTTAACATAGCAAATATTTAAATTCATAGTAATATATCTGTACATTACTATATATACTTTTAAACCAAATACTGGTCGTATGGGTGGTGGTTGGATTTCTATAAGCAATACATAGGGGGTTTTATATATATATGCATATATATACACACCCATATAAATATAATGTACACATAAATTTTTATGCATTTGTAGTGCAGCGAGTTTATATTTTTTAAAATTACATGATGGCAAATGAGGGTGACAAAGTGTCCATTTCTGTCTTACCTCTGGAGAAAGCATAATTAATCTTTCAGAAGCCACTTATTAACCCAGATGATGATTTCACAATGTGGCTTCTACCTGATGTACTTTTAAGTTAATATGTGTTTCATTCTCACCTTGGAGACACTACCTCATAAGGGGTAGACCAGCAGTGTAAAAGTGACAAAAGAGTCTCTGACTATTTTTACCGGGGATGACTGCCATGGGCAGGGTAAGCCATAATGGTAAGGTCAGTGGTGAGACATTGACTTGGCCAACCTTCCCCGACCCAACCAAGCGTGACAGTGACTTTCCAGCCAAGTCTGTCGTGGTGGGCAAAGGAAATTTGGAGAAGGTTTTTCTCCACAGTTGGCTTTGGATGAGCAACAGTTGGTTAGCGCATTGTGTTTATGAGAATAAGACCATGGACATAAACCGGTCCTGTCCAGTTCACATCATTTATTTCCATGACCACCAACTGTAGCATGGGCCTTGCCAACCATATTAGAAGTGCTCCCATTTGGTTACCAAGACAATTGGGCAAGAAGCAGCTCAGTCTAATTCTATTTTCTGCTGTAATATTTTTTTTTTTTTTAAAAAAAACCTTCCATGGCATAGTTATTCTGATCAGATCTGGACCCATGTCTATGTTCTACCATTATATTTTTCTTACAATCAATTTTATCATCTTAGTTAGGCCAAGGCACAAAAATGGACAAAAAATAAATGCGTTTTTACCACAAGAAACCATGGGAGAGACTAAGAATTTAGCAGACATAACTTTCACATTATCCATGACAGATTTTTTTTCTTCTCTCTCTCTTTTCCAGGCTCTTCAGTCCCTGTCCGCCCCATGCTACATTTTTTTTAAGTACTAATTAGTGATCTAAGTAGTGAACCAAGTAAAGGGTGTATGATAATCTAAGTAATTTTGTGGAATTAAAAATCTACAGAATCATCATATATTCATAGTTAAAACCTGATTAAAGTGGGTCACTGTCACTGTCATTGTTATCCTGTTGCTCATCGATTTGCTTGAGCGGGCACCAGTAACGTCTCCATTGTGAGACTTGTTGTTACTGTTTTTGGCATGTCAAATATGCCATGGGTAGCTTGCCATGGTCTGCTGTGCAGGCGAGATACTGTTGGTAGCTTGCTGGGCTCTCCGAGAGGGGCGGAGGAATCAAACCCGAATCCGCCAAGTGCAAGGCAAATTCCCTACCCGCTGTGCTACCGCTCCACCCGGATTAAAGTGGGTATCTGTTATATCTTTTCTTTATTTCTACTTTAAAAAAATATTCACAGCATAATTAGGGGAATGAGGGAAGCATTGAAATTATGCTCCCTTCTGCCATATTTCTCTAACTTTTCTTCTTCTTCTGCCTTGGGGGCTCTGTTATAATTTGGGACTTTAGATAATCTAGAATCAACACTCCAATTTATGGTAAACTGATTATCTGCAAACTGTTTCCCAGTAGAATTCAGCCTGTCCCTGTGTGGTTGATAGTAAGGGATAATAGACTCAATGGTCCATCTTTAGAATTCTGCCTCATATGTAAAATCTCAAGAACCTATAGCTTAATGTACTTCAATTTCCAAAGTAGAAAACTTCAGTTTTCTACTTTGGAAATTGACGGACCCAAATTCACAATGAAAACTCAGAGACTGTTTTCTAATAGGTGGTTTTCCAACTTCCAATTATTTAATAATATCATCAGCAGTTTCCCCCAGCTTTTATTTACCTAGTATATCTGATCAAAGTCTTATTGTTGTTGTTCTTCTTCTTGTTTTGGGGGCATAGCTAGTGGTGCTCAGGCCTTACTCCTACCTCTGTGCTCACAAATCACTTGATTTGGTATTTGTGGGAACATGCATGGTTCTAGGGAATGAACCTAGGTGGATTGCATGCAAGTTATAAGCAACTTATCTGCAATACTGTCTCTATGGCACCTTGAGAATTTTTCTTGAGGCTTCTCTTTTAGCATATTAGCCTTAGTGCTATAAACCTCAACAATATATTAGCCCTCTTGAGACCCCTTTTAGACTCTGTTGGATTGTGATCCCTCAGTGAAAAGCCAGGAATAATCTCTGAGCATCACCCAGCTTGGCTCAAAACAAAGAACTAGCCTCCATTGGCCTATCAATGTCATTTTGAGACAGTCCCATGCTTCTTTGTATGACTATCCAACTCACATATTTTTTTTTATGTCAGTTAGATACTCACATCTCAGGAATTAATGTCACTTTACATTTTTGCATTTTTTACTTTGGCAATGGAGAAGAGACAGGAAAGAAGTATTTTATTCCTAGCATGAATAGCATAAAATTAAGAATCCTGTCATTGAAAGTTGTATGATATAACAAACATGGTCATTTTAATAACTAATTATACTCTGAGAGAAAGAGCCAGGGAAATCAATTAAAACAAGTTTAAAGAAAACAAAATAACATTTGGATTCCTTAGAAGCAGAAGAATTATTCAAAGTTTTTTTGGTTACTTTTGCTTCTGCTAAATATGTATAATTGACATAGGGTATAAGTATGTTTTCTAAAAAAATTTTATTTCAAGGTAAAGCACAAGTCACATATTTTTAAAGTGTCATCAAGATGGATAAGAGTATAAATAAAATCTTAAGAAAGGGTCCTCCCATCAACCTCAAAGTGGGTGTCGATGATCTTAGAGTTCTCTTAAGACATTAAAAAAAGCAATCAAACAAGAATCAAGTAAATAACTACAAAATTGTGAAGATCAGGCATATAAGAAAACATTGTCAAGCTCATCAAATGGGTAGACGAAACCTTGAGTAAAGAAGTTCTCCCTCACCTCAGAGCATCTGTCTGTGGTCCTGTGTCTCCAACCAGAGCATCCTCAGAGACTCTTGGAGGGAGGGCTTGGGAAAATCCAAAGTTCTGGCTCAGTAGGTCTTAACTGGCTTTGAAGAACTATAATTGTGTTAAAATTGTCCCTAAATGAATCTGCTGCTCCAAAGCTTTCACACTCTGAAAAGAACTATCATGGTCTGGAGACATGGCAAACGAGATTCCAGAGAGTTCATCAACAACAGAGACAGGCACAACTGACCCTGGACAACATCCCAGGGGTACGTACCTGACCCACCAGTACCTTTCAAAGTGGGAGCTACAAGACTTGAACTTGGATCTCTCTATGTTCAAATCCCACTTTCTCAACACTGGTCATATAAAACATCTGAACTGTGTATTATAAGAAGCCACAAAACAAATTTTATTGAAGGTAGGAATGATGGGATGGGGTGTCAGATTGCAGAACTGATTTACATATGTATTGAGATATCTCATGATTAAAACCATGCATATAATTTTAATAACATAATACATCTAACCTAATTTGATACCATAATATGTTCCTGGAGCAAGCAGATATCATTGGGCTGCACTAGGACGAGACAGGGACAAATGGCGATGTTACTGGCGCCCGCTTGAGCAAATCGAAGATCAACAGGACGACAAGTGATACAAGTGATAATACATTATGTTTGACATTGTATGTGTGTACATAAGTATGCACTTAGCATTTTTCTTGACTCTTTTGCACTTGTCTTTGCTTTAATTTCCTAGAACCATAATTAGATGCCTTCATTCTCTTTAGCCAACTTGTTTTGCTACAAATTGACATACTTTCAGAATGGCTCCTTATCACCTTAGCGTTCTCTATACTTGCATTCTCAGTATTCAGTTTTAATTTTAATTTTGTTAGTAAAGAGGTTTCTATGTAAGGAGCCCATCAGGCCTGATTTATCATTCATGATGTTAGAAGACATTTTCTTTCCAATAAATTCACAATTCATAGGAGATTAACTTATGAATAGTGTGTTCTAAATTCTGTGTTTAGGGAAGAGATCACTGTAGCCAGGGCAATAAAATCTCAGTTCCTCCAGTCATGTTTAGTCAACAAGAGAGTTACTTGTCACCTTGGGCACAGGTAAGCAAAAATGTTCTGGAAAGAGTTTAGGATAGAAACTTTGCCAGTGCAAAGTTTATCTATGTTACACTTTTTCCTATGGGCGATAGGAATAATTCTAGATTTATGCTTAACTCAGAACTCAGACAGCACAACGGGTTCCATATGTTTACACACAAATCTTCACTGCACCCAGTGAGGTAAATACACGAGGGCTTGGCAGGAGGGGAGGCTGTTCCATGCATTTTTCATGAGAGAAATTTCAATAAAGTGAAATAACTCGGTGTCCCAAACACCATGCCAACAAATGACAAGGAAGGCTGTTTACATTTGGATTGTGCGACCAGAACAGCTTGAGTTTTCTGCATTCCAAGGCTCTCAGCCAGCCCTTTCAGTTAATCCATTTTTTTTAAGTTCAATTAAAAAAGAAGTTTTAAGAACTACCTGGAAAACATGTCATTAGAAAATTATATTTAAAAGAAATTCCTTGAAATATAATTATCACCATACATAGAATTTCACTTAATACACATAAGTTAGTTGCAACTTTGACCCATATTATTTTAATGATGTATGCGTCTTTAGTATGAAAAATATCTGGATCACTAAGACAAACAGTTTGTTGTTAAATTTTCTGAGTAAGACCCATTTTTTCTATGGCAATCGAATATTTGGTAAAATTCCGTCTCCCTTCAATTAAACTAAGTACACATCATAAAGAGATAGATTGGAAATGGACACAATGGCAGAAATAGCCAGTATTTCTCCATGTTTGCTATTATTTTTTTGTACCTGGATCCTTGATTCTCAGAGTATGATTCTTGGATCAGCAAAAAAAAAAAAAAAAAAAAAAAACACATGACCTGAAAATTTGTTAGAAAGTCAGTTCAAAGGTATGTGCCTCACACAGTGTGAATCAGATATGCTACATTGGGGCCCTATTCACTGAGATGAGCTCTCCAAAGGCTGCGAGATGGTTCTGGTTTATGCCAGCACTGGAGAACAGGAGACCAAACAGATGCAATTTAACTAATAACAAGGGAGCTAAATGACAGCACTTCAGTTCAGAATATGACACCCTCCCATATGTCACACAATAGTGTAATACCACAGCAGAGACAACATGTGTGTCTCAGTGTGTACTAAAAAAATTAACATAAAGAGGGGGAAAAAAAGAAGAAAGATAATGTGAGGCAGAACACAACATTTTAAGTCATCACTGCAGGGTATTAATTTTTACCAATACCTCTACACTGTTTTCCAATGCTTGAATGCTTGGAATGTGGAATGATTCAACATTGAATGTCCTTAAATGCGCAAATGTTGTATTGCTTTGTCACTAGAGCTGGGGGAGGGGTAGCAGAGAAGAGATAATAATAATGTTGAATCTTTCTTTCTAGGTTCTTGGCTGAAACTATTACCTTGACAAGAAAATATGAAAAAAAAAAAGTTGAGGCCGGGAGAGACGGCATAGTGGCTAGGATTCTTGCCTTATATGCAATCTACCCTGGTTCGATCCCCAGTGTTCTATCTGTACAATCTCTTTAGCCTCTAATTTCCTTTTTTTCTTCTTTCTGGCCTTTTTTGGGTCATACCCGGCAATGCTCAGGGGCGACTACTGCCTCTGCACTCAGGAGCCAGGAGTTGCTTGTGGAAGTGCTGGCGGATCCATAAAGGATGCCGTGTTTCCAGATGAATTTGTTGGCGCAAAAAGTGACTGCCTTGTTTTGTTTCTTAGATCAATGTAGCAATGTAGAAACAAAACCCTTATAGTATATAACATAACTAAAAGCAGTTCTGCTCTCTTCTTAAAGTTCTGGAAACTGCCATCACACAACTTAACAACCACACTTTTACCTTCTCGAATGGTACGTGCCTTCAATTCTTGAAGCCAGTTAAAAAGTTTCCCAAGTTTAAAAATGGGCTTCCAAAACTATCATGATTATTATTATTACTATTATTATTTAATATACTGGAGCGATAGCACAGCGGGTAGGACATTTGCCTTGCACATAGCCGACCAAGGTTCGATTCCTCAATCTCTCTCGGAGAGCCCGGCAAACTACTAAGAGTATCTGCATGGCAGAGCCTGGCAAGTTATCCGTATATATTAGATATGCCAAAAACAAGTCTCACAATGGAGATGTTACTGGTGCCCACTTGAGCAAATCGATGAACAACGGTTCGACAGGGCTACAGTGCTGCTAGTGCTTAACCTGCATATTAAACTTATGCTTAGTTTTGTGCTTTGCCTGACAATCTCTTAAAATTGGTGCTCCACTCCTTCAAAATATTCTCTTATCGGGGCTGGAGCGATAGCACAGCGGGGAGGGCGTTTGCCTTGCACGTGGCCTACCAGGGTTCGATTCCCAGCATCCCATAGGGTCCCCTGAGCATCGCCAGGAGTAATTCCTGAGTGCAGAGCCAGCAGTAAACCCTGTGCATTGCTGGGTATGAACCAAAAAGCAAAATTTTCTCTTGTCCTTCATTGAAGATGGTATTTAACACGGCTACTTGAAGAACTTCAGAGAGGCTTTTCAGTTTCTCCATTTTTATCCCCAGTATAAAACAATGTGTATGATGTTAATCATCTGTCGAGGGGCCAGAGCAATAATCCAGAGGGTAAGTCTCGCATGTGGTTTACCTGGGTTCAAGCCCCAGCATCCCATGTGGTCCCCTGAGCATTGTCAGGATTAATCCCCGTGCACAAAGCCAGGAGTAAATCTTGAGTACTGGGGGTGGCTCAAAAAGTAACTAAATAAAACGTGTCTCCACATGATTTCTCTGTGAGTTTCCTATACATGCAACGTGTTATTTTATATGTCTAATGAGTGTATGCATTTTTTCCTCGGAAATCATTCAGTTACGTTTAAATCTAATATGTGTGATTTATATAACTTCAAAGGTTTCTTTCACCTATGATGACACATCATTGTCACTGTATCACTGTCATCCCATTGCTCATCGATTTGCTTGAGCTGACAACAGTAACGTCTCCATCGTGAGACTTGTTGTAACTGTTTTTTGCCTATTAAATACTCCACAGGATGCTTCTCAGGCTCTGCTGTGCGGGTGAGATACTCTCAGAAATTTGCCAGGCTCTCTGAGAGGGGTGGAGGAATCGAACCTGGGTCAGCTGGCTGCGTGCAAGGCAAACGCCCTACTCACTGTGCTATCGCTCCAGCCCATGATGATACAAGTTTATCACTGTCATCCTGTTGCTCATCGATTTGTTCGAGCAGGCACCAGTAACGTCTCTCATTGAGAGACTTATTGTTACTGTTTTTGGCATATCAAATACGCACGGGTAGCTTGCCAGGCTCTGCTGCTTGGGCTCGATACTCTCGGTAGCTTGCTGGGCTCTTCGAGAGGGGCGAAGGAATCGAACTCGGGTCGGCCATGTGAAAGGCGAACGCCCAACTGCTGTTCTACCGCTCCAGCCCTAATAAGCTATCCTAAATCTTTTCAGTATAAAGCCAGACCCTCATTTTCCCTTCCCAGAATTTATTCTATGGCCTCTGCTATTCAGAGTAGCTTCCCAACTAAGAAGGTGTTGTTAGCATATAAATTCCTTCTTTGCTATCCAACTAGACTGTGACATTTGAATTACAGCTGAGTATTCTTTTTTTGTTTTATTTTTGGGTCACACTCGGCACTACACAAGGGTTACTCCTGGCTCTGCACTCAGGAATCACTCCTAGCGGTGCTCGGGGGACTGTATGAGATGCTGGGAATCGAACCCGGGTCGGCCGCATGCAAGGCAAACGCCCTACCCGCTGTGTTATCGTGTTATCGCTCTAGCCCCCAGCTTAGTATTCCTTTGTTGTCATGTAGTATCCCTACATTGGGTCTATCCAAATAATTCAGGATAATCTATCCTTCTCAATATCTTTAAATTAATCTCATTGCAAATATCTTTTTATCACATAAGATATCATAATTTCAGGTTCTGAGACTTTGAAATTTGGCGATAGGACACGTGATTCTATCTACTATAAAAAAAGGAACATTTTCCAAATTGAACTATATAGTTCTGTATCCACATAATAGCAGTATATTAAACTCCTATTATTACTCACAATTGAAAAAATAGAGAGCAGTTCTCGTGGGAAGCATAAACATAATCCTTGACAAGGAAATTTCTCATTCAATAAAATAAAACTTATTTGGAAATATTAATTTAAATTTCCCATTCATTTTTGCACTAAGGAAAACAGCATTTGTGATTTTACTTTAGGAACAAAGAAAACTTTTCCCTCTTCTCTGCATGTTTTTTGGGTGGGTCAAGCAAAACAAATTCTATCAGAGAGATTAATAGATAAAAAAGAATGCGTTTAAACATGTAAGTATGAAGAATCCACATAACTACAAATTTCAAAAAGGAGAAACCACATTTTTAAAATCCTAAACTAAGGAATAGAATAATGTTCCATTGGGGATTCTTGTGCTGGGAAATGTACACTGGTGGAGGAATGGGTGCTGGAATACTGTTTGAAATCTAATTATGAACAGCTTTGTAAAGGTCTAACTCAGTGACTCAATAAAAAAGTTTACAAAATAAATAAAATTAACAACTCAAAAAAAAAGAGTAATATCCCAGGGGTTCAAGTGGAGGGGATCATGATTCATATAACAGAAGACACATGCTCCTAGGTTCTGCCCTACCATACAGATAGCTTCCTCAATATAGGCTTATTTCTGGAGATATCTCAATTCTAGAAATTGTCTCCAAATTTTTACTCTTCTACAAGTAATGTCGTCTAGGTGCTCATCGATTCTCTCAAGCAGGCACCAGTAATGTCTCCATTAGTCCCTGTTGTGTTCAGGGGAATGAGGCCCATTATTGTTACTGTTTTTGGCATATCGAATACACCACGGGTAGCTTGCCAGGCTCTGCTGTGTGAGATTCTGCATAGCTCTCTTCCGGGAGCTTTGTTTTATAGTCTCTGGATCTTGGCTGTGCATGAGATTACATGGTGCCGGGGGCATTTTGTGGGTGTGACTGCCAAACTACTGGAAAATAGGGGATCTGGGTGAGGGAGGCCCAGTCTTGATCCAAGCAGGCTTGGAGAGCTCAGTCACGGGTTCCGCATACCAGGGTTCCTATGTCGGTTCTTTCATACATGAGGCTCGTCCGAGCATGTGGAGAGTGGCCTTGAGCATGGCTGTGGCCGGGTTCTGGAGGTTTCCAGTGCTGGGGCTCTGCTTAGGGCGGGGAGGGAAACTCAACCCACTCCTCTCAGAGGGGGCCTTGGTGAAGGAGGGTATATGTATATATATGTATACATATATTTATTTTGACCTAAGCAAAAAATATGAATATGAACTAATAATGCCAACCCACTAACAAAAAACAACAACAAACAACATGTGATCCGAGATTTAGCGAGAACTATGAAAGTTGCAACCAGGGAAAGGGCATAGCTTGGAGGAGTTATCTGGGCCTTGTTTGTAGTGTATACCCCTGGGACATTGGTTGGTGGGTGCAACAATAACCATACAGAGATAGAGATGTGAGTCAAAGCCCTGAAATGTTATAGTATCGTAAACCAGAGATAAGTCAGTGAAAGAAACAACAAAAAAGCAAAACAAAATAATCTACGTGGTAATGTGAAACATCTTAGAAAGTTCCTGTTAGGAACTTCTTAGGAAGGTCCAGCTGAAGAGCCTGGAGAGGCTCATTTTTAAATTACTAATTGTAAAAGTCATAACTATATTGTTGTTTTACAATTAAACAACAAAGTGCAAATGAGCAAGGCACAGAAGAGAATGACAGACCTTAGGATGTGTGTACATATTTTCTTTTTAGAGAGTTGGGACTCTGTTTTGTTATAATCCCTGAGATTATAGCATTTCCGGGCTTAGCCTCACATTTCTGTCTGTGTGTGGCTATTACTGTACCCGCCACCCAAAGTTCCAGGGCTATGCACCACAACCAAGACCCTGATAACTCCCTTTATGTTTATGACTATTAAGAAATATTTTTGAGAAAAAATATTTATTTATAATTTATTTACTAAATTGCACGACATCATTTGTGATTGTGTAATTTCTCCAATATATTGGAAATAGACATTGTTTTCCAATCTTTCAATTTCATAAACCATTTTATGTTGAGTTGTTCCTGAGGTTACTTTCTTTTGCAACTGTGATTGTTTATGGAGTGAAATGACTGGTATTAAAAATGGTTGAATAATTGAACCCCCATCATTGATGGCTGATATGTCCTAGCAGCACATCAAGCTCGCCATAAGCGTATAACGCATGAGCCATTCTATTTATTTCTTAAAAATTTCCCCATCACTTATTTGGGGATAGAAAGTTCAGATTCAAGTAAATTAGTTAAAGAATAGAACATCTATGCTTTATGTAAAGACATGGTAAGTAAACATATTTGAGATCTAGGTCTTTAGACTGACTTCATTTAAGATGTATGGTGTGTAATTCCATCTCTACGGAGAGAGACTTACCTTGCTATGGGCAGAGACAGCTCTCTGTAGTGAGTGTAATTGGACAAGGAAAGGCGGACAACTCCAGGGAAGTAACAGGAGTCCTAGCAAAAAGCACGGGCTGGAATAAGGCCAAATGAAACTTTGGTAAAGGAAAACATCTGCAGGGTGATTTTTCAAAGGCATAAACTTTAAAGCCGATGATCAGCAGTACAGTCAAATCGTGAGATGCTCCTATTCCCACCCAGATTTATATACCTGTAAGACAGAAAAAAATATTTTTTTAACCTTGGAATTAATTAACATTGAATGCTGAGAACTTAGAAATCATTCTGAGGACTTCGTTTGAAAAACACAAGTTACATAAAAATAGCAGCTAACTTTATTAAGCTGTTGCTGCATCCTGGATACCATGTTACGTGTTTTTATCTCATTACAAGTATCTCTTCTGACAGTTTCTTTGGGAACTAAGATATCCCATTTTGGAAATGTCAACTGAGACTGAATTATGCTAACTTAAACGTGGTCTTAGATGTATATAACTTAAACTTGGTCATAGAATTAAAACAAGGTGGGCAAGGTAACATGCTCATTCCACTTTTGCGCAGAAGGAAGGATTTTGACCTTAAGTTAACTATTTTTTAAAAGATACTTTAGTAATGACAACATATACACAGTAGAATATTAATAGAAACAAAAATATTCATCATTGTATCTCTATATCCACTGTCATCCTGTTGTCTATCAATTTACTCGAGTAGGCTCCAGTAGTTTCCATTCATCCTAGCCTTGAGATTTTAGCAGCCTCTCCTTACTCGTCTTTCCCAATGGTGCTGCATTGGAGGCTCTTTCAGGGTCGGGGTATGAGACCCAGCATTGTTACTGTTTTTGGCATATAGAATATACCACGGGGAGCTTGCCAGGCTCTGCCGTGTGGGCAGGATACTCTCAGTAGCTTGCCAGGTTCTCCGAGAGGGAGAACTAGACAATAAGAACTAGTTCTTCCGGGGGCTTTGTTTTAGTCTCTAGGTCTTGGCTGTTGATGGGATTACACAGCGCCAGGTGCAGTTTGTGGGTGTGACTGCCTAACTACTGGAAAAAGGGAGATCTGGGTGGAGGAGGCCCAGCCCGGGTCTGAGCGAACTTGGAGATCTCAGCCCCTGGTCCTGCCCACCTGGGTTCCTCTGCCAGTTCCTTCATGAGTGAGGCTTGTCCTAGCATGTGGAGAGTGGCCTTGAGCATGGCTGTTGCTGTTCATACTCATATAAAATCCAGTTTTAAGTAAACCTAAAGTACAGGGAGATTTACTCTGCTATTGCAGAGTCATAAATTATTTAAGTTTGTATCATCATACTCTCTTGTATTTTCTGTAATAGTTTATCTTACTAACTACTTGTAAAATCAACCAAAACCCATAATATTAAAAACAGAAAGTAGTGTAATTCACTGAAACACTTATTGACTATTAAATAGACATAATACACAAAAAAGTAATACACAAAAGAGTAATACTAATTATTGTAAGTATGCTGTGAGACATAATTGGATCTTATGTGAAGCTGTTTGCTACACCCATACAATTTACCAGATTAAGAAGAATCATAACACATCCATCTATGATAAAATTCAACTTTCTTTTATAAAATACAGTAAACACGATAGTGTATAATTGAAATATACTTTTACACTGAAATCTTACTTCAGAACCCAAGCAAGTCTTTTGGATCGTGTTGTCAAGAGTTTAAATCATCAAATATTTCACAACAATCAACATATATCTAGACTTGAGTCTCTTGGATTCAAACATTATATGTACTGTAACTGCTGGGACTAAAACATTGTTAGGTTCAATCATATCATAATAAATGTTGGAATCTCTCAAGTGTCTGGAGCAACTAGAAATAGCAGCATAAATTGAAATCCTAGGCTCTCTTTGAGACATAGACTACCTTTGAACATTATATTGGTCTCAGCTTGGGAACTGAAAATCACTTGTAATGAATTCAATTCAATTTCTTTAATCTGTGAACTCATAGAAGGAACGCAGGTGAGGTGATTTGTTTTCAATGAGCCATTTAATATAATCAAGGAGGGTTTTTGTAATCCCTAATTAATTTTTGCCCCCAGCCTACCAATTGATTAATAACCCGGGGGAGTGAACAGCCAGTTACTCCCCCTTCCTGATAATTGCTACTTCAGTTAGAATGTCACATTCAAAATCAACATGGTTAAAATAATAACAAATCTAACTTAATGGTGATGGCATTAATAAGTGAAACAAATTTCAATTCTCATTGATTAATTGGTGAAATTTATAACACAAGCACAGCAAATCTACCTTAAATCAATGCAGGAGAGGAGAAAGGAGCTGTGGTTTTTATTGAGACTACTTCAACTATCCAAACAAATGTTTCTTTTTTTTTTTTTTAGGAGCAGAATATAATATAGAACTTTGTGAGATGACTGGCTGCTATATTTAACTCAGACAAATGCATAACAAATCACTATTCTGTAGTAATAAGGCACACCTCATAGACTCCTTTTTCTTTCTTTCCTCCACCCCCCTTTTTTTTTCTTTCCTTGGGGCCTGGATATAAGACCACAGCCATCTAAATAATCCTCCAGAAATAAACCAATGAAATTGTGAGTCTGACAACAGACGCAGTATTATACCTGCAGCTGGTAAATGTTTCCATAGTCCAACCACCTTTCCAGTAAAAATTTTATCCCGGGGGAAAGTCAGCAACTAAGATTTTAACTACTTTTCTGCAATAGAAAAGTTTGGAGCAATTGAACCTTCATAAATTTTAATATTTACGGCTTTTATTTTTCTTTGAGAATTACCCACCCATCAAGAATGTTGTGAAAATACTACTACTGTGTTACTACAGTTTCATAGAGATAATTTTTAAAAAATCTAATTTATTAGCCAAGATCCTACCTCATAAGAAATGACATAATTGTAGAGTATTGCTGTCTATGTTATCACAATCTGCAATTGTTCAACAAGTATTTCAATTATGTAAATAGTGGAGACTGGAAACGTTTGTAAGGGATTAAACTTATTAGTTGGAACACTAACCTCCACTGAATAGTTCTGGTTTGTGAAATTCTTCAATAATAGAATTTTGGATTCTTGCATTCTAGCTGTGCTTCTCATCAATGTATCACTGTATCACTGTCGTCACGTTGCTCATTGATTTGCTTGAGCAGGCACCAGTAACATCTCCATTTGTCCCTGTTGTGTTCAGGGTCAGGGGAATGAGGCCCAGTATTGTTACGGTTTTTGGCATATCAAATACACCACAGGTAGCTTGCCAGGCTCTGCCAGGCAAGGTGCTATCCATAGACGTCGTAATTATTTCTGCACAATCTTTGCACTCAAAGCATATTTTCAACAGATTCGACACTAATTCTAGAACTCAAGTATTATGTTCTAGTGAACTTAGTCTTTGCTACCAAGAAATGTACACTGCAGATTGGGCTGGAGTCTATTATCAGTTATCTCAATATTCATGAGTTTCTCTCTGGAATCGCAGCTTCCCAACACCTTCAATCGATCTCATTTTAAGGATTCCTGAGTTGGTGCCAAAAGTCTCCCAAATAGTGGCAGAGAAATCAAGCCAAAAGAAAAAGGTACGCAATCAAAGTGATTTTTGAAGAGCTATCAAATTTAGTCTATAGCCCCACACATATAGGCTACATATAATTTCATGTATGTTCCCAAATGTTGTGTCCATTTTCGTGCAATTTCAATGTGTTTGACTTTTTAAAAATATTTACCTATTGACTCATTATATTTTATTTAATTTCCACATGTTTGGAAATTAAATTCTCAGGCATCTTTCTATGACTGATTTTTGGTTTTGTTATATTGTGCACAGAAAACATACCCTTTTAGTAACACTTTAAAATTGTTTAAGAGCCCAAATTATGTCCTAATAAGGAAAATTTTCCCTATGAATAAATTTATCTCTTTGTGTTTACTATGGTGGTTTCTAGATGCCAAATTGTCTGATACTCCTAGTCAAGCTATCTGTTTCTTGAAAAGTTTCTAACTAATTTATCAAGTCCTAATAGAAGAATACTGAAGTCTCCTACTAGAATATGTCATTTTCTCCTGTTCCATCCGTTTTGGATATTTACTTACATTATTGGTTAATTAAACCTTCTTTTTTCATTTTGGAATGACACTCTTTATGTTTTGTGATCCTTTTATGAACACTACTCTGCTTGATATGAATAGCCATTGTATATTTTTTAATGTATTTTGTGACTGCCGAGGCCAAAGACATAGTACAAGAGTTAGGGCTCTTACAGGCAGCTGATCTGGTTCTTTTTTCAGCATCACATATCTCCAAGCACTGTCAGAAGTGATCTCTGAATTGGGTGCTGGGTGGAGTCCTAATTCTTTCCCCCTAGTAATATTATTATATGATTTCTTTCACTTTAGTCTATCTGTGATTTATATTTAAAGTGGATCACTTGCATCATACCACTGAGTCTTTTTAAAAATCCAATTTAAGCATTTCTGTTTACTAATTCATTAGTTTTGAATAATTTATAGTTATGAGTCCTTCAAATTCAGTCCTTTTATCTCTCTTTAGATCTGTCATATATATTTAGGGTACTTGATAGTGTCCCACAGTTTTTGAAAGTTCTATATAAATTTTCTGTTCAATTTCTGTTGTTAGCATTAATTCTATCATCGTGTTAGCAAATTCTTCCATGGAGCTGTAAAAATAATTAAGGAATGTATAATATGAATATTCAGTCATAAAAATATATCCTTAATACATAAAGACAAAACTAAGATAAAGGATCAGTCACAGTTTCACCACGCCATTTCCTTCTCATATCCTAGTAATATAAAAAAAGTGAAGAAAATCATCTTAAGTGTCTAAAAGTGTTCATCCTAACAAATATTAATTTTACATAAGATAGTTTGCTCAAACTATAGGGATATTTGCTAAGTGTCTTCAGCTCTTTTGATTAAGATATATTTATTTTAGTTCAGTTGACACAGTCCCAGTTTGAAATGACTCAGATAAGAGTGACCACAGGCTTAAAAATGCTGAGATTTTATAAATCAAAGGGTCACTGAAGGCTTATTCTATTTCTGTGGGTTTGGAGGCATGACTATGGATACACAAAAGAGAAAGTGTTCAAAGTGTTGCCGTAGATACCTTTATATTTTCCACTTGATTGTTTCATGACTTTGTTTTCCTCAGACCTCTGTGCGCTATTAGTATGTGTTTTTGTTTTGATATCTGTTTAGTTCTCTATTAGCATGTGGTTTTGTTTTGATATTCTTTCTTTAAGAAAATTAAATAGCATTTGGGGAAAAACTAAAAGCACAACTTTTATAAATCAACTTGATTTGTAGCAGTCTGAAACTCAATTATGATAAAGGATAGCTTTCACTACTTCATTCCTCACCTTAGCAGCTTGCAATACATCTCGTAAAAGACATACTTGGAGTAAACAAACATTAAAGCAATTTTCTTTGGGGTTTCAGAAAAAGATAGACTTTTTTTCATTAAGGCCCCATTTCACACTTTCTCACATTTCTTTTTATATCTGTTCACTTATAGTAAGATGGCTGAGTGGGATTTGGGGGTGAAAATTTAGATATAGAAAACTTTTCTCTGTGGAAATCCATGCAGTCTACTTGATATAGTTATTAAGTTAAATTTGCACACTTATTCTAGGAAATTTAGACTCTTCTAGAAAATTCCACTGACAAGTACTGTTTACTACAAGCATTATTGCATTGACTATGCCTGTTTAATGACAAACAAAATAACAAAGATGGAAAACACCAGCCAAGTATGTGTGGGAAGCATTTTGGACCCTGAAATATCATGGAAACTAAGCATGGTGAGTCCAGTGGGTATTTGCTGACCTCTGAGCTAAGTCAACAATAAATTAGCAGATAAAAGAATTTGACCTACATGGAAAGATGAAAATGGACCTTTAGAACGTATTTCAGAAGAAATCAAACCTGGGTTAGCCATGTATAAGGCAAGTGCATACCTGCTGTACTATCACTCTGTTCTATCACTCTGTTCCCCTTAGGAACAACTTTTTTTTTTTTTTTGGCTTTTGGGTACACACCTGGTGATGTTCAGGCCTTACCCCTGGCTCTGCACTCAGGAATTACTCCTGGCAGTGCTGGGGTACCATGTTGTATGCTGGGGATTGAATCCAGGTCTGCTGCTATAACTGTTGCTCTGGCCTATAGGTTCAACTTTTGATTTTAAAAAACTTTCAGCCTCAGAGCAAAATTGCAATAGCATAGTAACTCTTGTAATACAATTTATTTACCTAGATGCCAAGTGTTACCATCTCACCATAACTAATTTATTGTTTTTAAGCTACTGAGAGTTTCCTGCCTGCATGGGAGAGCCTGGCAAGCTTCCCGTGGCATATTCATATGCCAAAAACCAGTAACAAGGATGGGTCTCATTCCCCTGAGCCTGAAAGAGCTTCCAGTGAGGCTCTGTTGGGAAGGACGAGTAAAGAGAGGCTGCTAAAATCTCAGGGCTAGGATGAATGGAGACGTTACTGAGATCCCTTGAGAAAATCGACGATCAATGGGATGATGATGATGATGATGATGATGATTGAAAATTATCCTGAGAGAGATCATTCTTATGATTTCAAAACAATGGTTTGGAGGCTATGAAGGTTTTTTTATAGATAAATGTAAAGAGAGAATGCAGGCATTGGTTTAACTTTGAACATCTGATAGCCAATATGTTAAGGCCAGGCTTGTGTCATACTGGACCAGGATGTGGGGTCCAGTTTAACTTTTTACTTCAGTCATTTTTGCATTTGGGGTTAATTCTACTCTTCTAACTGGAGGCATCTTGAACTTCCAGTTTTAAAACATGATATTCCTCTTTCATTTCAGCAGAATACACCAGAATACTCCTATTTTGCAGGCACAAACAACTCAAAATCTTTGTCCTAGGAACAACTGCCATTTCCTTTGTGCACAGGAACTCAGAAAGAAAACTTTTCATCTCCAATCTCTCACTCTTTTATGAAGGTGCCAGTAAAAACAGAACAGACCTAGTCTCAATAGGATTGTGTAGCACTGTAGCACTGTTGTCCTGTTGTTCATCAATTTGCTCGAGTGGGCACCAGTAATGTCTCCATTGTGAGACTGTTGTTACTGTTTTTGGCGTATTGAATACACTACAGGTAGCTTGCTAGGCTCTGCCGTGTGGGCGAGATACTCTCAGTAGCTTGCCGGGCTCTCCGAGAGGGACAGAGGGACGAACATGGGTCGGCCTCATGCAAGGCAAACGCTCTATCTGGTGTGCTATTGATCCAGCCCAATAGGATTATATAAACCCCAATTACCACTCTAATGATCTATGTTCACATCATCACATCAGTACATAAAGGGGAAGAAATTAATGTTGGAATTCATTATAGTCAGCAATGGGGTCCTGGAGCGATAGCACAGTGGGTAGGGCATTTGCCTTGCATGTGGCTGACCCAGGTTCGATTCCCAGCATCCCATACGGTCTCCTGAGCACCGCCAGGAGTAATTCCTGAGTGCAGAGCCAGGAATAACCCCTGTGCATTGCCCAGTGTGACCCAAAAAGCAGAATAGTCAGTAACTGTTGTCAGAACAGATATCTATTGATTTTTAATCTTCTTCCCTTCTAACATTTTTGTTTAATTTTCAGATTAGGGCAATGACAGTTTCCTAGAACAAACGAGACAGCCAAGACATGCTGTTCTCTTTTAGTTAAAGGAGAACATGTGCTCAACTTGTTTTATTTTCATAAATATTCCTTCGAGTTCACCAACGGTTCCATTGACTACACATTTTTGTTTCTTCTCCATCATTTTAAAGTACAAATTCTATTTTTCCTGTGCTGAACATTAGTCTTCACTAACTTTGGGCCATTCTAATTCAATCATTCTTTGCTTTGGCTTTTTGATTGAGACCAGTTTCCTAAGCCTTAGTATTATGCACCCTTCTCTCCACAAAGTCTCTCTCTCTCTCTCTCTCTCTCTCTCTCTCTCCCCCCCCCACCCCCACCCAAGCACACACAGTGTAGAATGAGCCCTGTGAAACAGAGTGATTGCAAAGTTATGGATAGGGCTTAGATCAATTCCTTTATCGGGGGTATCCCATCTCCAATCATACGTTTGAGGGATAGGGATGGAGTTATCAGTGAGACGGAAGGGTTTTCTCATCACTTTCATGAGAAACAGGTTTAAAAGACTAGTCCTGGGACTTTACAGCATGTGATGAAGAGAAAAACACTAAATGTCATCATTGTTTGCAGGATCACCTAGACATTTACTCCCTAAAGGAGACTCCAAGTAAGTGAGAATGGGGGGTTTTCTGGACGTGAACTAACCTTGGAGCCTCAGAGCTCCCTCGCAATTGACTTTGCCCACACAGGATCAGACTGGCAAGACATCAATATAAACTTTATTTGCTATGGTTGACTCTGAACACACTGCGTGTTTCCTGCTGGAATATGTGTAAATATAGGTATAAGTGGATGTACTTTTTCCTAACACTTTGCATTCAGAGACTTAAAATGTAGTCTTTCTTTCTGAAGGAATTGATTTATATGGGTGCTGTTTTACAACCCCCATCAGTATTTGTAAAGTAAAATATGTTCTAAATCTTGCAGCAATAACCGCGAAGGTCACACTGCCATTATTTTAGTCTACAGGAATTAGACTGGTAATTAAGCATTGGAACACACATTTATAAAGCATGTACTCTTTATTTTGTATGTATTTATGTTTAAAGAGGTACAGGATTTTGTATTTTGAAAATATACTTAACATTAACACTTAGAATCTTCCAGTTCATAGGAACGTTTGCAGATAAAAAAAAACCTTGAATAATTCTATAGATTTTATTTATTTTATATAGGTATGCCAGAAATCTAACTTAATGCTTATTCTGCTTTTCTTTCCCTATATGTGATATGTTCATCTTGGAAGACACGGTGATTTGGGGAACCTTAGAATGATGTAGAGAATGAGAAGGTATTCAAAAATGTGCTTTTTATGTTATTCGAGGACATAAAAAGCAACCGTTTAATTGTTTTAATGTGGATTTTTGAGTATTTCTGAGCAAAAAGTTTGCTTTATAACTAAAATTTTCAAAAGTCAATGACAAAGTTTATAAAATAATAAAACTATCAAACAATCTAAGGAAAGGTCAAATTAGTCCTAAAGTTATTTTCATGTATATAGTTAAGAGTGTATTTAGATAGCCAATATAGGCTATTTTTTCAAAGATAAGTAATTAGTTTTTCAAGTGCTTTTCTTTTTCTTTTTTTTTGTGGGGGGGGGGTTACACCAGGCGATGCACAGGAGTTATTCCTGGCTCAAGCACTCAGGAATTACTCCTGGCGGTGCTCAGGGGGCCATATGAGATACTGGGAATCAAACCCAGGTCAGCCACATGCAAGGCAAACACCCTACCTGCTGTGCTATTTCTCCAGCCCCTCAAGTGCTTTTTAAAGAAATGTGTACTAAATTTTTTTTAGTAAAATTAAGTGTAATAGTTGTATCTTTTCTAGGACCATTCTTCTAGCTAAAATTGTTACTTAGAGAGTGACATACTTAATATAATAATAAATAAATAATTCATTAATTATTATTTATAAAGTAATAAATTTATCATTTATAAAGTAATAATTACTAAATACAAAAAACACTATAGGTAATCACAAAGTAAAAGGATAAGATAATGGGCAATTATGTGACAGAATCTTTGAATCTCTGTCTGCTACTCTGACTGTGTCGATATGTCGTTCTGTCTGTCTGTCTCTCTGTCTCTCTCTTTCTCTGTCTTTCTCTCCCTCTCTGTGTTTTGGGTTACACCAGAGAGTTTCAGGAGCTACTCGGTCTTTGTGCTCAGATAACTTCTAGTGGTATTCAGGGAACAAAATAGTAGGGATCAAAACTGAATCTCCAATTTGCAGACATGAGCTTAAACCCTTGAGTTATTTTCCAAGTCCCTGAATCTTCACGTTTTTTTCCCTAGAAAATGACACTTTGTTTCTCTTTTGTCTACAGGCATTTTGCCATGTGAATAAAATATATATCTGCTTTTTATTTTATTTTTAATACATGCATTTATTTATGTTTATGTGGCACCAGTGGTTGAAATATGTTCTCACACATGTGGAATTTGTATTCAATCACTGAGCTACATATCCAGGCCCTAATATTTAGTTTTCCTCCTTTTTGTGTAGATTTTGGGCAAGAGTGATAGCATAGCAGGTAGGGCGTTTGCCTCGCACGCTGCCGACCAGGGTTCAATTCCTCCGTTCCTCTCAGCCTGGCAAGCTCCCAAGAGTATCTCGCCCACAGGGCAGAGCCTGACAAGCTCCCTGTGGCATATTTGATATGCCAAAAACAGTCATAAGTCTCACAATGGAGACGTTACTGGTGCATGCTCTAGCAAATCGATGAACAACGGGACGACAGTGCTACAGTGCAGTGCTACATTTTAATTTTTATTACTTTAAAAAAGATTATTGGGTTCTTCTCTCTCTAGCTTTTTTCTGTCTAATAGGTTTAATACAGTACTCTTCAGTTCCATTCAAGTTGCAGTGAACTGCATGCTCTCATATGTTCTCATGACTGCCTCGTATTCCATTGTGAATATAAGCCACAACTTCTTTGTCAATTTATCTGTTTCATCAATTCTTTATTAATTCATCTCTTATTTGTCATTCCTTTGAGAAAGTATCTGATTGTTCTACACTGGATATTCTATCCACACTTCAACAATGGAATTTTTTTTTCCTGTGAGACTTTTAAAATAAAGTTAAAATGATCAGAAAGCATTCCTCCAGATAAAGTTCAAAAAGCATAAGATACTTCACTAAACTTGTCTCTAACAGGACAATTACAATGAATGGGACTGATCGATAACACTGTAGCACTGTTGTCCTGTTGTTCATTGATTTGCCGAGAGGATACCAGTAATGTCTCCATTGTGAGACTTGTTGTTACTGTTTTTGGCATATCGGACACGCCATGGGTAGCTTGCCAGGCTCTGCCATGCGGGTGGGATACTCTAAGTAGCTTGCCAGGCTCTCCAAGAGGGATGGAGGAATCAAACTCAGGTTGGCTGCGTGCAAGGCAAATGCCCTACCCACTGTGCTATCGCTCTAGTCTAATAGATAGAGATAAATAGTTGAATAGGGAGATAGTTGATAAATAGCTAAATAGGGAGATAGGAAGCAAGAAGGATAAAGAAATAAATAGATACATACATAAATAGATAACATTTTAAGGCATTGTCATGTAGGACTACAGACTAAAGAAAACTAATATCTGCTATTAATGTGATTTGCTGTTAGTGATTTAGGATCTCAGGTGAGCTGTTGCTATGCTTCTACTTTGAATGTGAATACTGATGTAAGAGCTCAAAGAAAATTAAAGAGTGACTTCTCTCTTAACCTTCTTATTCAGTCCTCAAAAAGATTGGAGAGGGGTCCCCACACCAGACATACATGCTGGCCTACTCAATCTATCCATTCAAATGCTTACCATTCCCAGAATTACATTCAGATACAGACCCAGAAACAGTGTTTTGGCAAATATCTAAGAACCACACAGCCCAGGTTGACAAATAAAATGTTTTATCAAGCTTTCTTAATAGAAGTGATAATTACCACTCTTAGGACTCCCCGAATTAAGATCAAAGGAGGAAGCTGTCACAAAGAGAAAAACAAGAAAGTAAGATAAGACTTGGAGTCACTCATACCAAGATACTAGATGCTTCCAAACCCACAGTATCTGTCTCAAAGTGTGAGTGCCCTAAGAAAGGCACTGAGCTCATTTATTTAATTTCCATTCTGTTTTTACTAATTAAAATTTAATTTCAACTATAGATTTCCTGGTCTACAACACTGTTGTATTATTTTTATCATTATGATGGCATCAGACTGACATTTACTCAGGAGAAGGATGAGCACATAGTGTTCAATATTTCCTCTGATGCCAGGCAGAGTGAGGGATCTGCAGTTATGACCCAGTACATAATCTCAAAAGTAAACAATTTATCTCTACCATCCTGAAGTGACAATTTTCTCTGACACTGTGCTTTGTATTTTCATAGGCCTGTCTGAAATGGATAAAATATGTATGTCTCTCATTTCTGGTAAAAAAAAGGAAGTCAATGACTCAATATTTCTATATTTATTTATATATAAATAAATTTATGTATATATGCATTTATGTATAGCACTGTAGTACTACAGTGATGCAGTAATACAGTGATACTGTATCACTACAGTGCACATATAAATATATAAGTTTGTGTATTATGTATATATCGCACTGTTGCACTGTCGTCCCGTTGTTGATCTTTTTCCTCGAGCAGGGACCAGTAATGTCTCTATTTTGAGACTTCTTGTTATTGTTTTTGGCATATAGAATATGCCATGGATAGTTTGCCAGGCTCTGCCTTGCGGACAGATACTCTCGGGCTCTCTAAGAGGGACAGAGGAATCGAACCCGGGTCTGCCACATGCAAGGCAAATGCCCTACCCACTGTGCTATCACTCCAGCCCTACGCATATATAAATACATAAATTTATATATAATTAATACAATCACTGTATCACTGTCATCCCGTTGATCGTTGATTTTCTCAAGTAGTCTCAGTAAGGTCTCCTTTTGTCCTAGCCCTGAGATTGTAGCAGCCTATCTTTACTCGTCTTTCCCAACAGTGCTGCATTGGAGGCTCTTTCAGGGTCAGGGGAATGAGACCCATCATTGTTACTGTTTTTGACATATCGAATACACCACGGGAAGCTTGCCAGGCTCTGCTGTGCAGGTAGGATAGTCTCGGTAGCTTGCCACATTCTTAGGGAGGGAGAACTAGGCTATAAGAGGTTGAGTAGCCACAAATATGACTGCGTGCTTCCAGGAGCTTTGTTTTATAGTCTCTGTATCTTGGCTGTTGAAGGGATTACACAGCGCTGGGAGAAGTTTGTGGGTATGACTGTTTTGCAGTCTAGGAAAATGGGGGATCTGGGTCGAGGAGCCCAGTCCCAACCCGAGCAGGCTTGGAGATCTCAGCCCCAGGTCCCACAAACCTGGGTTCTTCTGCCAGTTCCTTCTTGCATAAGGATTATTTTGATACTACAGAGAAATATGTATCCCTATCAACAGTTAAAGAAATATTAATAGGGAATACAGGTGACAGTGTGAGGAAACAGAAGTAGAAGAGAAATAATATAAATAAATATGTGAATATATAAATTTAATATATCTATTAAATTCAAGATAATCAACCAAATGTGGTGTGGACTAATATAAGTGTGTGAGAACACCAATGGCCAGCTCGCTTAACCTCTGGTACTCCATAGTTGAATTGCATTCAATGCATTTTTTGAGCTTTTTCAATTTAAGAGCGGTTTATCTGGCCATAATCTCAAGGTAACTCAAAGAGTTATCTCTCTATAGACACTCAAAAACATACTAGTTAATATTGATTATGACTGCAGCTAATGAATAATCATTAGGGATAATGATCATTACATTATGTAATAATTATGTAATTATGTAATAATAATCATTACATAATCCAGCATGTAAGTTATCATACTCCCCTCTGAAGACCCCAGAAGTTCCTGATAGCTTAATGTTTAAGCAAACCTGTTTAGAACACATCATCCATGCTTGTTACCTGTGATCGCACATAGAAAGCATCAAGCGGCAACAAAGAGGCATGCTGATAAGGCTGAGAAGAGATAGAGACTGCAACGTGATCTTTTTTAGTCTGACTCAGAAACTTGTCAACACTCTAGTAAATACTCACATGAACTGATAATAATTCAAAGCCCCATATTTTACCCATTACTTCTGCCTTTCTTCTAGAGCAAAACTGAGTACTCCCCGAATAATTATTCAACTGTAAGTGGAGATCTCAGCACCATATTTATACATAGAACTATAAATTATTTATACCATATGCCATTTTAAATATGCTCTCACTTTAAAATTACATTTGGGGGCTGCTATATGAAAATAAAATAACGGTGGATTTATAGGTCGTAATAAGAGGCCAATCCTTTCTTATAATACAAGTGTTATTTATGTTGTTCCTGTTAAGGCAGGAAAGTTTCTCCATGGGGGAGGAAGCCATTGATTTCCCTCCGGGGGTCTTAAAAGTGATTTTCTCTTTCATAAGGTTGAAAAGCAACCTATGTGTACTGCTTTATGCATCCAAAGCTTATCTTCCCTTTAAAGCCCCTCAATCCCTCTACGATTTGTGCCCATGAATCTTTCCGTGACCTCTTCAACTGTGTGATCTCATGCCTCTCTGGACTCACAGCCTCGGCTCCTCTCTCTCAAGTGAGATGGGGGGGACGCAGAATAGAAACAGTCAGCATGACACCTGGGGTGGGGAAGGGGAAGTGCATACAAATACAAGAGCTGGAAAACACCCGCAAGGGTCAACGCAGCCAGAAAAGTATTCTGAAAGTGAAATATAACTGACCCACGCAAGGCATCATCCAAATGTGTATAATTCCAGCTCCTTGAAAGACAATGATCCAACCATTTCAACATGGTAAGGTCTTTGTATTAGTTCTGTGAAGAGCAAAGCAGACATTCGTGTTATTACCATAGAGTACAGAAGGTAAAAAAATAGGACTGCTGCATAGGCTAGAGAGATTTCATTAAAAGCAAATCTGATTTTCCCACTGAGTTCGGCTTAGGACTAAAAAGGGTCTTTATTTTTATTTTTTAATAATTTTTTTAATTGAATCACTGTGAGATAGATCTTTACAGAGCTGTTCATGGTTAGGTTTCAGTCATACAGTGTTCCAACACTCATCCCTCCACCAGTGTACATTTCCCAGTGCCAGTGTTCCCAGTTTCTAGCCCATCCCCCCAACCCCCACCCCATATCTTGCCTCTGTGGCAGTATGGCAGATACTTCTCTCTCTCTCTCTCTCTTTCTCTCTCTCCTTTTGGGCATTGTGGTTTGCAATACAGATACTAGATACTGAACGGTTATCTAGAATATCCCTTTACCTACTTTTAACACAGAGTTCTTGTCCAGCGTGATAATTTCCAGCCACTATTACCATATTGGTCCTACCCTCTGCCCCCCCCCACACACACACTTGTGGTTGATTTCCAACCATTGAACAGTCCTCCCAGCCCTTGTAAATAAGAGATAATAAAAGATCATGATTTTTAAGAACTGTAAAATTTCATTTAGTCTTAATTAAAATGAATTTACTCAGAATATATGAATCATGGACATAATTAACTCATCGGCTTCAAAGCTCTCAGTGGATTAAATGTCTAACCACATGTCTGGTAGCTATGAACAACTACGATCCATTTCCTTACTCAGATGTCAGCTGTGGACCTACAGACTTGACAGAGAACAGTTGGACTTGACTCCATGCTGTGACTTCGGCTCAAGCTGACTGCAGATTCCCTCATTCACCCTGCACGCACAGCTTCCTGTTTTAATCTTGGTAGATCTCAGAGGCACACATGGGGAAATCCAATCATTTAAATATGTTTTAAGACTGTGTTTATGTTTGATGCTTGCTTTCATTCTCCTGACCAAAAGCAAGTCCTATGGCCACTACGTCCATAGTACATAAGTAAAAATTGAAGAAAATATATGTGTCTAGTGAGGAAGATTCTGTAGTTATAAAAAGTGTAGTTTTTATTAAGCAGTGAAAGGAACTGCTAAACGTATACAATAACTGGAAAAATAATAAAAATAGGGGGCAGAGAGATAACGATGCAGGGAACAAGGCAATTTTCTTGTACGTGGCTAACCCAAGTTCAATTCCCCAGCACCCTTTATTGTCCCTGGAATATCTGAGTATAGATTCAGAAATAGCCCTGAGTATTGCCAAGTGTAACCACAAAACAAAAACCAGGCAAACAAACAAACAAAAAACAAAACAACAAACAACAACAACAACAAAAACACTTCACAATAAATCGTACTAAACGTTTACAAGAATATCGGTGGCACTTGTATGCAAATAATTTTACAAATATTTTTATATTTCTGTTTCATTTGCCTTCAGGTTTCTATCATGTCTTTCCAATCTCTCATATAATGAGTAAGCAATCGTATATTTACATGAAGTGTTAATTGGCATCAATGCATAGTCAGCAATTTTAGACATTATCACAGCCTCTAATAGTAGATAGAGATTTGGTTTCATTTTTGTACAAACCCATAAGTTTTTATTCTCCATTACCTCTACGTAATATCACAAGTTGGGAAGGAATCTGTCACTAGTGTTGGAAATACAGCATAGATAAAATTCACAGCTTCCATTATCCTTTTTCAAGTTTCTACACTTAGTTTTATATCTGCCTAATTCTCCTTACATCTCTTTCTGTTTTACAATGTTCCAAAGACTTATCAAACGCCTGTCACAATTTTCGCCTAGTATTCAGGCTCAAATTTTAGCACTCCATTAATTATATGTTGTGCCTACCAATGCAGCAATCTCTCTTGAATACCTACCCCATCAGACTTTGTTTCCTTTTCTCTCCTTTGGACTAATATTCACTACTCCTCATGCAAAACTGTCATTCTCAAGCATTCTCGAGCTGTTTTGTTCTTGCGCATGAGATACTCTAGAGCACTCAATCTGCTAGGGCTACTCCATATCTGCACAGAAGTTGAATTTCATGTTCTTAGTATGTTATGTGTCTTTATTTCTCCCATAACTTTTTTTAGCATGTTTATTTCATTATATGTAAACTTCACTGCAATACATCTGTTCATTACCGTTTTAATTCATGACATTCTCACAATGGAGGCTCATTTTTAGACTTAGAAACATTCCTTATTATTATTAATATTAACTGCATCTTTCCCTCTGAACCCCCTAAAGTTCATAGTTGTTACTATGATCTCTTCTCTCCTATTTCTAATTCTTAATTTCTTTCTCTGTCTTCTGAGAATGTGCTTTGTATTATCCTTGTCCACACATGGTACTGGGGCTCAAACAAACTCAGTTTAGCCACAAACAAGGAATGCAAGCACCCAAATAACTATTCTTGTTCTAAATTTGTCTGGGCTGGAGTGATAGCACAGCAAGTAGGGTGTTTGCCTTGCACGCGGCTGACCCGGGTTTGATTCTTCTGTCCCTCTCGGAGCTGGGCAAGCTACCGAGAGCATCTCGTCCACTATGGCAGAGCCTGGCAAGCTACCTGTGGTGTATTCGCTATGCCAAAAACAGTAACAAGAAGTCTCACAATGGAGATATTACTGGTGCCCACACGAGCAAATCGATGAACTACGGGATGACGGGACGACTGTGCTATACTACTGTTCTAAATTTGTCTATGTTTTGCTTGCTGTATTCCAGAGTAGGAGCTATTTCTCTACGTAGCCCTTTGGGCTCTTCTCGACTTAGAGTATCATTGACCTCTTTCCTTCTTCTTCCCTTCTCCCCATTCCTCATCCTGACCTAGACAAAGCAACTGATGTTTATCCCACACCGTGTTCCTCTGATGAAAATAAAGTGTGAGCCACAGATGGGAGCCATGCATGTAATTTTTTACATAGCTTTATTTTTAACTTAAAAAATTAAAATTATAAACTAAAAAAGGAAAAACCTAGGAAATAGATTAAAAACAGATGAGACGTGTGTATGTAATTTTTGAAATGTTAAAAATTAAAAATGGAAATCGATGAAAATAATCTAAAAATAGACCAAATGAACTTTGGTAGTATGGTTTACCGACAAGATATTTTAAACGTGTTATTTACAGTGTTTGACAATTACAATTATTTTATAGTACTTGTTAAATTAGTCTGCGAAGAAGGGTTTGTACGCTTACCTACTGCTCAAGTCCTGAAATAGTTCTTGGTGTTCTACAGAGTGAATGGGGTGTCCAGATTTGCACTGAACAACTGGTCCAGATGAGCTGCGAGTGATGAGAAGCATTTAGTAGAGTTCCTTCAACAAAAGGCATTTTCGGGGAAGAAAGGCAGCTCTGTCTCAGGAGCCCCAGCAGGACTGGACCAAAAATGTCCTTGACTCAAATCATGCACTTGGACATCTAACAGAAATAACATGTGACATAGTGAAAAATTAAAACCCAATAGCAGGCTTTGCATAAACAGTTATTTATTGCAATTAGCTGGCATATAATTTAATTTATTAAAAAAAGTCCCTCTTTCCCATCAAGAGTCAAAAATCTTCTGAAAAAGAACATTAGGTGAAGAAGATGAAGGGAATCTTTGTAAAAGTCTTCATAACACGTAAAACTCCAACTAAGCCTGAAACATGTAGTTAAGATAAGAATTGAGACTTAGTGTAGGAGGAGGGGGTGGGTGGATGGGTGGGGGGTGGGGAGGATTGGGATTCATAGTCTTGCTCCAAGTGGCTTTCTCTGGAATAATCTGTTAAAGAGATATTCCAGGCAGAAAGTCCAGAGGACAATGAAGTTCCTTCTCCATCAGGCAGAACTTGTCAGTGATATTTCAGGCAACAGCATCAAAAACGGGTATCAGGCATAGACATATGGTGTTCGGGGAGTAAAGGGAACAGAACAGAACAGGGCTTATTGATAGCTGTCCCCGTGAAGCCGGCTTCCCCAAGCTTTCGGAGATAAAGTGTCACTGCCAGATGCCCGTTGCATTGCTGAAGTGGTAATGAGAAGGCCTCTCTGTCATACCCGTTCATATTCACAGAGAATCCCAGAAAATCCTAGTGAATGACAGCTTAAAAGAGATGTGTTAAGTAAGAGTTACAGACTGTAGAGGACTTACCAAAGTAGAGATGGCTAAAGAGACTCAAGAATATTGAGCAGAACGTAATACTAAATACAGAATCAAATATAATAAATCCTTAACCTGATCCTGGAGAATGTATAAAGGGACTGTATGACAGAAAAAAAATTCATTGAAATATTCAATATCTGCTTTCCCTATGAAGAACAAATCTAAAGATGAGGGAAATGATATCAACAAATAAAATACGTTAACTAATAAAGGAAGAAGAAATCAGTCTGCCTTTCTAATACAATTTCCTCACATCAGACACTTGAATAGAGTTATGATCACTAAGTTCTCAATAAATGGGCTAGTTCTAATAAATGATATCATAAAGTGGTTAGATATTTATATAGATATGTAAAGACAAGTGAAAGATACTCATGTGCTTTCCCTAAAGGAATCAATTAAAGACGTTTTACAGCTAATTGAATAAAAAGTAAAACCCTTAAAAGTGGTCAGTTTCTAAAACATTAGAGAAGCACAAACCATTTAAATTAACAATGAGGTGCTGGAGAAATAGTACAGAGGTGAAGTCACTTGCTATATAAGTGCTCAACCTAGGTTAGAAGAGCATTCCTTAGGGTTCCTTGAACCCTACCAAGAGGAATCCTTGAGCACAGAGTTAGGAGTAAGCTCGGAGCACAGCTGAATGTGGTCCCCAAATCAGAAATAAAATAAGACAAAAATGTGACTACAAACAAAATATAACTATCACAAAAACTCAGCAAATGTAAAATAAAGAACAGAATGTTCTAAATTGCCAGATAATATACTTAAAACCCAGAAACTGACATTTTTTAATAGAAAATAAACTTGGAATAGTCAATAAGTCTAACATTACTATTAACATAGATAAAGGAAAATGTTCCATTCAAATGCATTTTACACACAAAAATAAAAGATAATAAGTTGTATGATTTAAAGGAGGTATTCATTAAGTCAAACTAAATAAATGAATGACAATGCAAGCACTAAAAGAAAAAATATATCAAACAAAACAAACAAGAAAACAGATTAATGGATAAAAGAGAACCTGACATTCAAAGAACTGATTATAAGTGATCACAATAAATATAAATGAATTGACATTCCTTTATTAAATCAAGCACTCTTCCAAATTAAAGCTAAATTATGAAAATTTATGAGAAAGAAATCATCATAGGAATTTTGGTTTGCAGAATTTATTCCAAAATAGTAATACCTAGGAAATAAATAGAACAAAATTTATAGTCAAGGATTAATTAAGTCAAGGGTGCTAATCCAAGCATAAATAGCAAAAGGTGTTTTGGGGCTATTTTTTGCTTCTGTATAAAATTATATACAGACTCCGCACCAGGGGTGCCCCAGAGTGGGTGGGTGAGAGGCCTCCCTGCCCCAAGGGACCCAGCCGTGGCAGCCGACCTCCACTACCCTGCTGACGCCACGCTCCAGGCCACTTTCCACATGCTCCAGCCGAACCTCAAGCAGGAGTGAACATATTCCTGGACCGCACGACACATCATCATAAAGGGAAATATATATATAATGTAAAACATATATTATATGTATAAATATAAATGTATATGCCTCTTGGTAAGCCACCACCCACATGGAAGAGCCTGGCAAGCTTCCCGTGGCATATTTTATATGCCAAATACAGTAACAATGACAGGTCTCATTCCCCTGACCCTGAAAAGACCGTTCAATCGTTGGGAAAGATGAGTAAGAAGAGGCTGCTAAAATCTCAGGGCCGGGATGAATGGAGACATTACTGGTGCCACTCGAGTAAATCCATGAACAATGGGATGACAATGATACAATGGTAAAATTATAGAACAAATTGAGTCAAACTGCAGTAATATTGAATAATCCACATATATCCCACTTCAGTGGCAAAAAAGAGAACAATAGTGGAAAAATTGACAATATTGAATTTACTGCCTATCCCTCTGTATTATTAGTTGGCCAAAAGCAAGAGTTACACAGTCACTTGGAATTTGTAAAGTTGGATGAATGTTCTCTTTTGAACCTCTCCTTCTTTGTGGCAAAATAGCTGTATAAGAACATGACTTGGAGTTGCAAGAACCAAATTTAGTCTCCCTATCCTAACTCCACAATGCATCACAATGTTTCACAATGCTGGAGATAACTATAATCTCATAGCTCTTATATATTAGCAAGAAACATCATCATCATCATCATCATCATCATGCCGTTGATTGTTGAATTTCTCGAGCAGTCTCAGTAATGTCTCTATTCGTCCTAGCCCTGAGATTTTAGAAGCCCTTCTTTACTCGTCCTTCCCAACAATGCTGGATTGGAGGCTCTTTCAAGGTCAGGGGAATGAGACCCATCATAGTTACTGGTTTTGGCATATGAATACACCATGGGAAGCTTGCAAGGCTGTCCCATGTGGGCAGGAAACTCTCAGTAGCTTGCCAGTTTCTCCCAGAGGGAGAAGTAGTCTATAAGATGTCTTCCGGGAGCTTCATTTTAAGTCTCTGGATGTTGGCCGTTGGTGGGATTACACGGCGCCAGGGGCAGTCCCTGGGTGTGACCGCCTAGCTACTGGAAAATAGAAAATCTGGGTGGAGGAGGCCCAGTCCCGATCTGAGCAGGCTTGGAGGTCTCAGACCTGGGTCCCACACACCTGGGTTCCTCTGCCGGTACCTTCAGGCGTGAGGCACGTCCGAACGTGTGGAGAGGGGTCCGGAGGTCTTCAGCCATGGGAGCTCTGCTCGGGGTGGGGAGGGAAGCTGGAGCCCACTCCCTCCGAGGGGCCCCGGAAAAGACAGCCAGGTGCGCAGGCAAGAGACTCTCTGTGTCATTCTCTTCCAGGAGCAAGAAACAACAAAAAACCCACAAAGAGTAAAGAAAATTACAACGTTGCTCAGCTATATTCAATGAAGAATTTCGTTTAACTCACTGTTACCATGTGACCACTGGCTGTGGGTGGGTTACGAAACCTGAGTCAGAGAAGGGCCTTCAGTACAATTTAAGGCACAGGACACGGTGGCCACTGTAATCCATGCAGCACATTCACCATTTTCATTGTGTTCCTTCAGGGTCCTAAGCAGAAAACCTTTAAAACTTCAACTTGACATCATGTTGGAAACAATTGGCCCTTGTCTGTAAGTCAAAGGTATTATAATAAAGAAAGCAATTTTGGCCAAATCTAAAAGACATTTTGAAAAACAAACTTACTGAAAAGTGTTAGTGAATTTTTGAGGGAAGAAAAAGATGATTAAATGCTGTAGGACTAAAGCCAGTCAAATATTGAAGGTGTGGATGGAAGGGCATAATTGTCAATAAAAAGATTCCAAACAGTGCACATGGATGTTCATTTTCTTTTAAGTGTTCAACTTTTGAATTTTTGCATTTTGATCATTTTATTTGATTTGATTTGGCTTTTTGGGTCATACCCAGAGATGCTCAGGGGTTACTCCTGGCTCTGCACTCAAGAATCACTCCTGGTGGTCATGGGGAAACCATATGGGATGTCAGGGATTGAACCCAGGTCAGCTGCATGCAAAGCAAACGCCCTACCCGCTGTGCTATCGCTCCGGCCCCTCAATATGCTAAATTGGAGTGATAGCACAGTGGTTAAGGCGTTTTTATTTTGTACGTGGCCGACCCAGGTTCGATTCTCCCATCCCTCTTGGAGAGCCCGATTAGCTACTGAGAGTATACCACCCACAGGCAGAGCCTGGCAAGCTACCCGTGGTGTATTCAATATGCCAAAAACAGTGACAACAAGTCTCACATTGGAGACATTACCAGTGCCTGCTCGAGCAAATCAATGAACAATGGGATGACAGTGCTACACATAGTTAAATTGAAAAGCTTCGTAATCTAGAAAGAACCATAAACCAAAATAAATGGTGATACATTGAAAACCTTACTCTAATTAAAGAGCAAAATATTTATAAATATTCAATGTGCAATTGTAAATTTCACCTCACACTTATACTGAATGTGTGAATATTATTGGATCTTGATTCATTTCTAAGCATATCATATTTCCTTAAGCACAAGGGAATTGCAGATTTTATAAGACATTTCTAAGTAGCTGTGCCTAATTACTTTGTGCTTTGTTTGTTGAAATTGTGACAATAACTTGAAGACAGTAAATTTTAAAGAGTTTAAATTTGGAATTTGACAAATCATTTCAGAGACCTACTTAAAATATTTACTCTTTTGCCACTTGTAATCATTTGATTTCTTTGAGTTTCAATTTGTAACAGTGGAATTTGAGTACATGGATCTTGGTCAATGTGCAAAGAATATAATGTTTTCCCCTTCATTAATGTTAAAGGCAAGGCTTGCAAATTTCCAAATTTCTAAGGAAACACTTTCAGGCAGTTCCCTAAAATAGGATAAGAAAACTTGTGGGTCAAATCAACTGAACTTTTCAGTCAATAAACTTTTATTGGAACACAGCCATACCCATTTATCAGCATGCTTTTACAAAGCAACTGCAAAATTTGGATCACTGTGCTAGAGATATTTAGATAGTGATACCGCTGCAGTTGCTAAAAAATCTTTAGACCCTTCATAGAAAAATGCTCTAGAAAATGTTTCTCCAGATAGAAATTAGTATTTGCAAGATTATTAAGTACCTGGTAGCAGCAAGATTTAAATCTGAAAGCATTAATAGGAAGATTCCCAAGTTAAATAATAAAAGTGAGGAACAGAAAAAAATGAAGGAGGGGCTAGAGCAATAGTACAGTAGGGAGGGCGTTTCCCTTGCACATGGCCTACCCGAGTTCGATCCCTGGCATATACCTTATGGTCCCCTCAAGCACCACCAGGAGTGATTCCTGAGTGCAGAACCAAGAGTAACTCCTGAGTATCATTGAGTGTGACCCAAAAAGAAAAAAAAAAACAGAAAAAAATGGAGGAGTAAAAGTTGGGGGGAGTTGGTAAAAGGGTACCAACTTTAAGGATTAGTAAAATCTGAGAATGAGTAAGCATTGTGGTATAGCTGAAATATGCTAAAAGAGTAGCACTGTAGCCCTGTTGTCCCGTTGTTCATCGATTTGCTTGAGCGGGCACCAGTAAGGTCTCTATTGTGAGACTTGTTATACTGTTTTTGACATATCAAATACACCACAGGTATCTTGCCAGGCTCTTCCATGTGGGCTGTGGGCGGAATACTCTTGGTAGCTTGCTGGCTCTCTGAGACGGATGAAGGAATTGAATTCGGGTCAGCCGCATGCAAGGCAAATGCCCTACCCGCTGTGCTATCGCTCCAGTCCGTGCTAAAAGAAGCAAAATTAAATTTTTTCTACCAAATAAATAAACGAGCAAGAGAACTAATGGATGGAGGCATTAATTGAATGGAGGAAATCTTACAATTTACATGCACAGTATATGCCCACAATGGATGCTCTGAATAGTATATACTTTATATGTCAATGATATCTCAATAAAACTAAATTAAAAGTAATAAAATTGTTTTAAAGTTTCTCTATGCAGCATAATTTGCTTGTTTTCTCTATACTTTCCTTGAATCATGTTTTTTAAAATGTATATGTATATTTTACACCTTTCTTTATTTTCTCTAATTGAAAATTTTTTTTATCTTTCTTTATCAAGAAATTTGAAGAATGCTCTAAGTTGGAATATTCCTGAATGTGAATCCTGCCCCCACAAAAACCCTTAGATTTTTGTTTAGGTAAGAAATAGTTTCACAGATGCTCTGTTTATCAGAGATGTGGATTGATTGCCGAAGTTGTGATAGGATTCGGGACCTGTGTCTTTGCTTTGATACAATCATGACCGGGTGAATCCTGCTCAACCAAAACTGAGTGTATTAGTGTGTTTGGACTGAAGATCAGATCTGATAATCTATTGGCATACTGACTGTTCTGAATTTAGGAATATTTCTTCTTTTCATTTGACTTAGAAGCGAGCCGAGATTAGATTGTCTATCTAAATTAATGCTCTACCATTTTAGAACTGATATCGTATAGCCTACTTCTCTCTCTGAGAGAAACTGGAAAAGTACTGGGAGTTTCCTGCCCACATGGGAGAGCCTGGCAAGGTCCCCATGTTGTACTAAAATGCCAAATCAAGTAACAATCTGGATCTCATTCCTCTGACCCTGAAAGAGCCTCCAGTATAACATCATTGGAAGGACAAGTAGAGAGAGGCTTCTGAAATCCCAGGGCTTGGACAAATGGAGATGTTACTGAGACCGCTCGAGAAATTCGACGGTCAATGGGATGATGATGATGATGATGATGATGATGATGATGACCATTTTAGAAATAGAGATGCTTTACTGGTTCATCAATTTGGCATGTTTAGATAATTCTATATATCTTCTCATTTAAACAAGCTAAAATAATGAGATTATAGTTTATCTCACTTTTATTTATGAAAAAGAAAAGACACTATAACTAGATAATCAGTATGTTACTACTAAATATATATATATATATATATTTTTAATTATAAGAAGAACTGAAGGAATAGGACAATGGGTAGGGTGCTTGCCTTGCATGTAGCTGACCCAGCTTGGATTCCTGGCACCTCATGTGGTCTCAGAGCCAATCAAGATTAATTTTTGAGTGCAGAGTCAGGAGCAAGACTGAAGCACCGCTGTGTGTGGCCTAAAACCAAAAACTATTTTATCACATTTATAAGATCACATTTGTTATTTTATTTTTGATCACGTTTAACTATTCTCTTAACAGTTTTAATACTTAATACTTAATACTCCCAGTTTCTCTTTACCATTTATATGATTGAATAGTTGCAAATAAAAATTATCTTTATCTTAGATATTATCTCTTAGATAATCATTACTTTGACCAGAAAGCAAACTCATATATACATTTTGTTTGATATTTCAGTCAACAACATCACTTAATTTTTAATATACTTCAAAAACTCACCGATTTTGTTCCAGAGACACATGCAGAGGATAGGACGGTATCCGGATCTTGATGTTAGGATTTTTGAGAATGAAAGAAAGTACTTTTGTTGGGGAACGGGATCAAAGGAATTTAGAAAGAAGTAGAGAGCTTTGCTAACAAATCTGGGCAGTATTTTATACTTTATTCAATGAACGATTTTGACTAAGTAAATATATAGTGTTCTGATTTGAGGTAGATACATATTATGGTGAATCTTACCAATTTTCTCTTGACCTTTCTTAAAGAAATTTTAAGGGAATACAAATCAGAATTAAGTCTATTATAACAATAAAAAAGAACCTTGGAAGAAGAGTTTTTCTTTCTTTTGCTCTTACTTTAAATTCATACTATGTCCTTACTCTATTTGTAACTGCTATAATTCTGAATAGTTATTTCCTGATCCCTTATATATCCCAGGAAAATTGCTTTGAGTATTCATTTTGAAATCTGTTTCATTAAGTATATAAGCCCAAAACTGTGATGAGGACCTAGATTATGCGAGGTGGTATCTGGAATCTAAGGAAAGAGTAGCAAAGAAGCTAGAAAGAACCCAGGTATTTAAAATACTCACAGTTGGTAAATCTACAGTAGATTATGAAAAGATAGCAGGTCAGGAAAGAGTGAATTTTAGAACTAAAAATTACAGAGTTCAGAGAGAAAGTTATGTTTAAAAATGGGATAGAAAGAAGTCACAGGGAAAAGATACAGAGTATATGAAAATATATGGGCGAAATTTGGCTGCGAGGCTAAGGAAATGTTTCAATATAGAAAATACTCCATTGGACACCGAGTCCGAGTCTGGGAATTCTGGTCTGTGGCTGTTCATCTGAGACTTTGGTAGTCATTAACTAAACACATTGCATGGGCTTTTGAAAGGGTTAAATAATTTCCTTGGTCTACCACTAAATACCCCAAACCCAACGCTTCAAACCAGGTCCTGTAACAAGAAGATTTCCCTAAATGAAACAGGGAAGAACCAGAATGCATACCTACGAGTAATCGATTACTCGCCAGTGAGTTTTAATTGGGATAGAAATTAAATTAAATCAGTCATTCTTTTGGCAGCTCTTCAATCCTAAGCTAGCTAAGCTTGCAGAACTTTTGATAAAACAAAATCTTTTCAGTCCACTCCACAGAGGGAGACCCACTCTCCATTTGTCAAGCACCCTAATTGTGGGCGCAAAACGGAGATATCTAAGTGGTCAGCCTGCTGATCTGTTGATAATTTTATATCCTGGAAGTCAGATTTTATGATCTCACTGTCAAAAGCAACTGGCCTAATCTGAAGATATCAAAACATCGGAGGCTCCAGGCGGCGGCAGTCACTTGATATATCCCCACTCTAATTTTTGGTTTTTGTTCAGGTTGATGGAAAAATGTAAATGTAGGTTTGGATATCAGGATGTTAGCACGACCCGAGGGGAAAAAGGGTCGTTTTCTTTGTAACTTGGCAGGACTGAAATGGCCTCTTCTGACATCATGGGTATTTTTAATGAAATATTAATGACTCTGATTTTAATAGGAATTTCAGCACAACCTAAATTAAGCCATTGGAAAAGGGATATGGTCCCGTTAAGAACAGTAAAACGGTAAGCCCCCTTCCTGAAGAGTAGCTGTGGGCAGTTAAAATGACAATCAATTTAACCAGGCCATATTGCTTTGTAAGTCTCTGAAGTGTGAAGTCCCAGCAAGCCTGATGTATTTCATTTTAATTTCCTTTTGGACAGAGCTATGGTTAGTGGGGGCACCGCACACACAAAAGGAAAAGAAAAAGCTGTGCAGAAGAGGAGGAAATTATTTAACCCTTTCAAAAGCCCATGCAATGTGTTTGGCTAAGTCAAGGAAAATAAGCAAGGTTACCTTTTCCCTTTTGTTTTTGAAGAAAATAAAAGTGGTTTGAGTGCCATATATGATGCCTATTCTGAAAGGCCGTTTCTATTAGAACATGCAAGCGCTTCATCCTTTTAAAATAGTTTTTGTTTAAGAAATAGATGGTTCCAAAGGAATTCTTTTGTTTCTCTTTCTTTATGGTAAGAAAAAAAAATATCGCAGGGCTATTTTTTTCCCCAACTCTTGTGGGAATTAAGTAACATAGATGGTTAAGTTACTGACATGTTAATTTTATATCCTAGAAATCAGACTTCAAGAAAGTCAACTTTTGAAGTTTACCAGTTGGAGATGTTATAATATCTTATAAAGGTTGGGCAAATATTTGTGTAGATCACTGTCACTGTATCACTGTCATCCTGTTGCTCATCGATTTGCTCAAGTGGGCACCAGTAACATCTGCATTGTGAGTCTTGTTGTTACTGTTTTAGGCATATCAAATACTTCCTGGGTAGCTTGCCAGGCTCTGCCGTGTGGTCGGGATACTCTCAGTAGCTTGCCAGCTCTCCAAGAGGGACGGAGGAATTGAACCCGTGTTGGCCATGTACAAGGCAAGTGCCTGACCCGCTGTGCTATCGCTCCAGCCCTAATGTGAAGGACTTTTCTTGAATTTAAGTTTCCAACACATGGGTTGTTCAACTACCTGCACAAGTTTCTGTGGATCTGTTTTGTTCCGGAGCAGCCAGCGTGGAGTTCTGCACTCTTTCAGTACAGTTCAAAGAGAGAAGGCCCGCTTTGACTTTGATTAGCTTCGACACAAATTTAGAAGTTGATATTGCTAAAGTCATTTTCTCTCTTTTGGTTTCATTTCTTATTCCGAAAATGAAATACTGGGACGAATACTCAATGCAAAACAGTTTGTGAGATTTTCATGTGTTCAAGTATCAACTTTAAATGAAATAAAGTATTACTTCTCCCCCAAAGCAAATGTTGCTATATGAATGACATTTTTAACTTTAATGCAAGTTGAAAGGTAGCTCTCCATATAAAAGCTATCCAGAGAAATAATATATATTTATCCTAGGTCTATCTTCACAGGGAAACATAATAGTGGAGTGTGCTGGCTATATCTATCCATAAAGAATGGAAAGGATAACTGCATTCTTTTAATAAGAACAGCATATGTCAGCTCATAATTTAATGACATTTCATCAAGTGAACATTTCAAGACTAGGTTTTGACAATGGACTCACCTGCTCAAAAACATCTGATGACTTACAAGTGTGCTCAGATTCAAGACCAGGTTCCTTTCCTGTTTTGACCTTCAAAGATTTTATCTGAACCTTAACTTGCATGCTCAATGCATTTACCGAATATTGCCAAACAGCACTTCTTTTGTCTAGTTTTGTTTATGCTCCTGCTTCTCCAGGGAATTATGTTTTCCTGATAGAGGATGCCAAAATCACCCTAGTTCTCACATCGAAAGCAGGTTTTCTCTCTTGTGTACACTAATTGATAGAATCTAATTCTTTATGCCCCCAGCCCCCATGAAATCTCCTAAAATCTGATTTAGGAGTCATACGGACTTGGATTTAAACACTAATCCTACTCATTCCAGGGGAGTAACCTAATTAATTCCCCCAAGTATTGTGAATGAACATGTTAGTGGTATTCTTTCCAAATATATTATACCTCGATTACTAAACTTCTCTTCAAATGCTTCTTTTACATGGTAATGGTAAATATTGAAAGAAAAATGGCAAAAATGAAAAATGTTCTTCTACTGGTTGCTACCTTGTGGTAATAGTTGGTTAAATGTCATTTGGGAGAGGCCAATAACAAAAATGGTAGTAATTCAAATATATGAGCTTTAAAATTATTCTGAAGAAATAAATGCAATATAAAGTGAATACTTGGTTAAATTACTTTTTATGTCCCACAGATAATTTTAGATAAAATATGAAACACAAATGTAAAACCATATAACTTTAGTATAGAAAAAAACTCAGTTTGACTCAGCTGTTTTTATAAAGTCAATTTAACCTGACTTTAATAAGTATCACTGTATCACTGTCATCCAGTTGTTCATTGATTTGCTCGAGCGGGTGCCAGTAACATCTCCATCTGTCCCTGATGCATGCTAGTGTAGCCCGATGGCATATTGGGGACTCCTTCAGGATCATCGGAATGAGGACCATCATTGTTACTGTTTTTGGCATATCGAATACCACAGGTAGCTTACCAGGCTCTCCCATGCGGGCAGGATACTCTCGGTAGCTTGCTAGACTCTTCGAGAGGGATGAAGGCATTTGGGGCAGCCTTTAATGGCCTTTACAGGTGTTCCCAGTCTACCGAATATAAGCTCTTGGTTGACTGGAAAAAGATAAGTAACATCTTATACATCTTAAATTTAAATGAAAAAGATACTCTCCAGTTATAGCAGGTATCAGAAGGCCAATGATGTCTCCAAGGAGCAAGGTTACTTAATCTCGTCATCTTCATGCTTTTAACTTCATCCTCAAGCTAAATTCCTTTGGCTTTAGGCGAGTTGTTACATAATCCTAAGCATCAGAGGCATTTTAATTAGACATGACCATGGTTAGGGGTTAATGGAGACAGTAGAAGAAAGTTGGTATACTCCTAATATACATCTAATTTTTTAAAAATAATAACATGAACTAATTAATATCCAAATAACAGCCTAATTTCTGTCTTCTTTTGCAGAAGTATCGGGAAAAAAATTCCCTAAAATCTTGAATTCTCCTTGTCGGAACAGGACCAGGTACCCAGTTAATATGCAGATAGAGTGAGAAAGTCACATGACCGTGATGTCTGTGGATTCCTTAAGAATTGTCAGAAACTTGAGCTGGGGATTGAACTATTGATCTAAGGAGCATAGAAGTGTTTAAAAGACTAAACAAGAAACATTTGGGTAGTAAAATCTGAACTAGGAAACTCATATAACTGCATTTTAAAAATCTATCTCATCTCCATGTGAATTGATATAGATATACAATATTATATCACATCGTTTCATTATTGTGTGTACACAGATGTTTTGTTTGTTTCTGTGTATGAAAAAGAACAGATACATTCTCCCAGAACCCATATGCACACATGTGAGAGCACAGTTTACGTATAGTTTTTGTGCTGCTTTGCAATGAGTGATCTGCGTATTGGGACTGGACTTGGCCCTCAGCAGAGATGAACCGTGTACTCTAAGTCTATAATATTTTGTGTCTCCATTGCAAACAGCTCATTCCCTTGCAAAACTAAAGTTTCTTTCCCATAGGGATCTTGTCTGTATGGTTTGTCACCAAATATCTAGCATTTGGCTTGGAGTATGACACAAGGCATACTTGGAGTATGACATGGTGCTGAGAAAAAAAAATGACCCACTTTATCTTTTAGAACAGATTTAAACATGCACATGTTTTCTTAGAGTTTTGCTTCCCTTGACACCTGTTATAATAATACTTAAAATAATCTGTGCAAGATCCTACCCTCTCATTAACATTGATCCAACAAGACTAATACTTATTTGGGTTGATTATCCTTTTTGTCTTTACATCCTTAACAATGAACACAATGCTTGAGATGCAATTAATGCTTTCTCATTCTCCTTGCCTCCCTCCTATCTCTCTCTCTCTCTCTCTCTCTCTATATATATATATATATATATATATATATAAAATGTGTGTATGCATACATGTTTATACACTATCCCTGTATCACTGTCATCCCATTGCTCATTGATTTTCTCGAGGGAGCACCAGTAACGTCTCCATTGTGAGACTTGTTGTTACTGTTTTGGGCATATCGAATACGCTACAGGGAGCTTGCCAGGCTCTGTTGTGCAGGCGGGATACTCTCGGTAGCTTGCTGGGCTCTCCGAGAGGGAAGGAGGAATCGGACCTGGGTCAGCCGCATGCAAAACAAATGCCCTACCCGCTGTGCACTATACATACATAAACATAACTTCTTTCCCCAGAGAAATAGAACAGTGGGTAGGGGTTTGCCATGTACTAGGTCAAACCAGGTTTGGTTTCTGATATCAAATATGGTCCCCCAAGGTGCCAAGAATGATTTCTGAGTGCAGAGGCAGGAGTAACCCCCGAACACCGCTGGTTGTGGCCCCCAAACCAATATATATATATATATATATATATATATATATGTGTGTGTGTGTGTGTGTGTGTGTGTGTGTGTGTGTGTGTGTATATACATAGATATACATATATATGTTTATGTACTGGAGCGGTAGCACAGGGGGTAGGGCATTTGCCTTGCATTGGTCAACCCAGGTTCGATTCCTCCGTCCCTCTCAGAGAGCCCGGCAAGCTATTGAGAGTATCCTGCCCGCATGGCAGAGCCTGGCAAGCTATCCGTGGCATATTTGATATGCCAAAAATAGTAACAACATGTCTCACAATGGAGACGTTACTGGTGCCCGCTCGAGCAAAATCGATGAACAACGGGACGACAGAGCTACAGTGCTATATATGTATATATATATATATACACACACATATATACATATACCATTTTAATAGATTGAAAAATATTGTGTTCCCTATATGTATACTGAACTTCACACCATAACTAAGTCAGTCAAATGTATTTTTGCAAAACAGGATGTCAAGAATTTGAAATGAAATATACAGTTAGAAGTTGAGTTTCTCGGCATGTTTGACTTTGTCGCTTTAAGCAAGTAACGAGGTAAAGAATGATTCTGAATAATGCCCTCACAATCCGAGGTTCTGTATTTTCCTTCTTTGTTAACCCCCAACCCTGTTATTGAAATGGAAACTTAACCTGACATTTTTTGCAAGTTTTTTCTCTTTTTTTATAGTCTAAAGGTTAATGAGCTGTGGTGTGGTTTAGGGCTGCGTGCGCTAAGCTAGCACCTAATATGTTAAGTGGGGCGTGATTCAAGCCTTCCCAGAAAAGGGGTCTCCAAATTTCAGGTGGGGGGGAGGGAAGACAAGAAGGGAAGAAGCCCGCCCCACATGCTGATGCTTTAGCACCAGAAATGTGGTCCTGGTCAGAATGCAATGCTATTTGGGACATTTTATACAAGCTGCTCTCCGGGGGGACATAAATTTCCTACATTCCATTTCAAGAGGTGCTGGGTTATAGGTTATTGACCAGTTTAGAGATTTATAGCTGGAGTCAGTAATTGTTAAGGAAAAATGGCTTGACAATTTTATTATAGTGGAGGCCTGCTGGAAAAGTTAAATATAGGTTTGCCTAAGCGCTAACTTGATCTTAGTCCTAAGCATGTCTCTGTGTCTATGAAAAACTCAACTTAATGAATTGAAAGTAAAATATGCAATTAGAAGGTAATTTTCTTCTATAGATGATCCGAGGTAAGCATAGAAATATAGATAATTATAGATAGAATTTTATATTGTTAAGCATATATACTTTGATATACGCTTTCATTTTCATGGTCTTAAAAACACACACGTGGGTCACATGAATAAGACTTCTTAATGCATCTGCATAAGGATAAAGGCACTATCATAACAAACCAAAATACTGACAAGTAAATCTTCTTTTGACAATGAAAAGTTGTTAACCTGTTTCAGCCTTTAGCACTGCAGAAGAATAGAAAGGATAATACAATAATGAGAATAAACTACTATTTACTATTAAGTCCATACCCTGCTTTTGTTCTGCTTCCATCAATTACCCACCTGATTGTTAGCATTTAAAAGCCTGGAAAAATGTAGTTTTAAAAATCTACATATTTCTTTAAAAGTAGTATTACTAGGGAACAGGGAGATAGTATAGTGGGTAGGTTATTTGCCTTATACATGGCCAACCTGGGTTTGATCCTTGGTACCCATAAAGTTTTTTAGCCCACCATGAATGCTCCCTGAGCACTGAGCCAGGAATAAGCCCACAGCACTGCTAGGTGTACCCTCCTCCCCACAAAAAAGTAATACTAGAATTTTTATTATAATCCTTATTCTTTTAGATGGTTAGCACTGCACTATAGCACTGTCATCCTGTTGTTCATCGACTTGCTCAAGTGGGCACCAGTAACTCTCCATTGTGAGACTTGTTGTTACTGTTTTTGGCATAATGATATTGCCACAGGGAGCTTGCCAGGCTCTGCCAGGTGGGCGGGATACTCTTGGTAGCTTGTCGGGCTCTCTTAGAGGGACGTGTCATTGAACCTGGGTTGGCCGTGTGCAAGGCAAACACCCTACCAGCTAATTTGGTATTTAGTTTATAATCATTAGTTTGATGTTTTATAATTATATCAAGTGATATAATTATAAAATTATATCATTGCAGCAGCTATGTGTACCTGGGTTGAGAACTCAACATGAGGAACGACTTGGCGCCAGAACTATGCAGGAGGAAGAGAGCAGCAAGGAATGCCTTCAAGAGCGTTGAAGTAGTGGTTAAGAGGACAAAGAACCTCCGGCTCCAGGCACATCTTTTTGACTCCACCGTTCTTCCTGCACTAACATACACCTCAGAGACCTGGGCCTTACACCAACAGGTTGAGAACACTATTCGGGTATCCCAAAGAGGAATCGAAAGAGCCATCCTAGTATCACGTCTCACTCAAGTGAGAGTAGGAATCCAGAGTTCCGACCTCCATTGACCTCCCTCCCACATACAAGGGACGCTGTGGTGCATACCTCCTCGTCCTGGCCTCACATGTTGGGGGAAAAAGCAGCTGAGATAGAGAAGGGAACACCTAGTAGAGAATGTTGGGAGGACCCACTTGGGTTGAAAGCTTTGTACCGAAAGTAGTCTATAGACTGAACATGATGGCCACTCAATACCTCTATTGCAAACTACAACATTCAACAGGAGAGAGAACAAAAGGGAATGCCCTGCCGCAGAGGCAGGGTGGGGTGATTATATAGATTATCACAAGTAATCCGTGCTCCCCTCAAGAGACCAACCAACTTTTCTATGTCATATTTCACTGAAAAATCTGGGGAAAGTTTTATCTACCATATATTTCTCCCAGTTTTGATTTTTCAAGCTACTATTGATTTTCTAGGTGGTTTATAGGGCAATAGGTACAACAGCGTTCCATAGCATGCCCCCATCCCTTTTGTTAGCAAAAGATGGAACCTACAGAAAAGAAAAATCAAGGATATCCTTCAACGTTTTAAGCTGGGAGGAAAGATGGGGCTCATATTGGAAACTTAGAGCATTTCTACAAAACATAACTCCCCTGATGCAGAGAAACAACCTGGATAAAACCTAAGCTCATTTTAGTGCTCAAACAGCAGCCAGAATGTGGTGACAACACAAATGCCCAGTGATAGATGATGGATAAAGAAACTGTGGCTTATACACACAATGGAAAACCACTGTACTCTAACAAAGGAAATTTTGCAGTTTGCTGCAATGTCTTTTATAAATGGAGGGTGTTCTGTTAAGCAAAGTAAACAAGAGGAAAATTAAAAACTACTCAACAATCTCATGTGGCCTATAGAATATAGACAACATAAGACAATGGATAGTTTCAAATGATGACAATGTGTGTCCTTGGGTTACACGATTCACATTACCAAGCAGTGGTGGGAGGACCAGTGGGCATAAAGATGATCATTAGAGGTGATACAGGGTCAGTGATAGAGGGTTTGGACACTTCGTTGTGGTAATTTTGTGCATCAGTGACAAACATTGATGTAATTGTAGCCATGCTACCTAACTATACTAAAACTAATAATAACAATGTGTGGGCCGGAGAGATAGTAGGAAGGCAGGCTGGTCCACCTGGGTTTGATCTCTGATATACCATACAGTCCCCTGAGTATTGCTAGTAGCTATCCCTGAGTGCAGAGCAAGAGAAAGTCCCAAACACCTCTGGTTGTGACCCTTAGACCCCCGAAAAAGAATAAAATAATATAATTTTTTTAAAGGGCTGGAGCGATAGCACAGGGGGTAGGGCATTTGCCTTGCATGCAGCTGACCCGGGTTTGATTACTTCAACCTTCTTGGAGAGCCCAGCAAGGTACAGAGAGTATCCCGCCCACCTGGAAGAGCCTGGCAAGCTACCTGTGGCATATTTGATATGCCAAAAACAGTAACAACAAGTCTCAGAATGGAGATGTTACTGGTGCCTGCTCAAGCAAATCTGTGAGCAATGGGATGACCGTGATACAGTGATCCAGTGAAACAGGAAAAGAAAAAGAAACAATCTAAATAAGACCTCAGTAGAAGTCCACTCTCCTCTCTGCCTGCTCACTTCTTATCTACATCCCTAGAGAAAGAAAAAAGCTAAAGAAGGAGAAACAGAGAGTATGGTCATCAGGACCACACCTTTGGAAACAAAGGCGTTTGACAAAAGTCCAGGAAGAGTAAAAATAAGGATATTTTGCTTCACAATCACCTTTGCTTAATAAAGATATATACTTTTTATGGGAAGAACATTATGTTTATGATTACTCCAGAAAAGAGGTATCAAATGAATCCACCAGTTCTATTTTTTTTTATAGGGCTGCATTGGTGGGACCAGGTAATGCTATTGACAAATCAGATTAACAATGATTTTACAATGATGTATCACTTCACTAGTATCACTTGTCATCCCGTAGATCTTCGATTTGCTCCAGCGGGCACAAGTAACGTCTCCATTTGTCCCTGTTGCATGCTAGTGAAGCCCAATGATATCTGCTTTTTCCAGGCACAGGTGCTCATCTTTCTTAACGCTGACGTATTGGCTCTTTCGGTGACAGGTGAATGAGGCCAATTGTTGTTACTGTTGTTGGCATATTGAATACGTCATGGGTAGCTTGCTAGGCTCTGCCATGTGGGCGGGATACTCTCGGTAGCTTGCCGGGCTCTCTGAGAGAGACGAGGGCTTTTAGGGCGGCCTCCAATCGACCTTAGAGGTGCTACCATGGTTCACACCAAATTTAAACCTATCAAATATGGTGCGGGAATAACAGGTATTATGTGTCTTATGGTGTGTTGCGTGGCCGCTTTGTGGCCGCGCAGTCCGGAGAGCAGCCTGGAGTGTGGCGGTGGCTGGGTAGTGGATGTAGTGGGGGTCGGCCAGTGAGGTATTTATCTTGGGTAGAGTGGGACGTCTGGGTTGGACCCCTCCCTCAGATGCCGGAGACTGGAGGAGGCAGACAGGGGATCTTGTTTCCAGGTCTCGTTGAACCTAGAGGTTCAAGGTTGCAAAGTTCTGCTTACCTGGCTTTGCGGGGCTTCACTCGTGCATGAGGTTCGGCCCAAGTGTCCCGAGAGCGGCCTGGAGCTTGGCAGTGGCTGGACAGTGGACCAATGCTGTAGGGGAGGTGAAATGATGGTGGGGTTGGTGTTGGAATATTGAATGTCTGTAACACATCATCATGAACAATTTTATCAACCACAATGTTTATATAAAGTATACAGGGAAAATTGAAAAAAATTAAAACAAAGTAGAAATTTTAAAACTCAGATTAACACAGACTTTGAGAAGGATGAAAAATCAGATTATTGCACTGACAAATATTTTAGTCTCACTAGGGAAGCCGAATAGTAAAATTATGGCAGATATTTCTTTTTTTTAAATTTTATTGAATCACTATGGGATAGTTACAAGCTTTCATGTTTGGGTTACAATCACACAATGATCAAACACGCATCCGTCCATCAGTGCACATACCCCACCACCAATATCCATGGTACACCCCTCCTTTCCCACCCTCCCCCTGCCTCCATGGCAGACAATATTCACCATACTCTCTCTCTTCTTTGGGGCATTATGGCTTGCAACATAGACATTGAGAGGTCATTATGTTTGGTCAATTATCTATTTTTGGCACATATCTCCCATCCCCGACTGATTCCTCCAGTCATCATTTTCTTAGTGATCCCTTCTCTATTCCGTCTGCCTTCTCCCCTCCGCTCATGAATCAGGCTTCCAGCTATGGGGCAATCCTCCTGGCCCTTGTATCTACTACCCTTGGGTGTCAGCCTCATGTGATATTATTCTATACTCCAAAAATGAGTACAGTCCCTCTATGTCTGTCCCTCTCTTTCTGACTCATTTCACTTAGCATGATACTCTCCATGTCTATCATTTATAAGCAAATTTCATGATTTCATCTCTCCTAACAGCTGTATAGTATTCCATTGTGTAGATGTACCAAAGTTTCTTTAACCACTCATCTGTTCTAGGGCACTTGGGTTGTTTCCAGATTTTGGCTATTGTGAGCAGTGCTGCAATGAACATATAGGTACAGATGTCATTTATACGGTGCTGTTTTGCATCCTTGAGATATATTCTCAGAAGTGATATAGAGAGGTCATATGGAAGCTCAATTTCTAGTTTTTGAAGGACTGTCCAAAAATATCGCAGATATTTCAATGATCAGTTTCTAAGGTCAAAGATAAAATCAAGAAAACAAAATGATAAAATCAAAAATAACCATAGATGATAAACTTTAGTTGAGATGTCCAGAAAGATCCTTCAGATGATTTGATTTACTGAGCAAAGACTTCACAGGTGAGAAAAATACCAGCATTATCAAAAGAAAGTCAGCAATAAAATATTTAATGTATATTCTATGATAAAGCCATTGTAGAAATGGAACCATTATAGGAAATGGTCTGAGTTCTTGGTGAGATGTGAATGGGAGCACAGCTTGTTGCTGCCTCTTGAGGTAAGGATAAGTCCTAAAGATTGGTGGCCAAAAATGAGTCTGGGCAGTTGAGCAACTAAGGTCATTTAGCTGGCAGACAAAGTTTATGATGTTAATGTCATTGTAAGTTTAATAAGAATCATTGGAAACTACTAAGGGTTGGTGTGATTTATGGCTACTGAGTGAAGTATCTAAAGAGCATAGCTGTGATAGTATAACTTCATACCTCTATTTTGGTAGAAGGCCCTGTTACTACTATACCAGATAAAGGCACTGAAATACAAAGCAAAACGATCTGGAGAGAGGCATCTACTGGCAATTTCAGCATTTGGCAGAGTGTCAGAACCCAACAGATGAGGTGCTTACAAGATAGAGCTGGGTATAAAAACCTTAACTTCCTATCTTCTTTACTCACTCTCCAATTTCCTGTCATATGCTCTTGATCCCATCCAAAAGGGTATATGTTGATGTAATTCTTATATGGTTCTTACTAAGCAGCCTAAAAGCTTACTAGTCAACTACCAAAAAAATGGGGGAGAAGGGGAGTATATTCCTAAGCTGCACAATTATCGGAAACACATGCGCATAACTTCAAGGTTTAATGTAATTCCCATTAGCCTTTTAAAAAATATCCTAACAGGTAGGTCTTCCCAGCAAGATGATATGAGTTGTTAGACGGATTGTATAACATCATTGGTCCTTACACATGGTCCTGATATCTATGCTAGTAGCTATGCACTGGTAGATATGCATCCTGGGAAGAAATGAAGGTGTGTGTGTGTGTGTGTGTGTGTGTGTGTTTGTGTGTGTGTGCGCACATGAAATGAGTTGTGTCATGAACTTACAGGACCAGGCAATTTCACACTTGTCACTTGTCATCCCACTGATCTTTGATTTGCTTGAGCAGCACCAGTAACGTCTCCATTCGTCCCGGTCGCATGCTAGTGTAGCCCAATGATATCTGCTCACTCCAGGAACAGGAAGAGCCTCAAACTGTTCATTCAGGGTTTTGACGAAGAAGTCTGACCATCCCGTTGGTGGGTGGCCATGTGGTCTTTTGACGTCCCGTGGAATCCAGTCAGTAACAGCTCTAGTCCAGCAGTCGTCTCTGAATCACACTACGTGTCCGGCCATCTGAATTTTGATTCCTTGGCAAACAAGACAGCATCCCTGATTCTTGACCATTGATGGATGTCAGAACTCAGGATTCCTTCTTTCACTTGAGTGAAATGTGATACTCCAAGCATAGCTCTTTGGATTCTTCTTTGGCATAGCCGAATAGTGTTTTCTTCCTGTTTTTGTAAGGCCCAGGTCTCTGAGGGGTACGTTAGTGCAAGAAGAATGGTGGAGTCGAAAAGATGTGCCCGGAGCTGGAAGTTCTTTGTCCTCTTAACTACTTCTTTGATGCTCTTGAAGGCGTTCCACCTGCTCTCTTCCTCCTGTGCAGTTCTGGCGCCAAGCCATTCATCATATTGAGTTATCGACCCAGGCACACATAGCTGCTGCATTCGGAGATGTTCATTCCATTGAGAGCAAATGGAACGTCAGGAACTAGTTCATTTTTCATGAACACTGTTTTGCTGAGATTCAGATGCAGTCCGACCTTTCCACACTTGAGGTGGAAGTCAGCCAGCATTTGTACCGCTTGGCTAATATTTAGTGTTATTAGAACGATGTCATCAGCAAAGTGGAGGTGGTCTAGTTGCCAACTGTTTATCTTCACTCCCATTCCTTCCCATTCCAGTAGTTGCATGACATTCTCGAGGGTGACACTAAGAGTTTTGCTGAAATGGTATCACCCTGCCAAAACCCTCTCTTTACGTCAATGATCACTTGTAGAATGGTGAGATCTTGGTGGTGAATCCGTAATACAGCTTGTGGAGGATCTTGATGTACTTAGTTTGAACGCCCTGTTTGACTAGGGCTTCGATGACTGATTCAGTTTCAACAGAATCAAAGGCCTTCTTTAAATGGATGAGAGTTAGACAGAGCGGCATCTTGAACTCTCAGGAAACTTCAATGACCTTGGTCACCGTGTGGATATGGTTGATTGTACTGAATCCTTTTCAGAACCCAGCTTGCTCACATGGTTGTTTTTCATCTAGTGTTCTGCCTATTCTATTCAGGATGACTTGAGTGAAAAACTTGTAGACGATGTACAACAGGCAGATTGGGCGATAGTTGCCAATATCGTGGATATCTCTCTTCTTGTACAATAGAACAGTCTTGCTGGTTTTCCATTGGGACAGAATCTTGCATTAGGACAGGTAGCGTGTGAAGAGCCAAGCCAGTGTATTGACGAGTACTGGTGGCAAATTCTTCGGGTGTTTGGGTCTGACCTTGTCTGGACAGGGTGCTGTACGTGTCTTTACTGATGCAATGGCGTGTGAGATTTTGGAAGAGAGGACATTGGAAACTGTAAAAAACATCCTCAGGGGATGACCTGGGTAGGGCCCCATCAGCTCTCCCCTTCAGCAGACACCAGGGTTTCGGGGGTTCTGTCCTGGGACACTCGCCCAGCTGGGGTGGCCTGGGCAGAAGAAGGAGGAAACGGGGTGCCAAGCTGGTTCATTGATCAGTTGCCGTTTATTCCATTCTCTCCACGCGCCTGTTCCAGTCTCTCTGAGCTCCCCATTTCTCCTCTCTCTCTCTCCCCCAGCACTCTTCCTCCCTAGCTCCTCATTCCTCCATCCAGCTCTCTGGATTCTCCTCTCCACTAGTCTCTCCCCCCTACTTTTCCCTCTCCACCTTGCCCTCTAGGCTACACACAGTCTGGTAGCCAAATCAACATAAGAAATCACTTCCTGAGGGCCCACCAGTTTCAAAGGAAACACCACCTGGGGGCATTCCAAAGCCTTTCCTGACTGCCAGCACGCAAAGTACCTCTTAAGGAGTTTTTCTCCTTTCCTCAGTCCAAAAACTCCATCAACATCTTAATACTAGATATTTTTGTATGGACACAGTAAGAGATACATTGAGGCTTGTAGGGCATCTCTCCTGGGTCTTGCCACAGACTCAGACTACAGCGCTCAGGCCAGATTAATCATTCCTAACCCTAGCAGGGTCCGAATCTAGTTATTACTTTTTGGATCATGACGGTATTTGTCCATGACCAAGCTCTCAACTTATAGTTAAGCATTAGGCACTTTGGCCAGGCCCATCTCGATGCTAGGGTAGCACATAACTTACCGCTTGCCCTGGGTCTGTCCTGTCCCTTGTCCTGACCCTGCTTTTGGGGTGCTAGGAAGTAAGGGCAGCTGAGGCTAAGGAGAGAACAGATGTCTAGGTGGCAAATAACATGTAGAGTCAAATGACTTCCAGGTTACAAAGCATAGCATTTGCTACAGTCTTCCTGTGCCCAAAGAAAAAGACGTGGCTCTGAATAAACTATGCAAAGGACTCAAGGAGAAGAGAAAAACAATATTTTCAAGTCAACAGAACACAAAGAAAGAAGTTACCAATGAACACAGAGGAAAGTTCCCAGTAAACGTAAACTACCTGACGCTATGTTATCCTACAGGGAACAATATATCCATCCTGTGGAATTTGGTATGTGGGCAGGTGGACGTGGCTGTCGAAGAGATCCGAGTAGAAGTTGTGAATAATCTTCTCCATTGCCCTTCTGGAAGATGTGATAGATTCATCAGGACATTGGAGGGCAGTAATCTTGGTCTTGTAGTTGGCGAAGGACAAGTGAGTGTTGCAAATTCTTTTCCCGGCTTCTGCTGTATCAGCCAACACTGCTGCTCTTCTCTCTTTGAGGTCTTCCTTTATCGCTTCTTTGCACAGCTTTGTGAGCTCGGATGTTAGCTTGTGGTTGCCTGAGGCTCGTGCCAAACCATTTTAGAGAATGAGCTTGAGAGTTTCCGAAGACAGGCGTCTGTTTGGATCAGGCAACATTATTGACCAGGCAACAACATTATTGCAAATTATCTCTAGCTTCATCCAAAAAATAAAAATGGAGTGCTTTTTTTCATCATTCTGCAAAGTTTCTGAGTAAATTGATATAAAGGTGACAATAACTGCTAAAATAAACAACAAACAACTGGGGATTAAAGAGCTATCAACAATGGATGTTTATCATCAAATAACTCAGGATGCCTGGTAGCTGAAAAAGGGAAAATATTCCAACACAATGTCTGACTTTTGGAGACACAGCCCTCAAAATCTAACTCCTCCCACTATAACTGTCATAAGAAATAGTCCTGGCTAATTGAGCTACTTTTAGAGTTTTAAGAAAATGCACCGGATTTGGAATTCTTGAAAACTACTTTAAATTGGGTGCTTTTAAATAAACAAAAAGACTACTTTTCAAATCTCTAATGGATGGAGAAACCAACATCAAACTTCCATCAAATGGAAAATCCTGTGTCTGGTGAGAATCCGCTTTCTTTTCCATAAATCACCATTTCTAAGTTATATAAGGATCTCTCTTATACAGATACAATTCTACGATTTAAGATTTCCGAATCAAGTTGAACTGAAGGCTTGAAAACTAAATCTTGATGCAATTTTATGAACTTATCACCTCCCAGGCACCCTCACTTACAAATACCGTCACACTGAATTTCCACACAAATGGGTCAATATAAGGCTCAGGTGGGCACACATTTTCAGTCTGTGGCAGCTTCACTTAAAATGTTAAGTTCTGGCTTGCTCTTCAAACCCTTGCTTCCCCTTGAACAGTATCTTGCTTGCTTGGCTCGATGTCTCTTTGCTTGCTTGCTCTTTTTAACTTGTGTTCTCTATTTTTGACACAGGTAATGGAACCGTTGAGGGGGAGGTTGGGTGTACTAGAACCATGCCTGGTGGTGCTCAGGGCTTGTTGCTGACTCTTGACTCAGGGATCACTCCTGGCCAACTCAGGGAATCATATATGGTGCCAAGGATCGAACCCTGGTCTGCTGTTTGCAAATTAAGCACCTTCCCCTCTGTACTATTGCTCTGCTTTGCTTGTGTATTCCCTCAAACATATAATTATTTCCTTCTCCTCCCCTCCCCAAGTTTTCGTCTTTCTTAGTAAGTTTTGTTCAATAAAATCTATTCACTATATAAGAAGTTCAGTATACAAAACCCTTGCAAGCCGAGTGTGTTTCAGCAGGCCAAGGAATAGATGATGCCACAGAACAAACACGTCCATCTTTCTGGGAGTATTCCCTTTGATTTTTAAAAAGGAATTTCCTGCTACACCTGCACTCATTCCAAAATTTAATTTCTATGCGGCAGTGACACTAAATTCAACAACTTCTCAGGATGAAAGGTAAATAGCAATCAGGACAGTCAACATTGGCCATTTTTCCCTAACCTAACGTCTTCATTTATCTTCTCAAAATTTATTTATTTGCTTTCCAAATATATATTCAGCTGGCGGAACAAAATATTATCCGACCAAGCTAAGCACTTAAGCTAGAAACCACTGAACACTCATTACACACCAGAACGTTCCTTGACATTTGCCTTTCTTTTCCGGTCTACTCGTCTCCGAGTTGTCTGTGATGTGGGGCCAGGACCCCGTGCTTTGCAGCACTGCTGTACCAGCTGCTTCTTGGGCTGATATATTACGGGTGGACTGGAAGGCTGGAAGAAGACGAAGGGATGTGTTTCTGCATACTTATTCCTTTTCTGTTCGTTTTTCTACATGTCAGCTTCCTCTTGACTTTGCTTCTCTACACTGACAGCAAAAGTTTCTTCTTGTGGTGGTTGAACTCAGTGTCCAGCTATCGAGCACTTACCATGCAATTTCAATGGGCCTCAATAGTAGCTATCTAGCTCCTTCTCCCCCAAGATTCAGACTCTGTCTCAGAAGGCACCTGGTATGAACTGGGCGATGGCAGAGTCAGCTGACGATCAGCCCTTCCTTTAAGTAGTGTAGGGCACTTTATTATGCTCTTAACATTAATTTGCCCAGTTATCTTTCTCTTGGAGGCTGTAAGGCATTACCAATGAAAATATGTCCCTGATTTCTTAGTATCTTCTTTGTGACTTTTTAACTCTTCAACACTCAATCATCAGACATACTTTTATAACTGTATTTTAAGATTATTTTGAATCAAGAAATAACTTTACAGAAGTTTGATAAACCACTGGGGGGAAATGATCTTAGTAAATATTTGTAAAGCAGATTACATTGCTTTTCAATATCATTCCTTTTTAAATATTTTCAATATTCCTGTGTGAAGAGTATAAGCTAACACAAAAAAATAAAAAAGACTTCAGAGACAAGGAACTCAAATAATAAAATCTATACACACGCAACATATTGTGAATAATTCAAGACTGGCATAGAATCCTGTGGTTTGTTTTAAAGTGGCCTTACACCTCATAACCATATGATACAAAAATTTCCTAATAATGCATTAGGCTGGTAAAAGCTTCCTTCAATATTTCATTCTATAGGGATGTAAACCAATCTCCTCTTTATTGTCTAGAATATATAAGTTTTTCTAGTGGAGGTAAAGAATAAAAACAGTTTCTTCAGAAGAGTTTCTATTTTTAATTAAGTGGCAGGTCCCTCTTTTTTTTTCTTTGTAAAAAATCTGTATCTTCTTTTCCTTACAATAATACATTTTGAGATAGGCAGTTACAGTGTGAGGAAATTGCCTGCCTTTCAGACTCTTAGCCTGGTGGCTGCTACTGCATGCCTTTTGTCTCAATGGTTTCCTGGACATAGGGGAAAAATACTACTTTCATACGATGACTTGAGCCTACTCTCTTTTAGGTTGGCCATTGGGGGAATTACCAGATGGGAGGAAACCTTTCAAGTCCATTGCTCCCTTCCTATCCCTTCAACACCTTCTGATGTCCAGTGGGGTTTTCACAGTTTCTAAGGTTACTGCAATGATTCAGCAAGCCCTTTGAATCATGCTCAGGAAGGGAACAGTATTCTTTCCCTGATTCTCCCAGGAATTCACCTTTCCTTCCTAAGGAACAGACAAAAAGCTAAATTAGTATTCCTGGTGAATTAAATACAATAATCTTTGTAGAGTTAAGTGCTTCATTTACAGGTCTGTGTTGTTAACAATAAAATAAAAGAGAGCAGGAGACAGAGCACCTTCAAACTATTTTTTAGTATACCATCACATAAATTTAGTGGACAGAAAAGAACGGCAGGTCAAAAGAATTCCGTCCCTAATATTCATAACCCCTGGAATCAAAAAACACTCCTTTCTTAACTGTTTTAACTTTAACTAAAAACAATACAGTTTTTGAGTCTTTCACTTTCAATGTTTGGTAAGTGTGCAATATCAAGTCAGATAATAATTATTTTAGCATATTTTAATCTATTAGGTAAAAGTGTACCAAAATATATTGATCAGGGAAACCAGTTATTCTCTGTTATCTTATCTCATATTTTTAATTTTTTACTTTTTGGGTCACACTCAGCAATTCTCAGGTATTACTCCTGGCTCTGCACTCAGGGATTACTCCTGATGGTGCTCAGTGAACCATATGGGATGCTGGGATTCGAATCCGGGTTGGCCGAGTGCAAGGCAAACGTCCTACCCTCTGTGCTATTGCTCTAGCCCCTTACCTCATCTTTTCTTTTTTTTTTTTTTTTTTGCTTTTTGGGTCACACCCGGCGATGCACAGGGGTTACTCCTGGTTCTACACTCAGGAATTACTCCTGGCGGTGCTCAGGGGACCATATGGGATGCTGGGATTCGAACCTGGGTCGGCCTCGTGCAAGGCAAACGCCCTACCCGATGTGCTATCGCTCCAGCCCCCTTACCTCATCTTTTCTTTCCTTCTCTGTTCTTTTATCTATCTCCAAGTAATTATCTTCTGCGGAGTGTATCTGATACTTTTATTATGATCCCAGCTTCATGTTGGGTCTAAACAAGAGGGAAAAGAAAGCTCAGGGTATTTTTTCTCCTATTTTTCTCCCTGCCTGATGTTGGCAATGGATGTGATTTTATTTCATGGATAGTTTTGTAGGATTCAGTTGTAGCACTGGTAGTGCTAATCCTGGATAATTAACTCAGAATTTCATCCAGAATGGAATTAAATGGTAGAATACTTTTCCGTTGCCATAGAATTCCTTAATGAGTAAAAATCCTTCATATTTGGTGGCAGAATTAAATTAAATCAGAGAATAAATGACAACAAGGAATTCTTCTTAGACATAAGGCTGGGACACCAAAGCTATTTGAGAGATGGGGTTGTCTGTGCACTATGAGGAGGGGTTATTCTCCAATAGGAAAATATATTATTATAAGATTGAGCTAAAGATGATAGTGCTCATTAAATGGATAGTGAGTGGATCATTGGGTAGCGGACTCCCTGATATTAAAATGATAGAGGTAGATATTGGTTAGTCCAGGGAGAGTTAGATTAATTATATGAGAATGAAGTGGGAATGAATGTCGACAAAACGTTCTATTCCAGTGAGAGTTGTGCAGATTAATATTTCCATCTTCATAAAGATATTTATAAATATTAAACCCAAAATAATATTGTTAGAACCTTGAAAGTAAAAAAGAATTAATGAAGGAGAGAAGGGTGAGAAGAAAACTAAAGTTAAGCATAGTAATCACTTGCCCCTTTTGGGACCTGAATTACCTCTTAGGTATGCAAGCAATTAAATGAAACATTTGAAGACAGGGAACACCATAACATCCATGTCAAACATATTCCTAAACATGGAGATTATCAAGGTTTAGGAACCACTGATAAAAAGTAATCCAAAGCATCTTCACCGCACCCATTTCAGTGAAGTATTTGTGGGCTATGTACTTAATAGACTCCTTGCAGAGTTCCATTGTGTCACATATGTGAAAGGTGCAATTAAATAGATTTACTTGGTATTTGACAGATTTTCTACATTATGTTCACTATATGCAGTAAAATTTGTCACAGTGCCATAAATCAAAAGGGAAACTACGAGAACAACTTAAAAACAATACTTCAAGTGAGAAGGTTATGATTGTTACTACTTTGAAAGTCCTAAAGACCTCTAGTAGTTTTTCTTTTGCTTTATGGGTCACACCTGGTGATGCTCAGGGTTTACTCCCGGTTCTACACTCAAAAATTACTGCTGGCAGTGCTTGCAAATTAGATGCTGGAGATCAAATCCACTTGTCCAAGTGCAAGGAAAATTCCCTATCCACTGTACTATTGCTCCACCCCCCGTAGATATTTTAATGGAGTAAAACTTACCATGACATAACCAAGACACAGCTCACACTGCACCTGCTATTCCATTTATTGTGTGTATGTCTAGAAGATTGAAATGGACTCATATACATAATGTATGGCTCTAGATCAGCTAAATATTAGGTTCTCTTTCCTCTCTATTTGTCAATAAGTTAAGAAAACAGCTCAGATTCACATCTGATGACAGAAAAACTTTCCTGTCTTACTTCACAGGGATATTATCTCTGTTATCAGATGCTAAAATATGAACAGAAAATAACTTATTTCTCTGAAGTTTTTTTCAGGTAATTATAAAGAATATTATCTTTCTTCTAAAAATTACCTTAGCTTACTCAATATTGTATTAATTGGAATATTGATGTTAATTGTGAAAGGAAGGCAGATTTTATTGAACTCTATGAGAAAATTTGCATGTCATCTACACATGTGTATACTTAGAACTAGGGAGTTGAGAAAATAGTGCCTTCCTTATGAAAGATGGTCATAAGATGCTATGTCAGAAGGAAAACACTGGTAGAACTTCCAATAGTGAGCTTGGTCAATTCTTTATGAAGAAAGAGAAGAAGAGAAGTTACTTAATTGGTTGCTTCTATTTCTCTTTTGTTTTAGGTCAAACCCAGCAGTGCTTAGAATTTATACCTGACTCTTTGCTCAAAGATTACTCCTGGTGAATCTCAGGAGACCATATGTGAAGTAGAGGGTCAAACTTCGGTCAACCGTATGCAAGTGAAATGACTTACACATTGTACTATATCTCCAGCCCATTACTTAACTTTCTATATCCAGTGGTGAAAGTCTCGGCTAGTTCATTAAGGACTGAAAAGATACAGAGTAAAATATTACTTCGTATATTCTTAGGACCTCAGCATATGACCTTACCTGGAAGTAGAGTCTCTTTTAGGTATCTTTATATAAGGATGCTAATATTACTCACAGAATCAGAAGTACAAATGCTTTTGTAAGTAAAGATAAATAAAGTAGGTAAAAATATACAAAACTGAACAGTTACATTCCCCACCCATCCACTCTCCCACCCTCAGAAAAACCCAGGTTCTCTCTTGAACATGTATCACTCTCTCTCCCATCATACTTCTCAAATATATTTTCTTTAAATAAAAGTATTTTCCAAAAAAAGTAGCACAGAATTAGAAAAAATGCCAAAATAGGATCAAAATAAATAAAGCATTGCTACTATGACAAAATTGTCTGATAAGGTCACATTTAAATAAGACAAAGCTTAATAACCTTGTAGTTGCTATAGAAATTAGAAAGTTTTAACTGAGGAACATAATGATTAAGTGAGGCCATGCTTATTTTCTATAAGGAAATAAGTACTTATAAGGAATATATAAAATTTGTAAATTTATGCATAACTCCTGATATTCATTCCCAAAGTAGTATCACAATTAAAAGGAGTCAGTTAATAATAAGTATTAATTTTTTTTCTAGGATCCAGAGTGACAGTATAATGATGATAGGGAATTTGCCTTGGATGCAGCTGACTGGAACCCCGCAGGAGTGAAGCCTGAGCACAAAGCAAGAAGTAAGCCCGAACACCTAATTATGTCCCCCTCAAAAAAACCCAAAAAATATTTCTAAAATGTTTTACATAGCAATCTCTTCAATCATACTTAGACTATAAATAATTGTGAATTTTAAGCCCAATATTATAATATTTTGAATGTATATTTCTTTCAATTCACATAAGAACATAATATAAATGACATAATGTAGCATTTATTTTTTGATATTATTTGAAATTATATAACAGAAACAGTAGAGAATCGTGCCTTGAACATATAATTCCATCATTTCAGCACCTCTTTTTCAAGTGAATCAGATATATACTCCTCAGTAAAATTATTTACACTTCAACTGATTTTTTTGCTTCAGTAACCCATTTCTCTCCCATAAAACAGATGTCATTCATATTTTTCTTTGAGTCTACTGAATAGCAGTGCTCATCTTCTATCTCCATAAAGTTCTATCTCCATCTTCTATCTGACTTCTTTTATCTCTAGCGAAGGAGTTCCAGAGCTTCTCAAGAGAAAAATAACTTGACAAAGTACTCTGTAGTTAGGAAGGAAAAGTTAAATTTGGGGACTCTAAAATGTTTGGACATTTTACGTTTTACATAATAGCCAAAAATCCTGAAAAACGTAATCAGAAGGTAGTTACTCGGCAGTATACATCCTATGTTTACTTCTATTTTATACCAAAAGATTCCTTTTTGGTTAGTTAACAATAACTAAATATTGGCTCTCACACGGTATTCAGACTAATATAGTAAGGTTGGTGGAACACTAAAGTATTAAAACATTTGGTTTTCTACAGTTCAGAGGAGAGGATTGGGAAAAGTAAGCATGACTCAATCCAGTCATCTATTATTCCTTGATTCTCTGACATCTATTACTCTTTGATTCTCTTCTTTGCCATGTATCACCTGGACCTCCCAAGAATGGCTTTGGAAACCCGAAAGATAGTATAGAGGGTAAGGCACTTGTATTGCAGATGGTGAACACAATCACTGCCAGCACATATGGTCCCCAGAGCATGAGCCAGGAGTGATACACAAGAAAGAAAGAAAGAAAGAAAGAAAGAAAGAAAGAAAGAAAGAAAGAAAGAAAGAAAGAAAGAAAGAAAGAAAGAAAGAAAGAAAGAAGGAAGAAGGAAGGAAGGAAGGAAGGAAGGAAGGAAGGAAGGAAGGAAGGAAGGAAGGAAGGAAGGAAGGAAGGAAGGAAGGAAGGAAAAAAAGAAAGAAAGAAGGAAGGAAGGAAGGGAGGGAGGAAGGAAAGAAAGGAAGGAAGGAAGAAAGAAAGAAAGAAAGAAAGAAAGAAAGAAAGGAAGGAAGGAAGGAAGGAAGGAAGAAAGGAAGGAAGAAAGAAAGAAAGGAAGAAAGGAAGGAGAGAGGAAGGGATGGATGGAGGGAGGGAGGGATGGAGGGAGGGAGGGATGGAGGGAGGGAAGGCGGGAGGGAGGAAGAAAGAAAGGAAGGAAGGGAGAAAGGAGAGAAGAAAGGATGGAAAAAGGAAGGAAGGAAGGAAGGAAGGAAGGAAGGAAGAAAGGAAGGAAGAAAGGAAGGAAGGAAGGAAGGAAGGAAGGAAGGAAGGAAGGAAGGAAGGAAGGAAGGAAGGAAGGAAGGAAGGAAGGAAGGAAGGAAGGAGAGATTGAGGGAGGGAAGGTTTTCATTGTTACATTGTGATCACCAAGTCTTTCAGTGATATTCAGTGATATTCCAAGGGTAGAAACCTATCTTGCTTGCAACCTAGCAAGGTATTCCATCAGAACAAACATTGCACAAATGCAAACCAACATAGTACCTCAACTAATAACCATTCTGCTCTTTCTTTTCTAAGCTACACTCCTTTCAATATGCTCAATCCTATACTCCGGAATCTTTATACTGCTATGTCTTAGAGATTAGATTATGTTGAAGGGGTAGGAGGGGAATGTACCTGCTTTGCTATCTAAGGCAATGAGATAATTATTCCCTCTTGTGTTCACATTTAATTAAGCCCTTAACTAAATATTATGATGATGGTTTATTGCCTGCGCATGATGGCAACATGTGAGCTGAGAAATTAAACCAAGTGATGTTATGAATTTTATCTGTAGGAATGAGAGAGTTTAATTATTGTTTGGAATTTCAAATTAGTTAATAATGGCAAGTATAAACCTTGGAAATGTGTTTAGAACTCCTTTTATACATGTCTGGTAATTCTAGAGACATCATTCCAAAAAGAGTAGGGGGTGGAATTGCCTTCATCACTGGGCTTCCAACTAAACAAGCAGAAAGTGTATTAACGTAATTGCTTAATCAACAACATTCAGCCAAAGGCCTTCGAGTGTGTAGAATTAATCATCTTATTGTAAGATTCATTAAAAAGTAATGGGCATAGTGAGAACATTGCACATCTGGGAATAATTTTGTTCCATTAAAAATAAAAATAAATACACCTTGGAAAACATTATTTTGGCAATATTTTGCTCTATGCCTTGTATTAAAAACAAGGATTTTGTTCACTCATGCAGTTCATAACACCGTCATCATGGTTCCCGTAATGTAGGGTGTGAGAATGACAAGAGTTACAGACAAGATGCATTTCAGTAACAACCCATTCCCCTAAAAAGCCTCTTAGCCCTAGTTAATGGTTTGTAAAAGTGTAAAAATCTTTATTATTCTTCACTGAATTGGGATTAGATTTTCAATATGTTAGTTACTCGCTTTAAAGCCTAAGATCTAATAAGCAGTTGATGAATTCTAAGTTTAAATCTCTGAATAAAGCTTATTTTTCAAGTACAATTAAACAATTAAAAAATGAAGCATTATTCATTGGGGGAACAAAAAAAGGAAGGAAATTAACAATAGTACAAGGGGGTTAGTGGCTATGCTCTTTGACATTTAAATAATTATTAAGCTATCATTAATTCTAGCTTCCTGAAGGCAATCAAGTATGAAATCATTCTTTGTGGCATTTGCAAAGATTCATCACGGATTTCGAATATGTTGAATATTTATGGTTCACCTTCAAGTAGACAAAAATATTTCACTGTTTAAGCCAATCACTGAGTAGAAATGTTTCTGCTCATTTGCTCTGTGCCTCATGAATGGGCACTGGGTGTGGGAAGCAGTGGACTTCATGAGCCAAAAATTCACCAGATTTGTTTTCTTCCAGAACTATGCCTGTCTAGAGGAGACCTAGTTCCAACATAAACACGGATGATGACTTCCAAACTCCATCTTGAGACCCAAATACTGAATTGTGATCTTTGCTAGTGGTCATTATTGGAAGAAGAACAATGTCTGCTAAGTTTGGTAAATATTTAAGCACCAAGTACGGATCTAGCTGAACCAAGAAACTTTTGCCATTAACCTTATTTCCTTCCTTTGTAAATCTCTTCCTTTTGTCCACGGTAATTCATACTCTTAGCTTACATGCCCATTCAGTAAGTCTGACACTTGGAAGGTAGCCAAGGGCCATCTTTTGTTCCTCGAACATTTCCTTTGAGTATGTTCCCCATTCCTGCCAAGTGGTTTATCAAATATTCCTCTCACAGAAGAGGGGCGAAATTCTCTTGCCAAGGAGAAACTATATTTTCCCATATTGTTACATTATTAATGAGTCAAGAAGGTTCATTTGAAATCGTATGGGGCAGACTCTAGCTCTAATTAAAATCACCTGAGAAACATTTTCTTGGGACCCCCTCCCAGACAAACAGCTTCAGAATTTCTAAAGAAAGACCAGAAACTCTGGATGTATTTCCTCTTTCTTGGGTATGTCTTGAGAGGATTCATGCTTGGAAATTACTGATATAAGTAAATGGCTTTATTATATTCCCATTACCTTTCAGTGATGAATATTTTATTAAAATATTTTGACAAGAGACCATAATTTGACCACACAGAAAAAAATGGCGCGTGTCTCAATTATCTTTCACTTTTAACAATATTCTTTATATTATAAGATGCAAAGGTTAAGCAAGCATTTTTCATCAGGCTTACCCTGGCAGAGTTGATAAGATATGTATCTAGAACATTTTACTATAAATCTAGACACCCTCCTTGGTGGTATGTGTCAAATAATACAGGAAGTCTGAGAGGATTCTCAAGCTAAGAGAAAAATTTTGGAATAAGACAAAAGGTACAGTGGTTATAGTATATACTTTTTTGCAGACTTAAAACCATTTTTGCAAGAAGCATTAAAAGAGCTTCTTTACAAGACAAGACAATCCCCGCAAGCATGTATAATTATACAAAATGATGGTACTAAATTCTGTTATCTCAATAATCTCACCCAGTGTCAATGGTCTGAACTTACTAACCAAGAGACACAGGATGAAAAAACAGTCTCCAGGAAAAAGTGGAGCCATGAAATTTATGTATAAAGGATGGACATGGAGAGTATCATGCTGAGTGAAATGAGTCACAGGGAGAGGGACAGACATAGAATAATTGAACTCATTTGTGGGATATAAAAACACATAGTATGAGACTAATACCCAGGGATAGTAGGAACAAGGGGCCAGAGGACTGGTCCATGGGTGGAAGCTTGCAACAAAGGTAGTTGGAAATGATCACTCTGGACAAGAACTGAGTGCTGAATGTAGGTCAAGGGACAACTTTTGATAACCTTTCCATACCTGTACTGCAAATCATAATGCCAAAAACAAGGGGGAGATTGAGAGAGATAGATGGATAGAGAGTGAGAAAGAGAAAGTGAGAGAGAGAGAGATGGAGAGAACTAGAGAGCTGGAAAGAAGAAAAGTTCCTGCTAGCCTGCTAGAGAGGCAGACTGGGGGAAGAAGACCAAGAGGGAAATTGGAAGGGGTGGGTGATGGAACATTGTATGACTGAAATCAGATCATGACAAACTTTGTATCTCACAGTGATTGAAAGAAAAAGAATGAGTCCAATATTGTGTTGCCTGTTAGAGATAAATCTGAGCAGTCAAGGTAAACCCAGGCTCAAAGTCAAAGGCTGGAAAACAATCTTACACCTGTTGCTTCTTATCTGTCTCTTCTCCCCACCCCCTACACTTGGTTTCTTTCTTTCTCTTCCCTATACTTTGGTACAGCAGTGGTGCTAAGGGATGGTAGAGTGAATATCCAAACCACAGAGTCAAAAACAGTGAAACTATGAGACCCAAACTATAATAACTAAATTTTAAAAGATGCCAGTTAAGATGGCAGGTGGTGGTAAACACAAAGATAGTCTTCAAAATTTAATGTCCAAGTGTTTGATTTCTTTGGCAGTTTCTATGTGCAGTAGAAATGCAAGGACTGGAATGGTCCTTTCTCAATCATCAAGAGGTCAATAGATGAAGCAGAACTCACACTCCTAAAAAAATATATGCACTGAATCATTGACTATCAAAATATTTTAAATGATTGCTAATAGACCCAAAGGAAGATATTGACAGCAACACAATAGTAGGAGGGAACTTCAACACTCCTTCACCATTGCTGGATAGATCAAGTAGGCAAGAACTAACAAGGAAACACTACCCTTGAAGAAAGAAACAACTTATATAGGGACCTAGAAGTCATCTATATGGAACCTTTCTCTCCAAAGAGTCTAGCATCTATTTTTCCCCAGTGAACCCCAGACATTCTCCAAGAGAGACCATATGTTGCATAATAAAACACATCTCCATATAATCAAGAAGATAGAAGATCCTATCAACTATTCTCTCAGATCCTGACGCTTTGAAAGTAAAAATTAATTGCTAATAGAAACTGCCAAAGAAATCAAACACTTGGATATTAAATTTAAAAATAACTAAAGAAATTAACTATGAAAAGATTTTTGAATCATAGTCAGGGATCATTAAAAAATAGAATCTGTGAAAAATAAATAAATAAAGATACTGAGCAAGGGAACAATGAATCTCCAAAGATGACAGAACTGGAGACTTATTGTACAGAACTGAGCTTGCGAAGAGAGTGGGAGGCAGATGGGGGGGAGTTTGGGGTGGACATTGGTGGAAAAAAGTGGGCGCTCTGGTGTGGGGTCTGCTGTTGGAACAATATATGCATGAAATTGTCAATAATAATTTTGTTAATCATGGTACCTACATCAAAAGTCGAGGAAATAAAAAGGTGTCTACTTTGGATGCAGTTGACACTGCTTCAATCCTCAATACCAGATGGTCTCTTAGCATCACCAGGTACAATCCTGTAGGCCATGACCCTCATGTCTGCTTCATCACATTGAATCTCGTCCTGGGGGTTCATTTTGTCTTTAAGAGTCAAAAATAGTAGCTCTCATGAACAGTCATCTAACATAAATGCCATTTTTGAGGGCTGGACAGAGGTTGATAACACAAAATGTAGATTGCTCTGTATGCAATTTGTCCAATAATTCATGCAATTTGTGTGATTTTTTATTCATACAAAATTTAGGAACAGAGTTTTTTAAAATACCAAAAGGATGCTGTTTCATCAAGATAAAAGTCAACTTCTCATTGGATTGCACAGCCATTCAGTTATATATATATACATATATGTATGTATATATATACATACATATATATGTATATATATATTGCTTTTTGGGTCACACCTGATGCACAGGGGTTATTTCTCACTCACGCACTCAGGAGTTACTCCTAGCAGTGCTTGGGAGACCATATGGGATGCTGGGAATCAAACCCAGGTCGACCGTGTGCAAGGCAAATGCCCTACCCGCTGTGCTATCGCTCCAAGCCCCAGTTATATTCTTTTGACAGAGAAAGATTGAATACAAATATTGTTCGTAAATATACATTTCGCACTTAACAGAAGTGAGAAACAAATATAGCATGAGTTCTATAGTTTATTGACAAAGTGTATATTGGAGTGAAATGAAATGAAAAAGATGGAGTATAAATATTGTTTGTAAAATACATTTTGCACTCGACAGAAGTGAGAAGCAGATATAGCATGAGTTCTATAGTTTATTGATAAAATGTGTATTGGAATGAAATGGAATCAGGTTAAGTTTCAGGACATATTTGCTACAGTATTTTTGTATGTTCAGATAAAATAACACTTGACAGATATTTGCTTTTGTATTTTTTGAATGTGTGTAAGTTAAAATTTCATTTGACTGCATCAAGAGACTTATGTGAGTCAAAGTTTCTGCCTCTATTACAAACAGAAGATGAATAATTTCATACTATTCACATTTTTTGCATTTTAACCCAATTGGTAGTTAAACTTTGTGTGTTCTTAGCACTTTGTGAGTAATAAAACGTTTTTGTAGGTATCTTCTTTTTATTTTTTTGATTTACATCTTAATATTTCTCAGAGTGATTAATCATAAAATAAATCGGCTGGCTCAAGGTGAAAAAAAAGCATTCTTTATTCAAGAGACAAGCTACAGCAACGCCATGTTAAAATCAAGGAAATCTGGCAGCATTTTAGTTGACTCTGATGACAATAGTCTGGAGTTGACAACTTTCTGTTTTCTTCAATGCTGTAATTTATGTCTTTGCATTTGCATTCACCTCTCAATGAATTTCACTTGAGAATGGTTTTCTCTAACACGCATTTCCAAGAGGAAATACAATATTTTAAGTATCGGGTATCCCCTGGACTCAGAGCCACGTGGTAAACACCTCCGTTACACCTCTGTTAGTTGTGTCTCAGGGAAAACGTGCCCTATCCTTCCACTTTCTTTGTCTGCAGAAGAACAGTACCTACCTTCTACCGCGTGATCATCTTTGGTGCAGTGAAATGTGCTGAACTCTGCCTGTTTCCCTCAACTTGGTGGTGACAGCTTCCAGCTGGACACCTGATCCATCATAGCTCTCGCTGGCCTCCGTGTCCAGGGCGTGATGGCTTTTGTTTGTTTGTTTTCTTAGCTTGCACCACTGCTTTCCTGGCAGGCTTCCTTGCACGGTCATTAAAAGTCAAATGTGAAAGGAGCAAACACCCCCATCTGGGAGAAAGGGAAAAGGTCTGGCACATCTCACTGGCCTTGATTCTATCAAAGCTGTTGGGGGAGGTGTAATGGGGGGGTCTGGAGATATTTTCTTCACTGCAGACATGTTTTGGCTGCGATTGGAAGTGATGACGGAGGAGAAATAGGTTGGGAGTGGGGCGGTTAAGTTTTTGTTTGTTTGTTTTTACCCCACATACCTTTAGAATGTGAACATGAGTGGATATTGGGGAAAATCCTGTAATATTTTTGACTTTTCTCCTGGAAGGAAATATTTTTCCACATTGACTATAGAAATGAAAACTTCAAGTTCCATACAGAGATGATTGGTAACAAGTCTTTTTTTTTTTCTTTACAAATATAAGGGACTTTCTTTGGCTCCTGGAAGGAAAGTATTATGGCTGATATTTGTTTATTCAGGAATATATGGAGGATGTGACATGAAACACTCCTCCATTTACTCTTGTTTTTTCTTTTTTCAGCCTCAGAAATGGACTTTGCTAGCCCGCAAGACCTACAAGAGCTTATCAGTCTGTGTCCAGATTGAAAATCATTTTGTCAGCACAGTTTCTTGCCTCTAGCCTATAGGACCCAGGATTTTTAGAGTGTCTTTAGCAATGAATAATGAAGGAGTCATTCATGTACACATTTCTTTGGTCTTCCTTTATTTCCTTACCTGTTTGTACATCTAATCGAGTGAGCAAATAGGAGTTATGTCTCCAAGGTTTCTACAGCACTTCGATGATTGAATTTCTAGAGAAATGTAGAGGAAATATCTGTCTATGCAAGACCCTTACTTTTGGGATTTTTGTTTGTTTGTTTGTTTGTTTTATTTGTTTGGGGAGCACACCAGTGGTGCTCAGTGCTACTCCTGGCTCTTCACTCAAAGATCACTCCCTGAGGGCTTAGGGGACCAGATGATAAGCTAGGATTGAACCCAGGTGAGCTCTGACCTCCCTGGACCCTTATATTTTAAAAACTCACAAAAACACGGGGGCTGGAATTATAGTACAGCCCGTAGGGATTTTGTCTTGTATGTGGCCAACCCAGGTTTGATCCCTGGCATCCCATATGGTCCCCTGAGTACCAAAAAGGAATAATTGCTGAATGCAGAGTCAGGAACAACCCCTGAGCATATCCAGGTGTGAATGCTCCCCCACCAAAATAGTCCTCACAAAAATATGTGGAAGAAGGCTATTGTAAACAGCTTTAACTCAATGATCAAGTTAACAGAGTTGCAGAACAATTACAGCAAAAACCTAGTCTTTATAAAGCTGCTTGAAAAGAACAATATCTATCCTCACTTTCATTTAAATCCAATCTTGCAAATAATGTTCCAAAGGTGGAAAAGAACAACATAAAACTATAAGGCAAACTACAAAATAGAAAAGAATTGAGCTTTTCTGAATTTATTATTGACAGATTCGATATGATTTCACCTAAGTATGTGGGATGTGTTTTCATCATTCTCACAGAAAACTGTATTGGTTATTGACCCCCTAAAGGGGTCATATACAAGATCAGCTGGAATGTTAGACACTTGGTTGTGGTGAGGAGGTGGATTGTGTTGGGGTGTGTTACATGTGGTTGTGGTTCAAACAGAAGTTTGCACATGTCAGTAGTGTTACTTACTTATATGCTCTCTGGAATTTGGGACTCCTTCACTGGATTGATTAGAACAGATTCTGACAGTTGCATACTTCGAATGAATACCGATTACTAACTCCATAGTCCCTTCTCTTTATCTTAATGTATCTCTCATTATGAAAGAGTGTGCTGATTACCGGAAGGAGTAGACAGAATGAAGCTAGTTATATCATGAGAAATCATGGACCATCACAGTATATTAACTCAGTTCTTTTTCTGGAGGTTGGGGAGCACACCCAGAAGGGCTCAGGGGTTACTCCTGGTTCTGCACTCAGGGATAATTTCTGGCAGTGCTCGGGGAACTATATGGGATACCGGGGATCAAACTCAGGTTGGCATTGTGCAAGACAAACACCCTGCCCACTGTATTATCACTGGCTCCTCATCTCAGTTCTTTTAGTCTTAAAGCTAGAGTCCCCATGAAATGTACTCTGTGATACCACAATACCCTATCTTAGATACAGTTATACATTTTTAAGATGAAGAAAAGAAATAACCCCACTTGAGGTGGTTCACTTGCTTATATTTTTCTAGAAAAGAAACATTGTTTGTGATACCGGAAGTAAAGCATCATTTTATAGACTTGTTCAACTAAAAGTGTGCATAATTTTGCCACACATGCACAGGTCATGATGGGGTAAAGGGATTTCACAGACTTGTAAGAAGAAAGAAAGAAGTCTTCACAAAAAAAGACAAAGGTCTTATGTCATAATGGGAACTTTATTAATGACTTGAAAGGATAGCAACAAGAGAATAAATTTGACTGGTGTCACACTGATTAAGGCTCAGTCTGGATAAATTCATACTATAGCCTTTTTCCTAAAACCGGTGGCATAGTGATGGGGGCCTCATTTTATGCTCCATTCTGGAAGAAGCAGCCATGAGTTCTGGAGGGTGGCCGATGAGGAGATTATCTGGTGCTGGAAGGAGGTGGTTTATGGGTGTGACCCCTGGGCCACCAGAGATTGGGGGAAGCAGGCAGAGGATCTCTGCTCCTGGGTTCAGTTGTTTCCTAAAACAGAGTTCACATAATAGAGACGATATAATAAGAGATTCTTATCTGGTATGGACAGAGGATGGATATTTAGGCACAGCCTTGGTTTGTTCAAGAACAAAGTTGCAGTACTTTGTGTGAAAGATTTGCCCTGTGGTAGTGATAACATAATGGGTTCTCTCTGCCAATGATAGCTGATATTTATTCTCAGCAAAAACATATTCTCACTAAACTTGCTTCCACTTTCTCAGAGAAGAAGTACATGAGTTTGTGGTCTCTTGCAAAGCTTTTCTTTGAACATATGTAAGTTTGCTTTGGTTTTGAACATGATTTTATTCTTCTAGTTCTGTCAGCCAAATTTGTACTTTATCTTCTTGCTTTGGTACAAAGCCTAAACATGGTCCTTCCAAATAATTTCCTGTCTGGCTTATTTAAAACCATCCCTCGTCACTGTCTCTGAGCTGAGCTGAAGGGCACATCTGAAGTCAACATGTCTAAGGTGAAAATAAATAACCTTTAAGTTCAAACAAATCACTTGCTTCAGTCAATAGTTTCTGGCTCAGGTTCAGTTGTACCCAGAGGAGTTTCTTAACTGTTGTATTATCACACTTCTCTCAGGTTAATCCTGCAAAGATGATCTTGTTTTGAAGTTCTAAACATCATGCATGCTAAAATGACTTACATATTATCCTACATTGACGATCCGTGGTGTCCTTCTGGAAAATGAAAACCAAGGCATCTAATCAATAAAATAATTTTGAGTCTTTGAACTGGTTCCAAATCAATGTTTTTTGGCAGTTATTTGGCTTCTTAAATTATACTGACCCAAACCATGAATAATAGCCTAAAATTGCACAATATACAGAAACCATCTGTTTGATAGGAACAAGAGGGTGATGTCATGGGGCCACTTCTAATCTCGACTTAATGTCCTGCCAGTGTTGATGTCACTGGTTTGGCAACATATTGGCAGCTTCCAACGTGCTGGGGATGAGTAGACTCACAAAACAAATCGTATCAGCTAGTGAAGAGAGACTTTTCAATCTTTTCGAATGGTGGAAGAACACAATGACAGAGGGTAATATTGGAATAGATAGACTATATCCAACTATAGTCTTGGACTATTGTACATCATGCCCGTGTCCCAGTCTTGTATGTTTTTATCAAGTCCCTGGCCCCCCAAAAGAGAAGATACTGCAGACTTTGTCTCAGAACTCGCTTTTGTTAAATATCAAGAAGAAAATCTGGGAGTCAAACTGTAGGTATTTACACCACAGCTTAACAATAGATAAATGACAAGGTTATTGATTTGTCAGAAAGTGTTGAATGCCGGAACCACCAGGTTTCTCAGCCATGAAAAAATGCCATTTTCTTTTTTCTTAGACTGCCAACAATAATAGCTAATAAAAGTGCATTTGATATAAGTTGTAGGAGTGCAACAAAAATGAGTAAAGATTTGATAAGGATGTCTAGGAGAGGATTAAAAGTAAATTAAAATGTTTGGGGCTTTGCGGATGAAGAAGTTCAAGAAAGAAACAATAAATTCCTGATTATTTCCTGTTCTTATTTTTGAGGGGGTCACACCTGGCAGTGATCAGAACTGACTCCTGGCTCTGCACTCAAGGATTACTATAGCACTGTAGCACTGTCGTCCCGTTGTTCATTGATTTGCTTGAGCGGGCACCAGTAATGTCTCCATTGTGAGACTTGTTACTGATTTTGGCATATTGAATATGCCATGGGTAGCTTGCCAGGCTCTGCCGAGTGGGCGGGATACTTCGATAACTTGCCGGGTTCTCCGAGAGGGTCAAAGATTACTATGAAATTACAAAATTATTCATGATTTAATTTGAGGCATATAATATTTCAATACCAATCCCTACACTGATGTCCACTTTCTGCTACCAAAGCCCCCATAAATTCCATTTTATTCTCACTAACCAGTCTGCTTCTACCAGAGATTCTCATTTATGTATTTATATACTTATGTATATGTATATATATATGTGTGTGTGTTTGTGTGTGTGTAAAGTGGAAAGACATGGAAGAATCTCAAATGTAAAAGAGGTTAAGTTTAAAAGGCTACATAATGTATAATTTCAACTGCAGGACCTTGTGGAAAAGGAGAAACTCTGACTAGAAAAAGGGTAAGTAGTTGTGAATGACTCAATGGCAAATACCGGACATCTATGCATTTTCCAGAACCCACAGAAGTAGAACACAGAAGTTAAACCTAATGCAAGCCATTAACTTTAATCAACAACAAAACATCAAAATTTGTAACAATGGATCACACCAATACTACAAGATGTAAATAATAAAGGGGAATGTTTGGTGGAGAAAAGGCATTTGGGAATTTTCCCCATCAATTTTTCTGTAAGCCTAAAATTCTCAAAAAAGATGCCTATAGGGGCTGGAACAATAGCACAGCGGGTAGGGTGTTTGCCTTGCGTGCAGTCGACCCAGGTTCAATTCCCGGCATCCCATATGGTCCCCCAAGCACTGCCAGTAGTAATTTCTGAGTGCAGACCTAGGAGCAACCCCTGTGCATCACCAGGTGTGACCCAAAAAGAAAAAAAAGATGCTTATAAATTAAAAAGAGGGGTTTTAATGATAGTACAGCAGGCAGGGTGTTTGCCTTGCATGTGGTCAACCCAGGTTCAATTCCCAGTGTCCCATATGGTGCCTTGAGCCTGTCAGGGCACTTTATCTTCCCCCACCCCCTGAATAATATTTCATTGTTTAGATGTACCAGTTAATTTGTTCACTGAAGAAAATTTTGGTTGCTTTCAAGAATATTTTGTGTACATAATGAAGTTCCTATTTTAATCCTCTTTTGATTCTTTTGTGTGACTGGTGGTGTGAATGATTCTGTGGAACTTACATAGTAGTCAGAGTTTTGCCTCTGAACTTGTTTGGGGTAGGGGAGGAAGAGTCTCTAGAGCAAGCAGAAGCATTCCCACGGAAGCCCTCTAGCTCTCGGCGCCTCTCAGTTCCTGTAGCAGACTGGGCTTTCCGTGAACTGAAGCGTGTTGCTTTAGAGTGATTTTCTGGTCACAGAGCCGCTAAACTCACCTCCTTTGTTTCTAGTCCTCCTTTGTAGTGCGTTTGCCTTGCACATGAGCAACCCGGGTTCAATCCCAGGCATTTTATATAGTCCTCCAAGCACCACCAGGAGTAATTCCTGAAGGCAGAGCCAGGAGTAACCCCTGCGCATTGCTGGGTATGACCCAGAAAGAAAAAACAGAACAAAAACAAAAGTTTGCAGTAACTTGTTTTCTGAGTGTATTCTAAGTTGGTGCAGAATCTCTTGCTCCCCTTCCTGGCTGTCTTCACCGGGGCTCCTCGGAGGGAGTGGGTTGAGTTCCCTTACCTGCCCCAAGCAGAGCCCTGGCAGCTTAAGACTTCTGGAACCCAGCCATAACCATGCACAAGGCCCCTCCCCACACATTCGGACGAGTCTCACACATGAAGGAACCGGCAAAGAAACCCAGGTGTGCGGGACCCGGGGCTGAGATCTCCAACCCTGCTCGTATTGGGACTGGACCTCTTCCACCCAGATTCCCCCATTTTCCAGTAGCTAGGCGGTCACACCCAGGAACTGACAACTACCCGCCCCCCCGCTGTGTAATCCCATCATGGCCAACATCCAGAGGCTATAAAACCAAGCTCCCAGAAGCGACATCTTATAGCCTATTTCTCCCTCTGGGAGAACCTGGCAAGCTACTAAGAGTTTCCTGCCCACATGGGACAGCCTGGCGAGCTCCCAGTGGCGTATTCATATGCCAAAAGCAGTTACAATGATGGGTCTCATTCTCCTGACCCTGAAAGAGCCTCCAATGCGGCACTGTTGGAAAGACGAATAAAGAGAGGCTTCTAAAATCTCAGGGCTAGGACAAATGGAGACATTACTGAGATGGCTCGAGAAATGATGATGATCAACGGGATGATGATGATGATGTGTTTGTATCCAAATTTACATATATACATGCATATATACAAATATATATGTGTGTGTATACAAACATATGTATACATGCATGTATACAAACAGAAGTGAGTGTGTGTGTATGTGTGTGTGTTCTTGCACTGTGGTTTACAGAAATGGTGCTGATAGGGTTTCATAGATAACACTTTCAGCACCACCTCCTTCCTCCCGGTTGAATGCTCCCCTCCACCATAAATGTTGCCCCCTCACTGTTCTATCCTAGAGCCCCCTCGTGTGCCATATTTTCTACTGAATATCAGTTCTCCTGTTCTTTATTTCCATTGTCTCTGGGTTTTCACTATTCCATCGTTCCATTTCCCATCGTTCCATTCCTTGTATCCTGCATGAGGATGAGATCATTCTGTCACTCTCCCTCCCTCTAACTTCACTAAGTGTGATGCTCTCAAGGCCCTGGGCTCTTTTTTTATTTTTACATTTCCCATGAATTTTTATTATATATATAATTTTATTAAAACACCATGATTTACAGTCATTCATAATACAGTTGTTTTAGGCTTTTAGTGTTCCAACACCACCCGTGAGACTTTCCTTCTACCAATGTCCCCAGTTTCCTTCCCAACAGCAACCTGTCCCCTTAGTCACATTGAATATTTGCTTCATATTACTTGCTCCAACAAAACTTAAATAAATGGCAAATAGAATCATCGGAAAATATCAGTAAGAACCAATTTGTGATTACTAAATAATTTTAACCTATGCAAATAAGAAAGTTAAAACCATAACACAATATGATAAAAGTGTCTATTCTCATTTATGCAAGTGATTTTTCAACTCTGGAATCTAAAGTATATTGTATTAAAATGCAGTCTATGTGTTAAAGGGCTCTTCTGTTTGAGCACAGCACTTTGAATTATTGCTTCACAGAAAAGTGTGTTTGTCCTTTGATATCGGTGTAAAAAGTCTACATTTTCTTAACAAATTAACTCAATAAATTTATGGCTGAGAGCATTCTGTAATAATTTTTTCAACAATAAGTAGATAAAGTATATATTTACTCTATGACAAAAGTAAAAATGACTTTCTGTGCTTATAGCAATGATAAGTACACTGAAATCATATTATAACAGAATAACAAACCGTTGCAAGTGGTTAGGAACATCGCAGGTATGAAGACAAGTATTTCTTACTTGAGCCGGAGAGATAGTACAGGAATTAAGGTGTTTGATTCTTATGTAGCTAACCCAGTTCTTTCTCCAATACCGCATATATTTATTCTCCCAAGCATAGCCTGTAGTCAACTCTGAGTAGATCTGGAAGTAAATTCTGAGTATCACAAGGTGTGACCCAATACACAAGCCAAAATTCAACAATAAATAAATTAATAAATAAAGCACACACAGGGATTAGGTGGTAGAGTACGTGTCTGCCATGTGCAAGACTTTGAGTTTCTGTTTTTCGTATGACATAGAAAAAGTTATGTCTAGGCACTACACCCACAGAACAATCATCAGTATTTTTCCTGAGGTCCCCCAGTACAGTTGTGCATACTCCCTTACACTGTCACTGTCACTGTCATCCCATTGCTCATCGATTTGTTCGAGCAGACACCAGCAAAGTCTCTCATTGTGAGACTTGTTGTTACTGTTTTTGGCATATCCAGTGCAGCACAAGCTACACTGGTAGCTTGCCAGGCTCTGCCGATATTCTCAGTAGCTTGCCGGGCTCTCTGAGAGGGGCGGAGGTATCGAATATGGGTTGGACTCATGAAAGGCGAACGCCCTACCGCTGTGCTATCGCTCCAGCCCATATTTCTTACAAAAATCATAAAATTATATATATATATTATGTATAGGCATATACATTATATAATATTTTGACAGATTTTTACTAAAAGCATAAAGAAAATATTTGCTGTTAAATAACCAGAAGGAAGTTTCAAATACATTCTCAATCTAGGTGGAATGATGATTTTTTGCATAGGAAGGAGCATTTTGCATATTTTATGTATAGGAAATAATTTTTTGCATGAAAAGGTGTATTGTGCATATTAAAGAATCATATAGAGGTTAATTTTTAAAGTGTAGAGTATCCACACCTGTACAATGATAAAAATTTCAATGAGTATTTTATTTTGACCATTTTATTGAGTTAAAGAGGTTTATAATTACATTAATCACACTTTTCTTACATACATCATTCTGATTCCAGACCCATCAACAAAGTTTGCTTTTCTGCACTGATTATTCTCCACATATAAAAGAGATGTGTCAGGGCTAGAGTGATAGCACAGCAGGTAGGGCGTTTACCTTGCACGCGGCCGACCCAGGTTTGATTCCCAGGCATCCCATATGGTCCCCTGAGCACCACCATGGGTAATTCCTGAGTGAAGAGCCAGGAGTGACCCCTGTGCATCGACAGGTGTGACCTAAAGGGTACAAAAAGAAAAAGAGAGAGATGTTTCCACATATTTTTTAACTGTGGAGAAGGTGACATATAAACATAAATGGAAAAACAGCTAATGTTCTGACTTCCACAAAATTTTAAATCAATAAGTTGTTCATTTGTTACAAAATTTATCTTTTTATAGTTATATAAATTTAAATTTATGATTAATAATTCTGTAATACATTTTAAAATATACATAAAATAGGTACATGCATAAAATTTATTAATAATGAAGGTAATTTAAGGAAATTTTAAAGGGAAAATATGAATAGGTCTATAAAATATATTCTATCAAAAGAATGGGGAATATTAACTCTATATATTTATTTTTATGCCAGAAAAATCATATATTATAAATTCTTCTTAAGTGTCTGCATTTGTGGTGAAGTATTGTAATAAAAATATCTCTGGATGTAAAAAATCCCAGTCATACAGAATATTCAATACAAATAAAACTTTATTTTTTAATCGAAAACTATGAAATGTCTCAGTAAGTTAGGTGCAAACATACTCTTAAAAATCTAGTAGAGGTCAGCCATAAGCACCATGAATGAATGTTAAACTGGGAATGCCAAGAGCAGGAAAGGTGTCCTGTCTTTTAAAGAAGTTCTTTTAATACTTCATGCAAAATTGGCTTCAAGGCTATGAACTCACTACGGTGTTTTTTGTCCATGAAGCTCTGTAAAGTTTCTTTAAAAATGAATAATCGAAACTCCAAACAATAATAGTGAGGTTTTTGTTGAAATATTGAATATAATCAAAGTAAAGTGAAAGTAAAGTGAAATTTATCAGCTACACAGGCAGGGTGGGGGCCGGGGAGGTGGGGGATGGGGGGGGTATACTGGGGTTCTTGGTGGTGGAATATGTGCACTGGTGAAGGGATGGGTGTTCGAGCATTGTGTAACTGAGACTTAAGCCTGAAAGCTTTGTAACTTTCCACATGGTGATTCAATAAAAGAATAAATTTTAAAAAATGAATAATCATCTAGTTGGATAGACTATTTTTGTTGAGATGTTCTTTTCACGGTGAGCCAGATTTGAGAGCATGCCAGGGGTTCAGGAGGCATCAGTGCCATATTGCCTCCAACCTGCACAGCCCGCGTCGCCCCCAAACTCAGGCAATCTGTTCGAATCTTGCAAAACAGCTGGCGATGTCCAGCAGGGATCACGTGTAGAGTTCCGTGACTGGCGTGCTGAACCGCGCGTTGGTCTAAGGCGAGATGGTGAGTCGGGTTCAGGAGAGCACGAGGGGCTCAGGTGGCATCGTCACCATCATCTCGCCTTAGACAACGTGTGGCTCGGCACGCCAGGCCTGGAACTGCATGTGTGACCCCTGCTGGAACTCTATGTGTGATTCCTGATGAACATCGCCAGCTGTTTTGTAAGATTTGAACAAAACGGCGTCGATGGGGCACAGAGAAACTCTGGTGTCGGCCGCAGCATCACCACCTGCCCACGCCAGGCCGAGTCGAAGTGCCATGAGACAGAGCAGTGGCGGCAGTGCACACTGGCTCATCCACTGTGGGGTGCTGTCAGCCAACTACCGGGAGACCTGGGACTCGGCACAGGTGTTGTCCTGGCACAGACCCTCTGCGAAAGGGTCCTGCTCTGCCAGCGGCTCGACAACCTCAGGGCACACTCCATCAACCTCAAGGAGATCAACCTGAGACCTTAGATGTCCCAGGTGCGCAGAAATGCAGGCAGGTGTGTGTTTGTCAGTGTGCAGATCGTTACAACATGCCAGTTGACTAAAAGCTTACACTCGGTAGACTGGGAACACCCGTAAAGGCAATTAGAGGCCGCCCCAATAGCCTCCGTCCCTGTTGGAGAGCCCAGCAAGCTACCAAGAGTATCCCACCCACATGAAGAGCCTGGAAAGCTACCCGTGGCATACTCTATATGCCCAAAACAGTAACAACAACGGTCCTCATTCCCCTGACCCTGAAAATGCCCTCAATATGCCATCAGGCTATACTAGCACATGACAGGGACAAATGGAGTTGTTATTGGCGCCCGCTTGAGTAAATCGATGAACAGCGGGATGACAGTGATATAGTGATACAGTTCTTTTCGTTGAGTTTTTGTACTATTTCCATTCATTCTCTTCTGTATCATAAAATTTTTATTTGATATATCTACTGTGACTCCTCTGGGCTTTCCTTTGTATGTAAGTTCCTTTTTTGATCTTGCTACTTTCAAATTTCTGTCTCTGTTCTTTGGTTCTTGTCATTTTTCAGCAAAATGTGGCTTAAAAATTTTTCTTATGAGTCTTTTTTTTTTTCACTGACTCTCTTGTATATGGTTGCCTGTATTCCTTAATCCCTGAAAAATTCTCATCTTTATCAAGTTTGCCTTCTCCAGGACTCTGACAATTCTTATACAGTTCTTCTTGAACTCATCCCAGACTTCACAGTTCACTTCTTTTCATGCTTATTTCCATCTTCTCTTATATTATGTTCTTTCCTCCGTCTCATCTTGAAACTCCTTTATGTTTGCCTCAATCCTATTACTGTGATGCTCAACCTTCGATTGACGGTTTTGGGGAGAGGTGGGTGGAGATGGGGCAGGCCTGGAAGTGCTCAGAGGTTACTCCTGGCTCTGCACTCAGAAATTACTTCTGGTGATGTTCTGGGAACCACAAGGGATACTGAAGATCGAACCTGGGTCAGCCATGTACAAGGCAAGCAACTTACCTACTGTTGATTACTCTGGTCCAGCTATTAAGTTTTCTAGAATCACCTACTGTACTCTTTCTTTGTCATTTCTGAGTGTAGTGTTTGCATTTTGACACTCATACTTTCTTGCACTGTGCTGACAGCCTGTGGCATCATACCTTTGAGTTCATGAGACATCCTCCCTGTGTGTCTCTGAGGACCTACAGAGCCAGTTGGTATTGGTTAGCCTTCCATGTTACCATTTCCTCTCTTTGAACTTGATAGGCATTTCTCCCATTGGGGATTTTCAGTGTTCCGACTGAGGATCAATAATTGTGCTGAGAATTATTTGCACTTATAACACCTGGGTGACTCTGAGGGATTAGGTTGAAAGTTGTTCTTTTTCTTCCCTGCCCATCTTCCCCCAGGGCTAGGAAGTATAACTGTGAGTAATGTAAAATTAGATGAGTAGAAAATACAGGGCAGGTATGTTTAAGGAGATGTGATGCTGTGCCCATTAATTTGGTGGAGGTTGGAGGTTACTAGAGTCTGGTTGTAAGGGAGGAGAATTTGTCTCTGTTTCTGAACAGGGCCAGGGAACGTCAGCTGGAGATTAATCTCACAGGGAAGAAGGGAGAATCAAGCACAGCCAAGGCTCCAGGAGATGTGGAACTAGGCTCATTAATATGACATAGCTTGCATTTAATGTTTTTAAAAATAATGTAGCCTTTCCATTAGGTTCCGTGAAAAGAAAGAGATGGTATGCCCAGGAAACAGGCAAAGTTATCATCCTTTTCATAGAATTCAAATTTGAATGTTAGAGAATATGACTAATTACAGACTTAGAACGATGCGTATGCATGCGAACTTTGGAGAGTAGAAATTAAAGGTCTTAAAGCATCTCATTACAAAAGCAGAGAACAAGAACATAGAGAGAGTGAGCTTCGTGAGATTAAGAAGAATCATTAAACAATCGTAAACAAAGGCTAAGGCTCAGCAGAGCTAGTCAAAGAAACTTCTGTTTACAACTTAGTGGAGTAATTTCATTAGAATGGCTTCATTGAAAATATGTGCAATTTTGGTCCTGGGAAGTGTTCTTTCTGGTGATAGACAGAAACAGAAACATAGATGAGCTCGGGCCAGGATATCATTACAGAGACAAAAGGTTTTCCTTTCACCAACCACATGGTTTTCATTGGATACCTTCCCTGTGGTGAATTTTCATGCCTCTCATTAGAATTTATTGACACGCCGGTCCCCTGAAACAGAGAAGGTAGAAAACGCATGTGTACATAATATTTCTCTTCATTCTCTGAAGCAAGGAGGGATGGCCTACCACAGGGGTCATTCTGATGATGATGAAGTTGAGGGAAGAGGAGAGGAGGTAAGCTATGTTTGTGCAAAACATCCTTTTCCCATTTTGAAGCTTACACAGACTTTTAAATGCTTCACTTATCTCATGTTGTAAACTCCAACTGCAGGAGAAATATTCACCAGACAGGCCATAAATCATGCCCAAAGACAGGTGCAATAAATACCAATGTCAAAAAGTTACAAAGTAAAATTATATTGTTTTGACAAGGTTTCCAGATGAGCTGACAACTGAGCAAGAAAATGTTCTCTTTTCTAAGAGCCCACAGTACTGATACATGGGTGGGAGAAGGACCATCCTAAGACCAAAAGCCCAGAATTTTAATGCATATCATCCTTATTACACTCAAGGAGATAGCTCTATTTAGAAAAGTCATCACCTGGTAAATGTTATCAGTAAAGAAAGCATTTGAACACAAATCAAGTAATAGCACAGGGAAGACATTTAACAAGTGTGTCTGTCTCGTAGAAAATTTGTTTGCAAATCAACTTGCTTTATAAATTATAAATTTATAAACATTCAAATGTCATATATATCTATACAAATTCACATTTATAATTTTATATATAAATATATTAAATGTGAATATGCATTTACACATGTAAATACGTGCATATACTTATATAACTGCTATAAACGCCTAAATACACTTAAATATTTATGGTTTAATAATATAACTCAATGACTCTTTGGCAAATGAATTGTTAGAGAGTCCACAAGTTTCTATTTAGATGCCAACAAACTCAAACGAAAATGCTTTCAAATGAGTTGCCTGTTTTTGATTAGCAAATTCTAGCTTCAAGTAAATTTTGCTTTTTCTCCTGACTAATTAAACTTAGGTTTAAATTGTCCTATTTCTTTAAAGGCTATGATAGATAAGTTATTAAATATTTGCTATTTCATAATCCTGTGAGCATATTTTCACACAAGAAGATGATAAACTGAACTTTGTTAGGTATGACTTTATCATAATTATCTAAAAGGTATCTCAGCATTCATTTAGGAACTGACCTGAATTTTAATGTGTGCTCATGCTACAAAAATAGCCAGCAACTATAAATGAATTAAGTGCCATAAGTAATTTGTAGAATAGTTCAACTCCTTTAATAAATTTAACATAAAATAAATACATAATAAGGAAAAGATTATTAGAACTTTTAGAGATGTCAACGAATGTGCAAATAATATAATCCCTTCCATATAATTGTTGAATGTTTTTATGAATGATTCAGTTGTCCACTTGTTTCATAAACAACCTATTTTGATTAGATTAACTGAATTTGTGTCATCAGTCTTAATATTTTAATGTTTGCTATCAAAGTAATAGTTCTGAATTGAACAAGTGAACAACTAAATAATAGCTCAAAGACCCAAATTTGCACTAGCTCAAAGGAAAATGAAAAACAGAATTTATATCCTTTTTCCCCAATACATTTTGGTTGATGAGCAAACTTTCATTTTCTAATTTATTGAAAATTAAGAATTGCACAAGACGAGAATGGGCTGGGGCGATAGCACAGTGGTAGGGCATTTGCCTTGCATGCAGCTGGCCCGGGTACGATTCCTCCATCCCTCTTGGAGAGTCCAGCTAGCCACCGAGAGTATCTTCCCCGCATGGCAGAGCCTGGCAAGCTCCCCGTGGCGTATTCAATATGCCAAAAACAGTAACAAGTCTCACAATGAAGAACATTACTGGTGCACACTTGAACAAATCAATGAGCAACAGGATGACAGTGATACTAGACAAGAATGGAAGCTTGACTTTTATTTCTTTGCTTCTATTCCCTTTCCTTCTATTCCTCTGTTGATGTATCATTTCTACTGATGCTTCAATCACTGCAGACTGCACACAGACTAGATATGGTTCTCAAACATTATGACTTCGATAAGTTGTTGCTGAAGGATATGCATATGATGGAGGTATTCACGTACCTGGTCGAAGAGCTTCCTGGGGAACTGCACTCCTGGGGTTGAGGTTCACTTAGTCGTAGTGCTTGCACACGTGCACACCAGGGATCACACTTAGTTGTGGTTCTTTCACACATAATGGCTGTAAACTTTGCAGAACATTGCTACAGAATTTGCCTCTATGCTAATTAGAACTCACACTCCAAAAATCTAACCTCACACATCTCCGATTACCGGAATCAGATGCTTTAGTTTATTTTATTGACATTCTTTCTTGGTTTGGAGGAATCACACCACGTGGTGCTCTTGGCTTTACTTCTGGTTCTGTACTCATGGATCAGGGGGCCAATAACCAAACCTGGTTTGGCCTCATGTAAGGCAGGCACTGTACCTACTCTGGCCCCTGGTTTAAACTTGTTTATAAACTTTCAGACTGTTGAAATCATCTTAAAGTTCTATATATATTGTCTATAGATGTAGTTCAACAACGATAATTCAGCTATGAACACGTAGGTGAAACTGGCATTTCTCTGCCTCTAGACTGTGAACTAAGCTACAGCCCCATGCTGCCTCAGGAGGAGAAAGGTTTTTCTCTCTTGGCCTTTCCTTTCGGCGGTGGCGTGGTGACCGCCATCTTTCAGAACCCATTAAACAGAGGTACGAACTTGCAGTGATGCAACTTCTGGCAGAAATTTCTCTGGACTTAATTAGTAAATACCAGAAATCCAAAACCATGCAGCCGCTGTCCTGGTCACGCGACCTCATATGCTCTTCATTCTCGGCAATGGAAAACATATTATCAAACGATGCCTTTTCGGCAGGTCTGATTGTTGGGGGAAGATTCTAAATAATAATAGCGAGTTTTCTGTTGAAATATTGAATGTAATCAAAGTAAAGAGAGATTAAAGTGAAAATCATCAACCACACAGGCGGGGGGAGGTGGAATGGGAGGTATACTGGGGTTCTTGGTGGTGGAACATGTGCACTGGTGAAGGGATTGGTGTTTGATCATTGTATGACTGAGACTTAAACCTGAAAGCTTTGTAACTGTTCTCGTGGTGATTCAATAAATAAATAAATAAATAAAAATTGGTATTTATCTTTCTTGTGGAAGAAATAGCTCACTGGTAAATTTTTTCTTGATAAACTTTATATTCCAAATGAGGCTGTATCTATTACGATATTTTGCATTTATTCTTTGGGATTTGGTTGAGCTACAAAACTCTCCTTTTAAAAAAAATCCTGAGTTTGGAAAGGTGGTGAATTAGACATGCAGGGGAGCAGAGCCAGGAGCCAGTGGCCTGGTAGTAGCATTCTATAAACCTGGCCAACGTGTTGGCCTGGAAAGGAATGTATGCCATAAATGAAGGCACTTGGAGGCCAAAGGTCACCGTGTAATTAGCACAGGCCGTTTAAGGAAGAATACAAAAATAATGTTTTACAAGCTGGTAGAAAGAGAAGCAAATAATCATTTAAATGTTCCAATTGTGAGTTCCCATCAGTGTGTGGGGTTTAATTTTATAAGCAAGTTTCTGGACTAGGGAGAGGCAAAGCAAAGCTGGAAAAAAAATGGTGTTCTTGGTTCCTGGTAGGACATACCCCTCTTGAACTTAACATCTCTAAGGTTTATTTCTCACATCCTGTGTCTTCTATTTCTTTGGAATTCATCCGAGCATTAAATGATAAGTGGAATAAAATAAATAAAACCTAAAAAAATTTTAAGATGGTTGTAGATATTTATGGCCAGTTTTAGATGAAAGAGTGCTGGATTCTGGTTTATAAAAGTGAGACATTCACAAAACGAGTGAATTGCTTTAAAATAATTTACTCTGGGCAACACAGACACACCCAATGCTTAATCTATCAATTATATTTGGGAATATCCAATTTCCCATTTCACTTAAAGTAAGTGAAATAAATTTCCAACTGTACATTTAGTTGCAACTGGCTATATAGATATATATTTTTGGTATAGCAAGTGACTGTGTTGTGAAAGTCAATTAAAGGTCTTGTCCTCTGAGTCTCTTTGCAGACCACACTTGATTAGTATTATACAATTTTTTTTGCATAAAAATTTAGATATTTAGTCAAACTTCCTTTTCTGCCATTAAAATAATGTGGAGGTAAGCTTTTCTGTATATATGTAAACTGAGAGTAAAATATTACAATCATGAAGATAGAATGACCCATATCCTTATCTGGGTTGTTCTATTATTCCCTTTGAAACATTTTTCAGAGTAGCATGTCCGGTATCTTATTCTGAAGTGGTGAAAAAATAATATTTCTTGGGGGGAGGGTTGGGTGGGGGTGGTGGGAGGAATACTGGGAACATTGGTGGTGGAGAATGGGCACTGGTGGAGGGATGGGTACTTGACCATTTGTATGACTGAAACACAAGGACAAAACTTTGTAAGTCTGTAACTGTACCTCATGGAAATTCACTAATAAAAAAATTTTTTAAAATACTTCTTGGCCACCCTCTCATTATACCCATAGTTAGCTGTTTTCTATGTGCAAGATAAATTCTATCTGTTTTCGTTTTGAATCATTTCCTCTTAATTTTATTATCAAAGAAGTTGCATCTTTGATTAAAAAAATAGATTGTGCAAAATATTTCACTGATAAGGATGAGCTTATTAAGGCGAGAACCTGGGAACTGAATTCCACTTCTTTTCTATCCTGTGAAGTGAATAAAAAAATAATATAGAGAAACAGAATTTCTTCCTGTTAATTTCCAAGAAAAAAGTGTGAATTTTAATCAGTTTAAGATATTGAATCCCCCCCAACAATCTTAATTTTGTCGCATTGGTTTCTACTGTTCAAATTTCTTTGTCTATTTTTTTTTAAGTTACACTATGTATGATGGCACAGTCTCCGTACTAAAGGGCATGATACAGAAGAGTCACTTGAAAGGGACATTCATTCCGTTTGGCTGGGTCATGACACTCATTTAATGAACACACAAAACTCATCAAACACTGACAGTGAGTCATACTTAAATTATCTCTGGTGTATGGCAGTATCCTGATCTCATTTAATATTTATATTTACTAGAACACAGCAAACTTGTGCAAAATAATAGAATCTGGATGTCTTCAATTCCCTAACAAGTAAAATCAAGCAGAAGACTCACGTAAAATACTTCTATGCTTTCAAGTTCTTGATTTGAACTGAACTACATAGAATGCAATTAACTTAATTGTGACTATATTGTATTGGTTCTTGTTAATTAATTCCACAAGATCTTTGCAACTCTTATGAGGAAAAGAATAAATGTAGGAACCCGACCACACAATTGGTTAGGACCACACAAATTGTCCATTAATTATACTATAAAGACTTCATATAACAAGTGTGTTTTCCCCAGAACGACAATTATGAATTTCTAAAATTCCTAGCAATTTCCCGAGCTAATATTAGATCAATCATGTATGTTGATTAATATTTTTGATTAAGGTTTACTTTCTTAGTAATGGAAACACCCCAAAGGAGCAAAAAACAAAAGAGTGTGAAATTCATTGCTATATATTTCTTTAGACTCTATATACAGGGTCTTGTTAAATCCACTAGGCATTCTTTTTATGTCTAAAAATAGATTCAGGCAGCATTACAACATCATTTTAACAATCACTGCTTAACTATAAAAGTAGAAAATATTCATTAAAGAAAAGTTTTTAAAAGCATTGTAAGAAAATGAAAACATTCCTTAGACTCAAGGAAACATGTCAATTAATTTATACATATTAACTTATAGCTGTAGCATACGGTGAATTATTTTCGATACGCAATTTTAGCTTGCTTTTTTCACAGAATCATCGACAATTTATAAGTTATCTAAGTATTATATTAAGTGACTTCATTTTCCATAAAAATGAGTATGATAATTTGCCTATTTTCCTGTATGTACTTTCTTTAAGGAATTTTTCAAAATTTTCTCTAGGATTAAAGTGCACGACAAACAGAGAGAGATCTGTGTGTGCTTTTTTTGAATTCTTCCTTATGGTAAATTTAAAGAAGTGTTAAACTTCTTCAAAAACGTTGATGATCTATTAATTTTGAAATATTTCACTAATTGTTTTCATTATCTTCTATTTAATTATTTTCTAATATTAATTATATCCTATTTAATAGTAAAGGAATTTTTTTTTTGGCTAAGCATCTTCCTTGGCTAATTCTAACTTTTTATTTTGAGAGAGAGAGGTTTTTCTTTTTTAAAGATTTTATCATTGGCAATATCAGGTCCCTATAGAGAACTTGACCATTTGCTTTCAATCAAAAGACAAAGTTTATATTAAACTCAGTAAACAAAATCAGAGGACTTGTATAAACAACAATTTGTGCATATCATTTCCATTTTTGCTGACACTTTTGACTCTGGTATTGATCTTTCACCAAGTTGTGAAACTCAAAGGGCAAAGTGCAAAGTTCAAAAGTGGCAATTTGCCTCAAGGTTTATTGAAAATAAAACATGAACGGAAGTCCGCTGGAGTAATTTGAGGAAACTGTTTTTCCCTCTTCTAGGAAGGATGTCATTATTTAGTTTCTATGCTTAAGTTTGCTTAGAGAAAAACAGAGTGAAAACAGGCTTGAAACATTAGAAATCTGGCCAAAATAATAATAATAATAATAAAATAATTGAGAAGCTTAGGTGACTCAGTGAAGGTAAGTCCTATCTCCAAGGGAAAATTTTTGTTATAATTGAACATTCCTCAGGTTCATCATTTGAAGACTGACGCAAACTACAAGTCGCCAAGACATAATATGTGCATAAAAAAAGTTGTCAAGGGAATGAACAAAGAAAAGGAACATCTTAATATAGGCTTTTCAATTTCTTTTAATAGTCAACTTGATTTTTAAAAATCATTACAATAGATTGAATGTCATTTTATGGATGAAGACAAAGAGTATTTTTTTGTTTGTTTGCTTTAAATCTTCACTTTGCAAACTATTTTTTTGCCTTCTTGAAAATGCAAATAAGGAAATCTTTGCACACTCCAGTCAGAAAAGGGCACTGCTACAGAGCTGATTTAAAATTTAAAGATAATAGAACACATGCGGAAAAGTCTTTCAAGGTTGACTTGACATAGATTGCAACTTATTAGAAAATGGCCAGTGAGCTTAGGAAATGTGGACAATTCCCCGTAGGCCAGCATGCATATTAAGACAGCAGCCAATAACTATGGTGTTCTCTTTCCAATGTCATGCAATAGTTCCTGGTTATTTTCAACTGAATTAGATACATTTTTGGATGTTTATTTTAGTGTCTTTTTTTCAAAATCCTTCAAACTTTATGACTTTATTGAAAATCTATTTTGGATGTTTAATTTGCTTCTTTTTTTCCTAATCTTTCTAATTTTATGATTTTATTTAAAAATTATTATCCTTTCTGACTACTAGAGGGATTTCAGTGTGGTCTACTGGAAATCTTCATTCCGTTGGTGAGAGGGACATAAAAATCACTTAGGGAAAAGGAATCTACTCAATAAGTATCTTCAAGCAATCTTAGTACTTAAGAAAAGGAAGGAGGGGCTGGAGCGATAGCACAGCGGGTAGGGTGTTTGCCTTGCACATGGCCAACCCAGGTTCAAATCCCAGCATCCCCTATGGTCTGCTGAGCACTGCCAGGAGTAATTCCTGAGTACAGAGCCAGAAGTAACCCCTGTGCATCGCCGGGTGAGACCCAAAAGGAAAAAAAATTAATAAATGGATGGAGGGTTACAGTGATAATACAGTAGGTAGAGCATGTTTCGCACACAGTGTGGTCACTGGGTTCAAACCACAACACCTCATATGGTCCTCATGAGTCCCACTCTGAGTACAGAATCAAAAGTAAGCCCTAAGAATGATGGCGTTGTTGCCCAACAAAAAGAGAAACGAAATGGCTTGACAGTGGATCCAGAAATTTTAACTAAAAGCTAGAGAATATACACATTTCATTGAGCTATACTTTCATAAAGCTGTAGTCCTCAGTCAATGAGTTCTTAGCTATCCTGGGTCTTATTTTCTTATAGTGGAAAGCATATATTGAATAAGCCAAATAACTAAAAAGTATATATAAAGTATTGGTAAGAGATATGCACAGGAACACAGTGTTTTGAGTGATGACAGGGGTTTGTTAAAGAGTGATCAAGAAAATCTTCCCTAAGATATAATAGATGAGGCTCTCATAAATGAGAATAGGTAACAATATATAGCTCTTTTGGAAGATAAAATAACTAAGATTATAGGGACTGGATCCTTAGCATAGCAGGTAGGGTGTTTGCCTTGCATGTGGCTGACCCAGGTTTGAATCCCAGCATCCCATGTGGTTTCTGAGCACTGCCAGGAGTAATTCCTGAGTGCATGAGTCATGAGCAACCCCTGTGCATCGCCAAGTGTGACTCCCCCCAAAAAAATAAGCAAAAAAAAAAGTCATCACCATCCCGTTGCTCATCGAATTTCTTGAGCGATCTCAGTAACGTCTCCACTCGTCCTAACCCTGAGATTTTAGAAGCCTCTCTTTATTCGTCCTTTCCAATGGTGTCGAATTGGAGGCTCTTTCAGGGTCAGAGGAATGAGACCCATCATTGTTACTGGTCTTGGCTTATAAATACGCCATGGGGAGTTTGCAAGGCTCTTCCATGTGGGCAGGAAACTCTCGGTAGATTGCCAGTTTCTTCCAGAGGGAGAACTAGGCTATAAGATGTTGCTTCCAGGAGCTTGGTTTTATTGTCTCTGGATGTTGACTGTTGGTGGGATTACATGACACCCGGAGCAGTCCCTGGGTGTGACCGCCTAGCTACTGGAAAATGGGGAATCTGGGCGGAAGAGGCCCAGTCCTGATCCCAGCAGGCTTGGAGGTCCCAGCCCCGGGTCCCACACACCTGGGTTCCTCTGCTGGTTCCTTCATGCATGAGGCTTGTCTGAACATGTGGAGAGGGGCCTCGAGCATGGCTGAGGCTAGGCTCCAGAGGTCTTTGGCCGCAGAAGCTCTGCTCGGGGCAGGGAGGCAAACTGAAGCCCACCCCCTCTGAGGGGCCCTGGGGAAGACAGCCAGGCCCAGGGGCAAGAGACTCTCTGCCAGGAGCCAGGAGTAACCCCTATGCATCGCCAGGTGTAACCCCCTCCCCCATAAAAAGTAAGGTAATGAAACAAAACAAAATGATGCTTTCATTTCATTTCTTCAATGACAACGTTGGTGCCTTCCATTACATACCAATCAATATTCTAATGGTGACATCCCCACATATTTCTCAGCAACCCACATTCAACACTAGAACTAGAATGATTATAAACCAGTGCATCCCACTCTCTTTACACTTCTTAAGTGATAGTAAACAATTTACTGTTTATTTGGTAGCTCTGTCATTTTCTTGGAAAATGCAGATTATTTTCAAGTTCCATTATGCCACACATAAAGGACAAAAGGAAGGACAACAATACAAAGAAGATTTGTTCTGAAAGCTAAATATGTCATACTCCCATACCAGTGCTCAGAAATGTGTCACATATGTAACTGACAATAAGAGAGGTCCTTAAAAAAAGTCTTTCTTGAAAACTTCCTTGAAAATTCTTGTCATGTGAAGTAACAAATTCTCTAAATTATATTCAATATGAGTTATATTTTCAGACTCAAGATTTGTGATAAATCTCAGATGAAGATGTAGTATCCACTTAACTCCAGTAAGTCCAGCCATGTGATGAGCTAATTTTTTTTTCACTTTTAGAATATTTGGAGATTAGTCCCCTAGCAGAGCTGATGTCATTTCCATCTCTCTGTCTGTAGGAGGACCCTAGCAGATGTTTCTCTATGAAAGAAGTTGATAGAATCCAGTGGATTTTGTGTCCAAATATGTGAATGCAAATCTTCAGAGACTGAATAATATTTTTATTTGCCCACACAAATGCAAATACCACAGCAATGTTCTTAGGTTGGTTGGTCTGCAGTTTGGTTCCATTCTGGGAGTTTTACCATGTATCATTCTGGATCAGACCCTGGGATTTCAGACAAAAGTTTTGGTTCCATCTCTGCATAGCAATTTATAATGAGTTAATCTCACAAAGATTCAGTTCTTGTTGCATGTCAAATAACAACTCATAATTCTACTCATTTCATTACAACGTAAGATAAGATTGAAAGTCCTGCACTGTGCAAACAATTTACAAATGTTAATAATTCTTAAGAGTGTGGTGTGCACATCTGATTATTCCCCTTGTACAGATGAGAAAACTGAGGCCAATCGATGAATCAGATAATGTACTTCAGATCACTCAGCTCAAGACAGAGTTGGAATTTGACTCCAGGCAACTGGCTCTAGTGTGTGAACTCTCTGCCCCTGTTCCGTTTAAATGAAATACTGCCTGTAGAGTGTTTGGCATAGGCACATGCAATAAATGTCACTTATTATTTTTATTTTGCATTTTCCCATCACTTTATTTTGACTTCAATGTGGGAGAGGCGATTATCCAAAGATGTGAATTATCCAAGGATTTTGATAGTCAGAAGCAGAGGAAATATTAGATTTTTCTGAGTGGGAGGAGGATAAAAGAGTCCCTGCACTTGAACCAGTCCAAAGCAAGAAACAAATGTCCAGAAGCCTTCTCTGCTCCACATCTGTTTTTATTTTTCAGTTTATCAGCCTGCTGTTTCATGACAGGATTTTGCAATATGCAGCCCCCCTGGTGACTTATAGGATATCAAGGGAAGACAGAATGAAGAAAAGCTTTTAGCCAACTTCAGCTTTTCCTTCCTTAAAACTGAAGATAAGCTTGGCTGAACACCATGCGTTTACTTGAAAAGGCCAATTCATGCGCCCACCCCCCGCCCCATTATCAGCAGGATAGGGGCCCGCTGGCTTTACTGGTGCCTCGAGCTGTCGCGAGCCCTCATCTCATTGGGTCAGGATGGTGATGGTTGCCGATGTCACCAGCTTACAGCTGCTCTACCCAGAGAGAACAGGTGTGGGCATTTGGACAGGGGATATCTGTATCGTGAGATGAAGCTTGGGGTAGAGACGAATCAGGAATGGAATGCATAAGGGTTTTGCTCCCACTAAACCATCTGCATTGCTCTTGTGTACTATTAACCTTGGTTTCAAAGAAGAATTCCTTGAAACCCTAGGGAAAATTTTCAGGCCAGTGAGTCTAACAGTTAAGAGACTCTCCTTAAAGATGGAGTAAGGGTTTTCAGGCAGGTATAGTGATCACTGGGCAAGCTTCAGAAGCAAAACTCATGTTCCATAAAACTTGTACGGGGGATTTAAAAATGTTGACGTCTATTTTTTTCTTGATGTTAGAGAATCAACTCCAGACGTGTCCGTTCTGTTGAGGGATCTCAACGAGTATCTCTTTTACCAAATAAGAAAAAAAAAAGTCATAGAATGAAATGAGATCATCATTTCTGGAGTTCATCGAAGTGCCCTGGTCTCTATTTCCCTTCTCTCAAATATCTCCTGAAGATACCATCTAGGAAGCCTGAGGATTTTAAAGAATTTAACATTTTAAAGAATGGGAAATATTTCTGTATCTTAAGACAGCCTGTGTTGTGAGTGACAATCTGGAAAGAAATTCGTAGAAACACTTTGTAAGATTGAGGCCAGTTGTAGTCCTGCCATATGTTGTAATAAAGAGGCAATTGCCTGAAAAATTCAGGCAATTGGGAACATAGGTTGACCTAAACAACCCAGATGTTTTAGATGAGTGAGGCTCATTGAAATATGAAGTGGTTTACAGAAATTTCTTGATTCTGTAAAAATTAATGTTCAGAAAACCTTTATAAATGAGGTCAGGAGGGTAGAAGAAATATCGGCAAACTACAGGACCCAGCGTGCCTTGCACTTGATGCAGGAAATGATACTGCTTTCCTGACCTAGAACAACAACAACAAAAAGAAGTTGCCACCTTGTGGGAACTTTTCCTCTCAAGGTTATAGAAGAGATTGATGGCCTTTGGTTCTTGGCAAGAGTCTAAATCTGACTGCATTTTACTCATTACCTTTTGTTGATAAGGCAAATGATTCAGGATTTTGGTCCACAAGTTTTCTCTGTTGAGTATGTAAATAGGAAGATGAGAATTATACAAGGCAACTTATACTGAACTTAAGAACTTTAATATAAAAACAAGGAAACACTGTGGACAAAGTATGCAGTGCAGTTTTCATAAGTATTCAGCATCAAAATTCAGTGCTTCTAAACCAGTTAAGATTGTGGCTTGGTCCAGATTTTAATAGAGCTACTCTAAAAGAAAGGCAGTATCTTTTTTTTTTTTTAACTGTGTTTCTCTGAGAGTCTTTTTGAAAACAACTTCATTTTACCACTATGATAAAGGAAGTTTCTGGAGAATAGAATTCTAGAAACTCAAGGCTTTGTTTCTCCCTCTCACATTTTAAAGACTCTTGTCTTCCCGCTTTTAATGTTCCCCATTGGAGGGCTAGTGATGAATATTACATTTCTTTAAATGCAATGTATTTTATTATTCATTTGAGATCATCTTTTACTTGATAGTGGTGTGCTTAGTTGCATTTTATTTTGAATTATGCCTTCAGTCCGCCAAAGTTCTTGAATCTTTGGACTAAACAATCAGTTTTAGAGAATTTCTTTTTATTAAAATCAAACATCACTTGCTTTCCTTTCCTTATTTCTATCATCTTTTCTATTCCATGTTTTTTCTACTGTCTATTATTATCTTGTGTCTCACTATTTTTCTGGTGTCTGATATTCTTAATATGTTACTCTCTCTTTTTTCCACTTTAGATGATTTCTACCTACTTATGTTTAATTTAAATAATTCTTATGTCATACCTACTATGTCATTTGATCTAAAAATTCTGGGATATTTTTTCCTTTTCATTTTTCAGCTCAAACTGGGGGGACTCAGAACTTACTCCTGGATTTGTGCTCAGGGTCACTTCTTGTGGGGCTTGTTGGGCCATGGGTAGTGATGGGATCAAACCTGGTGGGCTGAGTGCAAAACATGCACAAATTGCTAGACTATCTCTCTGGTCCCTACTCTATAAACTCTAATTTAAGTATTGCACTTTTCAGACCTGAAGTTTCCTTTGGGTTTAAAGGTTCAAATTTTTATTTTAAGTGGTTGTTTTCACAGTTAAATTTCTCATGTATCTTTTACTCCCTTTGCCTCTGCATACTTATTTTAGCTATTTCAAAGTCTTGTTCTGATTACAACATCTTAGTTCATGTAGAGCGGTTCTCTTTTTCTCTTTACTGCTTTCTTCTTCCTTTCTTTTTTCTTATGATTTTCTACTGCAGATAATCTTCCTAATTTTTTCATCAATTCTCTCCACTGCACACTTCGGTAGAACTTGAATGGAAATGCATTAGATAAGAGAAATAGTTTGGGTATTATATTTTTGAAGCCTCAAATACGTCATGCCTGGATGCTCAGTTGCTGAAATTTCTCTTGAGTTTTCCTCATTCTACAAGAGTAAACACAATATACCAACACGTGGCCAGCCACAATCAGTGGTCCTGGGAGAAAATCAATCTGTTTTTCTGCTCAGCCAGGGGGTAACTTCCTGTGTGCGTTAGGTCTTTTGTATTTTTTCATTTTCTTTTTTTTTTTAACTTTTATTTAGACACCACCACTTACAGTACTGTTAATAATAGTGTTTGGGGCATATGGCTTTTCAATACCACTTCTACCACCAGAGTGACAGATTCTGATCACCAGTGCTTCAAGGATCCCACCAACCCTCACCACATTTTCTCGTCAAACTAAATTCTGAAAGCCAAATTTCAGATCCCTTGACATGGCCTCTCAGATTTCATGAGCACTGTAGCACTGCACTGTCATCCCGTTGTTCATTGATTTGCTCAAGGAGGTGCCAATAATGTCTCCACTGTGAGACTCATTACTGTTTTTGGCATATAAATATGCCATGGGGAGCTTGCCAGGCTCTGCTGGGTGGGTGGGATACTCTTGGTCGCTTGCTGGGCTCTCCGAGAGGGATGGAGTTATCGAATCGAACCCTGGTTGGCCTCATGCAAGGCGAACGCCCTACCTGCTGTGCCAATGCTCCAGTCCGCTCAGAATTATCACATTGATTTAGACTGATAAAAGGTGCTGGTACTTGGTTCCATAGAAGATGGTTTTCTGTATTATTGCACTAGTTGTCATAGCAGAATCAATAGTTTGCCTAAGGCTCTGTGCCAGGAGTTAATAAATTACAGTGCAAAATCTGGGCCAAATCTAACCTCTAACACGGTTTTTGTTTATTTTTCTGTTTAGTGGTCACACGTAGCAGCGGTCAAGGATTACTCCTGGGTCTGAGCTCAGGTATCTCTCCCGCTGGTGCCGGAGGGAGCACAAAGAAAGTGTTTTACCTTCCATACTATCTGTTCAAGTCATGTAACATTTTTTATATATATATTTATGTACCCCACAAAAGCTTAATTTTGTTTTGCTCTAGAGATTCTTTTTTATTCTCCATTTTTAATGGGTTATAAAATAAATAAACAGGCAAGAAATATGTAACAAATGTTGCATATCTCATAAACTCGATTGTATTTATTTGGTCTTTCTCAGGAAAAAAAGAACTTTACTAGTCCCAGACTATACCTTCATTTAAATGCTATCATTCTCCCATTCTCAGTTTTGCTAGTGTTCTTCCTGTTTTGCAGTACAATGCAACTTATACCAACCTCTAGCATTTGGGGAACAGATTAGGTTAATAAGAAAGGATTCTGAACATTCACACTTTAACTTTTCCTCTTTCCACATTTAATTCCTTCCCCACATGAAATCCTCGTTGTTGTCCAATGTGTCACCAACTAAAAGTCCTTCATTTATTCATTTCAAAGAATGTGCCTCCAAAACTCAACCCAAATCTGTTAATACCATATCCTAAAACTGAAGGATATTAGATGCTGGTTCTCTAATTCTCTTTTAAATGTATAAGCATGATAACCTCTCAGTATCTGTGTTGCAGACCATTGTGTGTGTGTGTGTGTGTGTGTGTGTGTGTGAGAGAGAGAGAGAGAGAGAGAGAGAGAGAGAGAGAGAGAGAGAGAGGGAGGAAAGGAAAGTGCTAGCACAGAGCTATAGACTCAGGCTGGGGGAGAGGGGTGGCAGGAGAGAAACTGGGTCATTGTTGGGAAATGGACAATGGTGGAGGGATGGGTGTTGGATCATTGTATGACTGTGTGTGTATGTATGTACGTATATATATGTATATATGTGTATATATACATATATATACATATTACTCATAGAGTATATATACATATTACTCATACATATACATATTACTCTCTATGATTTGTTACTGTCTGAACGCCATCAAATATGGGGTGGTAACTATGGAAAATGGGTAGGAAGTGTCTTATAATGTGTCCAGAAAGCAGCCTGGAGCGTGACGACAGTTGGGTAGCGGAGGTTGGTCCCTTGGGGCAGGGAGGGTTCTCACCACCCCCCTCTGGGGTGCTCCGAGTGAAAACAGCCTGGCTCGGAGTCCATTTTTGCCGAAACAATAATGCAAACCATATTTACACTAAAATGAATTGATAAAAGTCTGATATTTTCCTTATTTTAATTTTATACCAAATTGTTGATGATAACTAAAATGAAGTCAAGTTAGATGCTAACATTATTGACAGTTTACTGTAGTGAGAACAACATTTATGTGCTATTACCACCTAAACTTTCCCTTGGTAGTATCCAAGACATTCACTCTGTGGCTCACTGAAAAAACATTTAAATTTTTATTTCATTATATTTAACATCAATCACAGCTTTGCAAAGTCATCATTTGTCTAAATAAAATATAGTTTTGGTTTAAAGGGTCAATGCCACAGAATCGTCATTTTGTTTTGCTAATAAAATTCTCACTGTTTATAAAATATTTGTAAGTAGTAGATAATTTTATCGCATCGTGAAGCCATTCTTGTTAGAAAATTCATATTAACTGTCAAGTATATCAACTAAAGAAATTTTTCAAATGAAATCAATATGAATCTTAGTGATTCAAAACCATCAGTGACTAATTCTGTAATAATCCTCTAATTTGGATAACCAAGTATTATGTTTTTCTTTAAATTAGTGTTGCAATTGAAATATATATTATTAGCAAATAAAAGCCTATATCCCACTAAGGAATATTTTGTAGACAATGCTAGAAAAGAAATACCTGATCATATTTTTTTGTCTGACAGTGTTACCTTGACTAGTAATAGGATTTTGATTATCTTAAATAAAAGAATAGAGGGAAGAAGGAAGTAATTTAAGGACATGATTTCTAATTTATAAATCCCATTTATAATATTCTTTGAGGTAATTTGCTGATGACAGTAAAGCTTAAGGAGACAGATCAAGCTAATTCATTAACTGCTCTATCTACTTGGAGAGGATTAAAGGTAGGGGAGAAAGCAGTCTGCATAATTTCAAGTCACAGGTGATTTTTGCAGACTCAATCTGTGGACAGAACTAAAAACCAAAAGACAGATCATGTAGTTGAATTATACCTTGCTGTCTCAGGATCATCCCAAGAGCTGTATGTTTAAAGATTGAATAAGAACAACATAAATATCACTTGTATCACTTGTCATCCCGTTGATCTTTGATTTGCTGGAGTGGGCACCAGTAACGTCTCCATTCATCCCTGTCGCATGCTAGTGTAGCCCAATGATATCTGCTTGCTCCAGAAACACGAAGAGCCTCAAACCATTTGTTCAGGGTTTTGACAAAGAAGTCTGACCATCTCATAGGTGGGTGGCCACGGGGTCTTTTGACATTCCATGGAATCCAGTTGGTAATAGCTCTAGTCCTGCGGTCGTCTCTAAATCACATTACATGTCCGGCCCATCTGATTTTCGATGCCTTGACAAATGAGACAGCATCCCTGATTCTTGATCTTGACGGAGATCGGAACTCCGGATTCCTTCTCTCACTTGAGTTAAATGTGATACTCCAAGCATAGCAATTTCGATTTCTCCTTGGGATACACGAATAGCGTTCTTATCCTGTTTTCATAGGGCCCAGGTCTCTGAGGTATATGTTAGTGCAGGAAGAATGGTGGAGTTGAAAAGATGTGCCTAGAGCCGAAGGTTCTTCCTCCTATTAAAAACTTCTTTGACACTCTTGAAGTTCCACGCTGCTCTGTTCCTCCTGTGCAGTTCTGGTGCCAAGTTGTTCCTCATGTTAAATTCTCCACCCAGGTACACATAGCTGCTACATTCGGAGATGTTCATTCCATTGAGAACAAATGGAACATCGGGGACTAGTTTGTTTTTCATGAACATTATCTTGGTGAGATTCAGCTTCAGTCCAACCTTTCCACACTTGCGATCGAAGTCAGCCAGCATTTGTGCCGCTTGGCTAATGTTTGGTGTTATTAGAACGATGTCATCGGCGAAGTGAAGATGGTGTAGTTGCTGACCGTCTATCTTCACTCACATCCCTTCCTTAGGCATTCAAATGAATCAATGTTCATGGCCAAGTTCGTGTTGACAAGGACACCAATGCCACCAACGCCTCTGTTGTCGCATGTTCCAAGGAACAGTTCTTTTCCAGTGTTGAAAATGGCTATTGTGATCGATGGCTTCTCATTTTGGTCAGACCGATGATGTTATACTTGATCTTCTACACTTGCACCATCAGGTCCTTGATGGATGCTTCCGATGCCACCGTACTTGTATTGAAAGAACAGACATTCATTTTAGTCCTTCTTTGTCTTGGCAGTCTAGTTTGTCCCTGAGATTTTATCAGCCTCTCCTTGCTCATCCTTCTGAATGCTGCCACATTGGGGGCCATTTCAATGTCAGGGGAATGAGGCCCTTTGTTTTTGCTGCTTTTGGCATATCAAATACACCACGGGTAGCTTGCCAGCCTTTGCCATGCAAGCGGGGTACTCTCAGTAGCTTGCCAGGCTCTCTGAGAGGAATGGAGGCTTTTAGGGCGACCTTTAATTGCCCTTACAGCTGTTCCCGTGGTTCACACCATATTTGAACCCCATGAAATATGGTGAGGTAATTATGGAAAATGGGTGTTAAGTGTCTTATGATGTGTCATGAGGTGGCAAAGAGGCCATGCTACCAGAAAGTGGCCTGGAACATGGCGGTGGTTGGGTAGTGGAGGTAGTGGAGGTCGCCTATGAGATATTTATCTGGCCCCGGTAGGGTGGGTTCTCTGGGCGTGATCCCTGGGGTGCTGAAGATTGGGGGAAACAGGCAGAGGATCTCTGTTTCCAGATCCTGTTGAGCCTGAAGTGCAAGGTCACAAAGGTCTGCTTTACCTGGTTCTGTGGGGCTTCACTCATTCATGAGTGTCCAGAAAGTGGCCTGGAGCATGGCGCTGTCTGTGTAGTGGAGGTAGTGGAGGTCAGTCGATGAGGTATTTATCTGGTGCCAATAGGATAAGTCTACTGGATAAATTATGTTCAACATTTATTTTGAACATAAATATAAAAAACAATATTAACGATTGATGTGCTTTAATCACATGCCATGAACTAGTTAATTTTATAAACATTTTAGAATTTGTTTTTGTTCATTTAATCTCTTCTATAATGTATAATAAATATATCATCATTTCAGTGCCACTTACAAAATATAACCTGTAACTCATATACCCAGAAAAAATGTTCCCACACCACATTTGATAGGGTTCAAATATGGCGTGAACCATGGGAACATCTCTAAGGGCAACTGGAGGCCACCCTGAAAGCCTCTCTCGGAGAGCCCGGCAAGCTACTGAGAGTACCCCGCCCGGTCAGCAGAGCCTGGCAAGCTACCTGTGGTGTATTTGATATGCCAAAAACAGTAACTACAATGAGGCTCATTCACCTGACACCAAAAGATCTCCCAATATGACAGAATTAAGAAAGATGAGCAAGGAGAGGCTGAAAAATATCTCAGGGACGAACTAGACTGCCAAAACGAAGAAAGACTAAAATGCCTGTACTTTCAACACATGTGTGCTGGCATCAGAAACATCCATTGAGGACCTGGTGGTGCAAGCACAGACGATCAAGTACGACGTCATTGGTCTGACCAAAACAAGAAGACATTGATCACATCACGCCAGTTTTGACACTGGAGAATAATTGTTCCTTGGAACTTGCGACAACAGAGGTGTTGGTGGCATTGGTGTCCTTGTCAACACAAACTTGGCCATGAGCATCAGTTCATTCAAATGCCTAACCATCTGAATCAGACAATTACGCTTAAGTAGATGTGGCTCACTGCCAGCAGTTTCTATCTTTGTCATCTACGCACCAACATCCAACTAAGATGAAGAAGAAATTGAGAAGTTCTATATGGAACTGGAGAAGTTTTATAAAGAAGACCACACCTTCTACAAGATCATTGTTGGTGATTTTAATGCCAAGATAGGACCAAGAAGGTCGCGCGAAGACCCCTGGCCTAGAATGGAACGATCAGGGTGAGAGACTGTCTGAGTTCATCATGTCAACCAAGACCATCCATGGTAACTCACAGTTACAGAAGGCTGAATCTAAATGCTGGGCATGGGAGTCTCCCAGTGGACAGTACCACAATGAAATTGACCACAACATATTTAATTGAAGGTTTTGCCTGACTAATGTCACTGTTGTCCCAAATTTTCAAATGGGATCAGACCACCATCTCCTTTGTGCAAAATTCTAGTTCACAGAGCAGGGAGAAAGGTCTGCAAAGTTTAAGTTTAAGAGAAGAACTCCCAGAATGACCACCAAACAGATGTCTGTCTTTGGAAACTCTCAAGCTCATTTGTCAATGTGGTTTAGTGCGAGCCTCAGGCAACCACAAGCTAATGTCCAAGCTTGCAAAGCTGTGCAGAGAAGTGATAAATGAAGATCTCAAAGAGAGAAGAACATCAGTGTTGGCCGATGTGGCAGAAGCTGGGAAAAGTATTCACAATGCTCGCCTGTCCTTCACCAACTACAAGACCAAGATGACTGCCCTCTGACGTCCTGATGGATCTATCACATCTTCCAGAAAGGCAATGAAGAGGATTATTCATGACTTCTACTCAAATCTTTTTGACAGCCACATCCACTTGCCCACATATCAAATTCCGAAGGATGGATATGTAGTACCCAACGTCCTCCCTTTTGAAATCTGACACACCATTTCATCGGTAAAGATGCGTACAGCACCCGGTTCAGACAAGGTCAGACCTGAACACCTGAAGAATCTGCCACCAGTACTCATCAATACACTGGCTCGGCTCTTTACATGCTACCTGTTTGAATGCAAGGTTCTGTCTCAGTGGAAAACCAGTAGGATCGTTCTGTTGTACAAGAAGGGAGACATCCACGACATCGGCAACTATCACCCAATCTGCCTGCTGTCTGTTGTCTACAAGTTGTTAACTCGTGTCATCCTGAATAGAATAGGCAGAACACTAGATGAAGGATAACCATGCAAGCCGGGTTCTGAAGGGGATTCAGCATGATAGACCATATCCACACAGTGACCAAACTCATTGAAGCTTTGCGAGAGTTCAAGATGCCGCTCTGTCTAATGTTCATCGACTTAAAGAAAGCCTTTGATTCTGTTGAGACTGAAGCAGTCATCAAAGCCCTAGTCAAACAGGGCGTTCAAACTCAGTATATCAAAATTCTCTGCGAGCTGTATTGTGGATTCACCACCAGGATCTCGCCATTCTACAAGGAAGTGATCATTGATGTACAGAGAGTGGTGTGGCAGGGTGATACCATTTCACTGAAACTCTTCAGTGCCACCCTCGAGAACATCATGCGACGACTGGAATGGGAAGGAAAGGGAGTGAAGATTGATGGTCGGCAACTACACCATCTCTGCTTCGCTGATGACATCGTTCTCATAACGCCAAACATTAGCCAAGCGGCACAAATGCTGGCCGACTTTGACCTCGAGTGTGGAAAGGTCGGACTGGAACTGAACCTCAATAAAACAATGCTCATGAAAAATGAACTAGTCCCTGACACTCCATTTGCTGTCAATGGAATGAACATCTCCAAATGCAGCAGCTATGTGTACCTGGGTCGAGAACTCAACATGAGGAACAACTTGGCACCAGAACTGCACAGGAGGAAGAGAGCAACATGGAATGCCTTCAAGAGTGTTGAAGAAGTGGTTAAGAGGACGAAGAAACTCTGACTCTGAGCACATCTTTTTGATTCCACCATTCTTCCTATGCTAACATACACCTCAGAGACCTGGGCCCTATGAAAAAAGGATGAGAACGCTATTCAGGTATCCCAAAGAGAAATCGAAAGTGCTATGCTAGGAGTATCATGTCTCACTCATGTAATTCTATTCAGAGTTGACCGCTGGACTAGAGCTGTTACTGTCTGGATTCCACAAGACATCAAAAGGCCGCGTGGCCGCCCACCAGCGAGATGGTCAGACTTCTTCGTAAAAACCCTGAATGAATGGTTCGAGGCTCTTTTTTTTTTTTTTTTTTTTGCTTTTCGGGTCACACCCAGCGATGCTCAGGGGTTACTCCTGGCTTTGCACTCAGGAATTACTCCTGGCGGTGTTTGGGGGACCATATGGGATGCCGGGGATCAAACCCGGGTCGGCCGAGTGCAAGGCAAACGCCCTACCCGCTGTGCTATCGCTCCGGCCCCTCGAGGCTCTTCTTGTTCCTGGAGCGAGCAGATATTATTGGGCTACACTAGCACGCAGCAGGAACAAATGGAGACGTTACTGGCACCCGCTCAAGCAAATTGAATATCAACGAGAAGACAAGTGATACCCAGAAAAAATGTTATTTGGCCACTCTTAAGAGGCAAAATCATTATTTTAATCTAATTAGTCTAATCTCAGAACTGATTTTTTTATTTTCACTTCTAAGCATAGTGACTAGTTTACTGCCAATCTGCACTTTCTTTATCTTATTGTATAGAGAAATAAAAAATAATTGCTTCTTCTAAAGATTCCAAGTTATGTTAGTGATAGGGATAAAATAGGATAGGAAGGTAAATTAATGAAAGAGTGGGTAACAGGAGCATAAATTGCAATACTTGAGGTTATTTGACACTTTCTAAAGTAACAATGGTGATTCAAACTACTTTTTTTTGATGCTTTGATCCATAAACAAGTGTTTTGTCTTCTTTAGGTTTATCTTTCCTCATTTACATACACTTAAGAGTATTGTAAAGATCAAAGACATAATGCCTATCAATCAACCTAATATGGCACCTAGAAATCGTTCAGCAGCCATAAAACATTTTCACCTGCAATTATTTTGAGAAATGCACCTGATATTACACAAAATATTGGGGGGGCACCAAATTGTGTTACTTCAAGCATGATTCACTAAGAGTCAAAACACCAAGGGGAATGGAGTCAGGAATGCAGATTTTCTGGCCTCCTCCTCAGTCCAGCCAAAGAAAAATCTGCTTTAGAACTATAGCCCAAATTTGGTCTTAGGCATTTTTATATTTCAAGATATACTGGGCTGGAGCTATAGCGCAGTGGGTAGGGAGTTTGCCTGGGACATGCCTGACCCAGGTTCAATTCCCCGCATCCCATATGGTTCCCTGAACACTGCCAGGAGTAATTCCTGAGTGCCTGAGCCAGGAGTAACCCCTGTGCATCGCTGAGTGTGAACCCAAAAAGAAAAAAAAAGATTCAAGATATACTGTGCTACAGAACTGAATAATACTTCATTGATGGCTTTAAACAAACAAGCAGAGAATCTAATGAGAATGTTAAATTACTGCTGACTAAAATAATTAGAGAGCAAAGCGTAAAGACAATGTAAATTTTTGTTGTTTTTGTTTTAATCTAACGGAGGCAAACAGCTAAAGGACATGAGATACTATTTAATGAACAGTCACTCTAATAGCAGAACCTAGACCGGAGATCTTAAACTTGGAAAGAAATGAGTTAGAAGGAATGGTGCCTCTGGTCTGATATTATAGATGAGAACCCTCATGTTTCAAAGTTTTAAGGGAAAGGGCTCAGAGTCAGCTTAATCTGTGGGTGAAAATTGAAGACATTTTGAGCATACAGTATGATATTTTATGAAAGATTTAGTAGAGCTGCCTTGAGAAAAGTGTTGCAGCTTCAGGGAAGTTGATTGGAGGATCATAGGAAAAGACAATTTCAAAAGTATAGATAATCCGGGAGCATCACCACCACGCTTCCTAGTACATGTTTTTTTAAGACCTAGAAAAATTAAGATAGAGAAACAGTGATAAGCACGGCTCTCTCTTCCAAAGCTTGAAGTGCCAAGCAACTCTGCTTAATGAAATGAGAGTTCCAGGTGAATTCCAAGTGAGTTCCAGGTAAAATTCCAAAGGTGAAAAGTTCAAAGTAGGAAGGGTGAAAAGCAGAATGTAGGGGAAGTGATATTGGCTGACGAGTAAGGTTAAAAAAAAACAACCCTAAAAAAAGGGATTATACATAGCAAAATAAGGAAAGTAGTAAAATAGCAAAGAGAAATGCAGGCAAATTCATTGGACCTATGACTCATAGCAAAGACATGAAAGCTTTAAGCTAATTACCCAATGTTATGGAAAATTCTAATTGCTGTGCATTTGGTACAAACTGGTTTTGAAACTAAAGGAAGTGGTGGGATTCCAAACAAAAGAACAAATTTCTTTCTGATGGTATTTTAGGTGCTAAGCGTTAAGAAATTGGACCCTGAAAAATCTCATACGGTTTTATCCTACTGAGGTAGCCCTGTCCTATGAGGAAAGATTCATAAATAAACTCACAATCATGATCTGGTAGGTAAGAATGTTATATTTATTTAGACCACCCCAAAAGGAAAATGGTCATCACATCAAAGATATACCTAATAAATGAGGAATAGCCATTTTTTTTTTTCAGTTTGCAGGATAAAAGATCTGAAGAGAGGGGAAAAAATAAAATAAAATAACAAACCAAACAAAACATCTCTAATCTCTTTACGTTCAGGATTTCATAGAGAAGGCCGAATAAATAGGGACAAAAACTTCCCTACATCAAGAAAAGAAATCACCTCCTTTAGATTTTAGAGTCTATTAATTAGAGGCTAACTCATTTTAAAATGTGAATTCCTACTGACCATATTTGATGGATTTGGGGCTTTAAAAGAACCCACTAGTCTTCACTCACTGTTGTTATAAGTCTTTTCACCAGATCCTTTCTTCTTAATCCCTAGATAAATTGTTCTAGATAATGTTTATGCAAGGCAGAGAGTCTCTTGCCCACACATCTGGCTGTCTTCCCCGGGGCCCCTCGGAGGGGTGGGCTCCAGCTTCCCTCTCCACCCTGAGCAGAGCTCCCACGGCCGAAGACCTCCAGAGCCACAGTCATGCTCAAGGCCCCTCTCCACACGTTCGGATGAGCCTCACGCATGAAGGTATCAGCAGAGGAACCCAGGTGTGTGGAACCCAGGGCTGAGACCTTCAAGCCTGCTTGGATCGGGACTGGGCCTCTTCCACCCAGATTTCCCATTTTCCAGGAGCTAGGTAGTCACACCTAGGGACTGCCCCCAGAGCCGTGTAATCTCACCAAAGGCTAAGATTAATCTAGAGAATTAAAACTGAGCTCTTGGAAGCAACATCTTATCATTGTTGGCAAGCTACCAAGAGTTTCCTGCCCACATGGGAGAGCCTCGCAAACTCCAAGAGTTTCCTGCCCACATGGGAGAGCCTCGCAAACTCCGCATAGTGTATTCATATGCCAAAACCAGTAGCAATGCTGGGTCTCATTCCCCTGACCCTGAATAAACCTCCAATGCGGCACCGTTGGGAAGGACGAGTAAAGAGAGGCTTCTAGAATCTCAGGGCCAGGACATTTCTCAGTGGTTACGGAGACCGCTCGAAAAATTCAGCAATCAACAGGATGATGATGATGATGATGATGATGATGATGATGATGCTTATGCCAAAGTTTTCTGTCCATTCTCCTTAATGCTAAGTACTACAAACATGGGAGGTTTGAAGGCATCACTTGGGCAGGCAATGGCATTAAGGAATCATGGGTCCTTAGGGGAAATGACAGATATTTGGTGTTCTTAAAAAGTAAGATCATGGAGTCATGAAACAGAATATAACAGGCTCTCACAAAAGAAAGAAACATGGATATAAGGTACCAAGAATTACATAATGTTGTGTGACTTATTGTTTGAACGACATTCCACTCACAAAGGTCTCACTGTCACTTTCACATGTCCATCCCACCTGTTTTGAGGGGCCATATTTGTTATGATCGCTGCTGCAAATCAGGTCAGGAAAATCAGCATTAAATATAAATAACAGTTTCTGTTTTTGTTCTGCTCAAACATAAGCAATGTTTTCCAGTTTTTCTTTAAGTAGGATTTATAAGAATGTCTAAACATGGAAACAATATAAAGTCCAAATGACAGATGGATATATAAAGTAGCTTGTATATATTTATATAGAAGTTATGCATATATACGTGTGCATATACATGTGACACATATACACAATGAAATACTATGCATGTGTACAAAAGATAAAATCATTGTTTTGCTGCAATATGTATGGAACTGGAGAATTTCATGTTCATTAGAATAATTCAGAGGAGAAGTAATTCCAGGTCACATCACTCTTCTCTGGAATATAAAGAGATGAAATAATGGAATAGAGAGTATTGAACAATGATAAAACCTTAGGCCTTGGATTATAAGACTGATTAACAGAGAATGGAGGGGTGGGAAGGATGGAAATCAGACCAGAAGTAAAAGGGAGGGTAATGAAAAGATCATGGACACTTTGGTTGTCATGGTGAAGTAAATTTTACTTCAATTCGATAAACTTTACCCTGATGGTAAGCATATCACCTAAGCTAAAATAATTTTTAAATTAATTAATAAAAATCAAATGAATACTGTTCTGAACTCAAGTATTTTGTTATAGCTCTGAATGATCCTGTAAAAAATCTATTTTATATGTATATCAAAACATAGGTAATTACACATAAAACATGGTAGTCATATGTGAGAATATAAAATACAGTGTAATAGGTGGCTCTGCCAGACAACAGTACATTGAGTTTCTTAAATATGTGTTTTATTTTCTCTCCAAAGAAGCCTGTGTTCTCTTTTAAACCCATGATTTTCTTTCTCTCCTCTCACCTCTTTTTAATCAAGTTTTGTTCAATAAAAACTGTCTTGCTTCTCTAAAAAGAAAAAAAAATATGGGGCTGGTAGGGCGTTTGCCTTGCACACGGCCGACCTGGATTCGATTCCCAGCAAATCATATGATCCTGGAGCACCGCCAGGAGTCATTCCTGAGTGCAAAGCCAGGAGTAACCCCTGAGCATCGACGCGTGTGACCCTACCCCCCCCCCAAAGTGGAAAATCCTAAAAACCTGAGGAGTGTGTTTTAGTCCTGCCAGTAGCTTACAACCTCTTCTTTCTGCCTTCCAGATACAGTCTGTCATATATCAAGTTAATGCAAGATTCAAAGTTTTATGTAAAAATTTACAGACAATAGAGATGTCTGTCAATCTTTATATCACTTCTCATACCGCTTGGATTTTTGGCTCACTGTTCGTTGCAGTTTTGATTTTATTTTAGAAGTCAGTGCACAACACTAACATAGATCTGCTTCATTCATGGATGGCAGCTCTCCTTTCTTACTGCTCCAAATAACAGAGTTAAGAGTCTTTACTTATCTACATCTGTTGCTGCACTTTCCTTAGCTTCTGCCTTTTAAGCGATTATATATACATATATATACATTATATCAAGTAGTTTTTTTACATTTTATAGTTAAACCAAGTTTGTAAGAGTGGAAATACTCATAACTATATGCCTATTTTAAATATAACACATTTTAAAAATTTCTTGCATAGTGGTTTTATTCTCCATTGAAATATGTATGTGAGTGCAGTTCTCTATATTCTCCTTAATATTGAATTTTTTTATCTTTACCATATTAATTTTAGTTCCCCCAATATAAATTAACATAGTTTATATTTATTTACATACAGTTTAATATGAATATAGTTTATAATTTCATATACATTATTACCTAGTTTTAAATTATTGACATTTTCATACTTAAATTTGCTTTAAACACCTAAAAACTATCTGTCCTTTAACCATATTTTTACTGGAGTATTTTGTTTCCTTAAGAATTAGTAGAAATTTTTAACATAAAAATTTAGCTTTTGCTGTAGAAAGTTATGTTTTTCAATGCCATAAGTTTCACGAAATCTTCTGCAAGTCCTAAGAACCACTTCTATATACTTTTAATTTTTTTACTTTCAGTCCAGGGCTGGAGCGATAGCACAGCCGTTGGGCATTCGCCTTTCACGTGGCCAACCTGAGTTCGATTCCTCCGCCCCTCTTGGAGAGCCCAGCAAGCTACTGAGAGTACTGAGCCCACGTGGCAGAGCCTGGCAAGCTACCCCATGCGTATTGGATATGCCAAAAACAGTAACAACAAGTCTCTCAATGAGAGACGTTACTGGTGCCCGCTCGAACAAATCGATGAACAATGGGATGACAGTGACAGTGACTTTCAGTCCAAAACTTTTGACTAGTCATTACAAATATTTCAGAGATATCAATATAATAGCAGTTTATTCTTTACATTATAAAGCTATTTTACAACTATTCCCAGTCTGGTTGGATTGGGATTGCATTTTTTAACATCTCTAGTATACACTCCCACTTTTATTTTTAAATTATGATGCCACACTTTGAAAGTCAGCAAACTTCTATCCTGAGAGAGTCATCACCACAAAGTCACCAGCTATGGTATACATAGTCTAGTTACCTATGTATCAATCTAATATATCTACCTTCTCCATCCGTCTCTTCAAATTCTTGTATCAACCTACCAACCCATCCATCCTTCCATCCATCTATCCATCCACATGTATGGAAGTATGCACGTATGTATCAATAGTTTAAGTATTCAATCCAACTAAGTTGCAAAAATCCAAAAAACAAAAGAGTTTACTACTACAATTTCTAAGAAGTTAAGAGATATCACTTAAGAATGTCTTAGATGGAGGCACTGTATATAATTTTGATTGTATCACTGATTTAAAGTAGAGAGAAGTGCATTCTTCAAGTTCGTGTACTCTCTTGAACACTCATCTTGCTTGCCTGTTTGTAAGTATCTTTTCTTGCTTTTCTCTCTCTAGATAAAGCCGAGTTCTCTCTTGAGCACCTCCCTCCTCTCTTTCTCTTTCTCCACATCTTTCCAGATGAGTTTTATTCAATAAAAAATTATTTTTTTTAATTTTACTTCACAAATAAATAAAAGTGGAGAGAAATGAAAGAATGCCTTTGAGGGGGCACAGTTTATCAAAAATTGGCAGCATTCAAAGATTGTTCTGGTAAATCATCAGAGAGGTGTGTTGGACTCTTGTTTGGCTCAGTTTGTGCGTGCTCAGGGAAGCTGTAGCAGGATGATTTCTTGTGGAAAGACAAGCACCTCAGAGAGAAAAGCGAAAGAAAACGTTGCATGTAAGAGATCTTTACACATGTATTAAGTGCTCATTTTTGTTGCTGTTTTTTGCTTTTTGTTTGCTTGTTTCATTTTTTCCCCCTCTTCTGGGTCTCACCCAGCGATGCTCAGGGATTAGTCCTGACTCTGCACTCAGGAATAACTCCTGGCAGTGCTCAGGAGACCATACGGGATGCCTGGATCTAACGCAGTTCTGCCCTGTGCAAGGCAAATGCCCTACCCCTGAACTATCGCTCTGGTCCCTATTTGCTTGCTTTATGTAAGTGGGTCTTCCTCTGCTGTGCTCAGGGTTGCTCTGGGCTCTGTGCTCACGAACAGGGGAGCACATATAGTGGCATGAATAGAATATGCGTCATCCATTTGCCAGTCAGTAGACTTAACCCATGTACTAGGTACTGTGTGTCTCTGCCCCCAGGTACTCAGTTTTATAAACAGTTTACTTTAGTCATATCTGGGAGAAAAAAAATGACTGAAAAATAAGCATGAGCCAGATCACTTAGCCTGAACTATAGGAATACAATATCATGCATCAAGTCATGGTAGCCTTGTTTTAATAGTGTTGAGATTTCTTATCTAATTGGATCCATTCACGAGGCCAAGTGATAGCACTCTGATGATTTGAAAGCCAGATACTGTTTTGTTGCCCAGCCAAGTGGTTCTGCACCAGATGTGGGGAACTAGCTACGCAGGGAAGGCAGCCGTCACAGCTGTGAGAGACCTCTATTTTGCCAGCTTCATGTGAGTTCTTACAGACTTGGACCCTTTCTTTCCAGAATTGTTTTATGGCGGTGAAGAAATGTCTCCTTAGCAAGAACCCCAGGTTGTTGGGAAAGTTGCCAGAAAATGACGGGAAGGCTAAGAACAGCAGTCTGCAGGCTCTGCCTTTCAGGGCTTTGACACAGAACATTTCTGAAGGCGTGCCGTTAACTAGAACATGCAGAGAAGCACCTGGTGTTGAGCCACTTGCCAGTAAAAATGGCCAAACACTAAGTGCGAATGTATGTCATAATGAGGAGGAGGAGGAGGAGAATTTCCTGTGATATAGGATGAACTAGTATTAAGGAGGTTTCAATCACATGCCTATCGTGGGGGTTGGGGTGCATCCGTGTCTCCCAACTCCTCTCTAGCTCCTTAAATGGACATATTTACAGAGCTAGTCTTCATGCACACACTTTCAACCCATGAGATGCTACACTGGCCACTAGTCTATGTAGTAGAGGAGTCGAATTCTTTGGCACCATAATGATGCAATTAGGTTAGCGAATCTATTGACCAAAGTGTGTGGAAGAGTGGATGAAAGCTATTATCTCTTTGAGAAGCTAGCTGTCAATTCTCTACCATGCCGATTTAATTGAAATGACCTGAGTTATCAATCTAATGTAACTATTTAAACATAGTACCATTTTTTTATGAGCTCACTCATTTTCTTTCTCTCCATCCTTCAGAGAAAGCTAACCTCGTGTTCATCTGATCTGATCAATTGGCTCCTTAGCCAATTTCATTTTATCCAGCATCATTTCACTAAACGTTCGGCTTACCCATTCCATCTGATATGGTGCCTGGAGCTGTATATTATTAAATTATAAATGAGACCAGAGTTCAACCCGTTAAAAGTACGGACGATAGTCTATGTTGAAGTCATCGATCCCTAAGGCTCCCAATCTCTTCCTAGCTCCAGTGGAATTCCCATTTTGCTCAGAGTGTCATGCCCCATTAATACCCGGATCTCAAAGTGTATCTGACAAGGCTGATGTTGCACATTATAAAATAAGATTTCTCAAACTCTGCCCATCTGTTAGTGATACAGGCGATCTAAGTGTCCTATATATAGAACACACATACATTTCCTGCATTGCATATTCTTTCAAATATTTGCTCTTGGCCTTGCAAGGTGTCCTACTGTCATAACAGACAAGCCATTCATTAAGCTGTCAGCACCTTGCTACCCTGCTCCCATAAAGGACCCTATTCTATGCTTTCTGTTGGATGACCTAGTCACTCATCGTGATCTGAGCAGTTACTCTTCGAACGGGTGCAACTGAGTTGCTCTTGTCAACATATGTAAACCGAAGCTCTGCTTTTTCATGTCTAGTGGCCCAACACGTGCCTGGAGGAGGACACTAATGACTTGGAAAACCAGCTTGCATTCAGGAGAATTAAATTGGTGTCAATACAATGCCACTCTTGGCTGCAACATCTAAGGAAGGGTCGTTAAAAGCAAAGAATCAGAACAAACAGGCGACAACAAAAAAGGGGAGCAAAAAAGGATTAATTTCAAACATTGTTTGAAACTCTGAAAGGGAATCACTTCTCCAGCCTTAGATGTTAAAACTATTTGGAAGACATTATGTGAGAAATTATGAAAAGAACAAAAAATAAAATAACATTGTTTTATATGACTGATACTTGGAAGATGATAACTAGTAAAAATTGTTCTAGAAAATTTAAGCTAAGCACTATTTTTATCTTTGATTTTATGACTTTTATTTTAAGAAGGCTTTTATTTATGTAAAAATCTACATTCACTTTAGAGATGATAATTAAATTTGTGTATATTCATGATCTTAGAATATAGTCTGAAATGTCAACCTTTCTCTTAATGTTCTTTCTCTTTTGCCGAATCTATTATTATTTTAATTCTATAAAAAAATAATGCAAAAAGAAGAGGCAAATTAAATTGGCCGATTTGGCCCCTAATTAACAACTTCAATTCGAAGTTGATAAAGAGCAGATTAACATGGTTAACATCAATAAAATCCATCAATATTTTGCACTTTGCACTTGACATCATTCTGCATCATTGATACTAATAGAAATGAAAAGATTGATGTGAAAATATGATGATATAAACACTCCCACACACCATTTTTCTAAGTTAGAAAGGCATGTTATTATATAGAGATGTTGATGCATTATGTTACATAGGATTTATTATCCTGAGTTTGCTTTGGCATAAGACAAGAAAAGACCACCTCACTAATCACTTAAGTGATTGCATATTTTAGAATGTATATTTTGTTGTACTAAAGGTTTGGTCCTCATGAATATGAAATGTTCGGCTTCCCAGGCCATTGGAAAAATCACTGGGAGAAATAGTTCATGCTCCCTCCCAAATATCAGATGAAACAAACCATTTTCATTCCTAAAACATTAGTGAAAACAGAGAAAGAGACTCAAATGAAATTATTATGCTAGTTTATCTAACTTTTCTGTAAAAGAGAAAACTTTCCTAGATCTAGTAAATGATGGACCACATCAGAATTTTATTTTTTCCCACCATTTTCCTAAGGTACATTCTTTCCACTTATTTTGGACTAAGATGGGACAAAAATAATTGCCCATTGTTCTACCATGTATCATCTCTATTTTGTAATTTTATAATTAAAAGATTATGCAGTTACAGACCATCATAATGACTCATGATTTAAAGACTGAGTAATACACAGATAGTAAAGTCTCCAAGACAAGCTTAGCAGATTTGTACAGTGTATGTGTTTGTGTGGATAAAAAATGTGTTCTCATCATAAATTTCATTTCATCTTATTCATTCAATAGTACCTTGATTAAATGTGTTATATGAGGCCACACGACCTCATCTCTCTTCATTCTCAGCAATGGGAAACAAATTATCAAATGCTTCCTTTCCAGTTAGTCCGACTCTGGGGGCGGGGGGGGGAACTCCAAACAATAATAGTGAGTTTTTTGTTTGAATGTAATCAAAGCAAAGAGAAAGTAAAGTGAAATTTATCAGCTACACAGGCAGGGTGAGGGGCTGGGGGGGGTGGGGGTGGGGGGAGGTTTACTGTGGTTCTTGGTGGTGGAATATGTGCACTGGTGAAGGGATGGGTGTTCGAGCATTGTGTAACTGAGACTTAAGCCTGAAAGCTTTGTAACTTTCCACATGGTGATTCAATAAAAGAATAAATTTTTAAAAATGTGTTATATGTCTTGATTTACGTGATATTTGGCAATTCCACATGTAGGCAGCAGTTGGCTGAGCCAAAATCAGGAAGTGACTATCCAAAGGAAGTGTGCTTCACTATTAACAGTTTCTAGGGCTCAGATGGAGAAAGTGCAAGGGTGATAAAGAAATTCTAGCATTTAAGAAATATTTATCTCGACCTCACTATGAAGTAACTATTAAATGAACAATACTGTGAGAAAGCAAAATTTCAGAGGGAAATTAGGAAATTTAAGAGCAAAGAAAAGAAGAAGAACAGAGAAAGTATCTGTCATCTTTATCAGGATACACGGCTCCACTCATCCTGACAAACACAATGGACAGAAGATGTAGAGAAAAGAATTCCAGAGTTTCAGGACCGTCTTATGATAAGCCTAATCTCTTACCCCAAAGGAACTTGATTTATCATTGTCCTATGTGTTTAATTCTTTTTATCAGTGTGCACTTACTTTTAAATTTATGGTATAATTTTACATATGTTAAAATTATATGCATTTTAGTATCCTTATTTGTGATGTAAATTGTATGACATTTATTGCTTTTGACAAGTTAACTTTCTACTTCCAAAAATCACCTGAAAATATGTTCTTTTAATGTCTTGAGTATTGAATTCAGAGTTTTTTTCGGGAAACATTTTTTCCAATAAGACATTCCGGATCATATTCTTTTAATAAGCCAGGTTAAATTTGTGCATCATTAACAAAGAAAGGATGTATGTTGTATCCATCACCAGCTATCAAGAACCAAGAAATTTCTTAGAGTACAAGATGCATCTAATATTTATTTGATTAGATGAATAAAGATTCATAGCAAGAGCCTAAAATTCCTTCTCTCTCTATTTTTTTAAAAAGAAATCAATGCCAGGTTTCTAAGAGACATCTCTAGAAGCTATATCGCTCTCGGGAAACTTTCTTTTTTAAATCACTGTGAGATATGCAGTACCAAGTTATTCATTATTGGGTTTCAGTCATTCAGTTTTCCAACACCCTTTCCTTCACCAATGCGCATTTCTCACCACCAAACCAACCTGCCTCTATGGCAGATATTTTACTTCTCTCTCTCTCTCTCTGTCTCTCCATCTTTGTCTCTCTATGTCTCTGTCTCTGTATATCTGTCTCTGTCTATCTCTGTCTCTATCTCTGTCTCTCTTTCTCCCTCTTTCCTTTTGGGCATTATGGTTTGCAATACAGGTACTAAAATCTTATCATGTTCATCCCTTTACCTTCTTTCAGCACTCAGTTCTTGTCCAGAGTGATCTTTTCCAGCTCTTACAGTCCTAGTGGACTTCTCTCTCTAGCTGTCCTCCTCCCCCCAACCATCTGTAGGAAACTTCCAACCATAGGCCAGTCCTCCTGGTCCTCATTTCTACTGTCCTTGGGTGTTGGTTGCATTGTTAGCCAGGAAATACTGGTAGCAGGACCACCATCAATTAGCCTGTTTAACAGTCAGGAATCCACACCCCCGTAATTGTTGTGAATATTCTACAGTCTGCTTTCTCTGAGTAAAGAGACTCATGAACATTTTTTTGCATGTGTGCTTTTACTTTACTTTTCTTTCTTTTTTTTAAAAAAAGCTGTCTCTTCCTGCTTAGTATGATAGTACAGGGTCAGCCTAAATAGCATTCCAAAGAGACTTGTCAAGGAACATTTTTCAAAGTCAAAAATGTGTAACTTCATAAATAACAGCCAACAGCACACTAAAAAAAATCCCCTGATTAGTGACAAATCTGGAAATCTAAAACCACACAGTCCAAAATATCTCTAAAAATTTTATTTTTCAGTCAGGGAAATAGATTTCCCATCTGTGACTCCCTGCTTTTCTAAAACAACAACAACAAAAAATCCAAAGACACGCAAATATTTAATAATATCTGTGCCACAAGTAAGTGCCATGAGAATATTATACCTGCTATACTCAAAGTTCTTAGAAATAATACCCAACTATCACCATTGACATCTTAGAGTTTGTTTTCCTTTGGGGGGCTCATAAGTCACTTGCCCACTAAGAAAACTCCGTAAGAGGGAAATCTGTTTTCTGGAAACCTTAGAATTCTTAGTTTAAAATTCTCTGTGCTTCTTATTCAATAGCATACAGTATTTACTTAAGGAGGAATTATTCCTGGATAATGTTCACATCGAAATTTTTAGGATGAATGAAAACAAGAGCCAAATAAACGTGGCAATTAGGTGAATGAAGTCTCCGGTTTAAAATGGCAGAAGCCCTGTACAAAGCTTCTTCCAGCTCCCGCTGAAAGAACCATGTAAGGACAGAAAAGATGTTAATGTATGACCTTCTAAACTAAGATTGACAGACTACCTAAGGCCTGAATCTGGAAAGAATTTTCAATAATTGGAAGTCAGACAGAGTTGAGTGTGTTAACCAACGGGTGCCCTGCATGTGTGCCATCTCATGAAGGGGGCCGGCCTGGGCACATTTAGAGATGGTGGAAAGACAGCAAATAAGATCCCTGCCCCCAGGCTCAGACCAAGAAACTGTCTCTGGAACCAGCCGTCTCTGAAGGTGGTGCTCTGCTCTCCCCTGCTCTTCAGCCACTCACCCTGTGGGCTCTTTAAGAAACAGAAACTACAGAAACTGCCCCCATAAGAGAGGAAGACAGAAAATAAGGATTAGCAGAACACTCTTATATCTTAGACAACGTAGACCCTCAACTAAAAGTCTGCTATAGTCAGAACCCAAATGGGTTGCAATTACGCAGAGAGATCAGGCTCTCTGCATGCCATTTATTTCTTCAGCATCAGGTCTGGGCATACATTTTGCTCACAATGAAGGAAGAAAAGGCAATCTGCTCAATTAGTGCATTCAAAGTACACTTAGAGGCATGCGATAATTTCTAAAGTTAACCATAAAGATAAAAATACGGTTACAGAACACATCTTATATGACAGGCACTAGACTTCTGCTCCTAGAAATCACTGTATCACTGTCATGCCATTACTCGCCAATTTACTCGAGCGGGCACCAGGAGCATCTCTATTCCTCCCAGCCCTGAGATTTTAGCAGCCTCTCCTTACTCATCTTTCCCAATGATTGGAGGCTCTTTCAGGATCAGAGCAATGAGACCTATTGTTACTGTTTTTGGCATATCGAATATGCCACGGGGAGCTAGCCAGGACCTGCCTGTGCAGGCGGGATGCTCTTGGTACTTGCTGGGCTCTCCGACAGGTATCTGTTTGTGTGTGTATATATATATATATATATATATATATATATACATATATATACATATATATTACTCTCTATGATTTATTGCCTACTGTCTGAACTCCATTAAATATGGTGTGGTAATTATGGAAAATGAGTAGGAAGTGTCTTATAATGTGTCTGGAAAGCGGCCTGGAGTGTGGCAACAGTTGGGTATTGGAGGTTGGCTGCTGGGGCTGGGTCCTTTGGGGCAGGGAGGGTTCTCACCCGCCCCCCTCTGGGGCACTTCGAGTGAAAACAGCATGGCGTGGAGTCCTGCTCCTAGAAAAACAGGTTATTATTAGTTAAAAACTAGTTAAACCCTATGCGAAGTAGAGTCTTATCCCCATTTTTCTGATCGGTAAACTGAGACAGAGTGAGTTTATGTTGAAGTAATTTGCCTAAAATGTGCTCTAGTACAAGTGAAGGTATAATTTCAAAGAGTTGCTTATGTGTGTCAAAGCACTGGAGTGACCCCCTCCAAAAAAAACAAAAACAAAAGAAGAAAAAGTAAAATAAATATCTCCTGAATACTTTAGTTTTTTGTTGTTGTTGCTTTCTGAGTCACACCTGGCAATGCTCAGGGGTTACTCCTGGCTCTGAACTCAGGAATTACTCCTGGTGGTGCTCAGGGGACCATATGGGATGTTGGGAATCGAACCTGTGTTGGCCGCGTGCAAGGCAAACGCCCTAACTCCTGTACTATTGCTCCATACCCATCTCCTGAATATTTTAGGAGCATCACACAGTTAAAAGTTATTTTAGAAATTAAGAAAGAAGGAAAATGTCAAAAATTTGGAAGTAGGTCCAAGAAGACATGAGCATCTGTAAATGGCCAAAGGAGGACAATCGGAGGTAAAATAAAGGGATAATGTAAAAATAAATGACAAGTTTTATATATTTATTTTGGGGAGGGAGCTTCCTGCCCTCGAACCAGGCTGTTCTCACTGGGGCCCCTGGGAAGGGGTTGGGTTTCCCCTCCCCACCCCAAGTAGAGCCCCAGCAGCTGAAAACCTCCAGAACCCAGCCACAGCCATGCTCAAGGCCACTCTCCACATGCTCAGATGAGCCTCACACATGAAGGAACCAGCAGAGGAACCCAGATATGCGGGACCCTGGCTGAGATTTCCAAACCTGTTTGGAGCGGGACTGGGCCTCCTCCACCTGATTTCCCATTCTCCAGTAGCTTGGCAGTTACACTCACAAACTGCCCCACTATGCAATCTCATCAACGGCCAAAATCCAGAGAATATAAAACAAAGCTCCTAGAAGCGCGACCATGGACCTCTTATACTCTAGCCCACTGATATACCTAAAGCAGCACACAGGTGTTTGGTTTGAACATACTTGCTTTTATTCTCTTATATACATTTTCCCTCCCTCTGGAGAGCCTGTCAAGCTACCGAGAGTATCCCGCCCGCACGGCAGAGGCTGACAGGCTCCCCGTGGCATATTCGATGTGCCAAATACAGTAACAATTATGGGTCTCATTCCCCTGACCCTGAAAGAGCCTCCAATATGCCACCGTTTAGAAGGATGAGTAAGGAGAAGCTGCTAAAATCTTAGGGCTGGGACAAATGGAGATGTTACTGTCATCCGCTCGAGCAAATCAATGAACAATGTGGGGATGACAGTGATACAATGATACAGTTATTTGGAGGAGGGTTTAATTGGGAAACACTGAGGAAAACTTAGGAATTAATCCTGACTCTGAGCTCAGTGATCACTCCTGGCAGGTTCAGGGGACCATATATGTGAGGGATTGAATCTGCGTCAGCCGTATCCAAGGCAAGTGCCCTACCTGCTGTATTATCACTCTGCCCCATGAGTGAGATTTTTAAAGATATTGAGGAAGTTAAGATGCTCTGCCTTGTACGTGGACCAATTTCATATGGTTTCCCCAGCACTCCACTTGAGAACAAGGGTTAGCACCCGAGTACTGCCAAACTCCGCAAACATTTTTCAAATGTTATAGATGATTGTGTGTTGATGATATACATCACTCTGGTTCTGAAACTAGACCCCATGAGACCGTTTGGGCTCTTGCTTTCTCCGTTGAACTGTTCATTGATTCTACATGAGCATGAACAATGCTGAGTTCCTGGAGGAGAGGTGGTACTGTTCCATCCCTCTGCCTCACAGGTGGTCCCCTGAGCCCTTCCAGGAGTGATCTCTGAGCTCAGAGCCAGGAGTAATCCCTGAGTACTGCAGAGTGAGGCCCCCAAATCAAACAAACAGGAAAATAGAATTGAATGAGTCCAAAAAGGTAAAATTTTTATTATCAGTCTAAATAACTTTGGTGAGACCCTTCATGCCATGAGCAGTCCTTTTAGCAGGGCTTGTGGATGTAGAGGGTCCAAGAATTTAGGATTTACTTTTCTCCCTAAAGAAGCAGAAGGTAGAAAGAAAATAATTCTCAAGAACTGCATGAGACTGAGAATAGGCCTACTAAGTCTATCTTATTTCAACAAATTCTCAGTGAATCTGCCTGCTTGGACAAATAAAACAGACCAATACATGAGCCAGTTAACTCCTGGACACGTGATAGAAGTATTAGTTCTTAAACTATAATTTTGAAATAATTGATTACCTAGCAATGAAGATCTTTATGAATTCTAAATATGTATTGGGGAAAGTTAAATGGTGGAATGGACTAGGTGTGTGCTTTGTCTTCTATTATGCATGCAAGGAAAGTGTCTTTGTGTTGTTGTATGTGCTCCCAATTTTTTCTTTTTATGTAGCACTGTAGCACTGTCCACTGTCCTCCCATTGTTCATCATCAATTTGCTCGAGTGGGTACCAATAATGTCTCCATGTGAGACTTGTTACTGTTTTTGGCATATCAAATAGACTACGGGTAGCTTCTTAGGCTCTGCCGTGCAGGTGAGATACTCTCAGTAGCTTGCCGGACTCTCCAAGAGAGACAGAGGAATCAAACCCGGGTCGGCTGAGTGCAAGACAAAACATCCTACCTACTGTGCTATCACCCCAGTCCCTTTTTTTAATGATCATTTAAAATTAGCTTTCAAAATCTCTAATTAGCATCTGGGAGAGAGGGTGCCATTCTTAGGGAAAAATTCAAATCAAACAAGAAACAAATAGTAGCAAAAAACACCTAAGCTCAAAATAGAGGGAGAAAAAATCATAGAAACATGGAAAGAACTGTTAATTCTTAATTCTTAATATTCTATCCTGGGGCCTCAGAGAACTTTTGTTTATTTCCATTGCTCCACTGTGAACGATATTCCCAAGAGTGCCTTGATCATGGTTTGAAACATCTTATGTAACTATCTCTGTATTGTTTTTAAAAATAGGATGGACTTGCTGTGTTTTTATTTATTGAACGTGGAATAATGGGCTGGAGTAATAGCACAGTGGGTAGGGCGTTTGCCTTGCATGCAGCTTCCCTGGGCTCAATTCTCTTCCCCTCCCGGAGAGCCCGGGAGGAAGAGGGAATTCTCTTCCCCTCCCGGAGAGCCCGGCAAGCTACTGAGAGTATCTCACCTGCACTGCGGATACTCTTTTCATGAGGGTGATGTGTGTTTACACATAGAGAGTAACATAGAGAACTTATTGATTGATATAGAAAAAAAAAATCAGCCATCAAGTGCTCAGGGATATTGGTCAAAAGCACGAATTCCTTCCCCATCTCCAATATAGGGTTCATATAAGCTGTGTGTGGTGATATATTCTATTACGGTTCAGAGGTGTTTCCTCTATCAGGTAGAACCATCATCCCGTTGTTCATTAATTTGCTTGGACGGGCACTAGTAATGTCTTCATTGTGAGACTTGTTGTTACTGTTTTTGCATATCGAATATGTCACAGGTAGATACTCTCAGCAGCTTGCCGGGCTCTCCAAGAGGGAGGGAGGAATAGAACCCGGGTCGGCCATGTGCAAGGCAAACACCCTACCCGCTGTGCATAGAAGGAACAACTGTGTGATAATGGAGAAGAGATCTTGCAGCTTCCCAATATTCATTGCACAAATATCTTCTTTAATGGTGTAAGATGTTAAACAGATTTCAGAAATCATTCCTTTTCTCTTTTTTATGATGCCTCACATTAACCACAAGAAAATACAGTTGTGAAGATTCTTTGCATTCAAATCAAAATCCACTGGAGAATCCTCCATGTCGTTCCTTGGCTTTATCAGAAATTTTGAGTCGACTCTGGATTTCCTGAAAGGATTGTGAGTTGATATTATTTTCCTTCTTGTGCCTTTTGAGAAGTGTTATTTGTGGCTTTTTCGAATCCCAATGTGAACAGCAGCAGAGCTAATGTCCTTGAGATGTGATCCCAAAGCTGCCTGAAAGATTTCCTCTTTTTAATTTTTTTTTTTTTAGGCCACATCTGGCTGTGCTCAGGCTTTTTCCTGGCAGGATAGGTGGACCATATGTGGGAGATGAGGGGCCAGGAGAGATCAAACCAGGGTCATCTGCATGCAAAGCTAACACCCTATTCACTGAACTATCTCTGAGCCAAGATTCCCTGTTTTCTCTCCTAAATAGGTTAGAAATGAAATAAAAAAATGTCCCTTGGATAGTTTACATCCCTTCTTCTTTTGTCTTTTGTTATTTATGTGCCTCACCTGTGACTGATTTTGCAAAGGCTGTCATACCCTCAGATTACCAGTGGTGGTTCTGGGACAATAGTCTAGATCCAGTAGGAATTATAGAAAATTATTGATTAAGGGAATTAGATTGATTTTTAAAAATCCAACAATTAGGACTAACAAGGGTAGCAAAACTAAGGCCTCATTGACTAAACTGCTGTGTTTGGATAGCTGTGACTTTTAAATATCAATGTCATATTTCAATAAACCAAATCATGAGGGAAAAATAACAGAAAAATGAAGTAAGAGGAATAATATAAAGGTATTCATTTCCTTTTGTGAGTTAAGGGTCAGAAATAAATATTACTTGAAAACTAAATGTGTCACTCTAGGGGAATTCTTTTTTATTAACAAATGGAGAAGACACAAGTAAGTAGGTGTTGAGTGGGAAGACTATTTTTTTCCACTAAAGCTTTGTATTCTCTCTGCCTTGTACTTGAAGTGTTAAGTGAATCCTTTGTTCACCTTCCTTTATAATTCAAGAGACTTCAAAAGTATTCTTTAAGGGAAGGAGGAAAATGCACAAAGAATAGACAAACCCAGGTTTACCCCTTTATTCTCTCATTTATCTAAGTATTTGATTTCTTGATATGACAATAAAAAAACCTTATGGAGTTGTTAAACACATACATGTATATAAAGAAATAGGTAGATGGTAAGCAATAAGTAAAGGCTTATTATTGTTGTTGTTGTTATTATTATTAATGGTGGGCTGGAGAGATAGCACAGTGGGCAGGGTGTTTGCCTTGCATGCAGCCGACCCGGGTTTGATTCCTCTGCCCCTCTCGGAAAGTCCAGCTAGCTACCGAGAGTATCCTGCTTGCATGGCAGAGCCTGGCAAGTACCCTGTGGCGTATTTGATATGCCAAAAACAGTAACAACAAGTCTCACAATGGAGACGTTGCTGGTGCCTGCTCGAGCAAATGGATGAACAACAGGATGACAGTGACAGTGAAAGTGATTATTATTAATGGTATCTGTATATAGCCATGGAGGTCATCCTAATTGTGCTCATTATTTTTGTCATATACTAAAGAACCTGACAGAAGCTATTGGTAGCAAAAGATGAACTCTTCTAGGACTGGGAAAAGGGTTAGAATAAAATGATAGAAGTAATTAAAGAGTGAAATGTTAATTTTGATGCGATATCACTTTAGTCTATTCTCTTTGCTCTATAATCCCTTGCTTTATGCATTTTCTGGAGTCAACTGGGAACAATTTTTGAGCCTCAAAACTAATCAGGATCAACTATGCCCTGAAACTTATAACATATAAAAATCGTCACTGTCACTGTCATCCCATTGCTCATTGATTTGCTTGAGGAGGCACCAGTATAAAAATAGAATGATAAATTTATATACTTGTAGTGGCAGTTTGGAGGAAAAGCTTTCTTTGATGCACTGTTGTGATTAAAAGATTATGAGAAATGCCACTAGCTCATATCCCACACTTGTACTGTGACACGTACTCCTTAAGATCTATTGTGCCAAGTTCTTGGCTCTCTTTCTGAGTTGCTCGCTCTCTTCCAAGATGACAATAATAAGACTGTGTGAATTTGGAAGGACGGCCCTTCACAACTTCTGCAGTTCTGGCCCTTCCTTTTGTATAACCCTAAGATCACCCATGGAAGATAGAAGTTCGGTCGAGTCTAGTGAAAAATGTGCCAGTAATGTGAGGTAAATTATGGAATCCTAGCTCATAGCCCATCATAGTAAATTCCCAGGTGAGTAAGTGTGAAATCTTAACTCTGGTTAAGATCATCAGTCATCCTTAGATATATCAAGATATATAACTTGATTTGGTCAACAGCACTTCAAGGTGCTAGATTCAGAAATAATTCAGGACTCTTTAAGTACAATTATCAAAAGATATACCCATCAGTCATCCTTAGATATATAAGCAACTCCTGGGCAAAACACAGCATAAGAACTTCTTTTGTTATAAAAGCATAGAATCACAAAAGTTTATGCCTAATGATTTTTTTAAGTCACTCCTTATTGAGCTGGTATCTTATACTGGCACAGATAACTGGAGGAAATAGATATTGGCTCCTGGGAGTGGATTGCTTCCATAACAAGATGTTTAACTATTTGGCACTATTTGTGGGTTGCTCTTGGTCCTCTGAAGTCATACCAACATGATCCGGGGTTATAAGTGCCATCAATAAGTCGCTGAGTTCGATGGAGTGATATTAACAAAAGAGTTTGAAGGAAATGATGCTAGAATCAAGATAGCCACAATCTGGTCAAGAAGTTTCAAGTAGAAAGACACCATAAAATCATGACTATGGAAGAACAGGAACAGGTCTATTAACACATAAAGGAAAGGAAAGAGGGGTTGTGGGAACCTTCAGGAATAGCCAGTCAATTGAATTGGACTCCTAGAACAGTCAGGCCTGGAACAGATACAGGCTGATGAGCATTCCAGCTGTAGGGACATCCTGAGCAGAGGCCCAGAGCTGGATAATGCACAAGGGAGTTCTGGGAAAAATGAACAGGCCAGGTAGACAGGTATATGATGTGAGGAGAAAAGGCAGGCATGAAGGAGCAGGATTGGGGACTGGAGGCAGAGCGCCAGAGATTGAGGTCAGATTAAGTTGATTGGATTTTAGGCAGGTAAACAGCACCAGAGCAGATGAGTACATCAGTAAACTTGATTTCGTCCACAGCACTTCAGAGAGCTAGATTTGGAAACAGTTCAGGACTCTCTAAGTATAATTATCAAAATTTCCTGATCTTGTTGCCTGCACAGTATTTTATAATATGTTCTAAACACTTGTTTTCATGCTCCTTTAGGCAACAAAACATTAAGAAATAATCCTTGATTTTTGTCTCAAATGGTGTTAAGCATAAATAACACAAGGGCTTCGATGACTGCTGGATTTTATTTTTTGCTTGTATGTGTGTCAGTTGCATATTCCAAATTAAGAGAGTATTTACATAAAGAAATAGAAACTTCAGGGATAGTTTCTACTTTTCACGTTACCAACTGGTTTGTCTGATATAATAAAAGTGAGCTGACTAAATTTACTTGCTGCTTAGATTGAATCACCATTATTTATTATTCAAAATTGAGCAGATGTAACTTGATATAGTATTTTACATTAATTAGATAAAGAGGCCATTAGACTGATGTGTCTCTAATATCATGGTAACCCAGGCAAGCAAATCAAAATCTAAGCCTGAAATGCCTCAAGGTTATAAAGTCAAAACTTGAAATGCAACCAATCTCAAGCAGCAAACCAGCCTTTAAGCTATAGCGAAGCAAATAATTTCCTTTCTTTACTATGGCACTTTCTCAATAAAATTCCTTTCCCTGGCTCTTTAGTAAGGGAAGGCTCCCAGGGTTCTGTGTAGACAGATCCCAATTAATTTATTTTATGTACCCTAATTTTTTAAATTTACGATTTGTTTATGTAAATGATCCTATTTAGGAAACACGATGGAGAAAAAAAAGAGAGAGAGAGGGTCCAATAAAGCAGAGGAAGTAGAATTACATTCCAAGCTGGGATGCAAGTGACACAAAAACAGAGTGTGCTCTTACAATTTTTACTAGGCCTTGGTTTATCTTTTAACAGCACTGTTTAACCATCTGATATTATCCAATGTGTAGATTCTTCTACTAAAAGACTTTATTTTTAAAATGAACCCAGCCAAACATTTCCTCCCATTGCTGATGCTGACATATTAGAAAATTAAACTTACATGAAAAGGGTTAGATTTGTCAATAAGAGGGCAATCTGTTTCTTAAGGGTTTCTATTGTAATAAATCCAATGTTGGTTGGCCTCAGAAATCAACGTGATTGCAATGAAAGATAGCACACATCCCCTAGGTAATCGGTGGCTCATTATCTAATAAATGATTTAATCTAGCACTTATTCAGACAGCAACATAACAGGCCTCCCATTGTCCCTTGCAGCATTGTGTGTTAGAATGCAATATTCCTTTAAAATCTCTTAAATAAAAGAGGCAAACACCAGCTTGAAGCCAGACAAGAAGCCTGTGAAACTTCAGACAGTTTTCATCACAGCTGGCCAGGCCTGGGCAGCTTCAGACAAAGGACTTCCGCCTTTATCTGGCCCTTATTTTGATGTCTCATTCAGCTGAAGATAAAAGGAAAGATGTGCTTTGAAATTTAACTATTAGGGCTGCAAAGAAATCAACATGCAAATGTCACCCCTACATGAATTCAAGATGAAGCCTACATTTGTCCCTGCAAACTTAGAGCTTGTTGGTATTTTTTTCCATTCCAAAACAGTAAGAGAGATAAAAACTCTGGATGAAATATGAGTGTTGGACTTGGTCCAAGTGGAATTCTTTAACATATAGGTCTTGTTTATAAAGAGCATAGACAAAGATATACATGGAAAGAATATGTGAACAGATGAAATGAAACATGGAGAATTTGATATTACGATATCCTTTAGCTTTAGGGAATCACGAGACTAGAGAGAAGTCCAACTGTGTTTTCAGAAATCTTTTAAAAATCTATTGTGTATCTGGCTACTTTGGGGCAAAGAGTGAAGTAACATTCTAAAGAATTATGGACACCTATAGAAGGGAATAATCACATGATGTAGACAAAGTCGAGATACTCTTGACATCTTTGCAGATTAAAAACTTGCCAAATTTTAATTTTAATTGCACTTGTCTCCAAGCTTAGAATAATTATACATTTCTCTACCATGGAGTTGGATATTTTTCTATTCAGAAATCAAGTTTTAAAGTTGTATTCCCAAATAGCTTGTGTGGTTTTATGAGAACGCCCTTTGTTCCAATATTATTTTCATTTTTTTGCTATCAATTCCACCAAAAAGAATGATTTATCACTCTATATAATAACATACAAATAAAAAATATGTATCTTTTACATTTGAATAAATGTGAAATAAGTGTTGAATAAAAAGTGATAATTAAGCACTTGTATAGGATCTGAAAAGATCATTTGGGAACAGAAAATTTGAAACTGGGATTGTTCATGATGGTTGTACTATAAAACTGTAGGACTTACAACTAAAGATAAATTTAATATAATCTAAGGCAAAACTATCTTCAGAAGAAACACTACGTTGCTTTAATTTGGCTAAGTCAAAATTGAGTGACAGATACTATAAGGAAAGAAATTAGAATGTTACCATCATGAATTTAATCTTCTAAACTGAATACAGTGAGAGGGACACTAAATATTGGAGTAGAATTTTAGACTACTTTCATAAACAAGATAAAATTTCTGCCTTAAGGATTAACATTTTCTTAGGAGGCAAAGAAAATTAGAAGTATAGTATACTGTGGTAGATATACTGTAAAAGCTCAGCTATGAAATACTGAAATCTATTCAAGATAAGAATATGTAAGGAAGAGAGGTATCTTGGAATACTTCCAGAGCAGATAGCATTTCAGTTGAATATTGAAGGAATAGCAGGAGGTAGCCTGGGTTGGAAAAATATTCCATGAATATTTTAGAGAGAATTTAATTGTTAGTTCAGGTATTAAATCAAATGATACTTAAATTCAATTCGTTTTTGAATTAAATCTCAGATGTCAATCCAAATTCTTGAGTTATAAGAGTTGGTCTTATACCACACAAAATATAGCTCCCAAGTTAATCAAAGGATTCCATGCAGAGGCAAAATTCATACACACATTTTTTATCAACTCTCTATCATAATATATTTAATTTGAAAATTAATTTTTGTTTGGGGAGTGTTGGACCACACCCTTGATTAGTCGGGGGCTACTCCTGAATCTGGGTCAGGACACATGGGGTACCGGGTTTGAATAGGTCGACCACATGCCAGCAAGCACCTCACCTCCTGTATTATCTCACTGGTCTCCAAATGTTGTTAAGTAAAATACCAAAGTCAGGGGAAATACCAATTAAAACATTAGGGAAAATGGACTGCATAATTGTTTAAAGTTTGTATGCCCTAAATGATACAATTACTGAATGGAACGGCAACCTACAGAACAGAGAAAATATTTGCAAAACATGCTAGGTTAAGATTAATAACAGGCTTATATATATAGAACACTACATAATAATAAAAGTAATTGAAAAATTAACAATGAATGTGAGCAGACATTTCTTTGAATAAGATATGCAAATATCCAATAAGCACATGAAAAACCTACTCAAAAGTTTTAAGTCATTAGGGAAGTGCATTTTAAAACAACATTACACCTTTTAGGGTATATTTTATAAAATAAAACAGAAAAGAAGAATTGTAGAAAGGCTGGAGAAATGGGAACTCTCATGATTATTGCTGGTGACAATTAAAATAATGTAATTCTATGAAAAGCTATAAAATGTTTCTTCAGAATAGTGTTTCTTAGACATTATTCAGAATTCTGCTTATGGGTAGATGTAATAAATCAAACCCAGGTTCAATTCCTTGGTCCCTCTTGGAGAGCCTGGCAAGCTACAGAGAGTATACTGCCTGCATGGCAGAGCCTGGCAAGCTCCCCGTGGCGTATTTGATATGCCAAAAACAGTAACAACAATTCTCACAATGGAGACGTTACTGGTGCCCGCTCGAGCAAATCGATGAACAACGGGACAACAGTGCTACAGTACTACAAAGGAACTAAAAATAGGGACTTGAAACATATCTGTACTCCAGTTTTTCATAATAGCATTATTAGCATTACACAAAAGGTCAAAAAGCAAGTCAAATCGTTTAAATATACAATGAATTATTCAGCTTTAGAGAGAAAGGAAATTCTGACTCACACCACAATATTAAAAAAACTAGATGACATTATGCTGTGAAAATAAGTTGATTATGAGAGTAATTATGGCTTCTGATTCTACCTATGGGAGGTATTGACATAGTCAAGTAAACAGAGACAGAATGTAGTCTTGATTTCAGACATGGGGAGACAAATGAATAGAGAGAGAATGTGGAGTCATGATTTCCAGAGATGGGGAGATAAGGTGCAGAGATGACTTTCCTCTGGTACTAAGTTTCGATTTTGTCAAATTTAAAGACTTATGTGGATATAGAGTGGTGATGGGAGCCCAATTTAATGGGACTGAATCCTGTATTTAAAGTTGACTATCGGGCCGGAGAGATAGTATACAGCAGGAAAAGTATTTGCCTTGCACATGGTCCACTGGGTTTGATCCTCAGCACCCCAAATGCTCCCTGGAGCAACACCAGCGATGATTTCTGAACACACAGCCAAGATTAAGCCCAGAACACCTCTGGATGTGGCCCCCAAACAGAATCAAATTACCAAAATGGTATTCTTTGCTTATAACTATTTAACTATCTTTGAAGGAGAGCTTACATATGAAATACAGTGAAACAAAGTGTTTATCTCTGAAAAATTGTCAAGGTTTTTATTGACCTTAGAATCTATAGAACACGTATACAAGGGGAAGCCAGCTATCGAACAAAACTTCCAGGAAGAAGTTTTATTGATTCTTTCTTTTCCTCTTAGTGAACTTTCCCAACTGCATTGTCCTTAGAAAAAAAAATATTTCTTGATTTGATTAATTTTAAGAATTATAATATTTAAAGTAGCATGGCTATATCTGTGCTAACATGTATGGTTTTGAGGTACGTAATTATAGTGTCTCATCACTATGAAAGTGCTTCTAATTTCCCACCACATAGTATTCCATGTGACCTGTAGTTGTTTAATTCTTTTACCCACCCACAGTTTCCATGATGTCCACCAGTTCCATCCACATTGCAGCAAAATGCAGAATTTTGTTTTAGCTTTAAGTTGTGCAATATTCCGTGGTGTGCATATTCCTTAATTTTTTTTTCCATTCATCTACTATTGGACACTTGGGCTATTTCCATGTTCAGGCTATTGTACTAAGCACTGCAGTAGATCTCGGCGTGACTATATATATTTTTAATTAACAGTTTTGTAGGACTGGAGTGATAGCACAGTGGGTAGGGTATTTGCTTTGAACATGACCAACCTGAGTTCGATTCCTCCATCCCTCTCAGAGAGCCCAGCAAGCTACCGAGAGTATCCTGCCCACATGGCAGAGCCTGGCAAGCTCCCCACGGCATATTCGATATGCCAAAAACAGTAACAACAAGTCTCACAATGGAGACGCTGCTGGTGCCCGCTCGAGAAAATCGATGAACAAAAGGATAACAGTGCTGCAGGGCTCCAACAGTTTTGTAGCTTGGGGTTTGATGCCAAGAAGAGGTATCAATGGGGAAGATGGAAGCTCTTTTCTTAGATTTTTAAGAAGTCTCCATGCTGTTTTCCCCCAAGGCTGAACTACAGGACATTCCTTCCAGCATTGAATGATGATGTTTTTTCCTCTCCATATCCTTAGCAGCATTGACTACTTCCTGTCCATTTAAAATTCTTTTAAATGAAGGTTCTCTGATGTACACAAATGTTCAAAGCTGAGTTTCAAACAATGTCCCAATAGTAACTCCACCATCAATGCCTTCTAGTGCTTTGTCTTGGAGTATTCGATTCTAATACCCATTTATCAGAGGGTCTATCATTAGTCCAGTACAATGCTGTTTGGTCACTGTTTATTTATAGTCTAATTCCAAGTTAGATAATGAGATTACTCCCTTCAACAGTGCCTCCATGCTCCTCCTACTCCTAGTCTGCCCCTTTGACAGGCTCATTTTTAAGTTTGGTTTTTGTAGTTTGAATCTCATGCTTATATTGTTGTTGACTCTGTTTAGATACACAATTACCACACCTCTACACAAGGGTGTCTCCCAAGGCTCCTGACTTGCCCATGTTACGTCCCTCCACCTCTTCTTACTTTGTCTCTTGACTGGTCTTTCCAGACTTCTTTTCTATAATCCAGGCTCATGGGTGATCCCTCATCCTGATATTCTATATTCCACAGATAAATGGGATCACCTGATTTTTATCTGTATTACATTCTTTTCTTTTGTTTGGTGGGGGGGAGGACCGCACCCAGTGATGCTCAGGGTTTATTCCTGGCTCTGTGCTCAGGGATCACTCCTTGCATGCTTGGGGGACCAGATGGGGTGTCAGGGTTTGAACTAAGGTTGGCCATGTACAAGATAAATACCTTGCTCTTTCCCATTATCTTTCTTTTAACTTACTTCAGTTAATTTTTTCATGCTCCAATTCCGTCCAAGTTAGAGCAAATTGCATGACTTTATTATTTTTTTACAGCTTCATAGCATTCCATTATGTAAATGTACCACAACTTTATTACTTCTATGTTGTTGGACATCTACATTGATTCCATTGCCTAGTTGTGGGCTAAGCACTGCCATAAATAATCACATGAATACATTCTTTTGAATGAGTAATTTTGTTTTATGAAGGTAGAAAGCAAGAAGTGAAATAGCTGGATTGTATATGCCAAAAACAGTAATGATAGATCTCATTCCCCTGACCCTGAAAGAGCTTCCAATCGTTGGGAAGGATGAGTAAGGAAAGGCTGATAAAATCTCAGGGTTGAGTGTAATAGAGATGTTTCTGGTGCCCACTCAAGTAAATCCATGAACAACGAGATGACAGTGACATACAGATATATACATAGCACTGTAGCACTGTCTTCCCATTTTTCATCGATTTGCTTGAACAGGCACCAGTAATGTCTCCATTGGGAGACTTGTTACTGTTTTGGGGCATATTGAATACACCACAGGGAGCTTGCCAGGCTCTGCCGTGCGGGGGGCATACTCTCGGTAGTTTGCTGGGCTCTCCAAGAGGAATTGAGCCTGGGTTGGCTGTGTGCAAGGCAAATGCCCTACCTGCTGTGCTATCGTTGTGCTATTATAGGATCAGTAGGTAGCTTAATTGTTAGAATACATTCCTTGCATATGGGAGACTCCAAGTTTTATTCCAGGTACTACCTAACCCTCCAACTTTCTGTCTCCCTCTTAAGTGACATAGTTTTTCTGAGATAGATATCTCCCACATTTCGTTAGGTTGACTCTGGGGTGTAACGCTGGGGTATAACACTGGTGGCCCCCAGCACCACGTCTAACACCAGAGGACTAAGCAATGCCACGAGCCTACAGAAATATCACAGGTTCAATCCCCTTCATTGAATATGTGTGTTTTCTTAGAATTAGGAATGTAGAAACTAAACTTCTCCATCATCTGAAGGAAGAGCTTTATAACACATCATACCTTTAGAGCAAAACACTATTTCAAGGTCAAAACTCCTTTTAAGGAAACGCATGGTGATTTTTCTGAATCCAGGGTTTTTGTGAATTAATAGATTAATGAAATGATCATTGATAAAGTAAAAAGAGGAAAGAATGTGGCCTATTTAAATGTCTGTGTTATATATATTGGCATAGTCAGCTTGACATTTGTGTATCATCAAATCTGTGGCACAGAAAACTTAATCAAAAATATAATACCTGTATTGAGTTTGGTAATTCAAAGAATGAACTTTTTTTCCTTCAAATGACTATATTTTGATTTCCTGTTGACTCCTCACATATCAAGCAATGTCTAAATAAAATGACTACATAGGCCTGTGGATGGGACTCGGTGAAATGGACAGAGCACTTGCTGTGCATGTATGGAGCACTGATCTTGATCCCCTGGGTACTACAACTATAAATAAATATATAATAACAGAGGAGAACAGCTAGTCCCATAGGTCGCTGGTTAAAATCATCTGAAATTTCACAGTTTATTTTCAGGTATCCAGCTGGACAATATCCAGAAGGGACAATGAAAACATTATATTGAATATTGGAATATACTGAGCTCACACTACCTCCGTCTTGGTGATAAGAAGTGAAGCCTAATTTGCCTATTAAAACGGAAGGACTCTCTCTCATTGACAACACAATGGCCTTGGACCTAGGCCATAGATTCTAATATAAAAAAAATTGTAGTAATAAATGAGAACATCAGCTTGATGAAATTATAACTTTATAACAGCACAACTTGGTATTCATACCAATGAGTAGAAGTAGTTTGAAATCCTTCCACTAGGATCCTCAGAGCCAGTACTAAAACTTGCTTCTTTAGCCCAAATAACTTCACTGATTTGAAAAACGACAGCTTTCTATTAAAGGAGCAAGTAAATTTAAATCAAAGACTCTCCACTCGGTTCCTGTAGAAATGAGAACTGTGACTCGGATGAGGATCACAAGTGTTGCTTCATTCACTGCATGTGGCAGAAGGTCTCACAACGCCAATTCATAATGCAGAGGAGTGACAAGAAGCTAGTGAGCTGCCTGGACTTCAGCCCTCCTTTTTTCTAGCTGGGGTCAGCTGTCTTGTTCTCTCACAATAAATAGGAGCAATGGTGGTGTATGTTCTTGGGAACTAATGATTTTAAGAAGTGGGTTTCCATTCTTTTTGTCCCCTTCCCTGTTCTCTAGGTGGATGCTAAATGGACACCATGATAAATGTGTAAGCTATGTTCTGGAAATGAGAGCACCAGCCTCTTGCAAAGTCTATGACTGGGGCCTGAGCACAGTGGAAAGGGCGTTTGCCTTGCATGCAACCAACCTGGGTTCGATCCTTGGCATCCTCTATGGTCCCCTGAGCACCGCCAGGAGTCAGTCCTGAGTGTAGAGCCAGGAGTAACCCCTGTGCATCACCAGGTGTGACCCAAAAAGCAAAAAAAAGTCTATAAATGGCTAATTCACTCCCCACCCCTCTCTATTGCTGTTTGAATTCTATATGATCAAGCTTTAACACTTTCTTGTCATGGCCAGAGAAATAGTCAAGCGGGTAAGTAGCTTGCCTTGCATGTAGATGAACAGGATTTGATCCCTAGTATCCCCATATGACTCCCTGGATGAGACAGAAATGATCTTTGAGCACAGAGCCAGGAGGAAACCCTGAGCACTCCCCGGGTGAGGTCCCCAAACTAAAACTCACCTGTTGTATTGACAACACAAAGCAAATAGATTTGTTCAAATGTTCTCATCCAGAAGGTGTGGTTTGGGAACATTGTGTACATGGAACCCTATCGTGCACAGTATTATAAATCAGTGTTCCTCCAATAAAATTTGAAAAAATAAAGGAGACATAGGTACTCCATTAAAGTTGAAAACAACAACAAAAAATCACCTATCTATACAGAATCCTTTGGTTTTGATCACTTTGACATATTGAATCTGCCCATTTCTTTCCATTCACTAGTAGCTTTTTGGTATAAACTACATTCATTTGAAAAAAAAACGGGAATAAAGATCTCTTGTAAGTCTTCTTATTTTACTCTTTCTCTACTTTCTGGACTATTCTAAATACTGTATCCAAGATAATGGGGAATCGAGGGATCAGGGTGATAGTTTGGAGGTCACGGGCTCAAGGACCTAAGTTTGATCCCCAGTATGACTGAATACTGCCTGGAGGCCCTGATCTCCCCAATTAAAATTGGCTATCAAATATTATCAGTCTCTTGTTCTTCATGACTTCTTATTGCATTAGGTTATGTTTGGTAAAAGTGTGGCATCAGGGTGCATGAGATATAACTCAGCAGTAGAGCATGCAACTTGCATGTATGAGATTCTGGGAATCATTTATTAAATAAATAAATAGATGCATGTGTAATATTAATTGGCTGAAAGACTTGGATGATTTAGATCCAGTTTGAGTCTTTAATATGGTGTACCCCATACCTCTGTCATAGCAGCAAACTCTATCTATCTCTCTCTATCTCTATCTATCTATCTATCTATCTATCTATCTATCTATCTATCTATCTATCTACCTACCTACCTATCTATCTATCTACCTATCTCCAGGCTTAACTAAACCAAGCCTTTCCATTCATTCAGAGCAAAGCATCACAAACTTATTTCTTTGAACTAAATTACAGGATCTACTCAGTCTCCTTCTGTTTTACCTTTTTTAGAAAAAACACTTTTCTTATTGCTCTATTTTCTGATATCCCCCATATTTGCTCTGTTTTCTATCGCATGCATCATTTAGAGTCTTACTCTTATTCTGAGTTTACCTTCCTTGTTGCTAATTTGATATCTGTTCTTCCTTAGATATTTCAAGTTCTATGTGTTTGTGGAGATATGCCCAGCAATCTACAAACACATTAATAAATGAATACACAGCCCCAAGTCTTATACAGAGTTTTGCTGAATAGCTCTTAGTTTAATTCTGTGACTGCTCCCATAAGAAGTAATACTCTATTCAAATTAGTGACACGTAAATTAAGATCAAACATGTTATTCATGAATATTTAGCACTTAAACATTAGTTTTATATGCATATCTCTCTTACAGTCTTTCTTTAGAATCCTGCATGTAGAGATTGTTTGAGATCATTTGCATGATCTCAAATAAATTCATTGTATGATCTCTAAATACATTTATATCTCTTTTATAATTCCGTTCTCAGAAAACTATGCTTGGTGACACGAGGCTTGCTAAGTCATAGCTGGTTTTCTTCTTAATACCCCACAATTCAGAATTCACCACAGCAAACATCTTTCTTTTGTTAGGAACTAGGATATAGGTCACACTTATTGTGCTCAGAGCTTATTTCTGGCTCTGTACTCAGAGATCAGTATTGGTGGTGCTTGATGGACTATATAGGGTGCCACAGAGTGGGTCAGGATTGGTGTCATGCAAGGTGAGTACCTTGACTCTATACTGCCTCTCAGGCCCAATGATAGCAAACTTCATTTTACTAATATTTGGCTCTGCAGAACTTGGACACTTGTAAGGGGTCATCAGTTAATTCTTAGTTATCTCTAAGGTTCTTCTGAGAGAGACTCTCCACTTCGTAAGAGAAAGGATTGATGTTTTCCTAATGACAAAAAAAGTCTTACCTTCACTATATTTTTAATGAAGATGGTATTATATAATACAACTCCATATGCTAAGTACAAATGAATGACTATTTTTATGATAGTAATCCTAAAGAAATTTTTCCACATTGCCAGACATAACAGAATTCTATCAATGACTCCTGCTCATTGATTGAACGATAGAATTGATAGAATGAGCTCAAAATCATCACTTTGAGAAAAATCATTCTGATTTGCCCATGACTGAACAGTCTCATTAGCCTTATTTTAGTAAATTACGTAAATCAGTTTTTTGTAAGGCTATAGAGAGACTCTTCGCAGAGTCAAGAAATGACAGTGGCGTCAGGAAATATTCAAGATTTTTTTTTCTTCATTTCCTTTTTTAAACAGGGAGTCTTCCTTAATTGAGAAGCTTACATTTATGATCACTTCTCTTCTGGTTCTAAGTCAAAAAACAAGATCCAGATCTTACCCATTAAAGATGGTAATGACTTAATTAAAACCAAGTTCTAAGCTCTGTGGGGTCTGGTGTGCAGTGGGGGAGGGAGGGGGCTGTCTTCCATTTTCCTTGGGATTCTGATAATCTATGCCAGATATATAGCCATGGAATAACCTTCATTATACAGCTTCTAGTGTACTAAACCAGGAGAAGGCTTGTCAAAATAAATCTTAATTTCTGACTGTGGTAGAAGACCTACTACGGGGTATTAACAGAGCCAGAACTGTCAATCAGTGCCTGGTCTCAATGTTTGTGTTATGAATTCCAACTCTGGTGGCATGAACTTGGGATAAAAACCATTGTAAGCTGTGCACGTCCAAAAAATACAAACCTAGAGTGAAATATATTCTGGGCTAAAATGACGTTACCAGTGTCTGAGATGGCTTTTCTTTCTGGCCCTTCCCCCTACCTTCCCTTTTGAAAGGTGATGCTTTTATTAGATTATTTCTATTGCCAAAAGACACAGCTACTGTCTGGCTGAATTTGCTGGTTTGCTCTTGAATTAAAATAAATAAATAGAAGGAAAATGTAGAAATCTTTTAAACAAAACAAATGGGAATATTTTCTCTTTGTTTCCTGCCTACTGAGCAAATTCTATACATTAAGCTAGACCTCTGGGTCGCATATTGCATGATATGTACATTATGTACATGGACACACACACCAGAGTGGGTATGTATTGAATATGGGCATACCAGATAAATGGGAACTAGATGTCAATGCAAATCAAGAGGTGATAGCAGGCTAGATTTGACTGGCTTTTTTTTTTTAAATGCTAAATGCTGTTCTATACAGGCTCCAATCTGCATTCTATAATTCTCCTGCATTCTCAGTTCCCTTCCAGATCCTTGATAACACTGCCAAGTTTCTTTCTGTGCAAGGAGAATCTGGGTAACATTAATTATTCCCCTTACTTACTTTTCAGATAAACTGAGGTCTTTAGAAACTAAAGCATCACCGCATAGTCATATAACGAATCAATGGCCATGCCAGGAACCTCCTATTTCCATATCGAACCCTGACAGCCCGTTAGTACCAGAGTTGAAGGAGCATACGAGGTCACTCATAAAGCTGGAAGAGAGACATTTCACACACATGGGCAATCTGTGGAATGTGGGTGGTCCTTACCTTTTGATTGTAAGGAGTATACAACCAAGAGTTCTATTTTTAATTATCCATTTACCTGCCTGTGCTCTGGGGGGGGCGGGGGGCTGGGGGGTGTTGTGATTCACCAAGCAGAGATTAAGCTTGGAGCTCAGACATGAACACATGTGCTCCAGCCCTGTGAGATATCTCCGTGGCCCTTGGTTTATATTTCTTTGGTGTCAGGAATAAAACACACAGCCTCACAACTATGAAGCAGATTCTCTGCAAACAATCTCCCCACTCTAACTTGGTGTTTGCTAATGTATTTTGTTGTTTTGCATTTTACTTTTGTTTGGGGTCTGTGTCCTGCCCTGTTCAGGACTTACTCCTGGTTCTGTGCTCAAGGATCAGTCCTGGTTGGCTCAGGGGACCACTCTGAGGGTCAAATCTGGGTCCACCCCATGCAAGGCAAGTATCCTACCTGCTGCATTATTGCTTTGGTCAAATTTCTTGACATTAAATATTTACACTAATATCATTCTATCTGGGCTGGAGCGATAGCACAGCGGATAGGGAGTTTGCTTTGCACTCAGCCGACCTGGGTTCAATTTCTCTGCCCCTCTCGGAGAGTCTGGTAAGCTACCAAGAGTATCTCACCTGCATGGAAGAGCCTGGCAAGATACCCGTGGCAGATTTGATATGCCAAAAACAGTAAAAACAAGTCTCACAATGGAGACATTACTGGTGCCAGCTCGAGCAAATCGATGAGCAACAGGATGACAGTGACAGTGACAATATCATTCTATCTACCTAATATCAATTCCTGCATGCCACACAATTTAATTTTCCTTGACTTTTCTACCTAAAACTCTGCATTGAATTTCAATTTTTTTTCAATGCATCACAATTTTTATTAATTACGTGTAAAAAATTGCCAGCAACTTGGGTCTGCCTTATTCCAGTAATTCAATGTTGAAAATATGTCCTACTGAGGTAGAAGTGATCGTACAGCCTGCTTTGCATACAAGTGGCCCAGGTTTGATTCTTGGCATATCATATGGTCCCGAGCCCCTCCAGGAGTAACCCCTGAGCATAGATCAAGGAGTATGCTCTGAGCACTGTTGGGAGTTGCCCTTAAACAAAACAAAAATAATATAATATGTCTTCATGATTAAGTGCTGATAGAATTGACAAATAAACCTGAGGTCTCACCAATTCCAAAGTATGTTCTCATTCCATTCATCTGTGCTGCTTCCTATATTCTATTTCTGAACGCTATGCTCTATAGTCATAAATATGTTTATCCTATCCCAATTAAGCAGAAATTTATCATTGTGGAATGTGTTTTTGTTCAATGACATTGATCTGTTTCCCTCTTCTGACCACAAAAATTGATATTCTCAATCTCAAAATGCCCTCCGTATCCTAAAATATATTCCTTCTCTTTTTGGAGAAAAAAGAACTATCCTCTAAAAAGATAAGTGGTTGTAAACTTTGAAATCTCACTAACTTGAATTGTAAAGTTTCTTTTTTGCCTTCATTACATCAAGTGCCCCTAGCCCCCTCTTCACTCCCCACACCAAACTTCCAAATACTTAATTACTTTACAAATAGGACATTTAAAATATCATGGGTATGGCTCATGTTGAACTTGGAATTGTCTGGAAAGAGGAAAGAAATTGTAGTTTATTTAATTTCCCACTCCATCGCATCACTTCTATTTCTGAGTAATCTATTAATGCTATTTGCTCTGTGTGGAACCAGCACTAATGGTGGATTCTAACTAGAGACATGCATGCTAGCAAAGATTTTATTTGAATCAGACTACAGAATAAAATCTATAGCAACGGCACTTGCCAACCCCAAACCCCTTAAGGAATTGTCAGCTGATACTCCCCTGGTATAGTCTGGGAGAGAAAAAGTCTATCATTACCAATAATGCACATCTCAGGATAAAAGTTGACTTTCTCTATTTCTCTCTGTCCCTGCCTTCCTCCTTCCCTCCCTCCTCCCCTCCTTTCCTCCTTCCCTCCTTCCCTTCTTCTTCCCTCCTTCCCTCCTTCCCTTCTTCTTTCCTCCTTCCTTCCCTTCTTCTTCCTTCCTTCCTTCCTTCCTTCCTTCCTTCCTTCCTTCCTTCCTTCCTTCCTTCCTTCCTTCCTTCCTTCCCTTCTTCTTCCCTCCTTCCTTCCTTCCCTTCTTCTTCCCTCCTTCCTTCCCTTCTTCTTTCTTCCTTCCTTCCTTCCCTTCTTCTTCCCTCCTTCCCTCCTTCCCTTCTTCTTCCCTCCTTCCTTCCCTTCTTCTTTCTTCCTTCCTTCCTTCCTTCCCTTCTTCTTCCCTCCTTCCCTCTTTCCTTCTTCCTCCTTCCCTCCTTCCTCCCTTCCTTCCTCCCATCCTTCCTTCCTTCCCTTCCTCCCTCCCTTCCTCCCTCTTTCCCTCCTTCCCTCCATCCCTCTTTACTTCCTTACTTCCTTCCTCCCTTCCCTCCCTTCCTCCCTCCTTCCCTCCTTCCCTCCTTTCTTCCCTCCTTCCTTCCTTCCTTCCTTCCTTCCTTCCTTCCTTCCTTCCTTCCTTCCTTCCTTCCTTCCTTCCTTCTTTCCTTCCCTCTTTCCCATATTTTCCCCCTTTTCTGCCTTCTTTGTTTTTCTTTATTTTATTCCTTCTCTTACAACTTTATATTTTCTTTCCTTCCCTCCCACCTCCCCCCTTCCCTCCTTGATTCCTCTCAGCCTTGCTACATTTCATCTCTCTTTCTTCACTTTTTCTCCTTCCTCCCACCCCTTCATTCTCCTTGTATTCACTTGGACGGAGACTTAATACAGTCCTCATTATATTCCTGTTGGCTCAAGGCTCTTATGAATTACATGTTTATTTTGTCTTCTTGACTGATATTTCCTTGTCTGAGTATTGTGCCTCTAGGAAGGAAAAAAAATGCATTTTTTAAAAAGAGAGCTCTTCTAAAAATCTTGCCAAAAATAAAGTGGCTTAAAAGAAAAGTGTATAGAGCTCTTCCTTTGAAAATGGAACAAGTTTAAAAAAAAAAATTTTGGTAACACTTTCTATCTTAAAGCACAATTTCTGAGGAAGCACTAAGTTCATCATGTGAATAGTATCAGAAAAGACATTTTCATATAATTGAACCCATTGAGTGTCCACTGCCAGAAAAGTGATCTTGGAGATATTAGTGTCTTGCCATAAGGACTCCACAACTGCAGCTATGCATTGCAAATTAAAGTTCATATTACTTTGTACAGTTGGTGACTTCCTTTTTCTTCCCTTCCTTCTTTTTTTTAAGCTCCATGGAGTCTCTTAGAGGTAGTCAATACAATAGTCGTTGGCAGCTACAGCTCTTTGAGTCTAATTCATGGTTCACTCACATGAAATGCTTGTCTTTCCTAAACTGGTTCCTCCAGTCCAAGTTATCTCTCTTCATCCCTGAAACTTGACCCTGTTCCTCCCCTCAACACAAAGAATTCACCCTGACACTAGTTTCTCTGTCACTGCAATGCCATTATTTGCGTAGAATTCCATCTGATTTACTAAGTGAGGGCAAGTAGACATGAGGACCACTTTTATTCAGATCATCTCTCCATCATCAAGGCTATTGCCTGAAGGCTGGAAGGTGCTCGGAGAACACCTGTGGCCTGTCCAGTTAATTCTATGTTCTTAACCTTATCTTGATTTAAGTCATATCGACATATAACAAGACCTTTGCAAGCATGTCAATCACATAACCAGGAGTCAGTCCCAATAGACATTCTAGGGATATTTTCTTCTACAAAATTTTAAGCCTACTTTCAGTTATAGAAAAATGTTGTATAAATTCTGTTCTCACACGCAGTGCTAAGTGTCTTCCAAAGGGTAAACACTGAGCTAATGAAATGCTTAGGTTGTTACTCTCAGTTATTTGTCTTAGGGTAAATGATAATTAAGTCCTTACAGATTTGATGAGTGGCAGAAAATATTCTAAGGATTTTAAACATTATCGTGTTAAACTAATATATTGTTTATATATTGCAATATATTATTTTATATCACTGTCATCCCATTGCTCATCGATTTGCTTGAGTGGACACCAGGAATGTCTCCATTGTGAGACTTGTTGTTACTGTTTTTGGCATATCGAATACGGCACGGGGAGCTTGCCAGGCTCTGCCGTGCAGGCGAGATACTTTCTGTAACTTGCCGGGCTCTCCAAGAGGGGCAGAGGAATCGAACCCAGGTCAGCTGTGTGCAAAGCAAATGCCCTACCACTGTGCTATATATTATATATATATACATTGATATACATATTGAATGTATACTTATATGTGTATATATATCTATATATACCTTTGAAAAAGTGAATTTTTTTTTTTCTTTTTGGGTCACACCAGGCGATGCACAGGGGTTACTCCTGGTTCTACACTCAGGAATTACTCCTGGCAGTGCTCAGGGGACCATATGGGATGCTGGGATTCGAACCCGGGTCGGCCGCGTGCAAGGCAAACGCCCTACCCGCTGTGCTATCACTCCAGCCCCAAAAGTGAATATTTTTTAAAACATATTTTGGTTACCCTTTGTGTTTTCAAGCATCTTTTCTGAGAAAGTACTAAACTCTGCATGTGAACAGTATCATGATACATTTACCACGTTTAAGAGATCCCATGGGACTTAAAAAAAGAAAAGAGAGGGCAAGATAAGGAAGGAGACAACTGTCCAAAATGATATGAGTTTCCATTCATATTGCAAAGCTGCAGTTGTGGTGTCCTTATGGCAAGACACTGATATCTACAAGGTCACTAGTGCTGAAGGATTTTCTGGCAGTGGACATTTGTATAGGAGTGAAAGAAGTGCTATTGCTACTAACAATTTAGAAATGTGCCAATGAAAAGATAATTACCCAAGATCATGTACCACTGCAAGATGGTGGTACCAGAAATTGGAGAACTTGTGAGCTGTCAGCCTCAGCAACCTTAATCAGTGACCATTTGGGCTAGGGAGGGCTATAAGATACTGCCCCACCAATGGCCACCCTGGAAAAGTACACCGGAAAAGGGAAGATGCAATAACATGATAAATAATATTTTACATATCCATGGTCTTTCAGCCAGTTACATCACTTTATGCTATGAACTTGGCCCCCAGAATACTGCCAGTTTACTCACCTTCCGGAAAATGGGCATCCTACTTTTCATAATGATGTTTTTTTTTTTCTGATTTAAAAACTGTAAGGGTGGGGGCTGGAGTGATAGCACAGCGGGTAGGGTGTTTGCATCCCATATGGTCCCCTGAGCACAGCCAGGGGTGATTCCTGAGTGCAGAGCCAGGAGTAACCCCTGAGCATCGCTGGGTGTGACCCGAAAAGCAAAAAAAAAAAAAAAAAAAAAAAGCGTAAGGGTGGTATGAAATGCTGTTTTTCCCTCATGAGGAATATACAATTATGAAAACAGATTGAGCTGAGATTTATGTGATCTGAAAATAGATTTATTATGCTGTCAGGCAATAAGATCTTTCCAATCATTTTAAAAATCAGCTTTACCCCTGTGTGACTAATACAGCATTGTACTTACATCGAGGTTTTATGTGTTTTAGTGTATCTTGAAATACACCTTGGTAACACTGCCAGCTTGCTCTACTCCTATAGGTTGATCAATTGTCAAATTTCTTGAGCGGTCTCAGTAACGTCTCCATTTATCCTAGCCCTGAGATTTTAGAGACCTCTCTACTCGTCCTTCCCAAGGATGCTGCATTGGAGGTTCTTTCAGGGTCAGGGGAATGAGACCCAGCTTGTTACTGGGTTTGGCATATTAATACACCATGGGGACCTTGCGAGTCTCTCCCATGTGGGCAGGAAACTCCTGGTAGTTTGCCAGGTTTGCCCAGAGGGAGAAGTAGGCTATAAGATATCATGTGGCCTCAAAGCAGCCACACACTTCCAGGAACTTGCTTTTAAGTCTCTGGATGCTGGCCCATTGATGGGATTCCACGGCACCGGGGGCAGTCCCTGGGTGTGACCTCCTAGCTACTGGGAAATGGGAAATCTGGGCGGAAGAGGCCCAGTCCCGATCCGAGCAGGTTTGGAGATCTCAGCCTCGGGTCCCACACACCTGGGTTCCTCTGCCGGTACCTTCATGCATGAGGCTCTTCCAAACATGTGGAGAGGGGCCTTGAGCATGGCTGTGGCTAGGCTCCAGAGGTCTTCAGTTGCCAGAAGCTCTGCTCGGGGTGGGGAGGGAAGCTGGGGCCCATCTTCCTATAGGTAGTAAAAGATTACTGTGAAAATGGCTCATAATGCAGGTTTCCAAAGTTACTTCTCCCTCTTTAATTTACTCCATACTTGAAAGATTTTACCTAATTCATTTTCAGAATTCCATCTGTATTCAGTTTATTTCTTTTTCTGAAATCATCAAATCCAAGGGAAACATTTTCAGAAGTTTTAGAAGCAGTCTATGCAGAGAGCTCCAACTGATGAGTAATCATAATTATCAGTAATATTCTATTGGAGTCGGACTTTTATGGGCATTTGAAAAATGTCTGGTTTCTTCGCCTTTTCTTTCTTTTTTTTTTCTTGACATTGACATTTTTGTTAGATTAGACCACTGTAGTTTGAGCTGGAATTTTAGCAATAGGGCTATTGAATAACACAGGAAATAAATCACTTGGAAGAAAAGGAATCAGAAGCTTGAGTTCTAAATATTGAAATTGATTACATAGACTTGAATTGGAAACTTAACATTCCTTGAATTGCTCCTGTAGTTTTTCCTGTTACACATTTGTCTTTTTTTCTTCAATTTGCTTTTATTTTCTAATAGAACAATCACAGTTACTGGAAAAAAAATTCATAGCTAACAGATCGATACTTTCTTTTAATTGAATCACCGTGAGATACAGTTACAAAAAGTTCATGTTTGAGTTTCAGTGATACAATGATCAAACACTCATCCCTCCACCAGTGCCCATTCTCTATCAACAATGTCCCTAGTATACACCCCTACCTTTCAAACCCTCCTCCTTCCTCTATGTCAATTTCCCCCATATTATCTTAATATAAAATTAGTCTAAAAATTTTTCTTTAGGGTACAGTCATTATTTTTTAACGCACACAAATAAACCTTTAAGCATCCCATCTTTCGCTATAGATTGTGAAGAGTTGGCAATGAGCATTGAATTTGCTCAACACCATTGTTAAAAGGAAGAGTACAATTATTTTAATGGATTTTCTGGTTTCCTTTAGTCATTGTTACAGTCACGGATTTCAGATTTCGACTTCAAGTTTTAGCTGTGTCATTGTACATAGAGACCTTGTGGCCAAGGCTCTGCACTGATCATTCAGTAAATAAGTCAAAAAAATCTATTAGACTGATTGCTGAACTTCAATAGTTCCCAGACCAGTCAGGGAAAAACCCAATCTACGTCAGACTCTAATATTTATTGGGAACATGACACCGTTGTGGTTACCCTTGCTTGTTTATGGCTGAAATGCAGCTTGCCAGAATTTGAAATTATAAATTTCTTTTACATGGTTAGTCAGAAAGGTTAAAGGGAAAAGAAATTCTGAACAGAACAAGGCAGTATGGACACGGAGAAAATAAACTAAGAGTAAATTTTATCAGCGGCATTGCGACATTTGTACTGGTGCCACGTTGTCTTGAATTCTTTATTCTCTCAGTTTCAGGAGAAGGTTTGGGGCATTTAAATAAAATCTCCACAATGGGATAAATTGATAGACAAATAAAAGTAATCACTCTGCTCACATTTTAGTGACAGGGACTTTGAACTCATCAAGCTGATATGAAAAAGAACCCCTGGTTTCTCAAATCTATGGAGACGGTTTGAACAACAATATTGTTCAGTATTGTTCAATATTGAAATTGATTACATAGACTGGGAATTGGAAACTTAACATCATCTTGAATTGCCCCTGTAGCTTTTCTCTGTGACTCTTTTATCTTTTCCTCTCCGATTTGCCTATTTGTCTCTACTCTGATAAGACAATCACAGCTACTGAAAAACGATAAAAACATTGTTTACTGGGTACAGGGGGCATGCAAAACTTGCCACCTTCAAATAGCTCCATCAATAGAAAAATTCACTGAAGGCTTCTGTCAGGGTTTTCAGATAACACGACACGTGGCTATGCTGATTTAGACTCCATTAGAAGTATAATGTTAATAATTAAGAGTTTTAGATGTATCCTCTAGAGGCCAAATCACACTAAGAGTTTGTTTTAAAGGACTTTCTCTCTTGGGAGCTGGAGCGATAGCACAGCAGGTAGGGCGTTTGCCTTGCACGCGGCCGACCCAGGTTTGATTCCCAGCATACCATATGGTCCCCTGAGCACCGCCAGGAGTTATTCCTGAGTGCATGAGCTAGGAGTAAGCCCTGTGCATCGCCAGGTGTGACTCAAAAAGAAAAAAAAAACAACTAAAAAAAAAAACCCAACTTTCTCTTTTTTGACTGCCCCTATCCTGCATTTTTTTACACCTCTGCAAATTCCTAGGCTATTTCTGATCTACAGGAAGTTAAAAATTCCCCAAGATCATAGATTCAGCTTCAGATGTTAGGCTCAGTGATAATGGATAATTCCTATGAGGCAATCAATAATGCCAAAAGCCACTGGGCAAATAGATAATCTAAAAGCCCCAGGACCAGTGAGGTAATCCAAAAGGCCCCAAACTAACCAGATCAGCTGGTATAACCCTTGTATTTTCTGTAAACATACTTGTCACTGGATAATTTACATAAAGACCCCATTTACCTAGTGATGGGCTGGAGCGGTAGCACAGCGGTAGGATGTCTGCCTTTCACGCAGCCGACCCATGTTCGATTCCTCCACCCCTCTCGGAGTGCCCAGCAAGCTACTGAGAGTATCGCACCCGCACGGCAGAGCCTGGCAGGCTACTCGTGATGTATTCCATGTGCCAAAAAACAGTAACAATAAGTCTCACAATGAGAGACGTTACTGGTGCCCGCTTGAATAAATCGATGAGCAATGGGATGACAATGACAGTGACAGTGACTCTCCCATAAAACCTTCTTATTTCCAAAAAAGAAAAAAAAATCCTTCTTTTACAAGAGTATAACTTTAAAGACAGACCAACCACCAAGTGGTTTTGGAGAGATTTGAAATAATGATGATAGGTAACTTGAAGAAACAAAGAAACAAAATGTAATGACTCAGCATCTTGAGAATATAAACAGGTAAAGGCTACCAACTAAAAGAAACTTTACATTTAATATTTATCATTGGTTAAACTGAAAACAATGCAGGAAAGTTAGAGGCTAAGAGTATTGTAAATTAATAGGAAATGTTTTTAAAGGTCAAACAGAATCGTCTAGTGGTAAGATGAAACTACTGTCGTTCAAATCTAATTCTTTATGTTGCTAATTAATATTAGCAGGGACTGATATTAGTAGGTTGTCAGGAGATTCAAGCATTAGGCAGGAAATTGAACTAATAATAGAAATTGTTTATTAGGAATTTATTTTGTGTTATCATTTGCAATGACAATGCATAATTTTTTATGCTTTTAAACCTGTGAGTTTCCAAAGGAAAAGCACTGGAGCATGCGTTTGGTGGCCGAGAGCCGTTTCCTTGGCCAACCCATAGCAACGGACATGGACGAAGGACTCGGGGAAAAGAGAAATAGGTCCCCAGGCTGATCAGTAGTCAGTTTATTTCCTCTCTCCTTCCCAGTGTAGTCCGATCTCTCCCCTCACAGTACAATCATAGTTGTAATTTTGGTCGTAGTCCCGTCATCATAGTTCTATCATCCTAGTCTCTTCGTAGACCTCAAAGTCCTCTCATTGCAGTCTAGTCCTTATGTTCATCATAGTCCCCACTTTCCCCTTACAGCACAGTTATATAAAAATCGTGAAGGGTGGGGGGTACACATAGGTGGGGTTGAACGTTGTCATGACAACAAACAGAGGTAAAGCCACTCCTTCAGGGGAAGTTCTAGGAGATGAACTCAAGGATAAAATCTCATCTGAGGGTTCAGCACTCTAGATTACGAGGAAATCCACTTGACGGTAGGATTACCATCCAGGGTCTATTGCTTTCTCCTTTCCTTGGGAGAGTGTTTAGACTGATTTTTTTTTTTTTTTTTTGCTTTTTGGGTCCCACCCAGCGATGCTCAGGGGTTACTCCTGGCTTTGCACTCAGGAATTACTCCTGGCGGTGCTTGGGGGACCATATGGGATGCCAGGGATTGAACCTGGGTCGGCTGCATGCAAGGCAAACGCCCTACCTGCTGTGCTATCGCTCCAGCCCCTCCTTGGGAGAGTGTTTAGATCTATTTAAACAATCATAGTAAATTTACTTCTTATAATATTTCTAGTCATATTATATGAACACAGTTAAGAGACATAATTCAACTTAACGGTTGTCTCTTCCTGGGGACATCTTGCTGTATATTCTATGCCACAGTGATCAGGTCAGGTTAGTCTTTCCTAACCCCAGCAAGGTCCTTATTCAGTTACTTCTTTTGGGTTCACGACAGAGTTTGTTCCATGACCGGGCTCTCAATTTATTATACTTATGGCACTTAGCTTGTCCCCTTTTGATGCCAGGATAGCTTACAGCTTTCCCTAGGTCCGTCCAGTCCCTTTCTGGGACCCTCATTTTGGGGGTGTTAGTAAGTAAAGGCAACTGAGGTTTAAGTCAGGTCAATATGAGGGATGCCCCAGGAGTAAATCTTATTTGGAGTCAATTGACTCTCATGTTACAAAGCATGGCAAGAACTGTCTTCCTGGGTCTGTACAAAAAGGACATTGCTAAATAAACTATGCAAATGGCATAAAGGAAAAGGAAAGCAATATAGTTTTATTAGTGCTTGATGGAATAGCCTCAGGAGCACTATTGTGGGAGTGGTTCAATAAACCTAAGCTCCTTGAAGGAGGAGCAAGAACAACCCAATGTTATCTAACATAAAACTTTATGCTCTCAGTCTTGAGACTATTTGGTACTGAAATCTGAACTGTAAATACTGAGTTTTTGCCACCAGACAGAGAAGTTGCCTCCCTCCTTCCCCTGCGTCCTCTCTGGGGAAAACTTTGATTTTATCTCAACAGGCCGTGCTTGTATTTAAGCTTCTGAAACATTCTGGAACATGCCACCAATCACCCCTCCTCTATGTCTGTTCCATGAGCCAATTTTCTCCCTTCTTGCTGCTTGTCCACCATCCACGCTGTGGTGGTTTTCCGTGTCTGCTTCTAATCAGTGATTTTGTTTCCAGCCCAAGAATTGAATTGTTGTAGGTTACTGGAACTTCTTATTTCTCCATGACTTTCAGAACTTCTGTTCTGATAGGTCCCTCTATGAAGACACTTAACTCCCCCCTCACCCAGTATCTTCTCCGACGTGCATTAAGGAATTTCAGCCTGTAGAAAACCATTTACTTTTTCCTACATTTCTAGAGTGATCACCCACCTACATCTAGGTAAGGAATTACATTGCTGGGGCTGGAGAGATAGTACAGTGGTAGTGTTGTAGGCACCCAGATAAATTCAGGGGGTAAATTCGACGACCCTAGCAATGGACTGTGTTAGGGAGCAGTTTGGGATACATGGATATAAACTTGGGACAAAGGAAGGGTGAGTACATGCCTGTGCGTCTGCATTAATGCCAAGTGCTCGTGTGGCTTCCAGTAGAAGGTACCCAAGTACACAGCATCTACATCTGTCCTCTTGATATGTAGAGTTTCATAGTTTCTAACTTTAATGCTTCAGCATGTACTGGTTCCCTTGAAAGTCACTCTCTTTCTCACTTTCCTTTTTTTTTCTTTTTTTGGTGAGGGTGTTTTTGGATCACAACTAGCCAACTAGCAATGTTTAGGATTTGTCCAGGCTCTCTCTGCACTCGGGAATTACTCCTGGCTCTGTGTGTGTGTGTGTGTGTGTGTGTGTGTGTGTGTTGGGAGTCGGAGTGGGGGTCTATATGAGATGCTGAAGATTGAACCCCAGTCAACCACGTGCTAGGCAAATGCCCTACCTGTTGTACTCAGACCCAGGGCTCAGGCCCCTCTCTCTCTCTCTCTTTTTTTTTTAAGTTTTATTGAATCACCGTGAGATCGTTTTCACGTTTGGGTTACAATCACACAATGATCAAACACCCATCCCTCCACCAGTGCATATTCCTCACCACCAATATCCCGGGTATACCACACCTTTCTTGCCCTCCTCCTGCCTCCATGGCAGACAATATTCCCCATACTCTCTCTCTACTTTGGGGCATTATGGTTTGTGATACAGATACTGAGAGGTCATCATGTTTGGTCCTTTATCTACTTTCAACACTCATCTCCCCTCCTGACAGATTCCTCCAGCCATCAATTCCTTACTGATCCCTTCTCTATTCTATATTAAGCTGCCTTCTCCCCTCCACTTATAAGGCAGGCTTCCTGCTTCCTGACCCTTACATCTACTGTCCTTGGGTCTCAGCCTCATGTCAGGACCCTCTCTGGAGCACATATCTGACCTTACTTCTGTCGCCTCCCTTTATTTCCTAACAAGCTTGTTATATACTTCATTATTCGTCTCCTCCTAAAATAGTTTTTTTTTTTCTCAGAAAGAAAGGCAGCAGCCCCTAAGGACCTGGGGAAAATCTAGCACTGCCTTGCCTTGCCTTGCCTTGCCTTGCCTTGCCTTGCCTTGCCTTGCCTTGCCTTGCCTTGCCTTGCCTTGCCTTGCCTTGCCTTGCCTTGCCTTGCCTTGCCTTGCCTTGCCTTGCCTTGCCTTGCCTTGCCTTGCCTTGCCTTGCCTTGCCTTGCCTTGCCTTGCCTTGCCTTGCCTTGCCTTGCCTTGCCTTGCCTTGCCTTGCCTTGCCTTGCCTTGCCTTGCCTTGCCTTGCCTTGCCTTGCCTTGCCTTGCCTTGCCTTGCCTTGCCTTGCCTTGCCTTGCCTTGCCTTGCCTTGCCTTGCCTTGCCTTGCCTTGCCTTGCCTTGCCTTGCCTTGCCTTGCCTTGCCTTGCCTTGCCTTGCCTTGCCTTGCCTTGCCTTGCCTTGCCTTGCCTTGCCTTGCCTTGCCTTGCCTTGCCTTGCCTTGCCTTGCCTTGCCTTGCCTTGCCTTGCCTTGCCTTGCCTTGCCTTGCCTTGCCTTGCCTTGCCTTGCCTTGCCTTGCCTTGCCTTGCCTTGCCTTGCCTTGCCTTGCCTTGCCTTGCCTTGCCTTGCCTTGCCTTGCCTTGCCTTGCCTTGCCTTGCCTTGCCTTGCCTTGCCTTGCCTTGCCTTGCCTTGCCTTGCCTTGCCTTGCCTTGCCTTGCCTTGCCTTGCCTTGCCTTGCCTTGCCTTGCCTTGCCTTGCCTTGCCTTGCCTTGCCTTGCCTTGCCTTGCCTTGCCTTGCCTTGCCTTGCCTTGCCTTGCCTTGCCTTGCCTTGCCTTGCCTTGCCTTGCCTTGCCTTGCCTTGCCTTGCCTTGCCTTGCCTTGCCTTGCCTTGCCTTGCCTTGCCTTGCCTTGCCTTGCCTTGCCTTGCCTTGCCTTGCCTTGCCTTGCCTTGCCTTGCCTTGCCTTGCCTTGCCTTGCCTTGCCTTGCCTTGCCTTGCCTTGCCTTGCCTTGCCTTGCCTTGCCTTGCCTTGCCTTGCCTTGCCTTGCCTTGCCTTGCCTTGCCTTGCCTTGCCTTGCCTTGCCTTGCCTTGCCTTGCCTTGCCTTGCCTTGCCTTGCCTTGCCTTGCCTTGCCTTGCCTTGCCTTGCCTTGCCTTGCCTTGCCTTGCCTTGCCTTGCCTTGCCTTGCCTTGCCTTGCCTTGCCTTGCCTTGCCTTGCCTTGCCTTGCCTTGCCTTGCCTTGCCTTGCCTTGCCTTGCCTTGCCTTGCCTTGCCTTGCCTTGCCTTGCCTTGCCTTGCCTTGCCTTGCCTTGCCTTGCCTTGCCTTCAAAGAGCAATTCCTCACTGCAGCCAGAGTCCAGGGCTTCCTAAGAAATTGGGCGCTGGGGATCAATTCCAGGCCTTGCAGAACAAGTGGACATGAGAACCAGTTTTGACAGCTGTCTCGTGAGGCTGGCAGGATGTGAATCCAGACCAAGTAGGGGCTCATCTTAGACCGTATCAGACACCGTCTGCCTAGGTGCTCCCAGAGGGACAGAGGTGGCAGAGGGAACGCAGCAGATTTCCTTCTCAAGGATGTCCCCTCTCTCCTCCCCACCTCACGCAAATAACCTGGGAATCTCTATTGGCAACAGTCTGACGCTTGGTCAACCTAGGTTGCACTCCCGGCATCCAACTTTGCCTTTTCTATGGTGTTTTTCGTAATCTAACTCCCTTGTAGGCATATTACAGCCTCAATTAAAGCATAAATTCTTTAGAAAAAGGGGCAACCATTCAGATATATTTATTTTCAAATGTTCTTATACCAGACAGGAGCCATAGCGCAGCAGGTAGGGCGTTTGCCTTGCATGCGGCAGACCCAGGTGAGATTCCTCTGTCCCTCTCGGCGAGCCCGGCAAGCTACCAGGAGTATCCTGCCAGCACAGCAGAGCCTGGCAAGCTCCCCGTGGGGCATTCTATATGCCAAAAACAGTAACAACAAGTCTCACAATGGAGTCATTACTGGTGCCCACTCGAACAATGGGATGAGTGTGCTTATACCATTTTTCTAAGTTATGCTCGTCCCCCTGCCTTCAAGTTTCAAGCAAGACTAGACTATCAGAGCTGTAGAAATTCCATAATATTTTCTATTGCATGTAAACTCATATATTGAAATCCTTTTTTAGCTGTATTTTCAGTTATCACAGCATTTTAGTTTTAAGATACAGGCCAATGAGTTGGATACTCTACCATAGATCTTTTTAATAAGCAAAAGAAAAAAAATACAATAGATTTATTTTTTTTTTTAGTTAGAATTTCTAGTGATGGAAATGACTCCTTTATTTTGTTAATCTAACATTTGTGGAAGTTTTGGTGTATATATAGGCAATAGAATACGTGCAGCTGCAAGAAAAAATGAAATTTTGCAGTTTTCTGCAACTTGAATGGACTAGAGGGCATTAAATTCAGTGAAATAAATCAGACTGAGGAGGAAAAACACCACATGATCACATTCCATGTGGTATATAGACAGACAAAACAAGAGAACAGACAACTTCATTTTTTTTTTTTTTTTTTGCTTTTTGGGTCACACCTGGCGATGCTCAGGGGTTACTCCTGGCTCTGCACTCAGGAATCACCCCTGGCGGTGCTCAGAGGACCATATGGGATGCTGGGAATCGAACCCAAGTCGGCCGGTGCAAAGCAAACGCCCTCCCCGCTGTGCTATCACTCCAGCCCCGGGAACAGACAACCTCTAATGAAGCCAAACTATTGGCCTTGATTAAAAGACTGAGATTACTACGAAATGGGGCAAGAGAGGAAGAGAGGACCAAAAGTGACATGAGGACAGATCATGGGCAATTTGATTGTGGTGACAGTGCAGTAACTCTCTTCCTTAAAACTATAAATATTAACAGTATTGCAACTATGCTGTCTAAACTCAACAAAAATTTTTTTTAAAGAGCCCCATGCCCCGTTCCTCTCACACCTCTACTTTGCTTTAAGGTGCAAGGTTTCACAAGGTCTAAAAAAATTCATTTTTTTATAGTGAAAAATAGATTTATGTCTAGGTGACTCTATATTTTAATGTAACACTGACCTACATCAGCAAACTCATAGTAGAGCTGAAGAGAGGACCCATAGAAAAGAAAAATGACATTTAAAATAACAGAAAAATAAAGCATGCAAATATATCGAGAATTTATGATGTGCTAGAGTCTAGTCTCCCTTGACTAGTATCTCTAAGGATTAGCTTCTAGCACATCTGTAGGAACCTTTAGTCAGCAGATGTGAACATCAATTCAAGGTGTTTCACATGAAGAAAAAATTTGCTCACTTTCAGGAATCTTTCTGCATTGAGTCTTACATCACCTTATTTTTGATTTTTTTTTATGGAATCATTTCTGGCCAATTGAGAGACAAACAGCAGAGTAAAATTCAATATCTGTTTGCATGCCTATATGTTTTTCTCATCACCTCAGATTAGCAAAAGGGTGGGGGGGAATCTCTCTGAAAGATTCAGTTTGGAGTCGAGGCCTTCATATTAAGGATTGAGCGAAGTTCCTCAGCGACTTGGTTGCACATAATCTCTAGTTCAAGGGAATGTGGAAAGAACCCCTGTCCCTAGTGATCGCAAATTTACCCTTGACTTCAAATCGTCTACATGCTCTTCAACGAGAAATATTGCTGAGGTTTGCCAAACACGCAAAGGCCGTGGCTTTCACCATTTTGCAAGCAAAGGAAACGGCATTTGAACCTCCTTTGAAAACTTTTTTTTTCTTCACATTAAGAGGCGCCACACGAACAGAACGTGCCATAAATAATGTGTGCTAACATTTTCCAAAAACTGGACATCAATTAATGCTAATTTATGAGGAAACTTCTTTGGAAGAGCAGAGTCCAGACTCATAACTACTGAAAAGACTCATTAATATAAATGTTCAGGGAGTTTTTTTAAGGAGGTGGGGGAGCATTTAGGTAAACGCGTATCATTACATTGAAAGCTCATAATTTATTGAAAATTCGGTGGAAAGGAAACTTTACACTGCATGTTTCCAAAGGTAATGCTTTAGCACATTAATCAAGAAAATAAAATATAGATGAAGATGAGAAAGACTTAGAAGGACATGTAATGAAAATCCAGTTTAGTAACCCCTCGCATTCATTAAGAATCTCGAACGGCAGAGCCTGGCAAGTTACCCGTGGCGTATTCGATATGCCAAAAACAGTAACAATAATGGATCTCACTCCTCTGACCCTGGACGAGACAGGGACAATGGAAACATTACTGGTGCCCACTCAAGCAAATTGATGAGCAATGGGACGACAGTGATACAGTGATACAGCATTAGTTGAATATGTGCTCCATGCCAGCCAACCATTATCCATACAATACCTTGCTTGATTATATTTTATATAATTTTATAGTTGCACTATGGAGAAGTTTACATTTTATTTCTATATTTCTTTTGAGAAAACTGAAACTCAAGCATTTTCTATGACATTCTGAAAGCCACAAATGGAAAATGGTGAAGTTCAGATTCAAACCCCAATTCTTTTCTTGTTGTTTTTTTTTAATAGTGAATCACTGTGAGGTAATGAACCCCAACTCTTAAAACCTCATTATACTTTGACAATTCTCAGATAAAGATATGGTAAAAATTGGGGAGATCTGTGTAATGATTTATTCTATAAATAAAAATGAATTTTTCTCATAAATTAACGTTAAGCATTTCTGCATGCAAATTGAGTTGTGGGTTGATTTTAACTGAGGGAATATTGTTTATCATTTTACATTTTAATATGGTGATAAAATAGCTGTTTTTACTTTTTTGAATATCTCTCTAACATTGTAAATATCCCGGGTATGATAATTCAGTGGAAAACAAAATTTCTACTTCCTGATTGCCTTAGATAATTTGTGCATTGCAATAAAAGCGGAGTGAAAAGGTACTTTTATTTGGTTTGTGTAAAGTGTGTGTGTGGGGGGGTGGGTGGGTGTGGGTGTCTGTGTGTGTGTGTTGTGCAAACGTCCATCTGCTTGTACTTGCCCACGTGGGTTTATTATTTTGGGAGATGAAAGATGTGATACATGGAAGTAAGAAGGCAAAAATGAATATTTTATTCAGAATCCTGAGATTGACTATATACCGCCTAATAGCAATGCTTTCTGTTATATCTTGAGTAGCTATGTGCCTGCCATCCCATTTTGCTCTAGACCCTCTACTTAGGTAAAATTCAAGCTCATCATCTCAGTAGAAATGAAATGCAACTGGATCCTTGTACATCAGTGATTACCAAACGTGATTATGTTGGTTCAGAATCATCTAGAAGATTTGTGAAAACAAATACTCCTGGGCCTTCCTGTTTCTGTTTGAATAGGTCTGGAGTAGGACTTGTAAATTTACATTTCTATGACTTCCGAAGGGCTGGCACAATAGCACAGCGTGTAGGGCGTTTGCCTTGCACGCAGCTAACCTGGATTAGATTCCTCCACCCCGCTCCTCCACCCCTCTCGGAGAGCCCAGCAAGCTACGGAGAGTATCCCACCTGCATGGCAGAGCCTGGCAAGCTCGCCATGGAGTATTGGATATGCCAAAAACAGAAACAACAAGTCTCACAATGGAGTCATTACTGGTGCCCGCTCGAGCAAATCGATGAGCAACAGGATGACAGTGATACAGTGATGACTTCTGAAACTGCTGTGGCTTTAGTTAAGAATTGTTGCCCTTGGCGTGGGGGGGGTTGGGGTGTGAGGGGGCGGGGTGGAGCTATACTGGGATTCTTGGTGGTGGAATATGAGCACTGGTGAAGGGATGGGTATTCGAGCATTGTATAACTGAGATTTAAACCTGAAAACTTTGTAACTTTGTAACTTTCCACAATAAAAAATTAAAAAAAAAAAAACAATTGTTGCCCTTGAAAGGGAGGCCATGGCTAATGGAAGATGGGTAGCTTCACCTCTCGCTTTTGTGGCAAGAATACGTAACAAATGAAGAGTATTCTTGCTTGGGGTCAGAGTGACAGCACCGTGTGTAAGCCTTGTATGCTGCCAACCAGGCTTAGATCTTCAGTGTCCCTTATGCTCCCCTGAGATTCCCAGGAGTGACCCCTGAGTGCAGATCCAGGAGTTAGCCTTGAGTATCTGGGTGCCCCCCAAAAAGTATTACTTCCTGTTAGATATTGAATAAAAGACATAGTCTATAGTTTCTTTCAAAACTCTATAAATAAAACTTAGATCCAGTCATCAGAACAAACTGAATATTAATATTAACAATTTTATTATTTAATAACTTGAGCATATTTTTAAATTTTACTATACTTGATGCTATCATATTGACCTCACCAGGCACTTAGTACAATTTTGGGTCAAAGTGAGAAAAGAATCAAATATCTGAGCCATTTGTTCTGAATCCTTATAGGACTGAGAAGGATCCGACTTGTTTAAATGAGATCAGACACTCTTATTAGAAACTGATCATCCTCAGAATTTACATTTAAAAAAAGTACATTTGAAATGATTTGATATTTACAACTTTCCAGTGTGACAATACATAAAACTACTGGTTTAACAACAAATTCACCACGAGTGCCTGGTGAACAAGAAATAGGGAAGACACTTAGTGAAACAAAATCTATCATTTTAAATTGTGGAGAATACTATCTTGTCTATTTTATCAATCATTCACCTCTGGAAAAACCTCTTTTCATGAATCAGTTCAGTCAAAAGTCAGTTGTAGGCAAAATTAAGTCTGAAATACCTCCAAAGTTTACCTAACATTGGTTCCTAAAAATTTTTTTAGAAAAATCCATATCCATGTTTCTGATTCTAAAGGAAACATTTGTGTATCAAGCATGGTAAAGTCCTCTATTTATGAAGGAGTGAGTATGGGTTTAACATGCAAAATTCACTCCATGAAACTGTGTGAAATGTTTCAATTATTTCTATAATAACATTTAACAGGTTCCAGATAGTCTGCGTTAAGCACACAGCCAAGAACTGTTCCAAGCCTATGCTGTTTCTCATTTGGGTGTATTATAAGTGTATGAAACACATGTTAGAAATATATTTCATATTCTGCATTTGTAAACTATCAAATTTATATCAGCAGAAACCACGAAAGCAACACAGGAGCTGTTCCCAGAGCAAGGTCATTTTGCAATCAAACTTTTAACACCATATTATCATTTTAAAGAACAAATCTCCTGGTTGAAATGAACAAAACAATTTTCACAACTCACAGCAATTTTCCTTATGTATTTATTACACAGAATTCAAGATGTGTACTCAACAAGAATTAGTCTACAGTTACTATTTTTTGGTAAACCATGCTCCAAGTCTGTTACAATTAAAATTAATTCTACTTGATTATCTTATTGCATTTTGTAGTAGAGATATGATTTTGTACAAATCTCAAAGGTTGTTCCAACATGTTGATATGCATGGTTCTTCAGTTAATTTAATTGGTTGATAGTTTTAAGCATAAAATAGTTTTTCTCATGAGCTAAACAAATATTTTTTGCAAGCATCGTGCTTCCTTTGTATTATATTTCAAGTCCCAGATGAAATGTTAACTGAGTGTATTCTGGGAAATCTACTTATGTTACAAGTTTTTTTTCCTTTCCTAAATATTCAGTCTTCCTCCACATCTTATTTTACAGCTGTAGATTATATAATATCAACAATTGTGCAACATATTTTTATTTAGATGACATGGGTTTCAGTAGTGAATAGCATTATTTATCTTATATTGCATTTTCATTTGTGGAAGCAACATCACATTATAAGATTATATATCTTTTCAGTGTGCATCATTAATGATCAACATGTGTGCATGCATAAAAGTTACACTTAAAAGCTCAAGCTTTCATTAATATATTTTCTAATCATAAGTTTGCTTGTGACCAAGTTCCATCATCCTTTGGTCATATTTACATATACTAGATTATGTACTCATTTCCTTGGCTTCATAAATTGTTGTTCAGATTTATTTGCAATGAATTACTGACAGAAAAAGTACCCAACACTATCATCCAGAGTTAGTAAAGCACTTGTCAGTGTACAATTTTGTACATTTAGCTGCCTTACTTTATGAATAGAGCTCTATAGAAGAAACTGATGCCTTTGTAATTTCTACACAGATTAGACAAATTGATTTTCTCTCTTTAGTTTTCTCATATGTCAAATTGAGGTGGCAGTAAGACCTACCTCATCAATCTCATGAACTAATCTCTGAAAATAGTTTATAACATATAGTGAATGATATAGCTAGTATTATTACGCCTTGACAATCTCTTATCATCTGCCCAAAATATATGTAGTTATTAAAAGAAAGGAATGAATGAAGTTTGAAGCCTTTCTTTTGAAAACTCTCCTAACCATTTTTCTTAGACATGTATAGTGAGATGTACTATACAATTGTGTGTTGCCTTACAATGATTTCTTCTCGTATTATGCTTTCCCCAAATTACTTAGGGGCAGAGGACTGTATTCTGTTTCTGTGCTCCAAACACAGCAGACATCTATCATGATCTTAGGGGGAATGCATTAGACAAAAGAAAGAATTTAAAGAGACAGAAATTTTGCCTTTAGTCAGTAATTTTTTTCTTGGGGAGGGGGGCGGTTATAACTGGTGATGCTCAGGGCTTACTCATGACTCTGCTCATGACACCTGATAGAGTTCAGAGGGCCATATGTGGTTTCCAGAATTAACATGGCTCAGTCATTTGCAAGGAACATGCATTACCCCTCTACGATCTCTGTGGCCTCACGGTCACTAAATTCTTCTATATTTATCTGTGACATGTTTCTAGAATGGATATGTGACAATTCACTCTTGTGATACAAAAAGAATTAAAATGAAAAGTATTTGATACGCAATTAAGGTCACCTCTAACAGAGGTCGCGTCTAACACACACAGCATGATAGAAAAAAGCTCAAAGATTGCCGTGGGACAATCGACCCTCCTAAGCATCCCAGAGCCGAGAAGTACTGTGAAGTTCTTACAATGATCTCCTTCTAGCCCCACCTTCCAGCAAATAAGGTCCTTGGCTACGTTTTCCCCCACCCGGCTGGTTAAATTGATGTTTGTTTTGTTTTATTACGAATTAAATTTGTGGTGCTCTTTCTACCCAGACTCACGAAACCACCTGTGGATCCAATCAAATGGATGAAGTGAATTACACAAAATTCCTGGGCATTTGGGGATGCATGCGGGCATTCCTCAGATACTCATCCCTGACGGTCAACTCTTTGAATAGCTGTTAGGAAGCCAAGAAATTAGGAAGCCTGCTTCACCTCATCAGGGAATGAGCATTTCATAAACTGTCCCCAGCTATCAGTTAAGCGAGGCTCTGTATTCCACAGCACATACTAACCGCAGGAAAATGAGATTTGATGAAGCGCCAGAAGCAAGTATAACTGCAATCTCCCATGAAGAATGGCTTGAGCCTTTTGAACAGTGTGATGTGTTCATTCGGATCACTGTGTTAACTTGTGCGTTGGCTGTGATAAACTATGTGCGTGAGTGTGTGAGTGTGTGAGTGTGTGTGTGTGTGTGTGTGTGTTTCATTCTCCATTTCCTTTTTTTGTTCTTGGTGGAAAGGGTTTGACCCCAAAGTGACAGTACCTGGCAAGGCATGTTCTATTTCACAAATTTCTAATCAGGCTGAAGAATGCAGAAGCCCCATGCCAGCCCCGGCCCGAGGCATCCTGCAATTAACATTGTCAAGTGTGCCCTGCCTGTAAACAGTTACCTCACGTTACCTCAGAGTGTGAGGCCACGTTTGCACAGGAGACCCAGCAGCAGCCGCAGCCGCGGGATTTAGCGAAAACGCTGACTTCTGGAAGTCATTTTCTACCACGTGCATATTTCAATAAATCTGCAAAATAACTTAACCAAAGAGACCCAGGGTGATTTTTCTTCCTTCGTGTTTCTCCCCACCCCCCCACCCCCCAACGAAGCTGTAAAACTAAGTCCCCTTTATCACAAAAGTCTCCACTCCATAATCCAATTGACTTTTAGGGTTGGCTTTCACACGTGTTTGTCTCTTCCTGTGCCACTAAATCGTATCAGCTGCTCGGGATTTGTGTCGGATGGCCCCTGCGGAGGTGAGAGAAAGACAGTGGCCACGTGAGTGGGCTACTTGTTCAAAACAGGCAGAGATCAGTCCCGGGTATTAGAGGAATTTAGCAAACATTGAGTTTATGATGTTAGATTTTATTTTCAAGTTCATCTCTGGTCGATTGTGCTAGGGTAAAAGACTTAAGAGTTGACTTTCTTAGGCTTATTATTTTACACGACAATACGTAAGATAATGCAGTACTTCATACTTTCAGTTTCCCGTAGTCTAAGCCAGTTCTAAAAGGGAAACCTAGATTTTAATAGTTATACTACTACCTGGGCTGGAGCGATAGTACAGCAGGTAGGGCGTTTGCCTTGCACACAGCAGACCTGGGTTCGATTCTTCTGTCCCTCTTGGAGAGCCTGGTAAGCTACCAATAGTATCCCGCCCACCCAACAGAGCCTGGCAAGCTACAGTGGCGTATTTGATATGCTAAAAACAGTAACAAGTCTCACAATGGAGATGTTACTGGTGCCCGCTTGAACAAATCGGTGAACAACAGGATGACAGTGCTACAGTGCTATCCTTTCTCCAGAGATGTTTGTTTGGGCACATCCTAGCAGTTTGCTGTCACTCTCAGTGGGGTTGGGGACTCTGAGGTTCCAGGCCCTAAAGCCACTCAGTTTTGAAATAATGGGTCATAGGTAGTCAATGGGCTGAAGCGATATTACAGCGGGTAAGGCGTTTGCCTTGCACGAGGCTGACCCAGGTTTGATTCTCAGCATCCCATATGGTCCCCTGAGCACCGCCTGGAGTAATTCCTGAGTGCAGAGCCAGGAGTAACCCCTGTGCATCACTGGGTGTGACCCAAAAAGAAAAAAAAAATTGGAGAGCCCAGTAGGCTACCGAGAGTATCCCACCCTAACATCAGACCCTGGCAAGCTCCCTGTGGTGTATTCGATATGCCAAAAACAGTAACAACAAGTTTTACAGTGGAGACATTACTTGTGCACGTCTGAGCAAATCAATGAACAATGGTATGACAGTGACAGTGCTACAGTTCTATACTACTACCTATCTATATTTCTCAGTCATTGAATTTCTTTGGGTTTTACTACTTTTTATTTTTACTATTTAAATCATAGTTTAACACTATGATTACAATCAAGTTCAAGTTTATAATATTTTTTTTGTTTTTTGTTTTTTGTGTTTTTGCCTTTTGGGTCACACCGGGCAATGCACAGGGGTACTTCTGGCTCTGCACTCAGGAATTACTCCTGGCAATGCTCAGGGGACCATATGGAATGCTGGGAATCGAACCCTGGTCGGCTGCATGCAAGGCAAACACCCTACCCACTGTGCTATCACTCCAGCCCTCAAGTTTATAATATTGATGTACAACATAACTGCACCTCATCACCCTTCATGACCCTCCATCCATTCTATCTCTATTTCCATCCTCCCATTAATGCACTCTTGTTAGTAAGTTCTGCAACCTAAGACCGAAGGTTTGTCATTGATCAATACCTCCTAAATATTTCTGTATTTCACAGATGAATAAGGTCATCTTATATTTATTTTTCTCTCTGATTTATTTACCTTAGCATGATGTCTTCTAGTTCCATCCTTAGGGAACCACGTGGCGTGGCTTCATCTTTTCTTACAGCTGCATAATATTCTACTATGCATATATTCCACAACTTCTCCATCTATTCTTCTGCTGTAGAATATGAATATGAATGTGAAATATCTGGGTTTCTTTCATATTCTGTTTATCGTAATATGAAACACAGCAAACAATTCCATTTATTGACATTTATCCCCCCCAACACATAAACACAAAACACACATTGCAAAAGAAACATGGGTCTCATTAGTATTCAGTAAAATGGACACTAGTTTTGCTCATGAATTGTAATATATTTGACCTAGAAATTAAAGTAATGTAGTTTATATTTTGAAAATTCTAGTAACATTGTACCTAAAGAGCTAACATAATTATTAGCTATAAGGTGTAACATACCTGAGTGCAGAGACAGGATCAAGCCCTAAAAATTGCTGGATGTGGCCCCCAAACAAAAAACAAAAATACAAATCATCATCATCATCATTATCATCATCATCATCATTACCATCATCTGGTTGATCATCGATTTTCTTCAGTGGTCTCAGTAACGTCTCCATTTGTCCTAGCACTGAGATTTTAGAAGCCTCTCTTCACTCATCTTTCCCAACAATGCCGCATTGGAGGCTCTTTTAGGGTCAGGGGAATGAGACCCATCATTGTTACTGGTTTTGGCATATGAATATGCCGTAGGAAGTTTGCCAGGCTCTCCCATGCGGGCAGGGAACTCTCAGTAGCTTGCCAGGTTCTCCAAGATGGAGAACTAGGCCATAAGATGTCACGTGGCCATTTCCGGGAGCTTGGTTTTATAGTCTCTGGATGTTGGCTGTTTATGGGATTACAAGGCGCCGGGGGCAGTGTCTGGGTGTGACCCCCTAGCTACTGGAAAATGGGGAATATGGGCGGAAGAGGCCCAGTCCCAATCCAAGCAGGTGAGCAGGCTTGGAGATCTCAGCCCCAGGTCCCAAATATAAATAGAAAAAGTACAAATAGTAAACATAAAGTAAACCCTTCCTAGCTTTTGGTCTGACTAACATCATTATTTCTTGTTTTATATTCTTCTTCTTGGTTTTCTTTCTCCTTGCACATCTTAGTATTGTATCTCTGACTATTCATATTCTTGCTCTAAGCTAGAGGGTGACCACTTAGGAGGTAATATTGGTAAATATTTTGAGTTTTTAAAGCCAAATAGTCTGAACTGCTAGTACCTGTTCTGCCATTTCAGCATGAATGAAGTCATAGAGAACAAAGCACAGGTGTCTGTGCTCCAGTAGAGCTACCCATGAACAATGAAATTGTTATGGCATGTAGCACTGTCATAGCACTGTGGTCCTATTATTTATTGATTTGCTCGAGCAGGCACCAGTAACGTCTCCATTGTGAGACTTGTTACTGTTTTTGGCATATTGAATATGCCACGGGTAACTCGCCAGGCTCTGTTCAGTGGGCAGGATACTCTTGGTAACTTGCCAGGGTCTCTGAGAGGGACGGAGGAATCAAACCTGGGTCGACTGCGTGCAAGGCAAACGCCCTCCCCGCTATGCTATCGCTCTAGTCCTGACACGTAATGATTCAATATTACAAAACATTCTTCTTAGGATATTCTTGTTTTTCCAAAATTATTTAAAAACATAAAGAAGGGGGCTGGAGTAATAATACAGTGGGTAGGATAATTGCCTTTCATGGGGCTGACCCAGGTTCAATCCCCCTCACCCCATCTGGTTCCCCCAAACCCCATCAGGAGTCATCCCTGACAGCAGACCCAGGAGCAAGCCCTGAACACTTCTGAATGTGATCCCCAAAAAACACGAACAAATAAGAAGCACCACCTAGACCCTCCTTAAGCTTTTGGTCTCACTGAAATAGATTATGCAGATCAATTTTCTCTAGGGACTATATTTTGTTGACTCTTGCAGAGACTTAATGTGAACTACCATCTCGGTTCAGAGAAAGAGAGCTGGTTGTTAGAGACATCTTAGACTAAAATGTCATCACCAATTCCGATTGCACCCCCTGTTTATGTTCCAGGAAGAAAATCTAAATAATTGTTTTAAAAACAAAGTCAGTAATAGACATTCCTTGCAAACAGCTTGCCTTTGGGCCATCAAGGTACAAGCTGGATATTTTCCACTCCTCAGTTCTCTGCAGCAATCAACTTTAAATGGAGGCCATAGTGGTCTGTTGTTGTTGTTATTTCTTTTTGGGTCACACCCGGAGATGCTCAGGGGTTACTCCTGGCTTTGCACTCAGGAATTACTCCTGACAGTGCTTAGGGGACCATAGGGGATTCTGGGAATCGAACCCAAGTCGGCCACGTGCAAGGCAAACGCCCTACCCGCTGTGCTATCGCTCCAGCCCCGGAGGCCGTAGTGTTTGAAAGTGAAAATGCGAGTTAGAATTTATTTATACCAACCCTCTCATTTTATACAGAAACAGGGTGTTATTCTATTGAAGTCGAATAATTTCCTCATAATTAGTGTGGAGAAACCAGAACTTGCACGATCCAGGAAGGGATTCTCTTTGACTACACCCCTCAAGTGTTACTGTAGCTGTTCCTGGAAGCTCATCTCAAACAAAAACAGAACTGATGTGAAACCCTCTTGCTTTCTTCAATAAATCTAGGTTAAGATGTTGACCCAGGTATTTCCCGTTCCATTTTAGAAACACATGACAAAGATTGGTGTTTCACTTCATCCCCCTGGTTCCCTGAGTGGGCCCTTTTCAGGTAAAATTTTAAGACCAGTGGTGACTGCCTCGCTGTAGGACTGAACTGTTATCTCTGCATCTATGATCCGTGTGTTTCAGGGATGACTGAAAATCTTTAGGATATACTCTGAGAAAAATTTACACCCCCGCCAATATGGCACCCCAGATTTCTTTGTGACTTGGATGGAGGTGGAGGGAATCCATCCACCCCGTTTATTTTCTAATCAAACCTGGGGCCTGCCCGATCTTTCCAAGACTTCACAGCTTCCCCAATCACCTAGGGCCACCACCACCGTTAAAATCCTGCAGCCTTTCATTCTCATGCAAACAGACACCAGAATGGAAAGGTGGTGCATATATTATCCACATCTGTCTGCTACAAATCCTGCTCAGTTTCATGCTTTTAGGACAAATTCCAGGCAAAGGGCCACTGGGAGAGGCTCCATTTCTCAGTACCCTATGCCCAACTCTGTCAGTTAGGCAGCAGAATAATTTCTTTCATAAGGTCTGCCCTCGCCAAAGAAAACATAGCGGTGCCCTGTGGCATGAGATCTCTGAAGGGAAGGGACTGTGTTCTAAATTACACTCCAAGGGGAGTTGACCTGAGATCAGATGCCTTAAGACCTGGAAAGCAGTGAGACAGAATATATCAAAGATGGACTTTATCATTTGGTATGGTTGGAAAATCAATTTTCTATATATGTAACCGTGGCATGGATAAAATCCACCTCTCTCCTAACTCCAGCTCTCAGCCCTCCATGCCATAAATTAGAAGAACTGCCTTCACCGTCGTTGGTTATGTATCACACGAAAGAAATAAGCATCTCAAAGTTGGAGCCAATCATTAAAAAAGGATGGAAAAACAAGCCTTCTTTAAAAAAAAAAAGTAATGGAAAGATGTCATTTATATGCACAGATTAAATTAGTAAAAAATGTAGGCTCATTCAAGGTCCCTGCTGTGCCTCCTTCTGCATCGAATGGAAAAATTGTTCATGATCCAGGATTTTATTATTATTGTTATTATTTGAAATGCCACCTTAGAAAAAAATTTCCATTTGACACCCACCTTTCTAGGAGAGGTTCAGTACAAAAATAAATAGTTGAAAATGTGCTGTGACTGAAATAGTGTTAGCCAAATTAATGCTAAATTTCCATCTGGCCTTCAGAATGCTGCCACCCAGAAATATTTTCTGGATCTCATTTCTATCTAGAATGTTCTTTCGCACTTTCTTTTGATTCTATCCATTTGATGATCTTTTGCTATCACAGAATTGGGTTGTATAATTAAGTCAACTGTTCTCGCTAATATCCCTTAATTGTCTTCCCATCTCTAGGAAATAGTATTAAGTGATTCTATGATGAGAAACCATCTCTAACGGTGGTCTTTCCCCATACTTGGCTGCTGGACAATTCCACAGATTTATTCTTGACTAGAGCACAAGAAGGTAGAGCCCTTTTATCTTTGTATCCTATCACCATCCACCATCCCTTACATGTTGTCTTAACACTGAAACTGTTCATGTGTAGACAAATGTGAGATCAAACACAGTCTCAGTGAAACTATAGACTCATCCACGTATCTTAAAACATTCTTATTATTTTTATTTACAGTACCCAAAGACTTTGGTCCATTGAACAATTCACACTCAAAACATAAGCTTCTATAGTCTGAGTTAAATGCTTACTCTTGAAAAAGCAAGGGGAAAAAATAGATGAGAAATCCCCAAATCTAGGTCCTCTTACAAGTTTAATTCCTAACTCCTTTCATGACCTTGTATAAGTCACACAATTATCCAGGCCTCTAGATCTCTTCTTTTAAAAAAAAAATGAGACTAATTTTACTGTCTTGCCAACTTTTTTGTTCAATCAAAGCAAATTTTTTGAATAGTTGCAAATAGCCGTTGGAAATTTCAAAAATTCTCTATTCTCATGGCATCTCTTGTTGCCAGGAAGATCAATACAAATTATTTCATGACTTTAAAATACTGTAATTTGAAAACACAAGCTAAAATGTATTGAGCAGCTCATAGTCTAGGCACTGTACTTACTCGACACTATAATGTCTTAAGCTCTCGAAACAAAAACCTTAGAAGTTATGTATTTTTTGGTTTCAGTTTTATAAAACTAATAATCAAATCTCAGACAGTCACAGAGACTGGTCTAAGACGGTGCATATGCTTTATAGGACAAGAGATTTTAGATCCTAGAAAAGAAGACCACTGGTGATATGCTTCTATTCTACAGTAGACACACTTCTTGACACACCTCTAATTTCCTGCTTTAGTTCATTTTAGATAAGTCTGTCAGTTACGTACAATGTGCCTTTGCTGAATGGGTCTCTGTGCCATGGTCGTTTCTGGAACTAGCGGTGTGAAGATCCGTCCACTGCGGTCCTTAATGACATTCCACACAGTCAGCAGATGAATAAATTCTGTGTGTGTGAGGAGAGTACGCCCACATGGTTAGTAAAGTGCTAAAAGAGTAATTACTTTCCAGTACTTAGAAGTTTTTAATTTGTTGCTATAGCCAGTGCCACTTTTTCTTCCTAAATACTAGGTCCTATCCTGAGATGATGGGGTGGTGAACACTAAGACTGTTCCCGCAAATAGTGAAAAACTAGATCTCTGTTCACAGTGTCAAGTCCAGATGGTAAGACTGAGTTAGGAGTTTAGTGGTCATTCAAGGTGAGTTGTAGTTTAGGCAGGATAATGGTGATAAGTTGGGGGTGAAGTACATACATGGATGAGATAGTTAAAAATATGAAATTAATATGTAAAATATTAAATTTTGATTATAAATTCTCCATAATGGAAAGAGGCAAAGGAAGGAAGGAGGGATTCTGATGCTTAAATTTTAAAGCTGAAAAAAGAACTGCTTGTCACAGAAAAAGAGAGAATTAAGGTAATAAAATAGAAGGGGTTTGTGCCAACTAAATTACACATATTGGAATTCCAACAGGTACCCAGTAAATGCTGAATCATTTCTTCTTGGACCGCCAACCAGAAAATAACAAATAAGACAGGATTAATCCAAGGATAAAAATTATACATGTTGGTGTTTATTGTGTATAACCTATTTCTTTTTTTTTTTTTTTGGTTTTTGGTTTTTGGGTCACACCCGGCGATGCACAGGGGTTACTCCTGGCTCTTCACTCAGGAATTACCCCTGGCGGTGCTCGGGGGACCATACGGGATGCTGGGATTAGAACCCGGGTCGGCCGCGTGCAAGGCAAACGCCCTACCCGTTGTGCTATCGCTCCAGCCCCTGTATAACCTATTTCTTATATATCAAGGCACATTGATTAGAGAGGATCAAAAGTTACACTACTTTATTTATAGACTCTGGAACATTCTTTTCACCTAACCCTGCTACCAATCCTGTTTTCTACCCTTTCCTCCCAAAGGGACATTGGAATAAAATGGCAGGAGCATAAAATACCAAAAATAGTTGAGTCTCATGTCTGCACCCTTCCATGTAGTTAGGGGTCAGACAGAAGGGTTAATGAAAGTGTAGTGTTCCAAGGACTACAGAAGAAAGAAAAGAAAGGAAGAGAGCAGAATCAAAAATTGTATTTTCCCCATTTATTTAGACCCACATAGTTTTCCTTATACTAGCAAGAATTTAAAATAGAGCATTCCAAACAAAGAATGTCTTCATGGCACACAGTGAAATATATTCCTTGAATACAGTACTGTCTTCTCTGGACTGGAGTGATAGCACAGCAGGTAGGGCATTTGCCTTGCACGTGGCTGACCCAGGTTCAATTCCTCAGTCCCTCTTGCAGTGCCTGGCCCGGCAAGCTACCGAGAGTATCCTGCCCACACCGCACAGCCTGGCAAGCTCCTTGTGGCGTATTCAATATGGTAAAAACAGTAACAACAAGTCTCACAATGAGGACGTTACTGGTGCCTGCACGAGCAAATCAATGAACGATGGGACGACAGTGCCACAGTGCTAACGTGCTACCTGCTTGTAGTTTGCTACGACAAAAACCTGACCCATGGCTTGGATGTGTGGTGGAATTCTGGAACAGGACCACGGGTTAGGGGCTGAGCTAAGACTTGAGTTTCACTTCCAGATGTAAGTCAGGACATTGGAGGAAATATTACTATCTTCTACCATGAGCGATCAAGTGATACAATTGACATAAGGAAATAAGGCAACTCAATACATTTCAGCTAAAGATTTTAACATTGAATTTTTAACCACAATGAAATTTCTAAGTGTTTGGAAGGCTGCAGTTTCCCCAGTGTGCACAGGGGTTTGCTGAGACCTCTCCCTGTGATAACGTTTTTAAATTTAATTTTACTTTTATAAAATTATTCACAGTCATTTATTACATTCAATATTCCAGCACCAATCCCACCACGATTACACCTTGCCATCACCATTATTTCCTTTTTTTCCCAATCACCATACAAACCTGCTGTAACAGCAGGCCCTAAATTATTTATTTTGTATTGCCTGTTATGTCAATGCATTAAAAATGATCAAAATAGATTTCCTTTTTTAAAAAAAAGTGTGTGTTCACCTCCACCAATGATCCCAGTAGTTTGCAATAGAGGTATTGAGTGGCCTTCATGGGCACTGGTGGAGGGATGGGTAAATGATCACTGTACAAACTACTGAAATGCAAACACAAAAGTTCATAAGTTTGTAACTGTACATCACAGTGATTCTCTAATAATTTTCTTTCTGAAAAGTGCGTGAAGATTGTTGCATTTCACCATAAAGTCATTAAGCTCTTATATAAGAGACTACTAACATATTAACATGCTCCAGGTTAAGCCTTTCTTTTTTCTTTTTTCGCTTTTTAGGTCACACCTGACGATGCTCAGCGGTTACTCCTGATTCTGCACTCAGGAATTACCCTCTGGCAGTGCTCAGGGGACCATATGGGATGCTGGGAATCGAACCCGGGTTGGCCTTGTACGAGGCAAATGCCCTACCCACTGTGCTATCGCTCCACCCCCTGGGTTAAGCCTTTCTTAATCGAGATTGGCTGCCTTCTACTTACATCCCATCCGATGTGGGGAGCTCTTCCGGGTCAAGCAGGTCAGGAGGTCAGTGCTTGGGCATGGGAATATGGTGCTGATTTTGCCGGGCATTGCCAGGAGCCATCAGAGCAACTCCCATGGAACCTGGCAACCTCCAGGACTGCCTCAGTGACGCTCCAGAAGACACTCAACCTGAGTTGGGTGTTTGCCTTGCCCGTGTCCGTGTCCTAACACCTACGCTATCTCCCTGGGTTCTGCAATGATTTGGGGTGGCGAGAAGGGGCACACCGCCTCTGCTCAGGGCTTCCTCTGGTCTCTGTGCTTTGGGATTGATCCTGGTGATGCCGAGAGGACCACATGTATTTCTGGGGCTTCAACCCAGTCATATTCTTGACCGCCTTGTACTATCTCTCACCCCCCAATGTGATTTTCAACTTCTTAAAAGGCTTCCTTCTAAATAAAAAAAATAATGGAACACCAAAATCATCATCATCATCATCATCATCATCATCATCATCATCATCATCATCATCCCATTGATCGTCGAATTTCTCAAGTGGTCTCAGTAATGTCTCCATTCCTCCTAGAGCTGAGATTTTAGCATCCTCTTTTTACTTGTCCTTCCCAACAATGCCGCACTGGAGGTTCTTTCAGGGTCAGGGGAATAAGACCCATCATTGTTACTGGTTTTGGCATATGACTACACTACTAAAAGTTTGCCAGACTCTCCCATTCAGGCAGGAAACTCGGTAACTTGCCAGGTTCTCCGAGAGGGAGAACTAGGCTACAAGATGTCTTCTGGACACTTAGTTTTATAGTCTCTGGATGTTGGCCATTGATGGGGTTATGTGGCATGGGAGGGGTGGGGGAGGCGCAGTTTCTCTGTGTGATCACCTAGCTACTAGAAAAATGGGGAATCTGGGCAGAAGAGGCCCAGTCCCAATCCGAGCAGGTGAGCAGGCTTGGAGATCTCAGCCCTGGGTCCCAAATATAAATAGAAAAAATACAAATATAAACATAAAGTAAACCCTTCCTAGCTTTTGGTCTGACTAACATCATTATTTCTTGTTTTATATTCTTCTTCTTGGTTTTCTTTCTCCTTGCACATCTTACTATTGTATCTCTGACTATTCATATTCTTGCTCTAAGCTAGAGGGGGACCATAGAGGAGGTCATAATGGTAAATATTTTGAGTTTTTAAAGTCAAACAGTCTGAACTGCTAGTACCCGTTCTGCCATTCCATCATAAATGAAGTCATAGAGAACAAAGCACAGGTGTCTGTGCTCCGTAGAGCTACCCAGGAACAATGAAATTGTTATGACATGTAGCACTGCACTGGCGTAGCACTGTTGTCCCACACACCTGGGTTCCATTGCCAGTTCCTTCATGCGTGAGGCTCGTCTGAACGTGTGGAGAGGGGCCTTGAGCATGGCTGTGGCTGGGCTCTGGAGGTCTTCATCTGTGGGGACTCTACTTGGGGCAGGGAGGGAAACTCAACCCAACCCCTCCGAGGGATGCCATGAAGACATCTAGGTGCAGGGTGGGGGGGGCAAGAGACTCTGGAACACCAAAAACAGTGCTATTAATTGCTATTAATTTTAACTCCAAGAATTAAAGTTTGTTTTAATCTTGCTGGTGAGATAATAGCATTCAGAATAAATTAAAATATACTAAGGTGTGATTCAAACCATTAAACTTGAATTTATGTTTTACTAGCACTGTCACAAACCTTACACTCCTTTACCATCTTTTATTATCTACATTAGTTTTCATCGGTATAACCTATTTTACTTTGGTTTATTCTTTTATGTGAAAAAAAATCCAGTGGTTCATAGTTCAAAAATAAATCCAAATTGCTTATCATTTAAGCACATTTAAATTTTTGTATGCATTTTAATAAGATTTTGGTATTTAGGGTAGAGCCACTTATATTTTACTTTTCTAAGGATGGTTCAATAATGTTTAAATGAGTATTGAATTTAGATAAATATATAGCTTATTTCGCAGGATTTCAGTGATATAATAAAGACCCTTTCAGATCACAAGCTGTGGAAACTATTTGAAAATTCCCATGTTGAATTCATGAAAATGTCCACTCTGTGGGGACTTCATCCAGATTCACGAATCAGCTGGGATACTGGGTGGGGCTTATGTGCTTTTGCCGATAAGCTCCCCCTTGCCTGGACACCCACAAAGAAACATTCAGTGGTCTGGTGTACTAGATCCCCAAACCACAAGCCAATATGCCTATCAAAAGCCCCTTTACCAAGTTTAAACGGAGGGAGGGCCAGTCTGTGCCTCTGTGTGACTTCTTTTCACACATTTCCTCGGGTTACCAGCTGACGCAAAATAGACATTTATTTTCCATTAAAGAGGTCTTATTATCACTAGCTAGGCATCCACCAACAGACAGAAACCTGAACCGCACCTTCTGCATTAGCTAACAGTTCCTTTCAACCCTTAATTTTGTGCATTTCCTTTGCCCCGTGTGAAACAAGCAAAATCGAATCATTTGGAAGTAGCGGGTTTCCAGATCAATGCATTCATCTCTCGGGAAGGAGAAGTAAAAGATATCAGAGAATTTCAAAGGCCAAGGGATTATTCATCTTAATGATGATGAAGCGCCACTCGAAACACAGAGACCAAGCCAGTTCAGGTTTTAATTACGCATCTGACTTGCAGTTTTGAAAATGTCTTCTAACAGAATTAAGGTCTCCTGCAAGTCAATTACAGTTCCCTTGGGGAAAAAATTGAAGATTATCGCAAAGTTTTAGATGCTCTTTTAAATATCAAGTTGCAACGTCGATAGTGATAATTTTATATGATTTTTTTTCTTGATGCTCAGTGAAAGTATTGACTCACTTCTTAAATTCTAGCACTAGAACTAGTCCGTAAGGATCACTTCGATTTTTATTGCCAGCCTTACTCTGAATATATAATTAACAACTCTGGATTATGTCAAAGTTTTCCATAGTCTTCCATGTCACACTACTTCTAGAGAAAAGCAATAAGAAAAAAATTAATAATAAATAAACCCATACCCATAGATGAAGGCCTATATGCTTGCTTGATCAAAGATTCCATTTTTCCAAAAGAAATGCGTCAACAATTTGCTTTGTTAACAAATCTAGCATCATTTTGAATACACTCTGAGTATACTGCTTATATTCAAAGTTATAATGTTATCCACAAAGCACAAGAACAACTGGAGTAAAAAAGAAATTTTTTTAAAGAGAGAGTGGCTTTATTGGCAAGGAAATGACTTATATAAATTGGGAAGCATGTCTAACAAGCACAGGCTGTAGAACAAGCTTCAAAGAGAGGAAGTGGGGGTCTAGTTTTATGCTGAGTTGTGTTAGGATGATGTAACAGTCTATCCATATTTAGGACATTTTCAGGAAACATGTATATGTATAAGAAGGAATGATGGGCATGAGGAGTTGTGCATACAATGGACTTGATGGCATGAATAGGAAATGTCAGAGAAGCATCACCATTTCAGAATGATTATGAGGAAGAAATTGATTGGAGGACCAGAGGGCTCCACTGAGCAGTTTCCACTGGTCTTAGGGGCCAGCCAGGGTCCTGGAGGCCTTATCAGTACAAAGGTATTGCTCTGCCTTATCCAATCAAATCCCAAAGAATGGGAAACTAACACCCAAGGATAATAGAGATAGGGGCCAGGAGCATTGCTCCATGGCTTGAAAGCCAGCCTCACATGCTGGGGAAAAAGCAGCTGGAATAGAGAAGGGATCACTAAGTAAATGATGCTTGGAGGGCTCGCTCGGGATGGGGGATGTATGCTGAAAGTAGACTATGGACCGAACTTGATGGCCGCTTAGTACTGGTATTGCAAATCATAACACCTAAAAGGAAAGAGAGAGAGAGAGAGTTAAAGGGAATGTGCCTGCCACAGAGACAGGGGAATGGTGGGGAGTAGGGGGTAGGCAAGGGGTGGGAGGGATGCTGGGAACATTGGTGGTGGAGGATGGGCACTGGTGGAAGGATGAGTACTCAATCACTGTATGACTGAAACATAATCCTGAAAGTTTGCAAATCTGGAAAAAAAATGTTTTAAGAAAAAGAGAAGGTGTCATGTCTTCCAAATTTCTAGGCTCAAATTGGAGTGTTTTTATTTTCTTAATCCAAGAGATACCTTTTATTTGAGGAAAGAGAGAAGTAGCAGAAAAATACCTGTGCGTATTGGATATGCCAAAAACAGTAGCAATAAGTCTCTCAATGAGAGACATTACTGGTGCCCGCTTAAACAAACAAATCACAAAATCATTTGTCTTTGAATGACCTTTTAAATAATTTTCTTTAGGTGCCAGGGAGATAGCATGGGTGATAAGGTGCTTGCCCTGTGACCAGGGTTTGATCCCTGGCATCTCATATGGTCCCCCAAGCACCTCTAGGGATAATTTCTGAGTGCAGAGCCAAGAGTTACCCTGAGATGTGTGGCCTCAAAAAACAAAAACAAAAAAATGACTTCTGAGTTGAGTTTCTTTACTTGACCATCTAAAAATCTTTTTTTCCCCAACGTGTTTCTCTTTTAATGCTTTCATAGATTATACAGATATTTAAATGCCCCCGAAGACGAGTCATTCATTCCTCCTTTTATTTTGACCCCAAGGGAAATTATGTGAAGGTAAGCGGATAAGCAATAATTTAAAGACAAACTCCATTTGACTTCATACATATGTGGGTTATACAGAAACGAAACAAATGGACAAACTAAAAACAAACTTTTACAATAGATGGATAAACGAGTGGTTACGAGAAGAAAGGAGAAAATGTACTGGGTTAAATAGACTGAATACAGTACAGTGGTTAGGGTGCATTTCTGGCCAGTTATGGAACAGGATTAGATTTCTGGAACCATGTCATCTCCAAGCATGTCCTGAAGCAGCCCTGAGGCTCTGTAGCATCTCCTGGTGTTGGTCCTGAAGCCCCCAGCATCACAGGGGTGGTCCAGGGTGTCCCCAACAGGCAGGATCTCATCATCATCATCACCTCTGACTCTGTGCTGAATCAGTGAACCAAGAATTTCTAGTGTGACCCCTGGACCTCCTGGGGAACAGCCCTCCTGCCCCGCCACCAAAAATAAAAATAAATAACAGGACATGTTTGAAGCAGAACATCTCTGGGCAGAGACATGGAGAAGAACCAACTCTGAGAACTCCAAAGGGATCGGTTTGTCAAAGCAGGTACATCTCTAGTAATGAGAGACAGCACAGCCCAGGAGAAGACATGGAAACACAGATTATGGATTGACTTCTATATTCTAGTAAATAAGTGAATTGATGTTGGCTAATATTTTATAGCTAGACAGATAGGTGCGCCTTTACCTGTTACTCAGACCTTGCAACTCTTTCATACGATAAGCAGAATTACATAGCAAATTATCTGCATGGTGCTTGACAGAAAGAATGAGATCCCATGTGTGGAATGGCCATCATTAAACTTTGCAAAGATAATTTGGAGGTGTTGTTAGCTACTGTAATTTAAATATGCCTGTGCTGATATATCTCAAAGTCATCCAGTTGAACCTGCTTTGAGTCTGGGTTCACAATTTTTATCAGACATTGCATGAGGTAGGATTATTAGGAAATTGAACCAATAGGATGTTTTAGACATATAAACACACACAATATAAACTTCTAAAAACTTTTCATGAAAAACACAGGCAGGGGCCAAAGCAATAATAGCGGGGTAGGGGGGAGGGAAGGTGCTTGCCTTGCACACAGCCCACCCAAGTTCAATCCCTGGCCAAAAAAGAAAAAGAAAGAAAGAAGAAAAGAAAAACAGGCAATCAAACTGCATCAAAAATTAGTGTAGAATTTATTTGCACTTGCAATGGTCTGCATGTTTGTGCCCCTCTCCAAATCACATATTGAATATGTCATAAACATAGAATTAGTCTGCAGATTGTCTCATTCCCCTGACCCTGAAAGAGCCTCCAATGAGGCACCATTGGAAAGGACGAGTAAAGAGAGCCTTCTAAAATCTCAGGGCTAGGACGAATGGAGACGTTACCGAGACCGCTCAAGAAAATCGATGTTCAATGGAATGATGATGATGATGATGATGATGATGATGATGATGATGATGATGATGATGATGATGATGATAGTCTTAAAAGTCCTTGGGAGCAGATTAGGAAGTAAACAAACATTCAGGGAATTGGGGCCCATATAAATAAGGTTTCCCTCTCTGCCTTATGAGGATACTGCAAGAGAAGTAAAAAGTTATGGACTATATATAGATGGCTTTCCCAGTTTTGTCACCCAATATTAGAAATAACCCAAATGATTTTCAACTGATAAATGCATTTAACAGTATATGATATGTTCCTATGATGGGATGGTTCTCAGTAAATTTAAAGGAATGAATGGCTTATACACGCGTTATCATGCATTCATCTCAAATACTTATAAGCAATTATGTCAGAAGTTTGTCTGCTCTCTGACCTCATTTGAATGATATCCTAGAAAAATCAAAACTGTTTTCAAGGATTGAAGATGAAAAGACAGAGGTAGAGACAGATGTAGAAAATTTGGGTGCTCATCATGGAAGAATTATATTTATTGGCTTTGTGTGTTACATAACTCTTTGCCTCTTTTTTTTTGGTTAATTTTGCAGATCTCTATACCAAAATAAGTAAAGTTTACAACATATGAACTTCAAAAGAATACAGACTTATATGCTACCCAATCATGCTACCAGTACGCTTTTCCCATTAACAAAAAATACTCAGTACATATGTGCCTTGATTTTTGTCGGTCACATTCTCACCTTCCTGTGGCTCTTCAAACCCTAAGTCACCGGATGACTCAAGAATGAGGAAGATGATTCGGTGTGCAATCATTATTTTTGTCTTCTAAATAAACTCACGTAATATTCCTCAAATCCTTTACTAAGATGGATGGCTCCAGTAAGCCCTCATCCCATTTCCAGTAACACTAACTGGGTTTTCCTACAACCGCCCCACCCTAAGTCAAAGCCGGCCTCCTGCAGAGGTCGGCTTCTTGGGGAGAATGGGATGTTTCCACCCTCCTCTGTATATTGACACTTGCTATGCTTCTGGCAATAAATCACTTGATGACATCACATTGTTGCTATAAATCCATGAACAAATAAGCAATCCTTCCATTAGGGAACATAAAACGGTCCATTTTCAGACCCAGTCTGCATACTGTTTATGGGTTGCTTGCTGCTTTCAGGGTTTTTATAAGAGAACATCCACTGTTTATTTCTGGCCCTACTCCAGAGAGCTATGTTAACATTGCCCATTTTCCAAGATATTTGGTGGGAACGCCACAGTAACAGAGCCACATTTTCCATCAGAGACCTGCACCATATTTTAGTCTCTATTTCCCAGACAAATTAAACCAACTGTTTTATGAGATTTTTTTTTCAAAGAGATTGCACGGTAGCCCATTTTATTGAATATGGAGACTGCCACTTAGAAGACTAATCATATGATAACAGAGCCTAGAGCCTACAAGGGCTAGAGCCTGTTAGTTATTACTGCAGGGTCTCACCATCAATGATTTTCCTTAGGAAAATTTAGGGGGTGGGCTAGTCCAGGACATTAAAATGCACAGCAACATAAGCTCAAATAATTTATCTGCTTAAAATGTGGATGGAGGTGCCAGGGGATAATAGAGCAGTCAGTGCGCTGGCCTTGCTCATGTTCAACCGGGTTCACTCCCCGGCATTCCGTATGGTTCTTAGAGCACTGCCAGGAGTAATAATTCCTGAGGGCAGAGCAGGGGTAACACCTCAGCATCACCCTTTGTGGCCCCAAAACCAAGAAAAAAATTATTTAAAAAAAATGGAGTTGGGGGATACAAGTAGTATGGGATATCTGAATACTATGGACCCAGGGGGCGTCATTTTTATATACTCCATTCCTTCACTCCCTATAATGCTCTAGCAACAAGAGTCTCATTACATTGTGTGACTTTCCTTTACGCTCGTAAGGTTTCAAGTGTTCGGTTTAGAATTCCAATTCGAAGATAAATTAGAAGACAAGTGAATGACTCTCTAAGCAATCTCACATTTTCACAAAAAAGCATGGAAGGATAGATTGAGAATATGTATTTACATACATGTAAATAAGCATACACTTTTACAGAAACTAAAATATACAAATAGAAATTTTAATTCTACTTATTAGCCCAGGGACTGGAGCGATAGCACAGCAGGTAGGGCTTTTGCCTTGTACACGAGGGTTTGGTTCCTCCGTCCCTCCTGGAGAGCCTGGCAAGCTACCGAGAGTATCCCGCCCACATGGCAGAGCCTGGCAAGCTACCTGTGACATGTTGGATATGCTAAAAAACAGTAACAACAAGTCTCACAATGGAGACGTTACTGGTGCCCGCTTGAGCAAATCGATGAACAATGGGATGACAGTGCTACAGTACTACAGTGCTACTTATTAACCCATACAACTACTATTGATAGTACTATTATCCAAACCAGTTACTGGTTCTTTGTTTTGCTTTATTTTCTACCTTTTGCTATTCAATTTAATTTGTATAAATATAACTAGTTTGAATGGCATTTTGCTTTTATTGTGGTTATTGGTTATAATTTTTGTCTAACAAAGGAATGAAAATGATAAATAAAACATATAAATCTATCTACTACAATAAGCACTGACTGTTGCATATATTGAGTCTTTTTAAATGGCAAAAACTAAATATACATGCGTATAGTTAACTTTTTGCAATTAGAAAAGATGTGCAGCAAAATATTGGATAACTACCCAAAGTTCTTCAACTTATATTGAAGAATCTTGATTTTTAATGCATGTATAACTGACATTATTTTAATAATTGTAAAAAACAACAACAATGACAAAACACCATGGGTTTCACTATTGGGTAAACAGAGGTTCTTATTATGTTCTAAAAGAATACATGCAACTTAACCTTAATGAGACTAGTCATTATTCTTATTGTTGATGTTTATAATCAAAAATCATTCCTATAATAAATGAAAGCTTTATATATAGTAAGTGAGTTACGGTTTGAGATAAAACCATTGATGTGCTATTAATCCAGAGAATAATGAACATTTTGGTGTCACCAGGTGAAAATTTTATCTACTACTCAAATAATGGTAAACTTAATAAGAGTTTTAAAATTATAATATCCCAATCACATAAAACATCACCCTGGACAAATAAGTAAAAGATGATAGAGAAAAAACTTCTGGTTTATAATCATTTAAATTACTGATTCTAGGATTTTTTAAATTGTCTGGGCTGTAAATAAAATGATCTAGTAGAGTATTTGTTATTAAGGAAACTGACTCGGTAAATAGTCCTCAAATAAATAAGACTTTCAGAGACAATCTACATACATTAGTTTTAATGAAAGAAGATGTCCACAGCAAGTTCTTGATACTGATAGAGAAACCAGAGGTGAATGTCAAATTTGAACAATATCTGTGGAAATGATGCGTAGCCCATGGTTGAAAGAAATGAAGCGATTGATTAATGAATGTACTACTAGAAATCCAAGAATGATTAGATAGAATTTCCAGATTTATGACTTAAATAATTTGCTCCCTAATCTCTGCTGTGTTCGTATTTTTGTTGATTTTGTTTACAATACTAAAAGTGACTTTAAAAGTTTCAAGACTAATGTAGATTTTAAGGAAAAGAAGAAATCAAATACACAACAAAGTTTAAAATATAGACTCAGATCGGAGCAATAGTATAGGTAGGGCTGTTGTCTTACATGTGCCTGACCCAGGTTCAGTTCCTGGTACCCTATATTGTCTAGTCATCATCACCAGGAGTGATGCCTGAGTACAGAGCTAGGAGGAAGCCCTGAGCACTGCCAGGTGTGCCCTACAAACAAACAATAAATGAATATACAAACAAATAATAAATATAACAAAATATAGACTCAATGTTCAGATAAAACTATTTTAAACTCATTTCTTTAATATATTAGGTATGGAAATATTTGCTTGTTACTTAAAGTCCTGTTTCTTCATCTGTAAAAAGAAGATTAAAGTCCTCCTAAAATTTAATTAGGTTTCAATAATATATGTATGATAATGAGAAATTCCTCCCCACATACTAGGGGCTAGGAATTCAATCTTTGGAGTGTGTTGGTATCTGTACAAATTTCAGTGATCAGTCTAGGGTATTTTCTAGGAATTCTGTTCGCTCTCATGAGATTTTAAAATAATTATATGCAATTATATAAAATGTAGCCTCTGTGGATTTTAAATGGAGAAATATGGAGGCATCATCCTGACCTTTGTGTAGTAATGGTGGAGGTGTGTATGTGTGCATGTTTCTGTATGTGTGTTTGTGTGTGTGAGAGAGAGAGAGAGAGAGAATGAAAGAAAGAGACAGAGGATTCTCTTTTTCAACACAGTTGACAAGTGCATTATTTGTCCTATATACACTCTCAACCATGTTATCAAAAAGGGGGTGAAATCATTAAAACAGATTTCAATTCCGAAAATCAGAAATAACCCAGTGATCCAGGACTGCCAGTAGAACTATGACTTTTAATTTTTAAAAAATGTAAATAAATAAGTGTGTGAAAGAAACATTTGAAAATGGGTGCTCAACAAAATGACCTTTTCTTCTTTTTCATCAGTATTTTTGAAACTCATTGCTTACAATAAGATTGATAATATTGTTCTCTATTTATAATACTGTGCTGCACACATCATGCACTCTTCGTGTTCTTCCACCCTATGACTATCCCTTCCTCTTTGTCAGCCTCACTGAATTCTGCTGGCAGTATCTAATTGCCACTGGGTATTGTCTCCTCCCTTGTTTTGTTTTTTAATGCTCCACGGATGAGCCACTTTATCCTGTACTCATAATTCACTTTCTCACTCACTTCCCTTAGTATAACACATCCCAGTGCCATCCAAGTTGAAACAAAATGGAAGAGTTTATCATTTCTCACAGACAAGTAATATTCCATTGCGCACACATATATCACAATTTCTTTACTCACCCATCTATTTTGAGGAACTTGCATTGTTTCTTAAATGTTGACTTTTGGGAATAGCCTGCAATGAACTGCATTCACTATAGCTTCAAAAACATAATGTTACTGTAAGCCAGAAAGATAGTACAGCAAGAAAGGCATTTGATTCGGATGTACCAGACCTCAGTTCAATTCCTAGTACCATATATGGTCCACCAAACTCACCCTGAGTGACCTTGGAACACAGAGCCAGGAATAAAACCCTGAGCACTACTGGGAATAGAACCCATCCAACTCCCCCAGCCCCAAGTAAATAAAATAAAATAAATTAAAAAACAATGCTTTTGTGTCCTATAATAGCTTGGTTATATGGAAGCTCTGAAATTACATTATTCTCAGTATCAAATAATCTATTAAACTAATAACAAAAGCAATAAAAAATTACACAGAGAACATTTAGCTGTGAATCATTGTAAATGGATTGGAAAGCAAAAGACTTCATAGTAACACCAGCAAATTTCTGGTAGAAATTTGGTGGACCATATTCTGGTAGATTCCTGGTAGATGCAGTGAAAAGTAACAGATAAATTAGCATTCCCCTCCTAGAGTCTTATATAGAGACTGCTCAGCTCAAAATGAATCAGCAAAAGAAAAACCATAACTATGTTTTTATAGTATGCATTCCATATGGATAGAACTCTAAAGCCACATCCTATTAATGATGCAATTGATGCTTTTATTCACTTGTGATAGCAAACAAACCCTCAAAATCCCGTTATCGAATATGTAGGTAGAGTTCTGGATCTCCAGAACTGTCTTGCAGTTAGCTTAAATTCAGACTTAATACACTATAATTGAAAGGGGGCAATATTTACCAACAACAGTAATCAGAGACTCAGAGAAATTAAAATGACTCTTTGCTAGTTCATCAAATAGCCACCAGATTAAATATGTCCCATGTAGCATTTTCTTGAGTCTTCATTTGGTGCCTCTCATTCCAAGACCCTAGTCTTTCAGCCATGAAGCTCTATACGCCAAACACCAGCAAGGAAACACAGTTATTACCAAAATTGGAGCAGGTACTATTAAACCTTTTCATTTCAATTTGGAAATATAAGATGAAGAGTTTAATATTAACTCAATCAGTCAGTTTTAATTAGGTGACTGTATAATGCAGTTAGAAACATTAAGATCAGTAATACAGCTCCTTGAAAAACAAGTGAAGCATTATAGTTAGTCTAAGTAGACATATTCGACAACGATTTGATTCTATTTATATGTTTTCTTGCAAACTCCAGTGGTATTTCTCAAAAATTTTTAGGTGTCAACATATGGTTTCAATTTCTCTGGAACATATAGCGTAGCTTGTTCTCAGAGAAAATGTTGCCAAACAGAACTTGTAAATGTATCTAGAAGTAAGACTTCACATCTTGTCCTATACTATAGAACTCCTTAGCTAAATCCTGTATTACCACCTCAGCTAGGAAAATCACACCATTAACCAAATGAAGTTTTTTTCAACTATAAAGAGAAACATGTTTCCACTAATTCAATGTACCTAAACCCATTATATAACAGGATTTTAGCCCATCCAGGATTTTAAAATAGAGATACAACTAGCCACTTTTGAGTAATTACCAAGATGGTCATTTTTTAACAGTTCCAAATATAAAGATCAGATACCAAAATTAATAAAATCGAATGTTTATAAATGGATCGACATGGAAAGTATCATGCTAAGTGAAATGAGTCAGAAAGAGAGAGACAGACATAGAAAGATTGCACTCATCTGTGGAATATAAAATAACAGAGTAGGAGACTAATATCCAAGAATAGTAGAAATAAGTACCAGTAGGTTGGCTCCATGGCTTGGAAGCTGGTCTCACATGCTGGGGAAAATGGAAGTCCAGATAGAGAAGGGAACACCAAGTAAAATGTGGTTGGAGATCCCACGCGGGAAGGGAGATGCGTGCTGAAAGTAGACTAGAGACTGAACACAATCACCACTTAATGCCCCTATTGCAAGTCACAACACCCAATTATAGAGAGAGAGATCAAAAGGGAATACCCTGCCACAGAGGCAGGGTGGGGTTGGGGGGAGATGGGATTGGGGGGTGGGAGGGATACTGGGTTTATTGGTGGTGGAGAATGGGCACTGGTGGAGGGATGTGTTTGAGGCTGGAGAAATAGTACCGTGACCAAGACCTTGCAGAGGGTTAGCTAAGCAGAATTTGGCATTTGGGGCCATAAGAGCCCCTGTCTTCCAGATGACCACCAGTTCAGAATTTTACAAAAGCATTGCCAGGTGTGGCCCCAAAACCAAATAAAACAAAATTTAAAAAATTTTAAAAGTAAGTAAATTAAGTAAAATTTCCCCAGTACACAGATTAAAAAATGCAGTGTGAGTATTTGTGTGTGTGTGTGTGTGTTTCTGTGTGTTGTGAGGGAGTAGGGAAGTTGCATTTGATTGCTAATAAAAATATTGCTCCAAAAGTGATAATTCTATGTTTCCTGATGTGATAAACATTTGTACAGAGTTATTTATCTTTAAGGTACATTTCAGATTCACTATTCGCACATTTACTTAATACACATTCAAAAGTCTTCTGTTTATCTTTGGTGTGTATGTATTCATGTGTGTATACGTATATACAAAACATATGTGTATTTACCTGTTTAAAAAAATAAAACTCTGGAATGTAAATTTTTAAATCTAGTTTGACATTTGTATGTTTTGTCTATATTATAACCCAAATTCAAGTGGTGCGCAGATCCATTTTTATACCTAAAAGATTGCTATAAATATTTCCTTACATTGTAAGTTCTTAGGTAATATAGAGTTGTCTTATTTCAGTATTTCTGTGTTCTATACAAAATTGCTATAGAGTTTATCCATATGCATCGCTGATGAACATGCAACAGTAGTTCTTATCACAAAGTATTTTAGACTATTCCTTTTGTGTTTATGTGAACAATAACTAAAGTGAATATGAGAACTAGGATTGTGCGTATTAAATTTCTTCCTACATTCCAAATGATCATCTTAAAGTTAAAAATAATGCAGCAGTCCATTAAACCGTAGCTCTAAATTTCTCAAGATTTACATGTTTAACCACCTTCACGCTATTATTATTTTGACTTTTACCCGTGGTATTTGTAAAATATGAACATAAAGATAGCTTAAATAGAAATAATAGAACAATTATGTGTGTTAGAGAACAGAACACATGCAGTAGGATTTCCTCACCAATGTTAGGAAGACCTCTCGAAAAAAGCTAAAATTCCATAACCTTCTACCCTGAGTATAAAAGTAAGGACTCATATGTATAAAACATTTGAAAACACAGCATTAAGTCTACAACCTATGTACCATTGTGAAGCTCTGAAGTTGGATCAAAGACATTTCAGCAAATACTTTTAGAAATTTTCAACTTCGAATTAAAGCAATTTAAAGATACTACATTTCTAGAGCACACCAAATTGTATTTACAAAAGTCTGAACTTTTAAGTCATTTCTGTTTTTGCAGAAATTTTTCTTTTTCCAAAAAAAGCCCTCACAGTTAAAAGACTACTGTTTCTTGAAAATTTCTGTTGTTTCAACACAGTGCTCAGTGCCCTGCATGGATAATCTATTCCAGAGGTTGTCGAACTGCAGACTGCAATTCTATCCAGCTCACTGCCTGTTTTTGTAAATAAACTTTTACTGGGGTAAAGCCACACCCATGTATTTACACATTGTCTGTGGTCTGAAAGTCTAATGTATTTGAGACATGTCCAATAAAACCTAGAATAAAGGGAAGGTTCTACCTCGGCATTCCAATATGGTGGACAGGTTCTGCCTGTTGGTCACCTGAAATGCAGTCATGTGGTAGAAGAATTGAAAACCTAATGTTCCTTCATCTTATTATTTTAAATTTTATTTCATGACCCTCACATTTAGGGATGAGACCCTGTATGGGATTACGGCCAACAGTTTCAGAAGTTAAGGGTCAACAGAAAGAGAGAGAGAAAGTGAGATTGAGAGAGAGAGAGAGAGAGAGAGAGAGAGAAAGAGAGAGAGAGAGAGAGAGAGAGAGAGAGAGAGAGAGAGAGAGAGAGAAAGTGTCTGCCATAGAGGCAAAGAAGCAAAGGGGGTGGAGAGGAAAAGAATCAGGACATTGGTGGTAGGAAATGTACACTGGTGAAGGGATGGGTGTTGGAACATTATATGATTGAAACCCAATCATGAATAACTTTGTATATCTCACTGTGATTCAATTAAAGAAATTGATTAATTTTTAAAAAAAAGTTGAGTCAATAGGAGCTTTGGTCAATAATATTCCAAAATCCATTCTTAGCATGTGATTTCCAAGAATCCCTGGAAGAGTAAAGATCTAGTAGGTCAAAATTTAATTTTATCTAAATGTAATAGTTTAATCCTTTTTCTTTAAGTTTGTGCTAAGTTCTTACTTCTTTAGCAAATTTATCAGAGTTACTGTCACTGTCACTGTTATCTCGTTGTTCATCAATTTGCTTGAGAGGACACCAGTAACATGTCCATTGTGAGACTTGCTGTTACTGTTTTTGGCATATTGAATATGCCACGGGTAGCTTGCCAGGCTCTACCATGTGGGCAAGATACTCTTGGTAGCCTGCCAGGCTCTGAGAGGAGCAGACGAATTGAACCCGGGTCAGCCACATGCAAGGCAAATGCCCTACTATCAAATGTTACTTAAATTACCAACCCAGCTCACAGAAATAAAAATGCTTTGTTGAGCAAAATCAGAAAGTTTTCTTTTGTAACTGTCACTGTCACTGTCATCCCGTTGTTCCTCGATTTACTCAAGCGGGCACCGGTAACGTCTCTGTTACTCAGCCCAGAGATCTTAGCAGCCCCTCCTTACTCGTCTTTTGCAATGATTGGAGGCTCTTTCAGGGTCAAGGGAATGAGACCTATTGTTACTGTTTTTGGCATATCGAATATGCTTCGGGTAGCTTGCCAGGCTCTACCTGTGCGGTATACTCTCAGTAGCTTGCTGGGCTCTCCAAGAGGTATGTATATATCTTTTACTGTATTTGGGATATGAATACGCCATAGGGAGCTTGTAAGACTCTTCCATGTGGGCAATAGACTCTTGGTAGCTTGTCAGGTTCTCCAAGAAGCAGAACAAGGCTATTAGATGTCAGGCGGCTGCTCAGGAGTCCTTCCAGGAGCTTGGTCTTACAGTCTCTGGATGTTGGCCGTTGGTGGGATTACATGGCACCGGGGGCAGTTTGTGAGTGTGGCTGCCAAGCTACTGGAAAATGGGGGTTCTGGATGGAGAAGGCTCGGTCCCAATTCGAGCAGGCTTGGAGATCTCAGCCCCTGGTCCCGCACACCTGGGTTCCTCTGCTGGTCTCTTCATGCTTGAGGTTCGTTCAAACATGTGGAGAGTGGCCTTGAGTATGGCTGTGGCTGGGTTCCGGAGGTCTTCAACTGTCAAGGCTCTGCTTGGGGTGGGGAGAGAAAGGCAACCCATCCCCTCTCAGGGGCCCCCGGTGAAGACAGCCATGCTCGGGGTCAAGAGACTTTCTCCTCCCTCTTTTGTAACATAACAATAAAATGCTCCTCATGATGATAATGTCTTCCTCTAGTGAGGAACAAAGCACAAAGAAGCATAAAATCTCTGAATATTTCAATTTCTTATGAAAGATCAAATCTTGATAAAACCATGGAGAATTTTTCTTGGTTACCTATATTTATTAAGGTCTAGTTCTGGTGCTCTGGGCTAGTTCTCACTTTGTGTCTCAGTGATGCCAGGGATTGAATTGATGCCAACCACATGCTGACATCTATACCATCTCCCCTATGCTCTCTCCTGCCACCATGGAGAAAATTAACAAGGAAAATACTTTTTTCGCTCTTAGTTTCAATTATTATATGATGGAAAATAAGTTTTTCTCCTAGAGTCAGTACTTGTTAGGAGAAACCCAAATGCATGTGAATAGTCATTTTTCTTTTACTACCTTCAACAGACAGAGTCACATGGGTTGAGGATCCGGACATGGGAAAAGGTCAAAGAAAAGAGGAAAAAAGATATAAAATCATAGTTTCAACTGCGTTGACAGAGAAACAAATATAGTATGATAAACTCAAATATTTTCTTTGGCCACGAAGAAGAACACTTCTTTTTATAATTTTAAAATGATTTTAAAGGGTGTTTTTTTTTTTTTGCTTTTTGGGTCATATCCGGCACTACACAGGGGTTACTCCTGTCTCTGCACTCAGGAATTACCCCTTGCGGTGCTCGGGGGACCATATGGGATCCTGGGAATCGAACCTGTGTTGGCCACGAGCAAGGTAAATGTCCTACCAACTGTGCTATCACTCCAACCCCTAAAGGGTCGGTTTTTGACCTCCTAAATTTATAATGAGTTCGTGTACTCTCCCTTCTGTAATTCCTATGAACAATGGGACTCATCTCATGACTTTGGGTGACTTGAATTTAGGAACAGCCCTATAATGTCTCGAGTACCTCCAAATTATTTTCCTAGTATTAATATTCGATTTTTCTTGGCTACCATTTAATTGATGCTATAAACTGAACATATCTTGAGAAATTAGCACTATAGCACTGTCATCCCAATGTTCGATTTGCTTGAGCAGGCACCAGTAATGTCTCCATCGTGAGACTTGTTGTTACTGTTTTTGGTATATTGAATACACCACGGGTAGCTTGCCAGGCTCTGCTGTGTGGGCAGGATACTCTTGGTAGCTTGCCGGGCTCTCCGAGAGGGATGGAAGAATCAAGTCTGGGTCTGCCGTATAAAAGGCAACCGTCCTACCCGCTGTACTATCACTTCAGTCCTGAGAGATTAGATTACCATAAAAGTTAATTATTACTTAATATTATTCTTGAATCCCTTTTACGCAATCATCTCCAGAGAAGAATATGATGAACAAGAATAGCGGGTGTTGTAGGACAAACAAAAATGTGGGACTACTAGGAACAGGTGGCTATTAAGAGTAAGCGTATGGTGCCTATTTACTTCCAGATACCACTCGGAAACATATTCTAGATTTTTTTCTCTCTTTCAACACTTAAGAAATAAAAGCCATATGTATGGGAAGTCATGAAGAGCTAAGGTTAGCTGGCCAGAATCTAAGCCAGGCTAGCATAACGGTTTGGATTCTGATTTTTGCACTTTGTGCTTAATGCCTGAACCACATTAACCAAACTCAAGCAGTCTATATCTTCATCTGTGAATTTGGGATTAGGGTCTCTAGTCTTATTGGGTTGACACAAGGCATTTATGTATCAATAAACAAGGTTCTTAGAAGGCCTTATATAATGTGAGCTCTATGTGGTTCTGACACTTACCATTCATAAATGCTCTGTGTGGAATGAGAGCAAAGATTTCTAGCCAATGTAGGAATTCACATACAATGCATGAAACTGCTCATCCTATGTTCTAGTTTTTATCAGCAGTTTCTTGGGCTTATTGGTACAAATTCCTAGATCTTTATTCAAGTTAAAAGCAAAAGAGTAATACAAGAAAGAGACTATTGCCTAGTCTATTGGCATTTGACTCTATCTTTCTCTCTTTCTTTCTGTCTTTCTTTCTCTTTCTTTCTTTGTTCTTTCTTTCTTCATTCTCTCTCACTCCCTCCCTCCCTGCCTTCCTCCATCCCTCCCGCCCTTCCTTCCTTCCTGTTTGTCTTCCATCCTTCCTTCCTTCCTTCCTTCCTTCCTTCCCTCCCTCCCTCCCTCCCTCCCTCCCTCCCTCCCTCCCTCCCTCCCTTCTTTCTTTCTTTCTTTCTTTCTTTCTTTCTTTCTTTCTTTCTTTCTTTCTTTCTTTCTTTCTTTCTTTCTTTCTTCCTTCCTTCCTTCCTTCCTTCCTTCCTTCCTTCCTTCCTTCCTTCCTTCCTTCCTTCCTTCCTTCCTTCCTTCCTTTCTTTCTTTCTTTCTTTCTTTCTTTCTTTCTTTCTTTCTTTCTTTCTTTCTTTCTTTCTCTCTTTCTTTCTCTCTTTCTTTCTTCCTTTCTTTCTTCCTTTCTTTCTTGTCCACACCCAGTGGTGCTCAGAGTACATTTCTAGTTGTGGTTCAGGAGTGACTCCTTATGATGCGTAGGAGACTCTATGTGGTGCTAGGAATCTAATAAGGGTGGCAGAATTGCAATGCAGGAGTTTTACCTCCTGTACTAGCTCTCTGGCCCACGAATACTGTCCATTTTAAGTCTGCATTTTAATTCATGGTTTAATAAACTAGAAGAAATAAGCAACAGTTTAAAAAGTTAATTTTATAGGTGGAAATGTATGCCCCTATCTCCCCTATGACATAGGTGCATGGTATAATATAACGACTTGTATTTGGACAACATAAACATTCAGATAATTTGTTCCATTTCTAATGTATTTCTATTCTCAACCAAAATACTTCCTATTCACAATTTCACCAAAAGAACTAGAAAATTTTAAGGGAGGCAAAAAAGCACAAAAATGAAGACATTATTATTGTGGTTTGGTTTGGAAGGAAGAGTTTTTTGTTAAGCTATTTCCTACTTGACTTTCTAAAGTTCTGCTTGCACATTCCATTGCAAAATTACTTGACTGTGTGATGATTTGAAAGCCTGTTTCTGTTTCCCAGGATCTGCCACAGCAAACGGAGGCAAACAAATGTTTTGAAAATGAAGAATGACCACAGTGACCTAATATATCAGCTTACCCATTAACAAATGTACTCTTGGGACAGCCATTTACAAAATTACTGACAATGCAAATCTTGATCAGAAAAACAAGTCTATGAAATACAATTATTTCAACTTAAATTAATCTTCCATAAATCTGCAGACTTACCTGGTTCTTGATATATGCACATCTTTATATATCTTTATCAATTTCTGAGCATATTTCTGTATTTTATTTCTGTACAGGTAAACATCTGCTGGAACTATATAACTCTGAGTTTTCTTGAATTATAGCAAGAAACATTAGCTTTTTCTTTCATTCTCATTAAGAAACATTTAAATGAAAATACCACAAAATTTACATTTATATAAATGGATTTCTCCATATATAACTAAAATGCCAAGTAAATCATTGAAACATAAGATGCATTCTCTAAGTCCTTTTGCAATGCTGTATTTTAAATTTATATTTTCAAGCTAATTTGCCTAGTCTAACAAAATAGCAGTCAAATCTTAACATCCTCTACTTGAGATACAAAGATAGTGGTATTGAACTACAATTTGATTTTGATTAAATTAATTTTAATAGTTAAAGATTTATTTTGGTAACAAAAAACATGTCTAATGTGCATTTTTACACATTCGGTTAACTAGCTATCCTTTTGAGGTCTTAACAAGCAGTTATATTTACAGGTGAGTCTCTTGTTGAAGGCATCAGAAGCAAATCAGAAATAATTCCATCAGACAAATTACTTAGTTTCTTTCTCTTTCCTGATTTTCTAGTTTGAATCCTTTCCTCGAAAAATTGGGCTGAAAGAGAGAAGAGTGTCTGTGTAATTTCTAGCTCAATTCAAATACTGTGAGTACTCTCAGTATTTGTTTCTAAATGATTTACCCACTTGGCTGTTCCAGATCGATATCAAAGTGATCTAAAAAGAGAACCCTAAAAGTGTCCAGCTTAAGTATAGGCCAGACAGACTGAGACAACCCAGCTAGTTCCATCAGCCATGCTGTCCCTACTCATCTCAGCTGAGGCGAGGAGCTTCTAGAAGTCCCAGTGCTACTCAGCTCCACTCCTCAAGGCCTAAAATTAGCTACCTCCTCAATGAACTAATATCTGCTCACCCACCTCCTCAAATGAACTAATCTACAGAAAGCTCACCCACCTCCTCAAATGAACTAATCTACAGAAAGCAGAATAGCACAGCGGGTAGCACACGGCCGACCCGGGTTCGATTCCTCCGTCCCTCTGGGAGAGCCCGGCAAGCTACCGAGAGTATCTCACCCACACGGCAGAGCCTGACAAGCTACCCATGGTGTATTTGATATGCCAAAAACAGTAACAACAAGTCTCACAATGAAGACATTACTGGTGGCCATTGGAGCAAATTGATGAGCAATGGGATGACAGTGATACAGTGATACAGGAAGCACAAATTTCTGGCCTAAGCAGCCCAGAGACATACACAGTAACAGACTATGCCTGCTAAGCAGGTCTTTCTCTTTAGCGGTCTCTTTCTCTTTCACTAAACTTACCTTGCTTTGCCTAACTGGTCTTGCTTCCCAAGGAAATTTTCTTTAGCACTCATAGCTTGGATCCTAGCCGGGCCTGGCTTGGCGCACCTTCTTCCCTCCCTTTAAACATTGTACTGTACATAATGTCATTTCCCACTGTGCCTTATCTCTGTAATGCATGCAATATTTTCTGTTTTCAGAGCATATAAAATCTAGCTTTGCAAATAGAACTTGAATGCTATATCTAATTCCACTGGTCTCAGAGAGTGCTTGGCCCGCTTTTTCCATAAAGGGTTACTCAGTCAATGCTATGGCCTCCTTCCCAGTTACACAGTTCTGCTCTTGTAAACACAATCAAATGGACTGCATGTTAAAAACAAAAAGAAAATAAAGAGATAGGACAGAGGTAAGGCTCTTGCTTCGCATGTGGCCAATTTGGGTTCAATCCCAGGTATGACAGATAGTCTGCTAAGCATTGTCAGGGATATTCCCTGAGCACAGTAAACTTTGAGCACCTCCAGGGGTATCCCAGACCTATAAAAAGCATAACATTTTAATGAAAAAAGAAAAACATGACATTTTAATAAAAAAAAAAGAAAAGAAAATGAGCAGGAGTGTGTCCAAACTCCTTTTTTCATGGATGCTTAATGCCATATAATACTGTCATCCCATTGCTCATTGATTTGTTTGAGTGGGCACCAGTAACGTCTCTGATTGTGAGACTTATTGTTACTGTTTTTGGCATATCCAATATGCCACGGGTAGCTTGCCAGGCTCTGCTGAGAGGGCTGGATACTCTTTGTAGCTTGCCGGGCTCTCCAAGAGGGGCAGAGGAATCGAACACTAGTTGGCTGTGTGAAAGGCGAATGCCCTACCACTGTGCTATTGCTCCAGCCCATATAATACACCAGGCAAAATTCATCCTTTTTATTTCTTTCCCATCTAACAAATGTGGCTTCCCAAGTATCCAGATAAGTGACCTCAGGATGACCAGAGTGACAAACAGCAGAGTAGGCTTTTCCAATCTATGTCACCTTGACACTTGGGGTTAAGGTTAATTGAAGACCCTCAGACAAAGAAATTATTACTATCTTAACTGCCTAGGATAATGATTGCCCAGAGGTATGGTTATCTCTAGAAAAAAAAATCCTTCTGTCAGAAGAACATTTCAGGAAAAAAAGAATTTAAAGCACCCAATTTAAGTCTGGAGTTTCCCTCTTTTTATGGCATGAAACCCCCATTCCTGTTCTAAATGCATCAGGTCTCTCTCCCATGGATTAGAATTAAAGCCTTAGTTTGTTCTCTAAGGTACAGAAACAAACTTCTATTATTTGTTCCATGCACTCTGGAATTTACAGGCATAAATAGCGCAGCAGGTAGGGCGTTTGCCTTGCACACAGCCGACCCAGGTTCGATTCCTCCACCCGTTTTGGAGACCCTGACAGGCTACCGAGAGTATCCCGCCCGCAAGGCAGAGCCTGGGAAGCTACCTGTGGAGTATTGGATATGCCAAAAACAGTAACAAGAAGTCTCACAATGGAGATGTTATTGGTGCCCACTCGAGCAAATCAATGAGCAATGGGATGACAGTGACAGTGACATAATGAGTTAATAATTATCTCCTGCTAATCTTTCTCATTTTAACTCATTTGCTCAGTAGCCTTGGATGGACACAGATAAACTGCCCCTATGCTCCTGTACAACAATGTAAAAAAATTAGAAGTCATATATTCGTTTTGCTTGTTTTGTTTTGCTGCATTTTTGTTAGGGGCCATGCCCAGCGGTATTCAGGATTTACTCTGTGCTCAGGGATTACTCCTGGCAGTGCTCAGGGCATCCTATGGGAAGCACCTTCCCTGATGTACTATCTCTCTGGTCCCTGTAGAAACCATTCTTAAATAGTTATATGGGGATATAAAGGAGGCAGCAAGTTGGATTGGCTACCATCTTTTTCAAGTGAGGGAAGGAATCCGGAGTTCTGACCTCCGTCGATGGTCAAAAATCAGGGATGCTGTCTCGTTTGCCAAGGCATCAAAAATCAGATGGGGTGGTCATGTCATGCAATTCAGAGATGACCGCTGGACTAGAGCTGTTACCGACTGGATTCCACGGGACGTCAGAAGACCTCGTGGCCACCCACCAACTAGATGGTCAGATTTCTTCGTCTGAATGAATGATTTGAGGCACTTCCTGTTCCTGGAGTGAGCAGGTATCATTGGGCTACACTAGCTCGAGACAGGGACAAATGGAGACATTACTGGCTCCCGCTAGAGCAAATCGACGATCAACAGGACTACAAGTGATACAAGTGATGGTAAAAAGAGAACTTTTGTACTGGTTTAAATATCAGAGAACATTGATGATGTATGAAAGGTTAATGATCCACATAGGAGATTATCCTATAGGTTAATGTGGCAAATTCTGATTTAATTTATCACATCTTAATGCAGAATTAGGCTTTTAGAAATTCCCCAAAAGTACTTCATGTATACAATATTCAATCAACTTCTATTTCCCAAATCAATTAAGTAGCAATAATTATAAGTCCTTCTTAGAACTTCTTAATCCTTCTTAAATGAAGAATTTTAATAGGATCATTTTTTATACACTTAAAACAACAGTACCATGTGCTAGGTATTATAATCTGGATTTTAGAGATACAATAAATGTAAATTTAGAGATTTTAAGTCACACAGTTGACTTAGACAATGGACACAAACATTTGAATTCAGCGGAGTCTGACTTTGGGTCCGTTCTTAAGTGTTAAGTCACAGAGATACTCAGTCATTCAATACAGTGAATTAAAAACACATTCATGTCTGACTAGCAATGTTTCAGGCACTGTTTAGACCATAGTAAAATAATTGCTACTGTGAAAATAATAGCAATTGTTCCCTCTATGTTTCTTTTGTAGTCTCTCTACCTGTTCCTACAATTTTTCCAAGTGTACCGTTTAACGATGTTTGGAAACGTTTGTTCATCAGAGAGCAGATCTAGAGAAACAGTCCGCAATCATTGTGCTTGCCCACTTCCGTATGAAAAGCAAACCTCTAACGTTTTCTTTTAACGTTTGTCTTTTTCCCTAAGAGGAATGGGAAGGAAAAAACTGCCCCACATGAGTACAGGGAGGCAACCCTATTTGCATATCTGAACAGCCTCCCATGGTGCTCTGCTCCGGGAGAACAGTTGAAGGATATAGAGTTCCTTTGACACAGCATAACCAGCGGAAATGACCACTGATGTTAATTTGAAACAGAATGAGATAGCTACACTGAGGTGCCTTGAGGAAGTACACAAAGAGGGCCTTCTCTTGTTCGCGAGGTGCTGACAGTGTGGGGGAGAGTCCATCCCGTGCAGCTGATGGAGGGAATGGCACATCCTTAAATCTCAACACCTGGGCAGGGCTTGAGAGATTTTTTTGAAAGAAAACTGGGCAGAAGGTGGCTCACAATGACACTGCAAAAATCCCCAAAGGCATCTGCAGCTGGCTCACTTCGGAACCAACATTTTAAAGAATAGAAAGGAATTTGTTTTTTTTTTAAAAAGAAAGGTTCATTCATCAACGCAATCAAGTTAAGCTATTGAGTACAACCTAAGTAATTATCGGCAGATATCTATTTATATTATTGCCAATTCTGGGGACTCTGAGGTTGTTCCTTGTCATCAACCAGCGTTAACCCTAAGTACATCAAACAAGAGACAAAAAAAAAAAACCCATAATTTCGTATTTAAATGAAATGAGCAGACTTTGCAAAATGCAATTGTCTATTTGTCCTGCCCATTTAAATGATGATCTTTTGATTCGTGTATAATTCAAAATATATGCAGTTGACTGAGAATTTGTGTAATAGCACTTGATAAGACATGCCTCCTCTTTTTCTGGGATCCTGTCTTTATCACCAATGTATTCCTCTCACAAGTTAATCGGATTCAGCCTATTCATTATCTGCAATCAGTGGATCAGAGTCCTGCGCCTATAGTGCTGTATTCTTACTTCTCTGTTTCTCGGAGCTATGAGAAGAACACTGGAAAGAAAACTAGCTACTCTACAGCAGGGCTTTTTGTGTATACGTGGTAGGCAAATGGCAGATAGAATTCTAGCATAAATCTTATGCATAGACTTGGCATAATGTTACACAGAATGAAATCATATAAATGCAATATGTAAGCATAGAGTGAGAAATCATTCATTACAAAACAATTTATTGTACTGCAGTTTCAAATATCTTGCTTTGGAAGTCACCTTAAAATCTTTTACAACCGTCTTAGTAAATTTTGATTATTACTTTCAAAGAAAACTCTTAGTTAATTTTGTTTATTTGCCATTTCACTGGGTTCAGCTCAAGTCTCTGTCACGTCGGCTATTATATTTATTCTATGTTTAATCCTCACATATGATTTTTTAAGTGTTAAAATTTCCACCATTGATAAATAATCCTGTACTCCAAAATTCAAGTAAACTGAACAAAATAGTATAATGTAGTCATGTGAGTCAACAGAGCACAGAACTCAAAAATCAATGAGAATTATTTCATTTATTTTTAATATTTTAACAGGAATACTATATTTAAATTTTAGGTGTACTTTTCCTATATACGTAGCATCATATTAACAAATTTGATGATATGCACTTATATGCTCATATGTCAAATTTTCACTTGTATGCCTATTTGTGTTTGTTTAAGACTATTTTACTTACAAGCAACAAAAATTTTTATTGCAGAGGCTGATATTCTGAAGGTGAAATAGGTTATGTTCCTATAAGTCTGTTCTTTGAAAGTAGTAATAAATATAATCTCTAGAAAATTCAGTTAAGACAAAATAAAACAGAAACTATAAGGCAGGAATTTGGAAGGAGGTATTATCACAGATATTAAAAGATCAATAATAGATTGTTGTACAAATAAAAGTCAACATAGTTCATTATTACAATGAAATAAAGTGACTAAGGGTAATGTATTATCTCACTGGGTACTTAAAAAATGTGATAAAATTAAACATCCAACACATAAACATTGTTTAAATAAACTATAAATTGAATGGTATGCAATTGGATAAACAGCATACATCTACAGGAAAACTTGCAATTTTTATTTACAAAGATTATTGTCTCACGTATGTTTATAATTTATGTCTATTAAAACATAGACTTAATAGATTTTTTTCATTAACTGAAGAAACTTGGTATGGTTTTGATTGATTTTCCTTTTAAATACATCTTCTTTAGATACGTATTTTGCTGCTATGTTCATAAATGTTTTTAAATCTTTCTGTTTTTTCTTACCTTGACCAATAGTTATGATGATTATGTGTTGACCAATACAATGCTTTTGCTTACAGATAATTTTATTTCTTTAACATTTGTAATAAATGATATATTTTGTTAGTTCTAAGGAAATTTTTTAGAACAACGTGAATTTGAAAAAAAAATTGCGACGAGTCAAGAGATAGTACAAATGTTTGGAACATGCCTAATTTATGCCTGGCCTCATTTGTTCTACAGAACAACATGGTATCCTGAGCATCACTGAATATAGCTCTTGAGACCCCCAGGCACTTCTGGGGTGTCTCCAGTGATCCCAGCACCTGTAAGATCCCAGTTTCTGTTGGCCAAATTATGCAGGGCGTCCTTGGGCCCCCTGAAAGGGTAGGAGCAGTGGGGGTCTGAGCACTGCTCAGTCTTTAATGTTATGCTGGTGAGTTGTGTTAGGTAATTATATCCAAAAGAACTTCCCTATCTAGAGAAATACAACATCACCATCGGGGTCAGTTCATCAAAGACTGGCCACACCTCTCTGGGCCAATCCTGGAAAACTGATGGGGGTGTCCAGAACAGGCTAGAACATGGACTGTCAGAGAAAAAAATGAAAAGTCCAGGAAAGAAATATTTAGAAGTCAGGGCTTCAAGATGAACATATATATATATATATATATATATATATATATACATATATATATACATATACATATATATGTATATACACACACATACACATTACACATATACATATGTTCCGTTATGTTTTGCTTTGAGTTTTGAATTGGCTTACTGTGGAAGATAAAGAAAAAGTCAGAGGTCTGTGAGTTTGGAATGGAGATTTGGGGTTTACAGATGGAGTTGGGACCTTTATTAGGTACCAACTTTATTTATTGTGTGAGTCTGTAGTTGTTGTCTCTCCCCCCACCAAATACTCGGCTTTAAGAAGTCCATTAAGACATAGCTAAGGCATAGGGACAACCAGGTCTCCTAATCCAGCTGTTCTCCACAGGAGGCAACTTGTCTAACAGATGCTACAAAGGACCCATCAGGAGAATTGCACTCAGGATGTCCATCAATCAAATGGGGAATAGCCATTTGACAAACTTCAGAACTGTTCTATCCTGCACTGAATATTTATCTTATAACCTTGAATGCTACTGACCCATGAATAACAATGAAAAATATGTTTAATAACCAGAGTGGATGCAGTCTTCTGGTGATAGTACAGCAGATCTTGTGCTATTTCCTAATTCTCTGAGAAGTCTTCCCTAAAATACTTTGTTTCTGTACAAATTGCTGAAAGAATGACTGCTTTTTAATTCTGCAATTAGAATGTATGTCATCCCATTGTTCATCGATTTGCTTGAGTGGGCACCAAGTAATGTCTCCATTGTGAGACTTGTTGTTGCATGTTTTTGGCATATCGAATATGCCACGGGTAGGCTCTGCCCCGCGGGCTGGATACTCTCCGTCGCTCGCCGGGCTCTCCGAGAGGGATGGAGGAATCAAACTTAGGTCGACCATGTGCAAGGCAAATGCCCTACTGGAGAATGTATGTACTTAGGTTTTCAAAAAAAATTTCAAAAAAATACTGCTTGGAATTTTATGGTTTACAATACTGGTTTCTCATGGATATAACTCCAGCACCACACCCATCCCCAGTGCACCCAACTTCCTCTCCCAAGGACCCCAGTACCCCTCCCTTTCAAACTCCCCTAACTCTATTGTGTGTATCAGCTCTCCCATTACGTTGTACTTACAATAATTTTATTTTATCTGAAGCAAGAGGGTTTTTATTAAACAAAAATTGCTTTAGATGTGAGGGGGAAAAAAAAGAGAGGAAAACGTGTTCAAGTGTGAATGTGGGTTTCTCAGGAGGAAAGACAGCAAGGGAGGATATATTTGTCCAGTGAAGAACATGGGCTAAGTGATTAAACTGCACTTAGGTTGATTTTAAACAACGCTTTATTCTTACCTTGGAAGAAATGTTCTCGATGAGAAAAGCAAGGTGAGGAAGTTCATGATTCAATATTGTTACTTACTAGTTCTTTATTGCCCTATAGTTGCTAAATTTTTAGGTGAAAATAATTACTATATAATATCTGACTTGACTCACAAGACATTCTGTTCTGTTCTCTTGTGTTTGGTTTAGTTTGTTTGTTTGTTCGTTTGGGGACACAGTAGACTAACTTTTGGCTTTGGACTAAGGGATAATTCCTGGTGACCATATAAAGTGCTAGAAATCCAACCAGTTACAGCTTTTGGCAAGGCATCTATCTTAACTCCTACATTATCTTTTCTGTTCACCCCAATATAGTTTAATCTACCTGTATATGAAAAGCAATCTATATCAAAATTTTTCATATATAATAACTTCCATTCAAGTATTATTTATTGTTTCTTAAGATTACATTACCCTTCCGCTGCTGACCCAGTTCTGATTCCTCCATCCCTCTCGGAGGGCCCGGCAAGCTACCGAGAGTATCTCACCTGCACGGCAGAGCCTGGCAAGCTCCCTGTGGTGTATTGGATATGCCAAAAACAGTAACAGAAAGTCTCACAATGGAGACGTTACTGGTGCCTGCTCAAGCAAATCGATGAACAACAGGATGACAGTGTCACAGTGCTAATGTCACTTTCAACATTGTTTTCCTATTTTTTTTAATTCAGGCTAGACACCCCCTTTTATTTAGAATCATCATTATCACCATCACCATCGGCAGCATTTAGAGTTTTATGGATAGAAATAACAGGAAAAACTGAACTTAAAAATAGGAGAAAAGAAGACATAAGGACTGGAGACACAGTACAGCAAGTAAGGCTCTTGCTTTGTCTGAAGCCACCTGGGTGCAATCCCCAACATCCCTCTGGTCCCCTGAGCACTGCCAGACCCAATCCCTGACTGCAAAGCCAAGACTAATCCACAGAGCACAGCGGGTGTGGCAAAACCAAATGATAGAAGTTCAGGGTTTAGTTTAGTTCTTTTGTAGTGGGTAGGGCGTTTGCCTTGCACGTGGCCGACCCAAGTTCGATTCCCAGCATCCCATATGGTTCCCCCGCCAGGAGTAATTCCTGAGTGCAGAGCCAGGAGTAACCCCTAAGCATTGCTGGGTGAGACCCAAAAAAGCAATATGTGTGTATGTGTGTGTGTGTGTGTGTGTGTGTGTGTGTGTGTGTGTGTGTGTGTGTGTGTTTAATAAAAGGGGAATTGGGAACTTATTGAGCCTGGGCAGAAAGATGAACATGATATGGAAGCAACAATGTGGACTTGATTGGAGAAAATATTTGCACGTTCATGCAGCAATACGATGAAGACTTTCACTTCTTCGGCATAGATCCAAAAGCCCCTTCTAAGTATATGTTCAAAATACTATCATGAACTTCAGTCCATGACTTAAAGTTAAAACACACATGAGGGTACCAAGGTGGGTGCAAAATGTTTAGGACCGTCATAGAAACTAGTGTTTTAATGCAACAATTATGACAAAACACATTTGGGGTCACAAACTGAAAAAAAAAATAGAAGGAAAAAAAAGTGTTGTGAGGCATTAAGCAATATTATGTGGCCACATCTGTTGAGCTGAAATCTGAAGTTAAAATTACTACAGCGCATAAAACAAAAACATTAACATTTAATTGCCCGGCTAAAGGAAAATGCATGACAAGGAAAAATAAAACTTGGCAAAGTAAGGATTAGATTAAAACACTGGGCTATCACCCACTGCTTCTATGGCTCCTGTGACCCCCAACGGCTTTCAAATTGCTTAAATAGTTAGTAAGGTGACTGTAACATTGACCAGCAAGAGACATAAATCCAGCATTAATTATAAAGACTTAAATAAACAAAAAGAGAGGGGCTCACTGGATCCAAGTTTATTGTGAGATGTCAGCAAAATGAAATTTTAATCAGTTTGTTTATTTAAGGAAGAATTAATTGCAGATCGCATTGCAGAAAATAGAGTATTGCAGTAAAGTTACCTGACTTCAGAATATTATTTAAGTGGATCACTCAGATCTTACTTTTCTAAGACAATTTATGTAGTTTTTATCCAGCCTATACATTCAGCTTGTCACATGGAATAAAATCCACTCTCTTAGGAGATGTCTTAAGGAGCCTCTTTTATTTTACTTTCTCTTTCCTTGGTTTTCGTTTTTGTTTTTGAGCTTTTTAGCTCCTGAAACATCATTCTCTCATCTAATCTGGAGTAAGTAATTCTATATGGGTTACTTTTAATTTATTAACTGTGGAGGGGTGTCCATGTTAGCTGAATATTCCTGTGAAGTCCACAGATCAGTGGTGAAGCCATCCATCTACCAATTGACGTTTCACCTTCTCTAACATGAATTATTTTCATGCAAAGAAAACGAGTTAAACTTCTGAGTAGAATTAGGTTTCTGATTTTGCATCCTGAGCATATTGCACCTAAATATCAACCACTTAGAAAGTTATTTGGAGAAAAATTAGAGCTTTCCACAGCAGAAATCATGGGCATTAATAGTTAACGTTGACATACCTGTGTTTATTGCACTTCATGCAGTGAAAGTCCAAGTCCTTTTCTACCTTTGGGATCATTGTCTTATATAAACAGCAGTACTGAATTTTTTTTGCTACCTACATTTATTCCCCTCTGGCATTTATGCTGGAATTCAGTTTAAGTAACAGTAAAATAAAAACAAGACAGTATAAAAAGTGTTTTGTCTTAGGAAAACGGACTTTAATGTATAGATTTTAACATACTATGAGGTATAGAAAGTATACCTTTCTATAGGTATATTCTACAGGTATAAATATACCTTTCAAGGTATATTCATTACTTGAATAAAATTTTCTAAATCTTCAATGTGCATGCCATTGCACAAACTAGTATTTTACCAAGTGTGTCACACAGCATTGCATTAACCACTTTGATTGCTTGATAGATGTCAGGTAGTTTTGAAAATACCTTACCTAGATTATTTCCTATCTAGACCTCATGAAAACTTTAGTTAATGTTATTACTATGCAAATTATCAAGAGGGAGAATATAAGTGTTGGAGATTCAAACAACACTCAGGTTTACAACTGATAGGAAGAGGTGAGCTTTATTAATCATGCTTTCCTTTATTTTGATAGTCTTTCTTTTTTGTTTTGCTTTTTCTTTCCTGTGTTTTGCTTTAATTTACCCTTTCTGAATTTTATGAAGCCTTGACACCTTGGGACCTTGCAAAACTTAAAATTGACGAGACGGCCCTTCCAGTTTAAATTTTTTTAAATGTGTTAACTAAAATATCTAAGTTTCATAGGCAGTTACAAAAAAATATACAGATGTTCATGCACCACGCACCCAGCCTCTCTCAGTGACTACACTTTATATAAGTAGAATTTAATATTTCAACTAAGAAACTGGCATAGACACAATGCACTGAAACAATTTAGAGATTAGATTTTGCTAGATGCACATTCTTTCATTAGGGAGAGGGGGGGAGAGAGCGTTTGCAGTTTTATCACATAAAGTGTACCTTCTCTATTACTGCATATAATATATGAGTATCTCCACCATTATTATATCATCACTTCCATCACCCACTTGTAACTAACCTACTGGACCCCATCTCTAAAAACATCTTCTCTTCCTTGTTCTCAAATGCTATTTCACAAATGTTGCATAAATGCAACCATGCACTGTGTATTTTTCTGAGATAGACTATTTTTCCTTTCAGCTTCTTTCTTTAAATTTAGTTCAAGTTTTTTTTGGGAGGTGAGGGGTAGGTTTAGGTCACACTTGGTTGTGCTTAAAGCTTCTTCTCGCTATAATCCTCAGGGATTATTCCTTGTGGTACTTGAGGGACCATGTTGAGTATTAGTAATTGAACCCTGAGGGGCCACTTGCAAGGCAAATGTCTTGAATGTTATCTTATCCTTCTGGCCCCTAATTCAAGTTATTGCACTTAGTCTTTTAGTATTGTGAGTAGAGAGGGAGTGTGTGAGTGTATGGGACCCGGGGATGAGATCTCTAAACCTGCTCGGATTGGGACTAGGACTCTTCCACCCAGACCCCCATTTTCCAGTAGGTAAGCAGTCACACCCAGAAACTAATCCTGGCACCCCATAATCCCATCAACAGCCAACATCCAGAGACTATAAAACCAAGCTCCCAGAAGCTCTCTTTTTCGAGGCCTCGCAATATCTGATAGCCTAGTTCTCCCTTTCGGAGAACCTGGCAAGCTACGGAGAGTTTCCTGCCCACATGGGAGAGCCTGGAAAACTCCCCATGGCGTATTCATATGCCAAAAACCAGTAACAATGCTGGGTCTCATTCCCCTGACCCTGAAAGAGCCTCCAATGTGGCACTGTTGGGAAGGACGAGTAAAGAGAGGCTTCTAAAATCTCAGGGCTAGGATGAATGGAGACATTACTGCTTGAGAAAATCAATCAACAATGGGATGATGGTGATGATGATGATTGTGAGCAGTATGAACCAAAGTTTATTTAACCACTTCTCCAGTATTTAATCATACATCTAGAGTGCTTTTCAACCTTTTGATACTATAAAGTTGCATCTGTCCATCTTGCTGGTCTATGGATTGGCAGTTCTTTTTTTTTTTTTTTTTTGCTTTTTTGGGTCACACCCGGTGATACTCAGAGGTTACTCCTGGCTCTGCACTCAGGAATTACTCCTGTCGGTGCTCAGGGGACCATATGGAATGCTGGGAATCGAACCCGGGTAGGCCGCGTACAAGGCAAATACCCTCCCCGCTGTGCTATCGCTCCAGCCCCTGGACTGGCAATTCTAACCAAAGCAGTAAACCAATAGGTTTCAAAGTTTCTACAACAGTAGCCGAGCACTGGTCGATGTGTTAGTGGTTGAGGATCACTACATTTAAGACCCCTCAGTAATTTTTTACAGTGGGTATTTATGAATAAAAATACTATCTGTATTCTGTATGCTCCATTGATGGGCCACAGTGAAATATGCCTCCTGATATTCACATCCTAGTATAGCCTCCTTCTCTAGAATATGACTATCCAGTGAATCATATGACTTGTTAGCAGGTAGCAGGAGTAATGCTGTGCTTGCTCTAAGTCTGAACCTTAAGAAGCCTTTGCTCGGACTCTGTGGGAATTCAGCTACCCTAAGAATGCAAGGCCATAAGGAAACCCTAGCAAGCCACACAAGTGGTGTAGGGGAGAAAAACCGAGAAATCCAGATGGTGATAAACCAAGGTTACTGGACAACTAATAGAGCACTTGCCTGCCAAACATGTGTGTGCACTGGTTGGAGGTATATATTTAAACCACCGTTACTGATGCAATTGAAGCAGATGAGCTATGCTAGCAAAGCACAGACCAAATAGTAGGATCAAGAGTAAATAAATGCAGTGATTATTATTTTAAGCAACTAGGTTTTGGTAGATTTATTCTGCCAAAAGTCACACATAGCAATGTATGTTTGAAATAGAAATATACATTTGAGTATAAGTGGGTCCTGGATACACACTAGTTTTTCATTAACTTGCTAAAATTCCAGGCTAATATTTTCAAAAATATTGTTATCAATTGTATTTGGTCAGATAAAATGTAGCATATACGCTTTACATTGCAGTAACATATTGTTTTTGCAAATTCTAGAGATCTTTAAATTGGGAACTTAAGATTTCAGGTAATTCTGGGGCTGGAGCAAAAGCACAGCGGATAGGACATTTGCGGGTTCTATTCCCAGCATCCCATATAGTACCTTGAGCACCGCCAAGAGTAATTTCTGAGTGCATAAGCCAGGAGTAACTCTTGTGGATCGACCGGTGTGACCCTTCCAAAAAAAGATTTCAGATAATTCTACAGTTCTCTCACATGGTTTGAAACATCCCACTCTGTAAGCAATTGTTAGGATCAGGTAAAAAACGGGAGAAAGTAATTTATCTACCGTAAAACTTTAAACTACTGTTGGATTTCTTATATTGGTTTAAATCAGTTTAGTTGTTGATTGATAAATAGACACAAAGATAGCGTTTTGTGTCTATTTAAGTAAAATTTAATTTATTCCATCGTCATTTTCACTATCCAACTTCTTAGAATAATAATATGTTCTTAGAATAATAAAAAGTATATTATAATTTGAGTAATTTGTGTAGAAAATTTATGGGCTTAATATATTGAAAATTCAATGAATTTTATTTGGAAATATAAATGGTGGCAACACACCACAGAGATGCCTCTGGACCCTGCACCAGGCTGTCTCATGAGGAGCAACCCGGAGAGAGGTGGGTGAGTTCCCCTCCCCACCCTAACAGAACCTCAGCAGTCAAAAACCCAAGAACTCATTGCTGCCATCCTCTTGGTGGATTTCCACAGGCTCAGATGAGCCTCATCTATGAGTGAATCTGCCGAAAAACCCATGTATGTAGGCCATGTGGCTGAAAACTCCAGGCTTGCATGGAGTTGGGAATGAGAACCCTCCCCCGATCTCCCTGAGCTTCCAGTAATCTGGCAGTCATGTCTACGAACTGCCTCTGGCACCGTTTCTTAATGGCCAGAATCTAGAGACTCACAAATCAATCTTTCATAAGAAGCAACATGAGAGCAACATGCTGCTGTGATGCCTCTGGAACCCAAAATCACTATCCAGTTAAAAAAGAAATAAATAGCCTCAACTATTGTATACAATATTTAAAATTTTAGAATTCCTGGAGTGACAACACATACTCTATACCACTGATATACCAAGAGTAGCACAAATAGCACTGTAGCACTGTCGTCCCATTGTTCATCGATTTGCTTGAGCGGGTACCAGTAACGTCTCCATTGTGAGACTTGTCGTTACTGTTTTTGGCATATCGAATATACCACGGGTAGCTTGCCAGTCTCTGCCATGCGGGCGGGATACTCTCGGTAGCTTGCTGGGCTCTCCGAGAGGGATGGAGAAATCGAACCCGGGTCGGCTGCATGCAAGGCAAATGCCCTACCTGCTGTGCTATCACTCCTATAAATATAAGCACACAAGGCTCAACCTTTAACAACATGTTAGTAATCTCTTATACAAAGGTGTAATGGCTCCAGGATGAAATACAACAATCTGCACACTTTCCTCAAAGAAAACTCTTTTTTGGATAATTTTTAGTGTATTATAACAAGCAATACCAAATAAATTATTTAGGTCCTGCTTTGGGGGCAGGGGTTTAGGGTTCGCGGTGGAAACATTCGAAATATGGTGGTGGGAAGGTGTAATGGTGATGGTATTGGTATTGGAATACCAAACTGTAATAAATTATTGTGAACTACTTTATAAAAAATAAATTAAATTAATATATATATACATAACTGGCTACTAATAATATAACTAACCTGAATTTAGCAAGGAAGGAAAATAAATTTATTTTATTTAATACTTTCATCTATCACTGCAACACTAGACCAAAGAGAATAATTAAGCTTGATTGACAAATATGCCCAACGATAAATTTCACTCACCTTCCCTATTTCCTGCCAACAAAATAAAATCTAAGAAAAAGTAACTTGACAACATCTGATCCAGCAGAGACATATATTTTCCAAATTTGTTTGTTTCTGAGCTATTTTTGGTTTTCTGTCGTCATTTCATCCAAATTAAACGTTGGTTAATGTGGTAACTTTTGACTGGGACTCCTAAAATAAGGTCACATAAAGCAGAAAATGGAAATAAAACTTTACAGCAAGCTTCATTATGCTTTTTTCTTTGAAGCTTGCCGGAAAGTATGAAGGCATTGCATATTTGAGTCTTTGTGTATTATTAGCCTAGAATAATCATAAAGAACAAGACAAGCTGAAAGGGAAAAAAGAGACGCCAAAACAAATTCTCGTTGCTAATCAGTTTCTAGCGCATACCCCATCAGAAGGGTTATGAAAAGCATCAGAAACTCTTTCCGAATTTTTATTTACCTAAAGCGTAAAAATGAAAAAAAAATTATTTATTTGGGTTTAGGCTGCTCTAGGTAATCAGCTATGGCCATTTCCCCCCCATACCTCATTTCCTAAATTGTTTTGGTGCTCACTGCTTGTGCTCAATTGCCAACAGAATAGACTGAAAGCACATCAGTAACAGTATACTGAATGACACATTTGACTTAAAGTACAAAACTCATTCCAGAGAAACATGGTAACAAAAACCAGGTGAAGGACAAGGAAGTAGTGTAGAGGTTAAGGTGTATGACTCATGAGAGCCTGAACTGGGTTTCATCCCCATGACCACGTGGTCCACCAAGGCTGCTGAGCACTGTTCGGGAGCTCCCTCCAAATTCCCCAAGAATGACAAGCCAAAATAATGAATAGAGAAAGATACACAGGAAATAAAGCATCTGCCACATGTATATCATTTGGAGGGATTTCTCAAACTTACATTTTTCCTGACTAGGAATCTTTCTCTTATTTATTTATTTATTTATTTATTTATTTATTTATTTATTCATTTATTGAGGGGATTGTTGTTGTTCTTGGGCAGAAGCGATAGCACAGCGGGTAGGGTGTCTGCCCTGCACACAGCTGACCAGGGTTCTATTCCTTAGTCCCTCTTGGAGACCCCAACAGCTACCGAGAGTATCCTGCCTGCACAGCAGAGACTGGCAAGCTCCCCGTGGTGTATTCGATATGCCAAAAACAGTAACAAGTCTCACAATGGAGACATTGCTGGCGCCCACTTGAGCAAATCGATGAACAACGGGACAGCAGTGACAGTGCAGTGCTACAGTTCTTGGGCAACAAACACCCATTGTTACTCCTGGCTCTGTGCTTAGGAATTATTCCTGGTGATGTTCAGGGAACCGAATGGGATACCGGGGATCAAACCTGGGTTTGCCATATGCAAAGAAAGTGCCCTACCCAGTGTACTATTGCCCCAGCTCTTTTCTTTTCTAGTAAATTTCAGTTTAAAGGTCTGATTATTTTTTAATTTACGTTTTGGCTTGCAACCTGAAGTGTTTCTAAGAAGATGTTAAGGCTAAATTATATGATTTGGGGATTGGAGCGATAGTACAGCAGGTAGGGCATTTGCCTTGCATGCGGCCGACCCGGGTTTGATTCCCAGCATCCCACATGGTCCTCCGAACACCGCCAGGAGTAACCCCTGAGCATCGTCAGGTATGACCCAAAAAACAAAAAAATGATAATAATAAAATAAATAAATAAATAATATATTTTTCTAATATACATTGACATTTTAAATAAAGGTTTGCAATAGACTTTAAAACTTATTTAAATCTATCAGAAAAGTAGATTTCCTCCTCTATTAATCAAGATACTTTCTGAACAAATAAATTAAAATTATGAAATTTAAATGGAAAACTAAGTGTTTGTATCAATTAAAAATCTTTAGGCAAGACATGGGTATGATATGGTTAGACACAAGGATATAATGATAGGAAGTCTAAATATTTCATTCATTACCTAAATAGTCCACTTTATTTTATATCATTTACATATATGGCCTTTACCTCTAACTCAATTTCTCCAACTCTGTCCAAATAAATGTATATCTCAAATGACCACATTTTATAAAGCAGGAGGAGTCATGAAATTAATGGGAAAAACTGTAAAAAACTGCTCCAATATTACACTTTTAATATATAAACTTAATATATTATAAATGTAAATCTGACATTGGTTTTTAAAATATTTGTCTCGGTTGTCAACATATACTCAATGATAGCCTAGATTCCTATTTGGTCATCTACCCTGCAGATATTAAGTACTGTGAACAAAATATGGTAGACAGTGTACATGTACAGTAAATGACTATGAGCAATTGGCAATTAAAGATATGAAAATTCAGATTATTTTACTGAATTTAATAAATTAAGTGGGAAGAAGAAATAAAATAGTTTGAGATGTAAAAACTATTTGGGATTAACTTTAGAAAACCTTTCACAATTGATTGCAATGTTTTCGTACATGATCTTTAGTTTCAAATATTATGAGTACAGAGTTTATTCCATCCCAAGGAGTGTTAAAAGAACAAAAACTAAAGCAAACAAGCAAAACATCTACTCCTGGCTTCTCCTCAGCCTTTAATATTTTTACTTTCTACCACTTAAATTATTATTTCACCTGGAAATTAAATTTACATAGCCAAGTTTTAGTCATATTTTAACTGTTTTTTTTTTCTTCCCCATCATCAAAAACACTTTTTCCTCTGTGTTTTGGCAATGCCACTTTTACAATAAACCATTTTCTGGTATCTGATCTTCTGCTTGCCTTCCCACATCTTTCAGCTCGTTTGAGACTTCAGCAAACTGTAATCTGACGGCAACTTGCTTTCCCTGCAAACAGGATTTGCTCCTTTCAGCCCCGAGGATTCCTGTCACAGTTTCATAGGATACTGAGTGATACTCAGTCACAGTTACACAAGACAGAAATGCAAGCAAACAGCATCCAAGGGCATCACCACCGTGTGGGGTGAGAGACCAGCTCAATATGCTGAAGAAGACAAAATGGATATGGCTCCTCAGAGCATTTTCGGTGTCATCAAGTTCTAGTTGCACACCGGGGCATTGGCCTAATAATGGCTTCCTCAGTCTGCTTGGCCTATTCCTTACTTCTCTCTCTTGAGAGAATATCCTGCATTTTTCTGATTGCAAGGTCTTGTTTCTGAAATTTAAAATAACACCAAAACAACAAGATAAACTGGTCATAGTTTGCAAAAAAAAAAAAAAAGAACGTATTCTATTACTTGACTTCATTCTACTCTATTATCTGCCCTTCTGTGAACTTCTTAGCTATTTTAATATCTAGGAAGACAATTGTATGTGAGCTATTCTTTATTTGAAAACTACCCTTAGTTGTTCTCATTAGATGATCTTTTTATATTAAATTCTGGCCATATAGACAACTTCAAACTCCTATCTGTTTTCTAATTAGAAATAAATTCTTCAGAATTTTACTTTTATTTGGTTTGCCATTCTTCTGTTTACTACCATGTGGACACACAATCTTTTTGATCTTTTTTACCTTTATGCCACAATTTTATCAACAGAGTGAAATATTTTCTTCATCATTGAGTTGTGAGTTTAACTCAGAAATGAACACATACTTCATATATAAGCTATTATACAGTCTTGGATACATATCATGTCATATTTGACTCCTATTCATGGATTGTACATATTCTGACATCAATATAACTATTAATATTAAATTTCCTAATTTGCAGATATAAAATATAATTACATGAGTCTGAGAACAGTGCATATTCCATAGTGCTACTGGCATTTCATATTTCTATATTTTTTTTGGCTTTTTGGGTCACACCTGGCAATGCACAGGGGTTAATCCTGGCTCTGCACTCAGAAATTATCCCTGGCGGTGCTCAGGGGACCATATGGGATGCTGGGAATTGAACCCGGGTCGGCCGCGTGCAAGGCAAACGCCCTATCCGCTGTGCTATCGCTCCAGCCCCTCATATTTCTATTTTTAATACATTTTAAGAGCTGAAAAAAATATGGGAAATTCAGATAAAATTGTCTTAATTTCATTTCCCAACAAATTAAAACTAATAATTGTATTTATTAGGCACTTCAATTGGAAGTAGGACATTAAATGCTTTGTATATTTGATGTCAATTATTTTTACAATAATTGTTTGAGATGGTAGTTATTCTTAGCTACATTTACAAATAAATAAATATATACCAAAATAATCAAGCATATTCCCCCAGTTAGCAAGTGACTAATCCTCTATTTAATTCAAGGCTAACTTTGGCTTTTAGGAAAGTAATTGACACCTCCATATTGTTTTCATAGCTAGCCACCAACAACTTATACTTGTATTTATAATTATTTTTGTTGGTTCTCTTGTTTTTTCATCCTGTCATATAAATTCCAGCGCTTGATAATCTTGTTTCTTCCTTTTGCATATGCATCGTATCCATCTATTTTTAAACTAATAGAGCTCTGATGAATGAAAGCAGAAATTTATTTTTAAGCCTTCAATTTAAGGGAAATAAAGAAACGTGTCCTGGGAACAGACTGTTCTCCACATTTCCAAATCTCAAATATTTTGCTAAATTTGTTTGCCAAACCCTGAACACCTTGGGATCCCCCCTCCTTAAAAAAAAATAGAATATTTCTACCGCTATATAATTGTGTCAACCTCATCTTGTGGACTTTTTCTGATGCTTGGTTTGCAAAGGCAAACTCTGAGACGCTGGGGAAGCACATGGCAGGAAAAGGTGTTTGGAATTCAAGCTAACCAAACCTTCCCACCCAGGACACCACAGTTGGCACACGGCTCCCACCCAAATGCCTCACAGAAACCAAGAAAGGAGGAGTCTGGAGTCCGAGTTCTGAGTGTGCATTTTAATTTTTAAAGGGTACATGACTAAGAGGTGACTGAAATTTTCCAGCGAGTCCTGAAGCTTCTTTTGCTTTCAAATTCATAGATAGACGCGCTGACATCAAGACACCACGGGGTAGGAGCTCCTGTAAGAAAATGAGGCTTATTCAGAAGACCCGAAGGCTTGAGTCAAAAGACCTATTGTTGCTGCTGTAGCTCCTCGGAGCCAGCGAGAGAAAAAGAACAACGATCCCACAGCAACCTCACCAATTCATCTCCAAAAGTAACCCAGATGGAGGAGAGAGATGACATCAGCAAGAGGAGATTCCAAGAAATCCTCCAGATCCTTTTCTGGGTGTTTCCCTGAAGGGTTTGTCCAGTTTCCACTTGCGTTGATCACTCAGACCAATGTTTCTCCAAAGGGGGCCATACTGTACCCCCAAAAGTCACCGGAATGGGAGAGTAGCCACCAGTGCATTTGAGAGGTGCTTTCTTTTTGCATGGTCAAGGAAAATCAATTTCTGAGGGTTGGGGCATGTGTGACATTTTTCCTGCGATGGGAGAATTTATAAACCCGATATGTTTGGGAGCTTCTTGATAGATGGAGATATCAGAATCTTTCCTCTCGGACTTTTGGCCCAGAATTACAGAATTGAGAATTCCAAGCAATGTGAACAAAAGATAGGGAGAAAAATGAGGTAGTCTGGAGGTACCCTAAAGACATTGGTGAAAGGTCTTCAGTACTTTGTTGGTGCTGTATGTACTGTATGTATACAGTAACTGTGTATGTGAAACCATAAACATTACCAGGACTGTAAACATGTAATGTAAACTGACAATTTATTTTTAGTGAAAGAAGATCATTTTTTATGGAACAAAATTTACTTAGAAAGATGTGAGAGGGGAGAGAAGAAATATATGTGTTCAATAGACAACACGGGCTTCTTCTGAGTGGAAATAAGCAAGAAGAAAAAAGAAAAACAGAAATAAGCAAGCAAGAATCATTTTCAAGGAAGAGCAGGGCTTGAACAGAAAACTGACAATTAAATTGGTTGAGACTAGAGTGAGAGCACAGCGGGTAGGGTGTTTACCTGGCATGCATCTGACCTGGGTTTGATTCCTCCATCCCTCTCAGAGAGCCCGGCAGGCTACTGAGAGTATCCTGACTGCATGGCACAGCCTGGCAAGCTCCCCGTAGAGTACTCGGTACACCAAAAACAGTAACAAGTCTCACCGTGGAAACGTTACTAGTGTACGCTTGAGTAAATTGATGAACAATGGGATGACAGTGCTACAGTGCAGTGCTAAGTTCCATTAAAAAAAAAAAAGTACCCTGGGGGCTGGAGCAATAGCACAGCGGGTTGGGCATTTGCCTTGCACGCGGCCACCCTGGGTTCGATTCCCAGCATCCCATATGGTCCCCTGAGCACTGCCAGGGGTAATTCCTGAGTGCACAGCCAGGAGTAACCCCTGAGCATCGCTGGGTGTGACCCAAAAAGCAAAAAAAAAAAAAAAGTACCTTTACTATGTATTGTCAAGGTGTTCTCACTCATTTCCTTGAAGCTGTTTCTCAACCTTGTGTGAAAAAGTTTCTACAATGGCAAGAAAGTTCAATGAATTCAGGGAGTTTCTGGATTAGAAACATGACTGATTTCCTCCTTGTTCAACTTTGCCAAGAGATATGAAGAAGCAAATATCACAGAAATCTCTCCCCATTTAAGAAAAAATAAAAAGATCTCTCTCCATGTTGAACATGTGCTGATAGGATAGGAAGTTATCTATTTCTTATCTCTAATATTTACAGCAAATCCATAACCTGATTTTAAAGGTCTTTTTTGTTTGTTTGTTTGTGGTCACACTTTGCAATGCTCAGAGGTTATTCCTGGCTCTGTGCTCAGGGATCAGTCCTGGCAGGGCTCAGGGACCATATGGGATGCCAGAAATAGAACCCAGGTTGGCCACGTGCAAGGCAAGCGCCCTATCCACTATACTATCTCTCTTGCCGTCAGGTCTCTATCTTTTACGTAAATATGATAGGAGAGAGAACACAGGAGCTGAGGTATAGACACGGTATGATGTAGTACATACATTATGGTATCATGGCACAAGCAATATATATATATACATATGTGTGTAAATATGTATATATGTAAATAAAAGTGTCACAGTACACAGCCTATCCTCAATGAGTCTTAAATAATGTCTAAGATATTAATATTGGCTCACATGTCTACAATCTACCTATGAAAGAGAATCTACGATTTGTAAACAAGTGCTTGTCACTTTATAATATCAAAGAAAAATACCATAGCTAAATAACTCTTACTAAAATGTCCTAAACCAGAAACTGTTCTTTTTAAAAACTAGATCATCTGATCCAAACATCAGGACAAAAAAAAAAATAAAATAAAATACACTGCTTCTTATTTCTTTCTCAGTAAAGTGGTCTAAGGTCTGTTGGGGTCGGAGGCAGGGGGCAGGGGGATGGTTAGGAAAAGATAAGTGAGGTTTGATATATCAGAAAGGATAGACTATGAGTTTCAGAAAAATAGGCTGGGACAGACGGGCCCCTTCATGGAGCATCCAGGAAACGGGGAACTGTAGAGATGGTGTGTGGAGTGGAGTAAGGGTCTGAGCAGATGAGGGTTGAACTGCGTGCATGAAGCCATGTGCCTTTTCTGTATGGGAGAAATGAATAAACTGTACAAGACACTCGCCCTGATGGAAGAAGTCACAGAAGATCCCAATGAAGTAGCGTTTTATGAGCTTTCACATCAGAATAATCCCGTTAGACGTGGAATTCACCTACCGGGGCGGGGGTTGGGTGGGGGAAGGTCCCTTGAAGCATCACACCTCTTAGAAGGTCTCTGTCCCCTCAGCCTTCTGGAAGAGCACCCTAAGGGGTGGGGGGAGCACTTGGCTCTGCTTTTCCGGCTGTGGTGATGCTCAAGCGCATATACAATTGACCTGCATCTAATAAAGGGCCACGGGCAGACCTTGCCCTGGCCAGAGGCATCCGAGGGAACTGGTTGCTAAGAGCAGGGACGCGGGCGCGGATACCCATGCCCGGCGTGCCCACCACCACCACGCCGCCTCCAGCTCTGCTCCCTCTGCGGTTTCCGCCCGCAGCCCCTTCCCTGCGGGGTGCAGTTACCTGCGGAAATAGCCGGGCTTCAGCGCCAGCCCAGGCGTCTCTGGGAGCCCCTGCGTGGCCGCGTGGAGCCGGAGGGTTGATCCCCTCGCCCCCATACACAGCCTTCCTTTCACCACCTTCCGTTTACACAAAGGCTGGCTTATCCCCCCTCCTTTTTTTTTTATTCCCTTCTGTTGCCTTTGCAATGAAAAGCTCTCCACGCGCAGCCTAATAAAGCCCTCCGCAGAGCCTACCCCCACCCCCCAAATCTCTGCCAAAAGAGAGGGAGAGGGAGAGGGAGAGAGAGAGAGAGAGAGAGAGAGAGAGAGAGAAAGAGAGAGAGAGAGAGAGAGAGAGAGAGAGAGAGAGAGAGAGACTGACTTAAACCTGGAATTCATTTAGCTAAAGGGACTTGAGTTAACAAGAAAGTTACCCATCATGAACTGCAGGTAACACCTCCCGTGATCCTAAATCCATTACCTGGAGACTTAGCCCGGGCTGAGTTTGATTTTATGAACTGTGAGGTTGCAATGTTGAAAGTCTGCAAATTGGACATAAATTGGACGCAAAAGACTGGGGGAGCCGAGTGATTTTTCTCTCTAATGGTGTAGCAGGCTTGGACCCGTACCTGGGGGTACTATAATCGGGGCTGGAGACAAGAACCAAGCTTGTGTTTGGATTTCTCTCATCCCAAATCCATGTCTTCCTATCTCCCCTCCCACTCCACCAACCCCCACCCCCCCAAAGAAAGTCTGATGTTGATGCAGGCGTATCTACAACAGCCTCGTATATCACCATGGGAAGTATTCATAATCACAGGAAAATGTTTGACTAAGGAATGTGGGTGGATAAAGACATATCTCTCCTCTCTCTCTCTCTCTCTCTCTCTCTCTCTCTCTCTCTCTCTCTCTCTGCCAACCTCTTCCTCCCTGTCTTCCTATCCTATCCCCTTCACACGCATACACACTCCAGTTTAAAATGAGCAATAGAAAACTGACTCTTCTCACGTGTCTTGCCTCTTCCGATCAGCGATTTCCTACGATTGTTTTCCTCCCATCATTTCATTCTCTCTGCCCCCTTGGCATTCTCTCAGCCTCTCTCCTAGAGAAGAGACAGCTGAGATCATGAATAATGCAAGCCCGGGTTTCTTTGGTGGGTGGAAGGAACACAAAGGTTACTTTCAGAAAGTGACATCTCCCCCTTACTTGAGTTCTCATTTATTTGTACATTGTGTATTCATTTCATTTTACTCTGTAGGCGCATGTAAGGAAGACCCAGAGATAAACATCTGGGCAGGCTTTGCTGTGACTAAAAAGTGGGTCCTGCATAACGAAGTCTATCATAGACCTAAAATAGGGAAAGAAATATCAGAGGTAAGATTAAATTCAACAGAAGATGATAACAAAGTGTGGAGGTTATATGAATGTCAGAAAAATTTCACACAACGTTTTGGGGGACGAGAGCTCTTGAGTCAGGACTGGTGGCATTCAGGGGCTATTCCTGGTGCTGCTTGGGGAATCAAACCAGGGTCAGTCACATGCCAAGCAAGGGTCCGTCACATACTCTGCTTGCAGCCCAAACATCAAAAACTGAATTGTGATTCCACAAGCCAGCAGCTGATTGGGGTGTCCTGTTCGTCTGAGGTGGAGAGTCAGGATGGCCCAAAAGGCAGATTTTAACAAAAGCAGAAGCACCAGAGTTAGTGGATTAAACAGTAGACATTGAGTGGAAAGAGCATGATCTGGGGAAAAAAAGGGAAGGAATGAGAGAAGTCTGAGTCTCTTGCCCAAATCCAAATGCTGGTCAAATCATTTACTATAGTTCTTATATAAGGAGTTTTGAACATGCAAAATATTGAAAATTGTGGGTAAAAATGTTCTCAGCTTGACAGTGACCGGTTATGTATTTCAGTGTTTCCAATGGCGAAATGGAACTTCCTCCTAATAATGGAGACTATTTTATTTTGTTCTGTTTTGTTCTATTCATTCTATTTTATACAATAATTTATTTTGTTCTAATGTTGGTATTTTTTTTTGACACACCTACTAAGGGGTGATCCTAGCAGCCTTGGGGGACCACATGGGTGCCAGGGATTATACCAAGTGAGTTTCATGCAAGACAAATGCCTACTGTACTATCCTTCTGACCCTACTCTAAGACACTTTAAACAAAGCAGACAAAAGGGCCAAAGAGTTCATGCAAATGGCAGAACACATGCCTCGAAAGAGGAATGAGTCAATCAGTGGCATCGTATGAACCACCAGAATGAACACGATAGCCCTATTCAAAAAATTGTTTAAAAAGCATGTCAAGTATTCTCTCTCTACTTCTCTTTTCTCTTTTCTTTGGGAATGGCGTGGGTCCACCCAGCAGTGCTCAGGGTTTACTTCTGCCTCTGTGCTCAGCAGTGACTCCTGGTAGTGTTTCAGGAACGCATGCTGTGCCTACTCTGGAACCATTTCAGAGGCAAGCAGGAAAACGGCTTGACCCTTGTACTATCTCTCCAACCCCGAGTATTATTTTATGTTTTTTAACTTTGTTTTTTGATTGACATTCTGTGATTTACAATAATGTTAATAATAGCTTTCCTGGATATTACTAAAAGGTAAGGGTAGCAGGCATATTAAAAAAAAGTGCTCATCATCACTCATAATTAGGGAGGTGCAAATCAAAGCAACACTCAGATATCATCTCAGACCTGTGAGAGTGGCACACATCAAAAAGTTTGGAAACAGCTAGTGTGGGCATTGTTTTGTGGTGAATGAAGGAACCCTCATCTACTATTGGTGGGAATTCAATCTGGTTCAGCTTGATGGAGAGATACACAAAAATCAGGAATAGAACTGCCACATGATCCAGCTATATCACTTCTTGACATCTATTCCCCAAACATAAAAATGTGAATTTGAAAGAATATGGGCAGACCTATATTCATGGCCACACTTAGTACAATGTCCAGCTACAGATTTATGGATCAAGAAGTTTCGGTATGCATCTGTACACTGCTCTTAGAAAGAGCAATATCATGCAATTCCAACAACATGGATGGAACTAGCGGAAATTAGAAGGAGTGAAGTCAGCCAGCAAGAGAGAGACAGATGAAGAATGATGCTTCTGATAAGTGGGATTTATATTTATGACACAGGGCAAGGTAATAACAAAGGTTCAGAATGGGAGAATAGGGCTGGAGCAATAGCACAGCAGGTAGGGCATTTGCCTTGCATGAGGCCGACCCAGATTCACTGCCAGGAGTGATTCCTGAGTGCATAGCCGGGAGCAACTCCTGAGCATCGCTGAGTGCGACACAAAAAGCAAAAAAAAAAAAAAAAAAGGGTGGAGTGTTGGGAGAGGAGTCCTGAGGTCCTTAGGAGGAGAAGGTGGGAACACTGGTGATAGATGCATGTTTAAATGATGTGCATAAGAAACCATTATTAATGCTATTAGAACCACAGAATCTCAATTTAAAAATAAAAATTTAAATAAAAATAAAAATGTAAAAGTTTAATTAATAAAAAATAATAAAAGTAAGGGTAGAGGTCTTAATTATTTTGCGATAATTCATTACAATTCAAAAAGAAAAACAGTATCAGGGGGCTGGAGCGTTAATACAGCAGATAGGGCATTTGCCTTGCATGTTGCTTACCTGTGTTCAATTTCCAGAATCCTATATGGTCCCCTGAGCACCACCAGGAGTGATTCCTGAGTGCAAAGTCAGGAGTAACCCCTGAGCATCGCCGAGTGTGACCCAAAAAGGAAAAAAAAAAACAAACCTCAATATCAAGTATTGTTTATGGTTTCACTGATACGGGTCCCCTAGTGGTAATGACCTACAGACAGTTGGAGGGAAGAGATATCAACAGTGCAGTTTTTCCATAAAAAGGTATAGGAAGGGGACAGAGAAGGCTCAAAGGGCTAACGCACATGCTTTCTATGCCCGAAGCTTGAGTTTGATCTCATGTGCTACTAATGTTTCCCAAAGACTGACAGAAATAACTTCCAGAACCACAGTTCTTAGCTGGAAGTAACCCTTGAACATCTCTAGGTATTCCTTTGCTCCACCATGTATCACTGTATCACTGTCATTCAGTTGTTCATTGAGTTACTTGAGCGGGCACCAGTAATGTCATCATTTGTCCCTGTCACGTGCTAATGTAGCCCAGTTGTGTCTGCTCGCTCCAGGAACACAAGAGCATGTTGTTACTGTTTTAGGCATATCAAATATGTCACGGGTAGCTTGCCAGGCTCTGCTATTCAGAAAAAATATATATGTATATGCATATATACATATATATATATAATAAAATAAAAATAAAGAGGTTGCACAGCCGCAAATGCAGCCACACACTCCAGGAAAAATTGCGTCACTCTCTTCCAGGAGCTTTATTTTATAGTCTCTGGATTTTGGCTGTTGATGAGATTACATGGCACCCAAGGAAGTTTGTGGGTGTGACTGCCAAGCTACTGGAAAACTGGGGATCTGGGTAAAGGAGGCCCAGTCCTGATCTGAGCAGGCTTGGAGATCTCAGCCATGGGTCCTCTATACCTAGGTTCCTTTGTCTGTTCCTTCAGGGGTGAGGCTCGTTCAAACATGTGGAGAGTAGCCTTGAGCATGGTTGTGGCTGGGTTCTGGAGGTTTTCACCTGCTGGAACTCATCTTGGAGTGGGGAGGGAAACTCAACCCGCCCCCCTCCAAAGGGTTCCCAGGTGAAGACAGTCTGGCATGGGGGCAGGAGATTCTGCATCACTCTCCATAGCAATAATAAAACAGTGCAGACAAAAATCAGAATTTGAACCAAAGGAAGCATATTGTTAATTTCCTTTCATTGGGATGGGAGATCCTTGGGTGTAGTTTCTGAATTATCCATAGGATTTAAATGTTTTATGCTTTCTCATTAGCCATTTCCCTCTCTCTCCGTCCTCAGATACTCTCGAGGCTTTTGCACTATTATCTCCTTCTTTTTGATAACACATTGGTGCAAAGCTCTCCTGAGAGTTCCCTGAGCGCTAAATGTCACTGCCACTGTCACTGTCACTCCTTTGCACATCGATTTGCTTGACCAGGCAGAGGATACTCTCGCTAGCTTACCAGGCTCTCTGAAGGGGGTGGAGTAATCGAACCCCGGTCAGCTGTATGCAAAGCAAACTCCTTACCTGCTGTGCTATCGTTCCAGCCCTAAATGTACTAACCCATAAACTGAAACACTTTTTGATTTTCTGGAAGGTCTCTGAAACGGTGTTCAAGGGGCCGAGATGCCACTCCTCGTGAGACTCTTGTGCAACTGGGCTAGTTGTTCAAAACTAGTGCTGTAGGGTGTGGTTCTGATATCCGGAGATTATCTGCACCATTTCTGCCCTAATCGGGACAAGAGGTTTCAGGGATACACCAGGTACTGAGGAGAGAAACCCCAGGGCCAGCTTTGGACAAAGTATACACGTTAACCTCTGTACTATCTCTCTGTCCTCTAAAACAAGATATTTTTTAAGTAAATAATATTTTTTTATTCCTTCCAACTTTTTTCCTTATAATTAATTAGTTTTTTATTTATTTTCTTTTTTGGGGGGGGGTCACACCAAGCGATGCTCAGGGGTTACTCCTGGCAGTGCCTGGGGGAATCATATGAGATGCTGGGGATCAAACCTGGGTCGGCCGCATGCAAAGCAAACGCCCTACCCGCTGTGCTATCACTCTGGCCCCTAATTATCTTTTTAAATTGAATCACAATAAGGCACAGTTACAAAGTTGTCCATGATTAGGCTTCAGTCATGTAGTATTCCAACACCTGTCCCTTCACCAGTGTACATTTCCCATCACCAATGTCCCCAGTTCCCACCCCCCTTGCACGCTCACCCACCCATACACACACACACACACACACACACACACACACACACACACGCACACCAGACATTTTCCCAAATTGGACAGCAGAGAAATGAAGGCAACGCACCCTTTTCCTTTCGTGTTACCCTTAGTTTTCAGTATAACACGCAGTGATCATTTGCCCACAGGAAAGACAGGATTTTAGCAAAACATTTCTTCTAATTTTATCCCCACAGCTTTCATTATCCAATAGGATAATCATAGGCTCCAAGCTGGAGTCAGAAACATCGTTCACCTCAGGCAGCTTGGTTGATAACTGGATCAAACTTTACTTTTTTGGCCTCTTTTTCCCTCCCCCAAGATGAGTTTTCCCCCAAAGGGCCTTGAACTCTCTTACAGATACATTTCTTGTTGCAATTGTCCATCAGCTGAAATGACATGCCCAGACACAGCTTAGGCTCCAGTTGGGTTCTCCACTACCCCAGGAAGTTTATTCTGGCAGGAAAACGTGGTGCAGTCTTGAAGCAGGAAAAGGCTGGAGTCAGGGAGACCAGTGAAAAAGAAAGCTACTGCAAGCATACAGGCAAACTTTTATTTTCCCATTTAATCATGTACAGCAGCCATCCCTCAGGATATATTGTGGATAAACTAAAAAACATGCATATGGTATGTTATAGATAAATTACAAACTATACATGAATTTATATAATACATAATCACAATAGTATTTTTTCTTCTTCTTTAAATTCAAAAACCAATATATAAGAGTTGCCATATAAATCTAACTGTAGGACAGACTCAGGTTAATATGAAAACAAAAAAATCTCTAGGGTTAAAATCATAAAACCAGAATTAAAATCATTCCAAACAGACTCTTCTGAAGCTATTGATGTGACCCTGAAATAAAAGTCTCTGCCTAATATGAAATTCTGCGGGAAGGTAAGAAAGAAATAAGAAATGGGCAAAAAGAGTTTGAATTCTGTGAATATTCTGAGTGTTATCTTTGTTTTCTTTCAATAATCAATACAGATTATTGTTTTATTCTTCCCAGAATTGCTCCATTTAAAATCAGTAGGGGATGCCAGAAAGATAATATAAGGGTTAGATAAAACAACTTACCTTGTTTGCAGTCTATTATGGTTCTATTCCCAATACCACATGAGCGCCACTAGGAGCAACTTCAGAGTAGACCACTACCATTTGCTTGGTGTGTCCCCCAAAGAAATAAAATCAACAATGATACATTTTTTAAAAAATTTTACTGAATCACCGTGAGATAGTTACAAGCTTTCATGTTTGGGTTATAATCTCACAATGACCAAACACCCATCTCTCCAGCAGTGCACATTCCCCACCACCAATATCCTGGGTATACTCCCACTTTCCCACCCTCCCCCTGCCTCTATGGCAGACAATATTCCCCATACTCTCTCTCTACTGTTGGGCATTATGGCTTTTTGCAAGCACTGCTTCATCTCCTTTATCTCAGCTCTTAATGTCATTTCAAGTTTCCAGAACAAAATATCTACAGATTTTATCAATAGAGGATTGCTGACCTTAAATGGTTATGACATGGTCTGACAGTAAATGAAAGCAAGATATGAAACAAGACAAATTTATTAATCTTGAAGTAAAATGTTAGTTTTGTATGATTAGTTTCCATTTCTATAAGCACTGATATTTTAGGTGAATATCACTTGTCCCAAAAGAATTGTGGAATGATTAGTCTCCCATTGCTTTCCACGTTCAAAAAAATTGCAAATCCTGCTACAAGAATATTAGCAAAGGAAAATCCTTTCAGCCACCAAATAGAATATAATGCAACAGAAATTTGAAGGTGCTATGATTTTTTTCTTTTTTATATATATATATTTATTTTTTATTAGAGAATCACTGTGATGTACAGTTACAAACGTATGAACTTTTGTGTTTGCATTTCACTCATACAGTGATTGTTTACCCATCCCTCCACCAGTGCCCATTCACCTCCATCAATGATCCCAGTATCCCTCTCACCACCCCCACTCTGTCCCCCATCACCCCACCCTGCTTCTGTGGCAGGGCATTCCCTTTTGTTCTCTCTCCTTTGGGGTATACTAATAAGAGAAAACAAAGTTCAATCTAGTCTGAAGAGGGCAACAGACTTTTACTCCAGAGTAAAAGTTTTCAAATATTCACGGTAGGAAAATGGTCAAGAAGCATGTGGCTCATTCTAGACAAGGATATTTATGTGCATGGGCAAGTTAAAGAAGTGTGTGCCTTAATTTAGCTCGCTGCTATAGAGTGTTCTTAGACAGAATCGATCACGTCGTTTCAATTAATGTCATTGAAACCACTACAAAAACAACAGAATGACATCTCATCCTGACGCCTCCCTGCCATGAGATCATTTCAAGGAAGAGCGGGATTCTTACATGACTTGTTTCTTTCCAACCTTAGGAAAATGGAGGAAATTCACCCACACAGAGTCAGGATGACTCTCCTTCTCTTTTCCCTTTGATCTTGACAGAGTGAACTCAGTCAAAGTGAATTATGGCTGACATCTTCACTGGAGGGCAAGAGAAATCAACATGGACAGAAATATTATTTATTTGAATGTCCTGGCACCCATATATGACCGTTGTTGGAAGCAAAGGCCTCACCAGGAGCATGGGATGTGTCAGTGTAATCATAGCCCTACTAAAAGTATATCCTCTCTTCTCTCCCTCCTGCACAAAATAGAAGAGTGTTCCCTCCTTTCGGGCATGTTAATAAATTTACTGTTGTGGGAGATCAGCGTCATAAATAATTCAATTACACTTCCTAATAAGAACGGGATAATTGCCTAAGCAATTGCCAGCTAAAATAATGATAAAAGTGAAATCAAGTCTTCTGCTGCAGGGTGTAAGCTGAGGCGAAGTCGTGGCAGAGGAAGGCATTTCCTTCTGTGTATTTATTTATTATATTTACTGGACCTTCCCATGGCAGGAAAAGCCTGAGGGCAGAGTTTGGAAGGGACTACATGTGGTGGCATGGGAGGTACCTTTTTATCTATCCATTTATTTTTATTTCTGCAACTTACAAGAACATATAAATAACAGGAACACACACACACACACACACACACACACACACACACTCCACTGCCAGTTCAGCAGTAGTTCCATAGCTACGGGCTTGATCTGCATTAGAAACTGTGACTGTGTGTATATGTACAATTTTCATCATCCTCAGAACACTCAAGACTAAACTCCCTGATTGTAATGTGTGTCTAATTCTGACATTCTATTACCGGGCTCTTATTGTCTCAATACATCCATTTGTCAAGCTGAATTAAGAAGTTGGAAACAAAAAGAAATAGGAACATACAAAAAAAAATAGGAAGAGAAGGGAAATGAAGGGAAGGCAGGGAAAGACAAGGCAAGGTAAGAGGTAAAAACAAATAAAAGAAAAAAAGAAGAGAAAGAAAAGACAAGAAAAGGAGAAAAGAAGAAAAGACAGAGGATATAAGAAAAGAAAATACTGAGGAAGAGAAAAAAGGAAAAGAAAGCAATCAGCTATCACCTCAAATCCCTAGGTTTTTCACCCACCTTTCCTTTGTGATGATAGCAGGTTATAAATTATGAGACAAGAATATGGAGTGAAAGCACAGCGGGAAGGGCATTTGCCTTACACGCGGCTGACCCAGGTTCAATTACTTGGTCCCTCTTTTTTTTTTTTTTTGCTTTTTGGGTCACACCCAGCGATGCTCAGGGGTTACTCCTGGCTTTGCACTCAGGAATTACTCCTGGCAGTGCTTGGGGGACCATATGGGATGCCGGGGATCGAACCCGGGTCGGCCGCGTGCAAGGCAAACGCCCTACCCGCTGTGCTATCGCTCCGGCCCCACTTGGTCCCTCTTTGAGTGCCCGACAAGCTACCAAAAGTACCCCTCCCGCATGGCAGAGCCTGGCAAGCTCCTCGTGGCATATTTGATATGCCAAGAACAGTAACAACAAGTCTCACAATGGAGACAGTACTGGTGCCCGCTCGAGCAAATCGATGAACAACAGGACCACAGTGCTACAGTGCAACTCTGAGAAAGATCAGACACTGCAGATCCTTAGTAGAGTGGATATCTAGGGCCCAGGTAACAGAAAACCTCTCTGAGATTAATCTCACAAGCAGGACTCATTCTTTACATAGGAGCATCATGCAGGCCATCAGGGGGTCTAGGGGCCTCAGCTGGGCGATCTGAATGCCAAATGCTTGATGAGATGGAGTGGAGGCCCGCAGGGAAGACTCAATGCACAATCCTGCACATTGGGAATTTACTAGAAAGAACTGATCACAGAGGCCATTAGTATTCTGATGGTCACCACGCTTGGGAAAGGGGTCATATATGATGGTCTGAACAACGCCGTCCCGAGCTAAGATGATTATTCACTTTCTCTTTGTGCTTTTCTGCTGCCCAGCCTAACTCTTCTTCCCACTCAAAAGGTACAAAATGACACAACCATTTGATTTGTTTTGTCATTAAACTTATATCACTTTATTTTAAGTCACTGTCACTCCGTTGCTCATCGATTTGTTCGAGCGGGCACCAGTAACGTCTCTCATTGAGAGACTTATTGTTACTGTTTTTGGCATATCCAATATGCACGGGTAGCTTGCCAGGCTCTGCCTCGAGGGCTTGATACTCTCGCTAGCTTGCGGGGCTCTCCGAGAGGGGCGGAGGAATCGAACTCGGGTCGGCCGAGTGAAAGGCGAAAGCCCAACTGCTGTGCTATCGCTCCAGCCCTTTATTTTAAGTAATCTAAATAATTCAGTTTTGAGATTGTCTGACACCTTATATTTTCCAAGATCAATTCTAAGGATGAATGCGTTGACAAACAAACAAACTCACTTCGAGCTCACTCATTCTGTTCCTTAGAAACATCTCACTCTGAAGTGTGCTTCAAAACTGCAATAGCATATTCCCATCTGAAAGCATACTTTTCTTGAGCACAGATTTAAGTTCTCTTTTTTAAATTAATGAGCTATATTGCTTGATATTTACAAAATTTTGGTTGCACAATTTGTGAATTTTCTGAATATGCCTATAAACTTCACCACTTTTATTGGGGAAGGGGAACATTTAATCTAGAAATTATTTTTCAAAATCAAAAATAAAATAATTTGTAAAGCCTTTGATGAATACTTCTAAATTGCCATGAGGAAGATTTTTCTCCTATTTTATATCTGTAAGAAGATCCCCTTATTGTAAAGGTGATGATATTGGTTTTTTCACAGAAAGTTTAACTTCCCGAGTTAGTAAATATTCACTAAGTAAGTACGTGTTTGCAATCATTTATCTTCTCTCCTATGAACACGAACCCATTTCTTTCCTCGTTTGTTTGAACTTTTCCCAGGTTCTTCCTACCCTGTTATTATGATTTCAGTTCTGAAAACTAGCATGTCCAACTAATATACCAGAAACATGGCATATTTCTTTAAAATAATGAAAAGTTCTTAATACCTGCGAACAAATGACTGGAATTGAAAATTGCCCAGGAGCACTTGCCTTTTAAATTTTTTATTAACATTTGGTTGGTTCAGCTAATGATGTACTCTAGAAAGAGAGAGAGAGAGAAAGAAAGAGAGAGAGAGAGAGAGAGAGAGAGAGAGAGAGAGAGAGAGAGAGAGAGGGAGAGGGAGAGGGGGAGCGAGGGAGAGAGATTTTCTTAAGGTTAGATCCACAGTAAAGTAGAAAAAATTTCAAGAGCCAAAATAAGTGCTTCTTGCCCTGGGGAAAGTGTAAAAGAGCAAGAATTATAAAAGATTGCTTTTCCTCCGGTTGGTGGTTTGGACCAATTCATCTCAGAATTGATATAAAGAATTTCTTTTAGCAAAAAGAGAGACGAGCTCAACATGAAGGCAGAATGAGAGAGGCCACTTTTTCTTATTAAAGCTCGTTATATTAATTTTTAGACTATTTTCAGGTCTAAAATGTTCCACATATCACATCATGATCATCATATTAAAACACCCCTAAAACTATAGGAGAACAAATTAAGGTTGTTACTTTTTGTTTGTTTGTTTGTTTTTTCATTTGGGGCCATCCCCAGCCGTTGCACAGAGGTTACACCTGGCTCTGCACTTAGAAATTATTCCTGACCATGTTTGGGGGCGGCCACATGGGATGCCGGGAATAGAACCCGGGTTCGCCGCATGCAAAACAAACACCCTATCTGCTGCACTATCGCTTATTCTTACCGATCATTGTTTCTGAGGGTTATTCTTTTTTTTTTATTTTTTAAATTTTAAATTTTTTTTTTTTATTGAATCACCATGTGGAAAGCTACAAAGTACGCAGGCTTATGTCTCAGTTATACAACATTCAAACACCCATCCCTTCACCAGTGCCCATATTCCACCACCAAAATCCCCAGTATACCTCCCGTCCCCGCCCCCCACCCCCAACTGCATAACTGATGAATTTCACTTCATTTTCTCTTTACCTTGATTACATTCCATATTTCAACACAAAACTTAATATTGTTGTTGGAGTTTCCCCCCAAGAAGCACAGCCCTACTACCAAGGAAGTATTTGATAATTAGTTTTCCATTGCTCAGAATGAAGAGATATGAAGCCCCACTGCTCCAAGTACATAACTTTTTTTTCTTTTTCATTTTTCTTTTTTTTTTCCCCCCTTGCTATTCTTGTGGCACCTCTTTTGCCTTTCCCCTCCCTATTTTCTGCCACGGGTACTGATGGTTGACAGTGTGAATGCTTAGTGGGACTTTTCAAGACCATCCCTTTCCTTGGAACATATGGAAATGGATCAAGTGTCACCAAAGATGTAAAAGTTCTTACTTTCCCTCCTGGGATGGAAGGTCTTTGCTTTCACAGTGCAGAGGGAGGACTGTGGCCACATCGATTGAATTGTGGAACCCAGGAAGGCAGCTCCTTCGATACTAACTCAAGTCTCAGGATGCTAGAGAAGGAATCGCAGATTGATTTTATTTCCTGCATTAATTATCCATTTTATTTTGGAAGATGTTCGACTCCGGTTCATTTTCTCTTTGCAGTGTTTCTCCAGGAGAAATCAAACGGAGACAGGAAAGAAGAGACCCACCAGGCACGTGGGGGTGAGTAACAGTGAACAAACACTGGATCCTTTGAGAGGTGGGAGCCGGGTCCCCTTCAGAGCCAAGTCCCGTGGCGTTTGGAAAAGAAGAAGAGAAACACTGAGGCATTTCCGTCTGACTTTTGGTAACATGTTAATTCTTTGGGTTTATAATTAATTTAGGGCCATTAACATTATATGAGGGAAAACAAGATTTCCCCCCACAGCATCTTAATTCTCCACTGGAAGGGAATCCAAAATAAATGCTATCCCTTGATACTGTACCATGAAATACATTTCTAAGAAACCCCTGGCGCCTTTTCCCCAAATTTCCAGCATCGTCTGCTAAAGAAACCCTTCAATGAAACCACACAGGTACCGCCTCAAGAAGAAAAAAAATAAAGTGCCCCAGAGAGCATTTTCCAGCCAGTGAGCTGGACCTGTTCACATTTTTCATATTAGCCAAGAGATGTTTGGGATAGCATCCATAAAATTTCATCCAATAGTTTAGGTCTATTTTTTCTAGAGAGACTATATTCTAATTTCTGTTTGTCTTCATCTGTGTGTTTCTGTTTGTGTGTGTTACCTTCACCGAGTTTCCTCATTTGGTTAACTTTAGCCAAAGTTTGTGAATTTATCATTTGCTTACAGTATTAGGCAATTCCCACAGTTTAGTTCTCCATATCTCTGTATGTGTATTGCTAACATGATCTGCACCAAAGTTTCAGTGCCATTGCTTCTCCCCAAAATTCCATCTTCTCGATTCTCTCATCGGGGTTTGTCTCTGTAAATCAATGTTTCTTACAAAGGAAGACACTTCTGTCCACCAAACAACAGATCACCCTCAATCAGAATCTGGTAGAATGTAAAAAATGTTATTAATCTATTACTCGTTTAAAAATCATTGAGCCTATTGAGACTTATCTGTACATAGATGTGAATCAGGAGAACTACCAGTCACCACTGAAGGGATTTTATCGGCAAAGACTATAAAGCATGCATTGAGAATACGGATGTATTCGTTCATCTGAAAAAAAAATTAGGGCTGGAGCGATAGCACAGCGGGTAGGGCAATTGCCTTGCATGCGGCCGACCCGGGTTTGATTCCCAGCATCCCAAAGGGTCCCCTGAGCACCGCCAGGAGTTAATTCCTCAATGCATGAGCCAGGAGTAACTCCTGTGCATCGCTGGGCCAAAAGGCCAAAAAAAAATTACACAGACATCTCTTAACAAAAAATAATTGTTTCTAGGTATAATGAGTTCAGGTCAGTCAGGGGAAATCCAAACCAGCACCAATATTATGAGCATTCGAGTAATTGTATTTTAAAAATTACAAATTTAGGCACTGTGTTTATAAAAATGAGCCATGAAAGAAAATACACGGGAAGCACTTGATTATGATCTCATTCTTATACATTGTCAATCCCGGGCAAAGACCCAGCCAAGGGAGACTCTTTCTTTAATAGCTGAGCCTTGGGGTCTACACACTTGTGAATACTTTATAAGCTTCATAGATGCATTACCCTGGGGTGGGGGAGAAACACTACCACCCCGCTCCTCCTCACTCCTTCATTCCCCCTCCCTATTCTTTTCTTTCTCTTTGGGGCATTTTCTGCTCCACTATTCATTGATCCTGGGTGTGAGAGTCACTGGAGACTTCAATCTGGCAAAAGGTTCTTTTGTATCTGGTGCTACGGCATTTGCCTTGCACACAGCCGACCCAGGTTCCACTCCTCCGTCCCTCTTGGAGAGCCCGGCAAGCTACCGAGAGTATCCCACCCGCACCACAGAGCCTGGCAAGCTACCCATGCCGTGTTCAATATACCAAAACAGTAGCAACAAGTCTCACAATGGAGATGTTACTGGTGCCCACTCGAGCAAATCGATGAGCAATGGGAAGACAGTACTACAGTGCTACAGTCTATTACTATACTTTAAACTGAGTTCAATTTTAATTTATTTTTTAATGAGAAACATGGCTCAGAGTAGAGTTATAATGTTTGTGCTTTTGGTGTAAGAAGTCACTGCCCTTCCAACAACACCAAAATTCTGAAAATCTTCCAGTACTATTCCTCCTCCTCTCTCCCATTTCTAGTAACCTCAGTTCTGTTGTGACAGCACCAGGATTTGTTTTTACATACATCATTATCTATTTATTCCATTTTTTTTGTTATATACTACTTATGAGTGACGTCATCTAGTATCTGCCCCCTGATGAATTTTCCTAAACACAGTGCCCTCTACCTCCATTCATCCCAACTACAGCAAAGGTCAAGATTTCATCTTTTCTTCTAGTTGAGTTGTATTATATTGTGTATCAAAACTCAAATGTTCTTTATCCACTTTCCTGTCATGATACAAAAATGTGCCTCCCACATTCTGGCTATTATACAAAAGAACATTGCAGTTGACATTTTCTAGAATTACAGATTTTCTTGAATTATTTTCTTGATATCATCTGTTTTAATTAGCTTCTGGTCATCTTCTTGAATTAGTGTGAGTTTCTGTTGTTTGCTTTTGGCGTATGTTCTTGGGCTAGATGTCAAGGAATAGGACTGTATCATAAAATAGTTCAATTGGATGCAGGGGTTGCCCACACCTGGTGATACTTAGGGTTTATTCCTGGCTCTGCGCTAAGGGGTCACTCCTAGTGGAGCCGGGGATCAAACCCTTGTCAGCTACCTGCCAGCCTGCTGTATTATCCCCCTCTCCCCCTTTTTTGGGAAGACTCCATAGCGTTTTTCCATAGAGGCTGAACCAGTTTATACTCTCTCCAGCAGTGAATGGAATGAAGGTTTCTTTTTCACTGCAACTGTACTAGCTCTTGCTGTTTCTGAGTTCTTTATGATTACCATCTTGACAATGTTGATATCCACACAAATAGATCATTCACCAACTTATCAGTTGTCTCACTGTTTTAGAGTTTTGTAATAACTTTAGTAACAATATTGACCCTGAGAAGTTACGCATGCTGTATGTAGTAACACATCTAACATATAAAAAGGTTCTAAAACAAACACAGAAAACAATGCAATGACATTGTATGTTGCCAAGTTTCACTGATAAAAAACAATGATTTTATTGCTTTAAAATGATTTATTATTTTTTAAAAACAACAATAGGTATGCAAAAACATCTTATTAGGATATTTTTCCACAGTATTTTTATTTACACAATTATATGTGGTAAAATTTCATGCAGCAATTCATTGTTTTATAATAAATGTTTAATTTATTTTTAATTTTCCATTTCTCATCTTAATCCATATGCTATGACTCAGTCCTATACGCAGTTACCCACATAGATCCTTAAAATTTTTCTACGTATTCAAATCAACCTCATTATTCAACGCTTGAATCTGAAGATCTTATGCCTCGAAGTAACCAAATGACAAATTCGTGACCACAAAGAATTCCCAACATTTCTAGATTATTTTAGCATTTCAATAAAATCATTTTTTTAGTTAAAGAAAACACACACTCACTGCCTTTCTCCTGAACACTCAACATCTTCATTCCTCAAACTTAATAAACACTTGCTTCAAACTTCTTTTTATTGTTAACCATGCCCCCAGTTTTTTTTAATTGAGTCACCAGGAGATGCATAGTTATAAAAGTTGTTCATGATTGAGTTTCAATCATGCAATGTTCTAACACCCGTCCCTTCAGGAGTGGACTTTTCCTGCCACTAGTGTCTCCAGTTTTCCTCCTGTCCCCCACCCAGCCTTCCTCTATGTCAGCAGACTCTCTCTCTCTCTCTCTCTCTCTCTCTCTCTCTCTCTCTCTCTCTCTCTCTCTCTCCCCTTTTTTGCGTTTTAGGCACTGTGATTTTTAAGATTCAAACTTCTTAAGAGAAATTTATTTAAATCAATAAAAGTTCTTACCAATTATATATGTGTATATATATGTATATGTACATATGTATGTATTTGGTAGGATATGATAGACTTTTATATATATATCTCAATGTTTGTCCCTTTAAAACATATGAATTTTCCCTATTTTTCTTTAAGGCCTTTTTGTATTGTCTGAATTATTCACCCAAACTCTCTTTGGATTTCACTCCTGGAATATCCCTTTGTCTCTATTTCTGTCACCTCTTTCTGTCATTTGGTTGTTCTTCCCTTTAGTACTCAAAGACATCTTAATCCATCTTCAAGAGTAATTCCCTAGGCCCCCTACCTGGCTTTAGCTGCCATTTCATTTTGCTTTTTGAATTTTGTTCATGAAAACCAACAAAAGAATTGTCTATAGTTTGTGTTTCTACTTTCTTAGTTACTATTCTATCCTTATAACAATTCAGTTGAACACTTATTTCCATAATTCCAAATATAGTTTTTATATCTAATGCTACTAGTAACATTAATATCTGCTAGATAAGACCCAATTCTTAGTACTTATTTTAGACCACTTTTCAGCATCAGACAACACTGCAAACCAATATTTTATGGTGGCCATTTGTTTTCTTTTTTTTCTCCAAATTAATGCACTCATTTTCTTTCATTTTCTAGTTTTTTTTTGTTTATGCTTTTTGCTTTTTGGCTTTTTGGGTCGCACTCAACTATGAACAGGGGTTACTCCTGGCTCTGCACTCAGGAATCACTCCTGGTGCTGCTCGGGGGACCATATAGGATGCTGGAAATAGAACCTGGGTCGGCCACGTGCAAGGCAAATGCCCTCCCACTGCATTATCACTCTAGCCCCTTTTCTACTTTAGCTTATTTATTTTTTTCCTCTTTTTTAAACTTAATTCTTTATCCTTTAAGACCTAAAAACATTATTTTTCTAGAGCTACACACTCGACATTCGTCTTCTTTTTTTCAGCATGACCTAATGGCCCAGATATTTAATTTTAGCATTTAATTTTTGAATTTATGCTGCACTATCTCAGTTATTTCCATGTTTTTTAGATATCCTCGCTGTGTTCCTCGTCTCAGACTTTCAATGCTTAGAATGGTCTCTCTAATTATTCCCTGAAATTTCCTTGGTTGTTTCCTTTTTGTCACTGAAACCCTAAATTGTACAAAACCTCCTCAGTATGCCTTTCTGAACAACTTAGCTAAAAGTGACACTTCATCTCGATCACACACAGACACACAAAATACACACACACACACACATGCACACAATTGTTTTGACCTTACACTGTGTATCAAAAGAGAATTATCTTTTTTCCATCATAGAATACAGTCTATTACAATATATTATTCACCATTGTATCCAAAATCTAGTAGGAGTATTGCTATGAGGATTTTTTTTTCTTTAATAGCTCTTTGAATGTTCTCACTGCACTAGCTATAACCAACCTCCACTGAGCTACAAAACTGCCAAGCACACTTAGCAACTTAGAGCAAAAGTCTTACGTGACTCCCCAAACTTGATGAGGGACAAATGATAAATAGCAGAGCAGACCCATTGCCCCGGCCGGCTTTCCATAGGTCAGAGCATGGCCCCCAAATATCACAGCGTCTGTACCAGGTCAGAGACTGAGACAATCTGGTTAAATCAAGCCAAGCTACCAGCTTTATTTCATGCACGATGGAGCAATATTGATAGGGCCTATCAGTGTAAGAACTCAATGCCTCTGGGGTCTTTGGAAAGCAAATGGGTGATATGAAAGACTCCTCTGTCCCTCCTTCCCCGGAGTGTCGATCTTTAATTTAGAAGAAAAGAAAATTACAGCTCTCTTATTTGGCTGTATTAAAATTTATGGGGCAAGGTGGTTTCCAGGCTGCTGTTCCTGCCGGGTACTGCTCTCATGATGTACGACTGCTACATGTCACCAGGGTAGCCAGGCTCCGATGATCCATTGCAGCAACAAGCCATTTGTTATCCATCACTGCTACAGTAGTTGCCCCCGTCCAGGCCTCCCCTGTACATGCCGGCGGGGAGCCTTGGCTCGACACAAGCTCCGTGTTCTTGCTGGACTCCGCGCCCACGGCTTTCACCAGATATTTTTGTTAGTGGGACAGAAGAGAAATCATTTCTAGAGGCCACCTTGATGTCGTACCGTAAGGCTTTGAATATTCAGGTCGAGAGTCCGTGTATTCCGAGACTATCAACTACTTGCAGATGGCGACTCTAGGAGGCGTCTTGTGCATGAAGGCTACCTCACTTGTACCAAAAGAAAAGGGAAGAGAAATGTAGGATTAGTTCTCTTAACAGCCATTCTTCTAAGATTGGATATGCATTAGCAAATTTAATCTAGCAGTCCTCTAATGGAGATGGTACTAGGGTCACGCATTTTATAGATGCGGAAAATCAGGTACAGCAATATTTGTTTGCCTGTGGTCACTTGGGGAGAAAATAATAGAAGAATCCTGATATAGGATAAGGTGATCAAATGTTTAGCTCCTGAGTCTGGTGATTCTTCACATTATTGGGGTTAACCCGTCTCCCGGAACCAAATAAATATAGAGAGCACATACATTCTATTCAGATTTTATAACTTACTTTTTAAGAGTGGTCATAATTGACGATGCCATCATTTAACAATTGCTTGCTAGGTTCTAGGGTATTACGTTCAAAAGAACACAGTATGCTAGAAGAGATACTCAGTTGTCTATGTTATTTGGGGTCTGCCAACTTTTCAAGATACTGGCTCATTTCCTTTTATTTTGAGTATATGTATGGATAGAGATGTACATAAAAATTTACTCAAGGTGTTTTCAAAAGAGAAAATTAAAAGTCGAATAAAGGGAAGATCAGCTGAGATGGGTCACTTATAAATTAAAAAAAAATGAAGAGTGACTGGAAATTATTTCCATTGACAGGATAAATAGCAATTTGTGTACCTTAAAAAATAAGTTATTCACATTCAAATGATTCTGAAAAATAACTCATAAAGTATGCCTGAATTTTATTTAACTGCAAAATGTATTGGGAAATAATGACTTCACAGATTCATGTGATTGGTGAGGGTTCAGGGTCACTCCCAGCTCTGTGCTAAAGGGTTAGTACTAGTACATGAGAGAACCATGTGGGTTCTGGGCATCAAACCCATCATATAAAGAGTGCAAGCCGACCATTGAACTATCTCCCCAGTCCACATTCAGATTCTTTATAGTTCTTAGTATTTAAAAAAAGCATATTGCTATATAGATTAAAACATGATAATTTATTAAAATATAAAACGCTCGTATTCTAAGCTACACTGTAAGTAGAATGGATAAACCAGACAGACTTAGTCTCATAAAGAACATATCTGATAAAAGATATATGTCGAAAATGTACAAAGATCTCAGCCTTATCAGTAAGAGAAGAATTGTTTTGAAGCAAGATAGTTTCCATTGAAACTTATTTAGAAAGATGTGAGGGGAGAGAAAGGGAGAAGTGTGTGTTCAAGAGAAAACAAAGGCAGATTTCCCCAGAGTGGAAATAGGCAAGCAGAGAAGCATAGAGACAAACAAGCAAGATGCATGTTCAAGGGAAAACATGGGTTTGAAAAACAAGTCAATAAAAAAAAAATTGATTAAGAAATTCTCTAGAAATCTGAAAACTCACCTTAATAAATATGTATCTGTAGCACTGTGCACTGTCATCCCGTTGTTCATTGATTTGCCCAAGGGGGCAATAATAATGTCTCCATTGTGAGACTTGTCACTGTTTTTGGCATATTGAATACGCCATGGGTAGCTTGCCAGCCTCTGCCGTGCGGGTGGGATACTCTCGGTAGCTTGCCAGGCTCTCCAAGATGGATGGCTCAATCCATTTCTGCCACTATGTTTTTCCTTTTTCCTTTTTCACATTTTTGCCACTATCTATTAGAAACAGCTTTTAAATGCATATGGCTAAGTGAAAAGTGCTCATCTAGAAGGACTACACACTATGTGTTTGCATTTATATCATGGTATGTTATAGAGATAGTAAATACATCCATTATCAAGAAGTGAGTGTGGTAGAGAAACAGATTATGTCTCTGGGTAGTGACATTATTCAGAATAATAAAGAATAATTTAAAAACACAGTATATTTCTACAAAAATAATAATTTTTAACAAAATCATTTGTGTCTAAATGATGCCAGGGTGTACCATACTGTGATACAAATGAGTGAAAAAAAATAGGAAAAATAGGTCAGAAGCATAAAAGGAAAAGTCTGTGACTGTCACTGTCACCCTGTTGTTCATTGATTTGCTCGAGCGGGACCAGTAACATCTCCATAGTGAGACTTGTTGTTACTGTTTTTGGCATATAGAATACGCCATGGGTAGCTTGCCAGGCTCTGCCGTGTGGGCGGGATACTCTCGGTAGCTTGCCGGGCTCTCCGAGAAGGGCAGAGGAATCGAACCCAGTTCTGCCGCATGCAAGGCAAACGCCCTACTGCTGTGCTAAAATGAATTCAAATAAGAAAACTGAAGGAAAAAAAGTACTCTTTCAAAAATCTAACATACGAGTTGATAGTTTTAAATTATAATCACCAAATATCATGTAAATACTCATAAATTCATACATTCATGTATTTTGTTGAATTTTTACAAGTTAAATAATTCTTCAATATACAAAAATTTTAAACCATTTTTATAAATTTTCTGCACTCAAGAAAGTGGGTCATTGTAGAATAACATAGCCTCAGGTAGTTTAGGTTTATTGGGTTACTCCCGTTACAGTGCTCCCATTCCTCTGTGTTTATTTGTAACTTCTTTCTTAGTGTTCTGTTGACTTGTAAATGTTGTTTTTCTCTTTTTCTTGAGTCCTTTGCATAGTTTATTCAGAGCAATGTCCTTTTTGTATGGACACAGGAAGACTTAGCAAATGTTATGCTTTTGTAACCTGGGAGTCATTTGACTCTACATGATATTTTCCTCCTGGGCATCAGTTTTCTTGACCTAAGCCTCAGCTGCCCTTACCTCCTAGAATCCCCAAAGCAGGGTCCCTACATGGGACTAGAAGGACCCAGGGCAAGTGGTGAGTTGTGTGCTACCCTGGCATTGAGATGGGCCTGGCCAAAGTGCCTAATGCTTAAGTATAAGTTAAGAGCTTGATCATGGACAAATGCTGTCATGATCCAAACAATGATAACTAGATTTGGACCCTGCTAGGGTGAGGAATGATTAATCTGGCCTGAGTGCTGTGGTCTGAGCCTGTGGCAAGATGTTGCCAGGAGAGCTGCCTTGCAGGCCTCAATGTATCTCTTGCTATGTCCATACAAAAATAACTAATATTGGGGCTGGAGTGATAGCACAGCGGGTAGGGCGTTTGCCTTGCACGCGGCCGACCCGGGTTCGAATCCCAGCATCCCATATGGTCCCCCGAGCACCGCCAGGAGTAATTCCTGAGTGCATGAGCCAGGAGTGACCCCTGTGCATTGCTGGGTGTGACCCAAAAAAGCAAAAAAAAAAAAAAAAAAAAAAAAAAACTAATATTAAGATGTTAATGAGTCTTTGGACTAAGGAAAGGAAAAAAAACACCTTAAGAGTCAGGAAGGGCTTTGGAATGCCCTGCCCTCAGGAAGAGCTTTCTTATGTTGATTTTGCTACCTGGCAGTGTGTGACCTAGGGGCAAGGGTGAGAGAGGAAAAAGGGAGGAGAGAGATGGGAGAAGGCTGCAGCAGATCCAGAGAGAGGCGGGAGCTGGGAGTCCGAGTGTGGGAGATGAGAAAGATGGAAGATTGTATAAACGGTAACTAATCAGCAACTAGCTTGGCCCTCGTTCTTCCTTCGCCTGTCCTTGACCACCGGCCATCCCGATCCAGCCCATACACAGCGGTTCCAGAGTACCAAATGCAGGCGGTGAGACAGAGCCGCCCAGAGAGCCCGGGAGTGCACACGCCCCTCTTCGAGCTTTAGGTTTTTACAGGTCATAGACCCTGCTTCTTAATTGTGGTCTATCAACATCAAGTGACTTCTAAACAGTGCAATCTAAAAATAAAATAAAAGGGTATGTTTACCATACAGAAGCAAACAACTTCACCCTGCTTATCACAATGAATATCAATACATGTTACTTTGATAAAATGTGCCTTTGATATGCTGGGATTTCAATGGTACTTATCTTTTATTTATTTCTCCTTAAATTTCAAATATATACACCCAACCCAGATTTCACTAAAATAAAAGCATATATGTGTGTATATGCATATATATATATATATATATATATATATATATATATATATATATATCTTGCTGGCCCAGTTATTCAAAATTATAATCTAAAACTCCAAACCAGAAAAGTCTGAGAAACCTTTCAAACCAAGAGTTTTGGAGTCGCTATACCTAATAACTATAATATTATATAACAGGTAGAATCCTGGGATAAAAAGAACATTAGGAAATAAAAAGATACATGGATTATATAGACTAAATATGGACTTTAATAAATCATAATCTATCAGTATAGGTGCATTAATTATGACTGTTTATAGAAGAAGAGATATGTGGAACTCTGCTCGCCACATCTTTTTTCATAATTCTAGACATATTCCAAATTTAATGGATTTTAAGTGATGCAGCTTTTCCCAAATGTCCTGTATAAAATAGTTTGTTTCTTAAAACACAAGACACACTAAATAAGACTTTGTGTATTTAATTGGACATGTATCTTTTTTTTCCTAGTTATGTTGCAGATAGAATCCAAAGTCTGTTCTCTATCTCTGAGTTAGAATCATTTTTTAAGGAATAATTGCATAACTTGAAAAATTCACATGTATAAAAGGAGCACTTGGGGAAAAAAAACAGTACTTTTAAATAAGCTGGATAGGGCAGATAGCATAATCGACCTTGATTACCAGGACAGTTGTAACAAAACTGTAAGGAAAGGAACTCACACAAAAATTAGATAAAAGGGCCCGATAGTGCAGTGGTTAAGGTGTTTGCCTTGTAGCATTCCACCTTATTTGAACCCACAGCAGTACATATGGTCCCTTGAGCACTACCAGTAGTAAGCTTTGAGAGCTCCTGGGTTTGGCTCTAGTTGTCCCATCCCCATCTTCCCCCCCCCCACAATATCACTGGAGGCATATTATAGTCTCTTGTTTAAAGGTGGAGTTATGGAATTCATTGATTAGTAACTAATAACTGTAGGAATCTGATATTTGCCCTATGCACAGAACTCACTTTTGAATCAAGTAAATGTTGTGTATTGGTAGCACTGTAGCACCCTCATCCCATTGTTCATTGATTTGCTCGAGCGGGCACCAGTAATGTCTCCACTGTGAGACTTGTTGTCACTGTTTTTGGCATATCTAATATGCCACAGGTAGCTTGCCAGGCTCTGTCATGCAGGGGGCGATACTCTCAGTAGCTTGCTGGGCTCTCCGAGAGGGATGGAGGAATCGAACCTGGGTCGGCCACTTGCAAGGCAAATGCCCTACCCACTGTGCTATTGCTCCAGTCCTAAATTGTTGTGTATTGGTAAGAACAATTATTAGAGTATCTGAAGGTGATAGTTTTACTTGACTGACTTATTAACAAATAAAGACCAACTTGACAAATTTTGTTTCAAGTCCCCACCCAAATTCATTCCTACATTTCCTTTGGAACTTTTGAACTCTCCTTGCAATTAAATAAAATATTTGACTTAGTTACAAATTTTCTAATTTCAATGTATTTAGGAATATATTAACTTATAATTGATTTAGGTACATCTTCCTCTTCTACCATATATATGCATGTTTGTCACAGCACAGAAATGCATATATAATATTTTATGTGTATATTATATGATGTATTTATATTGTCTATTTTTATTCTGCTTCACATATTTTGGAAATATTGCTACTTGTTCTATTATGGATGTCCCTTGACCCAAAGATTTCTAGTCTGAGGATTGAATTTCCCTGTAAACCATCTCATCCCAAAGAGACCAATCCTCAGCTATTAAATAAGACTGAAATAGATCAAGGTCAGGCCTGAAATTGTCCCCGCGATTGGTTATATCTTCTCTGTGTTCCACTGTGCAGTGGCAGCGTGACCGATTCATCCTCTGCAGAAGGAAGGTCTAGCCTTGTCTTCCTCTCTATCCCGCGGAGGCCTTCCAAGCCAGACCTTTTTCCTGAATATTTCCCCAGGCCAAGCTTTTTTTTTTTTTATTTCAGACTGGCCCTGGAGAGCAGCAATCAATAAGTTGGCCCTCCATCTGCCTTTGACAGAGGAAACACCAGGCTGACACCAGCTAGTCTGGGATCAGCTGTTTCCCGGCTTTGATCTCTTCCACGAGGGCTGTCAAAAGCCCTGGGGGTCTGCTTCAGCTTAGATACAGGCTGTGTCCTGCTGATATCTACTGCAGGATCCATTGTGGCCATTGTTTTTGAGGAGGGGATCACCTGTCAAAGTGACTGGTTGCAACCCCTCTTTGGCTGCGGGAGGTCTTTTTGATGCGGGCCAGATGATAATGAGAGTCTAATTGAGTGATTAACTACCTTCTCTGACTTGTGGGGCTCTAATGACACCTCTACATTAAGGTCTGAGTTGCCCAGCAGGCCCCCAGTTTGTAACTGTCTGGCCATGATATTTGCAATTAGAAGCCTTTGGTGGATCACAGTGAGAATGAGCCTCGCATCTAACTCCATGGTGAAAGACATGTATAAATCAAAGCACATGTCTGAATGGTGAACGTGGGATATTCCAGGCCCGTGGTCCTCTGCATACAATATACATTGAGTCTCGGAAGATTTGGACCGTGTGAGTAACTGTATGATGACATGTACATTTCAATGGAGTAAAAATACCTAAAAGAGAACTGGTTGTTAAGAGGTGCCATACCTGCAGTCTTTTAAGGAGTTGTCTGCCTAGATATACTGTCTTTAATTAACTAGGGCTGAGAGCCTATTAATGCCATGTTAGAAGGAACCGTCCCAAAGGTTTCTCACAGTGGGGAAGGTATCCAGAGCTTTCAATTTAGAGGATCTTATTACAAAAGTGCCCTGCTGTTTTGGTCCATGTTCTTTTAGCCTGGGAGCCATTTAATGATCTGCTTCGAGCAAAGAAATGGTCAGAGAGAAAAACGTTCAATGATCAAACACCCGATGGAATTTATGAAGGTAACCAGACACTTCCTTTTCATATCAAAGTAGAACAGAGACAATGGCATCAATCCTTTTCATTTGAAAAACCCTAACTGGACTAAATGGTCATCTTCTGGGAATGTCTGTTGATAATCCGAGACTAGTAGTGAGCACAAGGTCAAGAACATAAATGAGATAGAAGAGGAGGACAAGGAAAAATATAAAGGGGAGAAAAAAACGAAGAAAAATATCAAATGATTGAAACGTGACTATGACTTGTAGGTCTCTTAATAATTTATTTCTCATTTACTCATCATTATTCAAGAGATGCTTATAATTATCTCCCTTGTCACTCTGTTGCTCACGTGAGCCCTTCTTTGGAAGGCAGTTCTCATTGCACTGTGGACAAATGATGAATTCATTCATTTTTCTTTCCTTTTCTTCATTTAAGAAACTTGATGAATGGCCATAAATTAATAGGCATCATCACATTCTGCTAGTAATATTTTAATTGTCAGACCTGAATGATATCGCTGTCACTGTCATCTCTTTGCTCATCGATTTGCTGGAGCAGGCACCAATAACGACTCCATTGTGAGAATTGTTGTTACTGGTTTGGGCATATTGAATACACCATGGGTAGTTTGCCAGGCTCTGCCGTGGGGACGAGATACTCTCGGTAGCTTGCCGGGCTCTCTGAGAGGAGTGGAGGAATCAAACATGGGTCCGCCACATGCAAGGCAAACGCCCTACCTGTTGGGCTATCACTCCAGCCCTGAATGGTAAGTGGCCTAAAACTTCATTGGTGAATAAACAAATAAAAGAATATTCAGCAAAAGATTACATTGTCAGAGTAAGAAAAGAGATGAAAATTATGCAAATGAAATATGTAAACTTAGGGCACTATTAGAGAAGGGAAAATACTGAATCTGAGAAGAGCTTTTAAAAACACTTCTTAAAGGCGTGAGCTTCTCACTTTATAGATGTGGAAGGACTTTTTTCCAAAGAACTGAGGGGTCTAAAATAATGACATAGAATTCCTAAACCAAGTATTTTTCAATCCTCAAACCACAGTTAGCCTTTCGACCTTTTCTTATCTGGGGAATCACATATTAGAATAACAGAACTTTAGACAAACTGAGTGGCTATGTACACTTTGGATTTTAAGAAAATATTGTGAAATTTTGACTCTGCTTCTTACCTACTCTGTATTTTCATCACAAGAGTTATTATTTTTTCTTCCAGTAAAACTGACACAATAGTCTCATCAAAATTACTATGGCACTTATCAAAAACAACTCTGTGATTTCTCTTGGTCTTGCCTGAGTCTCTTAATCATCTTTCTCAGATTTATCCTTTCTGACCTTTGAACTCAATGCCAGAGGTAGTTCTAGAAAAAGAGGAATTAGATCAATTTCTTTTTTTTTTTTCTTTCTGGGTCACATCCAGCAATGCACAGGGGTTACCCCTGGCTCTGCACTCAGGAATCACGCCTGGTGGTGCTCAGGGACCACATGGGATGCTGGGAATCGAACCTGGGTCAGCTGTGTGTAAGGCAAATGCCCTACCTACTGTGCTATCGCTCCAGCCCCTAGATCAATTTCTTGAACCTGAAAGGGAAGGGCTTTTTTATGCATTTTTAGAGAAGCCTCTCTAGACTGATGGCCTCAGGCTGAGTTACTAAAATCCTCCAGATTTAACTCAAGAATCATTTGCCTTCAAAGATGGTTTATACTCACTGCATTTGTTCAGAGCTAGATGGTGTATTGGGATACTACCTCTCTCACGTCCATAGGACTGACTGAACATTGTCAGAATCTTACTTAAAATCATTAGAAAACACGGTAAATTACGTAGGGTAAATGTGTAGAAAATAGGTGTAAAATATTATTACTCTAGAAAAGAATTTGGACCGGAGCAATAGCACAGTGGGTAGGGCATTTGCCTTGCACATGGCTAACCCAGGTTCGATTCCTCTGTCCCTCTCGGAGAACCTGGCAAGCTACCGAAAGTATCCTGCCACATGGCAGAGCCTGGCAAGCTACCGAGAGTATCCTGCCACATGGCAGAGCCTGGCAAGCTACCTGTGGCATATTCTCAACATACCAAACACAGTAACAACAAGTCTCACAATGGAGACGTTACTGGTACCCGCTTGAGCAAATCCATGAACAACGGGACGACAGTCCTACAGTGCTAGAAAAGAAGTTATATTGCAATGTGTTGCTAAGAATTAGAGTATTCTAATACATTTAGAGCCTATTAGAGTCTCTCTAATACATTTAGACTGATTGGTCCACCAGAAAATTAAATTATAAGACACAGATTGGTTTCTCCTATGAAAGGCTATTTGCTGATAGTACAGATCAGAATTCCATCTAGCATGTGAAGAAAGTGGCACTTTGCATGTAATGGTAGAATAACTCAGTAAGCTTTTTAAGTATTATTGTCACATACAGGATAAATATGATCTTGGGGGAGGTTGGCAAGAGCCTGGTTCAGATAATGCAATAGAGGAAAAGTTGCACCTTTTAAAAAATATAAAATAAACATAAACTTACCCCTAAGAGGGATCAATAGACTTCACTTCAGCTTTTACTATGAGGGGAGTATTCGTAGATAATAGACTAAGGCTATTTAACTGCCTGTTTAACTGAAGAATATACCTTTAAGCTTCCTTTTCTTTCCCCAACATATATATATATATATATATATACAACATATATATATATATATTTATAAATCCTTGAAAGTCTATGCTCAGTGTATCTCTTATATGTGACTTGAAAACTTTTCACACCATGCCATACAACTGACCTTGCAAAAGTATCTTTGTAGAATAGCTATTTTCAGGAAATGTTTCAGATTTTATATTTATTTATTTGTTTGGTGGAGGAGGTCATGCTTCACTGGCAATGCTCAGGGGTTTACTTCTGGCTCTGCACTAAGAGATCACACCTGGCAAGGTCAAGGACCATATGGGATGCCGGGGATCAAACTTGGAATGGCCATGTGCAAGGCAACAGTAGAATCAACCACAAACACTGTAATTCATCAGATGTTTCTTTTTAGGAAACAACCTTCAGTTTCTGAAAATTTTGAACGTAAAAAAATCATCCTCCTATTAGACTATAACAGAGCAATTAAAGTGACTGGGTTTTGTCTATTCAAATACTAACAATCCATTTGCACAATCACACTTCACAATTGTAAAGAACCTTTTTCCAGAATCCTCAATAAATGAAATGCATGTTCGGCAGCATCGCCTTGGTTTTCTCCCACTGTCCCACAAATCCGTTACAATCTTTTCCAAATGATCATGTCCAGGGAGTAGATTTTATTTTCCCCATGTAAAGTATGTGTCAGAGAAGTTCAGGCAGATGCTATTTACACGCACACATAGAATCTGTGATTATGTGATGGGATGTCGCAGTAGACGGAGATTCGGCTAACCTGAGGAGCCGATGAGAAGGGTCTGAAACGTTTTCAGAAATATTTTTAAAATACATTCAAACACGGAATGTCCATTTTCCTAGCCTGAAAGAGAGGACAGTGACCATTTTAATTCAAGAGAAGAGACGTTCAGGGTTACTCCTTCTTAACATTGTAGACTGTTACGGCCTGACCTAGGCAGAAAAGCCATATGCAATAACCACGCAGAAAGGATCTGAGATGTTGCGCTCTATAGAAGCTGAAATTATGACTCATCCTCACTGAGCTAATTGGTGTCCTTGCTGACCTTAGAACCCAGGATTTTTGATATGCTGTCCTAATTTTTGCCATTTTCAGTAAATTACTCTTCCTTTACATCATGTGAATTCTGTGTGGGGATGGCGGTGGAGGGGGTGGGGGGGTGTCGGGAATGAACATTTCTCTTGGAAGAAAGAAGCTAAAGTCCGCTTGCAGGATTGCTACAAATTCGGGTTAGGTCCGATTGGAACCCAGTGGAATGTGGTTTGCTTTATTTGGCTAGGAGCGTTCCTCTGTAACCTGAGGATTCATTAGTTTGAAGTGCTGGCCTTTTGCCTCTTTCCAAGGCCATTTTAGATGCAAATTGTACCCCAGACATCATTTTTAAGTGACAGGAAAATCTCTGGAGATAACAAGAATCAGTCTGTTAAATTTATGGACCTTTTGCATTTTCTAATCCTTCTTGATGAATAACTCCGTTTCCAGCCAGGGTTTGAACTCGAGAGTTGATAAAGCATTGGTTTAAGCTGCTAGCTACTAAATCAATGTAAGCGATGGCTTAATCAGCCCCTCTCCTCCCTCCACTAACTTCCCACAAAATTCCAACCCGCTAGGAGTGGGCCAGGTCAGCAAGAGACAGACAGTCCTATGGGCCACATGTAACCATTAGCTCGCATGGCAAGAGAGTGGACTGGCAAGATGATTCAGTGAGACTGTGGCAGAACAAGGTCAAAACATTGATTTAGAGATGGTGAAGTATGGAGTGAGTTCTTAATGTGAGGGAAAGTCCATTGACACAAGGTCACTGTCACTGTCATCCCTTTGCTCATCGATTTGCTCGAGCAGGCACCAGTAAAGTCTCCATTGTGGGACTTGTTGTTACTGTGTTTTGTTTTTTTTTTTGTCATATCGAATACACCACGGGTAGTTTGCCAGGCTCTGCTGTGGGGGCAAGATACTCTCGAGAGCTTTCCGGGCTCTCTGAGAGGGGTGGAGGAATCGAACCCGGGTCAGCTACATGCAAGGCAAACACCCTACCCACTGTGCTATCGCTCTAGCCCATTGACACAGGGTAGAAGACAAAAATTGTGGTAGAAATGAAGCAAAGTGAGTTACCTGGAGTGACTTTGTGTCCTTAGTTTACTCTTTCAACCCTACTTCTAGATTTATTCCTGGGAACAGAAACACTTGTTCAAATTAGAAGGACATCTAACTGGACAGGCAAACTTTGAGGAAAGAAACGTAATAGGAGAGGCCCTTTACACAGACGGAGCACCTCTGAAATTATACCCTGACTTTTGTTTTGTTTTTTGGGTTTTTTTGCTCAGTGGGTCACACCCAGCAATACTTAGGGGTTAAGTCCTGCTTCTGCACTCAGGAATTACGCCTGGTGGTGCTTGGGGGATCATATGGGATGTTGGGGATCGAACCCAGGTCAGTCACATGCAAGGGAAATGCCCTACCGCTGTATTATCACTCCAGCTCCTATACTCTGACTTTGATAAAGAAAATTTCCCCTGGAGACATATCTTCTGACAAATTGATAGAAGTTTTCACTTTTTTGAAACCCAAAGATAGACATGTAAAAGTTTTCGTATGGGAAATATTATTAATTGAGAGATGTCTCTATCATCCTGGGATGATACACCAATTTGTGTTTGTCTTATTAAATTTTTCTTGTCTAAGTACCATAGGTCCTCACAGAGGATCAATTAGTTTAATAGTATTTTGTTGATGTCTAAAATCGTCTCTGCAGAAGTTGAATGAACTGACAATAATTGAAGGCTGGCTTTTATTTATTTAAAGTCACACTTTTCAAAATACTATTCAGAACTTGAGGTTAGGACATACAGGCAATATGAGATGCAATTTAAACATAGCTACCTTTTAACTGATACCTTTTAACTGAGCAGCTTTTAACTGAGTAGACTCTTATAACAACTATACTCATGAAGCAGCAACAATTCTGCTCTTGCTTTTCTGGATTTCTATATGTCCATTAATAATTATTTTCATTTCTAATCTTTGTGTTCTTTCTGTTCTCTTAGAGTCTTACTTAGATGATAACTGCAGAAAAATAATCCCTAAGCAAATAGAAGACAGTACGTAATAAAAATTAGAGTGGAAATCAATTATATAGAAAACAAAACAATGCAAAATGTAAATGAAGCTAGGAATTGGTACTTTGAAAGCTCTTCAAAAATATTAGGAAATTCACAATTCAATATACCTAATGAACATTGACACACAAATCAACAACAAAGATTATAATCCAGCAATATTTCAAATGGAATATACAACATGATCAAGTATATTTCAATCCAGGCATACAAGGATGGTTCAGTATGTGCAAATCAATTAATATAATGAATTGTATCAACAAAAGGAAAAGTACAAATTATATAACTACATCAATTGATAAGAGAAGGCATTTGACAAGATCCAATATCCATTTGTGAGAAAAACCCTCCCAAAATTAGGAATAGAAAGAAATAAACTTAAGCCAGTAGTGTCGTCTACAACAAAACCACAGCCAGTATTACACACAATGGTGGAAAACTGAAGGCCTTTCCATTAAGATCAGGAAAAAGGCAAGGATGGTTGCCACATTTATTTAACATAGTTTTGGAAGTTCTCACCATAGCAATCACAAAAGAAAAAAGATATCAAAGGGATATAAATTGGGAAAGTAAAATTATCATTATTTGCAGAAACATGATGATACATATTGAAAAACTTAAAATCTCCACCAAAAACCTCTTAGAAACAATAAACCAATACAGTAAGGTTGCATGTCACAAAATGAATACACAAAATTTTATGCCATTCCTCCATGCAAATAATGAACTATAAAAAAAGAAAAATGGAAAGATAATATTTTCCAAATAGTTGCCAAAAGCATCAAGTGCCTCAGAATCAACATAGCAAAAGAGGTATAAAATATATATAGTAATAATTCTAAATTGCATATATGAGAAATAGAAAACCATAAAATGGGAAGATTTTCTTGTTCATGGATTTTCTTGTTTGATATGGTCAAAATGACCTTTTCATACAAAGTGTTATAGAGATTTAATGAAATACCCATTGAAATTTTAATGGATTTTTCCAAGACTTGGAACAAACACTAGCAAAATCTTTATGGAAAAATAAAATACTCTGAGTAGCTAAAAAAATCTTAAGAAAAATAAAGGAGATGAAAAGAGTTATGTTTCCCAACTTTGAACTAAACTACAAGTTACAATGATCAAAACTGTATGATACTGGACTAAAGATAGACCCACAGACCCACTAGAAAAGAATTGAAAGTTCTGTATTAGACCCCCAGATTTATGGACAGTTACTGTATCACAGGACTGGAGCGACAGAACAGCAGGTAGGGCGTTTGCCTTGCACGCAGCTGACCCAGTTTCAATTCCTCCATCCATCTCGGAGAGCCTGGCAAGCTACTGAGAGTATGCCCCCAACACGGCAGAGCCTGGCAAGCTACCCGTGGTGTATTAGATATGCCGAAAACAGTGACAAGTCTCACAATGGAGATGTTACTGGTGCCCGCTTGAGCAAATTGTTGAACAATGGAAGGACAGTGCTACAGTGCTACTGTATCACAAATGAGCTGTGTGGAGTAAAGTAAAGAAAATCTCTCCAACATTTGGTGTAATAAAAGGTAGATAGCCACACATTAAAAAAAATTAGAATTGCATCTCTCACCAATTACAAGAGTAAACTCAAAGTGGATGAAAGACCTTAAGATAAGATCAGAATCCATGAATCACATTAAAGAAATCATTGATAGAACTCTCCAGTAAATTGACCACAGAGGTGTCCTCAAAGAGATAACCAAAGAGCCCCCAAACAACAGCAACAACAACAAAGCAAAACAATGGACAACATCAAATTTAAAAGTTTCTGCACAGCTAAAAGAAAATCAAGATATAATACTAAGACATATTGCAGATGGGAGACAACATTTGCACACAATACATCTTATAAAGGGCTGATATCCAAGATTCATAAAGAATTCACAAAACAACAAAAATCCAATAACCCCAAGCAACATTGGGGAGAAGAGATGAACGGACACTTCCCCAAAGAATACATACAGATGGCCAATAGGCAGACCGAAAGGTTCTTGCCATCACTCATGATTCTGGAAACTTAAACAAAAACAATATTGAGAAACTATCTCATGCCAGTTTATACCAAACAGTTTGGAAACAGCCAGTATTGGCAGAGTATGGGAAGAAAGAAATTTTCAACCACTGTTGGTGGGAATGTCATTGGGTTTAATCTCTATTGAAAACTGTATGGAGATCTTTCTAAAAATTAGGAATAGGAATCCATCTGACTCAGTGATACTATTTCTTGGCATCTACTCCCAAAAACACATTCAAAATTTTGAAGGACATATGCACACATTTATCACTGTACCTAGTACAATAGCCAAGATATAGAAACCCACTCCTAATGTCCCATTATAGATAAATGGACCAAGAAGTTGTGGTATATACACACAGTGCAATACTATGCAGCTCTCAGAAAAGTCAAAAGCATGCAATTTGCAGCTTTTCATCCACTTTCATCCACTTTGAGTTTACTCTTATAATTGGTGAGAGATGCAATTCTAATTTTTTTTTAATGTGTGGCTATCTACCTTTTATTACACCAAATGAACGGAATTAGAGGATATCATGTGGCGTGAAGTTAATCAGGAGGAAGATAGATACAGAATCATCTCTCTCATATGGGGTAGCAAGAAAGAGGAAAAGCCACACAATGGAAAAATTGGTGCACAGAACTGAGTTGGGATAGAGAGATTGAAGGGGACTGGCTTTGAACACCTTGGGGAATGGAGGTGAGTACACTGATGATAGGTGTAGTGTTAAAATTACACTGGCATTAGGTGTGGTGTTAAAATTATGTACACATAAAACTATCATCAGTACTGAAAGTCATGGAACCTCAAAAAAATAATAAAATAAAAGAGAAAAATAGTCTCATTGAAAAGAAGGCAACTGTTACCTTTGGAGAGTAATTCCACTAGGAGCTCTAGGAAGAGAGGGGTGTCCCTTTTAAAGCAGAATCTGCACTGAGGTTGTTTTGTCTTCCACAGTCTTGCTATTGAAAGTGCCCTCCACCCCCATGGTCCAGGAGTGCAAGTATTTTCTATGAGCTTTGGAAAAGTGCAAAGGTTTATGTCTCAATATAGAAGTAGTAACGGAGAATCTGAATCTCAGTGAGTTTTTCAAGGAATGAAGACATGTCAGGAAGTCTGATAAATACCAGCCTTAGATAGCCACCAGATAAAAACCTTTCTCCTGAAACATTTTAGGATTCAGGACTTCTGTGTTAGACAAGTTTTGGTCAACTTCATCTCTTAAGAGTAACAAATCGGTCAGTTGAGATAGTATAGTGGGTAAGGCATGTGGCCAACTCACGGTTGATCCCCAGTATACCATACGGTGTCCTGAATGAGCACCTCCAGGAGTCACCACTGAGAAGTTACAAGTGTGATCCAATAAGCCAGAGGGGAGAGAGAGAAAGAGAGAGAGAGAAGCAACTTATATCATAAATATAATTTTTTCAATCATATTTCATATACATGAGTCTTGTGTTATCAATAGATTTAGATAAACTGAGGCTCTCTCAAATCTATCAATCCATAAATTTTTACTGTTTAAGTGTAAAAACAGAAACCATATTATCTGGCTGATGTAATAATCTCCAAAGGTAGCAGAGGTTGAGAATTTGGACTTGCATCCATAAATGTGAAATTTCAGAGGAAGGGTGATTGATGATAAAATTTACTATAGAAATTCAAATATTTTTTTTAAGAATTTGACATTTTGGTGGAGTTTTCATTGAAGTTTTTATAAATGGGTGAGCTTGAAAAAACAAGACTTATTTTCATCTTTTTTCGGAATGTACTTAAGTAGGTACAAAGAACTTTGTGGGTAGATGGTAGTTTGCTTAATAAACCAAAAATCTTACTCTAAGACCCAGTTTCTTTTTTAGTGGATTTTAAATAAATACTGAATAAACAAATATTTACTTTTGTCCAACTACGACAGTGAGAGGGAGAAATGATGGATTTTTTCTAGTAATAATTTTTGGGTTTTTATTTATACACTTAGATCTGTACTGTTTCACTTCAAATTTAGGAAAATATCTATGAATATAGGTATAAACTTGTGTCTCCGAAGTTTATAAATACTTTTTACTTAAAATGTATTTGATTAAGAGAATAATAGTAATTAAGAGACTCAATAATATAATCCTTACCTCTGATAGTAAAGTGTGAAAGGCAGTTTAAAGATATGCAAATTAGAATACTCATAGTTAAATTCATTTTCTGAATAAAAGCAGATGAAACACTTTTAGAATCTGAACACCATTTAAAAAATAGTGAATTTTATTATAAAATAAAAAATAAAATATATTTTATATATTATATTAAATATATTAAATATTATATTTATAATAAAATTTAATATAAAATAAAAAACTTCTTTTAAAAAGTGAAAAAATAGCACCATTTAGGAAAAATTAGTGCATTTTTAACTTTTTTTAATAGGTAGCATATCTCTTGTAAGCACCCGGTGGTGTATTCGATATGCCAAAAACAGTAACAATAACAGGTCTCATTCCCCTGACCCTGAAAGAAGCTTCCAGGGATGGGTGTTCGAGCATTGTATGACTGAGACTTAAACCTGAAAACTTTGTAGCTTTCCACATGCTCCAACGCCACTACCTAGTCTTTTGCACCATGAGGGATACAAGAAGTCTAGCACCAAATTCAAGACCTCAATCAACTGTTTTGGTGCCCTGATGTCAGATTTCCAGTCTCTGTAAGTGAGAGAAAGAAATGTATTAGTTTATGATATTTTACTAAAACAATTGGATGATCCCAGTCACCTAAGATTGATAGATAAGACGATCTTAAAGTGATCTGGTGGATAAATTTAGTTAGGCACCTTCAGGTCTACATAAAAATAAAATTAATTGCATTTGTGTATTTGCATGCATGTGTGCACGTGTGTGTGTGTGTGTGTACAAATAAGACTACCAGTAAGAGAATTTATTTTCTATTACATGTTTAAATAAACCAAACTAGAAGAAAGTTGTTTAATACAAATGAGATAGATTAAACATTGTATTTATTTTATACATGTTAATTATTTTGAATTATTATGTTAAATGCAAAACTTATAGAGTTCACTGGGAAATATCCTACTGTTCATATATATTACAGTCTTTAGGTTTTAAAGAATAACTGTGGTCCAGAGAGATGGTACATATGGTGAACTGTGATTCAATGACTGGCACTGCATAAGGTTTTCTATGTACTGCCAGGAGTGAGCACAGAGCAAAGGGTAAGCCCCGAGTACCACCAAATATGATCCCTCAAATAATAAATAATAAAACTATAGGTGTATAAATAATTGTCTTTTGAGAGGCATTAATAAAGAGAAAGTAGTACTGTACTGTCATAGTACTGCTGTCCCATTGTTCATCGATTTGCTTGATCGGGCACAATGGAAAGTATCACATTCCATTGTGAGACTTGTTGTTACTGTTTTTGGCATATCCAATACGCCACAGGATAGCTTGCCAGGCTCTGCCATGTGGGTGGGATACTCTTGGTAGCTTGCCAGGTTCTCTGAGAGGGACAGAGGAATCGAATCTGGGTTGGCCGCATGCAAGGCAAACGACTTACCCTCTGTGCTATCGCTCCAGTCTATCGTCACTGTGAAAGTATATATATATAATAAAATTCACATTAATGTATGAATACTAAGTGAAAAGACTACCCATTGATTTAGTAGTATTAAATTTCATATAACGACTCACTTTTACCCCTGACCTCAAAACTTGCTTCTGCTTCAAAATGTTACTAGGCCCTGTCTTGACGTTTCTTCTCTTTCTATTTCAGAGGGATCCAAGATTAGGGACACACCTGATAGTGCTCTGGCTACCCCGAGATTAGTGCTCTGGGATGGCTTCTGTTGGTACTCAGAGAGCCATTAGGTACCAGGAGCAAACTAGGGTCAGTCACATGCGTGCAAGGCAAGCACCGTAATCCCTGTGCTCTCTCTCTCTGCCCTTTATCTTTAAATTCCTAACTCTCCGTGTGACTGGGGCGTTTCTCCCAGAGAAGTTTTAATAAGAGAGCAAACATTAATACCTAAAACTGGGGGGAAAAATCCTTTCACAAATGATAGGTATTTGACACCATTCCATGAAGAGAGAGAGAGAGAGAGAGAGAGAGGAATCGAATAATAGAATAAACAGCAGTAGACTATTTCCAATGAAGGTAGTGGAGTGAAGAGCATGACACTTGGAAGACTTTAGTTCATTGCATCTTGCTAGGAAGTGTGAACTCAGCTATCAATCAGAATTAAGTGCACCTGGCCACAGGGATGGAGTGTACGTTTCTCATACTAAGATCTGCGTCCTGCTCAAGACAAGATTCACCTCCTTCAGGATGTTGCTATTGACTGCCAGAAATACATGCAAGACATGTCAAGTGGAGGACATGCTGTTGGAATGACCAGTTCATGGGTTTAAGCTAGTGGATACACGAGCCACCATTTAGTGAATTCTGGCTTCTGTTTTTTCTGGGCCTGTAGGAATAATCACACAAAACCATAACTGTAGTGAAAAGTCTCTGTGTGTGGTCTTCTACACGATTTGCTAACCAGGAGCTCCATTTGGTAGTCGCTCCTGAGCAACTACTCTTCCTGTCTCTGTAACCCCACAGCCCGTATTCCCCCATCCTATTCTGTTGTGCCTCCCGATAGCCCATGGCTTCTGGAATTTGGGGACCCATGAGACTCCAGCTCAACTCTTGCTGCAGAAACTGTCTCACCTGATCTGACCATTTCAATGAATCTGAAAACCACCATAAAACCACCATCATCTTCTTTATGCTCCTTCTTTAATTGCTCTTCTTTATTACATCTCTATTTCTTCATCGGGCCCATCTCTCTAGACCCCTGAAGCAAGGTGTGGCACAACATTTTAATAAATGGTTTCAGTTTCTTCTTTGTTTTACTCTTTCTTGATGATGTATTTGCAGTATGAAGTAGAACCCTGAAGCAGAGACTTCCACAGTTGATCTTAAGGGAAAATATTTTACAAGGAACAAAAATACACAATTGGTCTGGAGTCCTAAATAAGATCATGCTTATTTTTAATACCTTTATGCATAACGTTAGGGCTCTATTTCTTAAGGTGATAGAGGATCGGACACATACTCAACTTCAAGCTTAAGGAGCACAAAGCCGTGTCCTAGTGCTTTGTTTTTTCACAATGCCTATCCTCACTTTCTTTGCAGGTCCACGTCTGTATCCAACACAGAAAAGTATTCAACAGGGCAAAAGTTTTAACATTTAGCAAGAGCCAGAATTATAATTAAGCGACCACTACACTTAAACTCTATGGAAAATTCCTACCACTTACAATATCAACACTTCTTCACAATAAAAGTACGGTTTTAATAATTTTACTCTACTATCATACTCGGGAGAATTCTACCACTGAACCACCCATGGGCATTCGCCTTTAACACAGCCGACCTGTGTTTGATTCCTCCGCCCCTCTCAGAGAGCCCGGCAAGCTACCAAGAGTGTCGAGCCCACGTGGCAGAGCCTGGCAAGCTCCTCGTGGCATATTGGATATGCCAAAAACAGTCACAATAAGTCTCACATTGAGAGACGTTACTGGTGCCCGCTCAAACAAATCGATGAACAACGGGATGACAGTGACAGTGACAGTGATCATACTCGGAATATGATGGGGTGTAGATATGTCTAAGGGTATGAGAAAGGGATTTTCTTGTAACCCCTCTTTGCTCAATCTTAATAGACACCACAGAATAAAGGAACAAAATGGGTATGCTTCCCCACCCCTATTTCCCAAAGGCATGTATTAAACTGAACTCCTAAGATGATCAGGGAAGAAGGTGGGAAGAGATTGAGAGATGATTATTTCACAGGGGTGATGCCTGTGAAATAATTCATGAGTGAAACGAGTGCCTAATCTCTCTTACACACACACACACACACACACACACACACACACGCACTCACACGCACGCATGCAGGCACACATGCATCTCTTCACGACCCAGCCCTGCCAGCATCTACTCTCAAATTTTCATGTTCAGAAGTGGAAGGAAAAAAATCAGTTGTTTATAAAACTGCTATTTATGATATCTTTGTTATAGAAGTTCAATGACCTAAGATAGAACAGCAGGGAAGTACCCATTCATCTTTAAAAATTATTTTAGGGGCTGGAGCAATAGCACAGCGGGTAGGGTGTTTGCCTTGCACGCGGCCGACCTAGGTTTGATTCTCAGCATCCCATAGAGTCCCCTGAGCACTGCCAAGAGTAATTCCTGAGTCCATGAGCCAAGAGTAACTTCTGTGCATTGCTGGATGTGACCCAACTAAATAAAACAAATAAAAATTGTTTTATATTTTGGGGACAATTTTAATTTTATTATCAGTCAGTTGTTATAATGTTTATACCGCCTAAAGCATCTAATACAGATTTGGTGTTATTAGAGAAAAGTGCCAGACATTTCAGTAAATATGGGTTCTGAGATTCATTGTGAGAGAAGAAAGCAGATGGTTATATGCAGTAATCCCCCAAATTATTTCTCTCATTATCTAAGCACAGGGTAGTTTGGATTTTTATTAGCATGACTTCCTCCTGCCCCTGGATTAATTCGTCGGTTATGTCTCCCTTGGGCACATGCCCCAGAAAAGTGTTTCACAAATCAATTGGAATGAAAGGAGAGTCTGGTTTGGCATTCAGAATTAATGTGCAAAGTAGTAAATGGACTCAGAGATAACTGAGTTGTAAAGACAGAGATGCAGTGAGGTCATGGAAAACGGAATTTTGGTGCGTTCCCTCTCACGGAGAATGTGCTATCAAGTCTCGGGAGCGTGGCTTTGCCCATAAACCCCGAGCAGCCTCTGCAAAGATTATAGTCAAGGAACTGGTCTCTTTCTAAATATATCTGAACACACAAAACCCTGGTTCAGATCTTTGCTTTTTTTTTTCAAATCCGAGAACAATTTTGTCAGGAAATGTACAGCCTTCTTACCCTTGTGTTTATCCCAAGAGCTAATACACATGAGTAATCTCACACCCCGATGCCAGTTCTCTGGAGTGAGATTCCCGTAAACAGCCCAGACGCTTTGAACTTATGGTTTTCACTTTATGTCATACTGCAACCACTAAAATAACACAGCACGGTGGAGTTCTTCCCTACGAAACCCAAACACACCCACCTCATGGAAACTTACTTTGGAAAAGTGAGAAAGAAAGTATCTTTCAAAAGAAAACTTGCATGTTCGTCTCCCAGGGATTCATCTTTCATGGTCTAGAGGACATGGCCACACCCAGGGCGAGCACTGACTTTAGGTGGCAGCAGCTGGTTCTGGAGGCGAATTGCTCTGCACAGAATACTATGCAGGTGTATGAAGAAATAAAATAGTGCAGTTTGCTGCAACATGCTTGGAATTAGAGGTTATCATGGTAAGCAAAATGTTATAGAACCCCCAAACAATAAATGTTTATTATTTATGCATAGACAGCCAGGAGTACATGAGAGATTTTACTGAAGTAATTAGGAAACCATTATATTGAGAAGAAGAAGGGATAGACACGTACACACATGATCTTTATTCTTATTTTAGAAATAGAGGTCATTTGGGGCTGTAATTCATGGGAAAAGGGGTTTGGTGTTTTAGGGCTGGAGCGATAGCACAGTGGGTAGGGCATTTTTCTTGCATGTGGCCAACCTGGGTTCGATTCCTCTGTCCCTCTCGGAGAGCCCGGCAAGCTACCAAGAGTATCCTGCCCACACGGCAGAGCCTAGCAAGCTCCCCATGGCGTATTCAATATGCCAAAGACAGTAACAATAAGTTTCACAATGGAGACATTGCTGGTGCCCACTCGAGCAAATTGATGAACCACGGGAACGACAGTGCTACAGTGCACGGTAAGCAAAATAAGTCAGATGGAGAATTATAAAATCTAGACAATCTCATCTGTGGTATATATGTGACAGACCTTTGACTGTGGACTTCAAAACTGAGAGTACCAATAAGTGAAGGAAGGAGTTGAGGGGTAGGAAGATTTGGACTCAATGCTGGGCAGTGCTGGGATTTTTGAACATTTTGGGTGGATGCGCAACAACTTTGTACATCAAAACCACAAATGTTAATGCTATTGTAACCACATTACCTAAATTATAATTGGAAAAAAGAATAAAAATCTATGACTAGCTATTGTAAAACAAAAATGTCTCTTTCTGGAAAGCCATAAAAATCCCATTATGCTACCAAACAGTTCACAAAAGTGGACATTGTGAGTGATGAAACTATTCTTTACCTTACGTTGTAAATTCCTTCCAGACATTATTCCTAGATGACGAGACAAACAAGCCGCAACTTCATAGACTTAAAACTTTCCCCCATCAATTCAACCTCCATGAGTCAGTGTCTGAATGTGGTATTACAGATAAAATAGTTGATTAAAAAAAAAGAAGAGCTAGAAAATGGTGGGGGGGAATAAAAGAAAAGCTAAAGCAATGAAAAGTATTGCATGTAGTCTATGAAATAGATTGGAAATTACTCTGGATTATGGATATCTCATAACAGAACAAATATAAAGAATTCTGGGGATCAAAGATAGAAAGTTAATGCAACTTGCCAGTAGAATGCAGCTAGAAAAATTTTAATCTAATTTGTCTTTAATGAGACCACAATAAGACAAGGCTCTAACTATGGTAAAATTGAGAGAAAGGTGAAAATTTGCACCCTTGATGGACTAAATAATAATAAACAGACCAATGGGATAATATCTGAGAGTAGCTCTCTGCAGGTATCCTGACACAGAACTTTGCTAGGATCATACTGGATGGCACTGCTATAAAGTAAAGCAAAATATTGATGACTCTGATGCAGTTCATTTCCAAGAGTTCTGAATTCTGTAAATTCAGAACTGTAAATATTTGGAAAGACAGATACATGAGAGAGTTGAGGGACTTTTAACTGAATCCCTGAATCTAAAATGGAGTCTATTACAAGTTATATGTGAAGTAAAGTAGAAACATTTGAGAAATAGATCATGGGAGTATTTTAGAGTATTTAATAGACACAATCGAGGGAAATATGAACAGGAGGAGACACAAGAGGGAAGGTTTAGCTTGACTCTTGGGCACCTACTTTGTACAACTTAAAACAGGTTAGCATAATTTACTAAGAAATTCATAGATGTATATTTTGGGGAATATGCTGAGATGGACTTCGCATCTATTGTGTCAGTGAAAGTCAAATGTCTAGATGGCTATTTAGCACAGATTTCAACAGTGTAAAAAGTGCAAGTGTGTAAGACAATGTCATCGAATTGATATCACTTAATAGAGACAATGTGGGTAGAGCTATCCATAGAAAAGACTCGATATCTTTTGAAAACTACACACACGTTAGAGTGCTCATGAATACAAGGAAATGGGGAGTTTTGAGAGGACTCGTGCTTGTCACGTTATGTAGATAAAACAAGTTATAATAGAACTAAAGAGTGCCCAATAAGTATTTGGGAAAAGACAAACTCTAGAATTTTGTGAAAGAGAACATCATGAACTTATCAGAGACAGGCTGACTGTGAGTTGCTTGGTACATGGATTTCAGAGAAAGAGAGAACAAATAATCATCTTATAGGGGAGTTTTGAGGCGGGAGAGGGGAGAGAAGTGTAGTTGTTGATGGGACTAATGGTGGACATGATTCCTTCCCCTGTCTTTACATTTGAGTGTGACATTTTACTTTTTTCTTTTCTTTTTTTTTTTTTTTTTGCTTTTTGGGTCACACCCGGCCATGCACAGGGGTTATTCCTGGCTCTGCACTCAGGAATTACCCCTGGCAGTGCTCAGGGAACCATATGGGATGCTGGGAATCGAACCCGGGTCCGCTGCGTGCAAGGCAAACGCCCTACCCGCTGTGCTATCACTCCAGCCCCAACATTTTACTTTTTTCATATTTAGAAGGAAGTATTATTGTGTGGGCAGAGATAGGAGGGTGGACACTTTTATTTCAAGGTAAAGGAGTAATTCTAAGAAACCTAAGAAGATAAATACTAGAAAGGAGAGGGACCCCTTTTTCCTCAGAGGAGGAAGGAGATAGATGGATAAACAGATAACTAAACAAATCTATCCCTTAGTTCCTTTGGAAATCCCAAACAATACAGAAACACAATTTTACTGACCAATAATTGATGATGCCATGTCTAAGTCTCTCCATCTGGCAGGAAAAGCACATGATTTAAGATAGAGAATCTGCCTCCCTGTCTGCTTTGGGACCATTAGATAGAGGGGAAAAATTAGGTTTGGTGAACGGAGGAGGTAGAGGGGACAAATGAACTCTCTCTGGGTTAAAAACGCACTACATTTTTATTCTCTGTGGAAGAGAACAGATGTTCTCTTTTTCGTTTAGAAAGTACCATGTTTCCTTCTCAACTTCATTTTAAACAGGAGGTTTCAAGAGAGGCCACCCACAGCTTCGAGTGCTCCCACTGAGAGGAAAAATAAATGCCAAACCCATGTGCATTGAGAGAGGAAGAGCAGTCAAAAGAGAAAAAAGAAAGAAAGAAAGAAAGAAAAAAAAGGAACACCAAATATAATTCTAACTCTATCGCTAGACCTGCAAGGATTAGGGCAGATATATTACTTCTCAAGCTTTATTTTATAGCCACTCATAACTTATTGCCATTGATAGCAAATAGCCAAATCACGAAGCAATGATAATTCAGTTTAATAAAATCGGAAAGTTTGGAAGTTCTTAGAAAAGTAGTACATTTCTTCTCATCAGGAATTAATATGCTAATGATGGAGAAAGGCAGAGAATTCAGGTTGTGTAGGAACTAAAATTGAGAAGTTCTAACAGTGAGGAGCAGAGTCTTTACCATAGGAAAATAGGTGGAGTTAAAAATGTTTACAGGGCTGGAGAAATATTATAGTGGGCAGGGTACTTTGCTCTCCAGGATTACATATGGAACCTTGAGCCCTGCCAGGAGTGATCTGTGAACACAAAGCCAGGATTGTGCCCTGTGCATAGCCAGGGGGTGGGAGGGGGTCACAAAAGCGAAAACACAAAGTATATAAACAAAAGCAAACCATACACAGATACACAAGTTTAGAATACCCGCTACTGAATTTCTAACTACTGGCATATGTCATCTTTGGAAACTAGCATTTCTACATATTAATTTTGTTGAATATAAAATTCTGGGTCTGCTGCTCTATATGGGGTTAAATAAACACATACATGCATGCATATGCAACATTTAATATTATTTTAATTTCTTCCTAGACACATTTTAGATTACTGTTTTAATCTGAAACAGGAAGCTCCTGGTAGGAAATATAAAATGACAGACAGCTCAAATGAAGACAGGAAGGGACTATTAATTGAGAAAAAGAGCCTATGAATAGAGAATTAAGTGAGAAGAGACTTAGCAAATGTAGGAAGTCATTGCAAAAAGAAAAGTGTTACTAGAGGTAGGTAAGATTAGAAACCACTAAAATCACAGAAGAAAGGAGAATAAATCTTGCCAGAGACATGGGTGTAGAACTTTTGACAGAATCCTGACTGTAGATACAGGGAGGAATTAGGAGAAAAAATTTCTGATCTTATTATCTTCCCCTTGAATCCCTTTTTGATGCTGCTTTGGCAAAGTCCACAGAATCCTACCAAGGAGATCCAAGGAAACGGGGATGTTGCTGCAATGGTCAAAATCCCAGGACATAAGGTGGGACAAGAAAAGAAAATAGAAAAGTCTTAGATGGGAAAAAATGCTGAGAAGTGGGCTAAGGATAATTTCTAGAAAATAGTAAAACCTTAATTATGAATTACCTAATCGTGTTGTATCATCAATGGAATAATGATAATGACCATGATAATGAACCATGTGCTATAGGAAAAAATGTGAAGAAGGAATATTTGAGGAATGCATATGAGTGCTCTTTTTTTAAAATTAAAAAAGTGCAGTACTAGGCATGTGACTCGCATTTATCTTCAAGGTTTAAATAGGATTGATGGGGAAGGTAAATATTAAATATTTGACATGTCAATTGATAAATTTAGAGAGGTGCATAGCTAGCATTACAGAATAATCTCAGTTACTAAGAAGAATTAGAGGTTTTTAACCTATATTATTTTACCACATCAGCATGAGATTTGACCTTCAAGACTACTGATTTCATTACTGATTTCATAATTAAAGGATCACTGGGGGGCCAGGGGGGAGTCATAATATAACAGGTAGGACACTTTCCTTCCTGTGGATAAGCTGGGTTAGGTCCCCAGCACCCCATATGGTTCCCTTGAGCCCTGCCAAGAGTGAACTCTAAGCACGAAGCCAGGAGTAAGTCCTGAGTACTGCCAGATGTGACTTAAAAACAGCAACAACAAAAATTTTTTTAAAAGAGGATCATTAGATGGGGGATGTGACTCAAATGTTTGAGAATCTATCTTGGTTGTATGAGACTTTAGCTTTGGGCACTGTATAGTTTCTAGAACGTTGTGGTATCTGGCCACTAAGCAGCAACATTAAGGACAAAAAAATGTATAAGAGTTGTTGACAGAGAACTGTGTAGAGTGCTCAAGAGAAATTTATATTGACTCACTAAAACAGTAACAAATAAGTCTCACAATGAGTGACGTTACTGGTGCCCACTCGAACAAATCGATGAGCAATGGGATGACAGTGACAGTGACACTAAAATAGTATTACCTAATGCTAGTTTAGTCAGGTCTCAGGATTCAACTGTGGTTTCCAAGTAATCCAAGTTGGTCCCCCTAATCAAAGCTTCCCAAACACCACAGGGCTTGGGTCCCCCACAAAATCTGAAAAATCACCTCTTCGTGGTCCAAAATGATCTTTCGATTTACCTTTTATATAGTGGGGGGGGTAGTATTTTTATCTAAATTCTCTGTCACTACTCAAATGACATGTTTATTCCCTGATGTATTCTAAGTCCTTCTATTTATGAGGAAACTGCTAGGTTGAATCATAGTTTATGTTGTAAATGTAGACAATAGCAGAGATAGTAATATGAAAAGAATACCTACCCCAAAAGTCAGAAAAACTTCCGTTTTATTAATAGAATTAAATATTCTTTATGCTTAAATGTAAAAGTAGAAACACCATTTAACCGCCATTTTTACTTTCTTAGGGCTTCTATTTTTCATCTCTGTTTAACCTAAATGATTATAAATAAAATATTTACTTATTAATATTGTAAGTAATGTTTAGATTGTAGCTTTTATATATAACTATATATTTTTTATTTTTATCAAAATATATCTGGACTTTTTAAAATATTATGTTACATAAATAGGAGTTCAGTATAATGAGGAGTTGTAAAATTCCATTTTCATTTTAGTGATTAAGAAAATGAGACACAGGTTCTACTTGTTTTAATATTTAGAGGAATAACTTCAAGTGAGATCTCAAGAGTTGTGAATGAATGGTGGAATACAGACATAATTTTCCACTGATGTATCTCTGAATGTTCTTGCACATTCTTCCCCATGTTTCCTTGTTGGAAAATAATGACTGGTACTATTCGTTGCCAAAGGGTTTAGTAAATCTCTATGGTCAGTTCAGCCCTGTCCATCTCTCCTTCTGGATTTCTTACTCGGCTTGTTCTTCCTCCTGCTGACATAGAGAAAACTGAGTACATGAGCCACTAGAACTACTGAATGATGTCCCTGTGTCCCTAGTTTGGCATTATTCTTGAAACTGCCTCTTCCCCAGGATGTATCTTGGATGTGAATGTCCAGCAAGAAAGCATGCATACTTCAAATAATTTATGGAAGGAAAAAACAGTATTCCATGAGAAGCTGAAACATCTTCTAGTGATAGTTGGAAATGAGACTATAAAATGGACAGAAGATTGTTTCTCTTTGAACTGCAGAGGATAAAAAGGGAAGAGTTTTAAATCTAAATTTAATTTTGAGATACTGATAAATGTTGCGTTAGGAGTTCATCCACTCCTGAATAGCTGATGTTCACCCTATTTCTAGTCTCTACATTATCTTCCCTTATATTTAATTAACACGCAAGTGGCCCTCATCAGTGTTTAATGCAGATGGATTGGCCTACACATCATTGAATTGTCATGATTAGTTTTCAGTTGGTCACAAAGCATTAATCTAATTTGACCAAAATATATTTTTAAAGGATCAATCAGAAATGAGGCCCATTGTTGTTACTGTTCTTACTATGCTTGGAATACCACGTTTCACTCGAGTGAGAGAAGGAATCTGGAGTTCTGACCTGCATTGATGATCAAGTATCAGGGACGCTGCCTCGTGTGCCAAGGTGTCAAAACTCAGATGGGCTGGACACGTAATGTGATTTGGAGACGACTGCTAGACTAGAGCTGTAACCGACTGGATTCCACGGGATGTCAAAAGACCGCATGGCCGCCCACCTATGAGATGGTCAGACTTCTTCGTCAAGACCCTGAATGAATGGTTTGAGGCTCTTCGTGTTCCTGGAGTGAGCAGATGCCATTGGGCTACACTAACAGTGACAGGGACGAATGGAGACTGTTACTAGTGCCCGCTCGAGCAAATTGATGAGCAATGGAATGACAAGTGATACAATCAGAAATAAAATAAATTGCCTATTTTAAAAAGGTGTTTTAAAGTTGACTTTAATGTCTCTTAGATTAATATAGCACAGCAGGTAGGGCATTTGCCTTGCACACAGCCTACCCGTGTTTGATTTCTTCGTCCCTCTCGGAGAGCCCGGTAAGCTACCAAGAGTATCTCACCTGCACAGCAGAGCCTGGCAAGCTCCCCGTGGCATATCTGATATGCCGTAAACAGTAACAAAAAGTCTCATAATGGAGACATTACTAGTTCCTGCTCGAGCAAATCAATGAAGAATGGGATGACAGTACTACAGTACTAATTTCTCTTCGACTTGAATCCTTGGCAGAATTTAACCATATTGAACTATTCTCTCTTCTTTATCCTGTGCAGCTAATGTATTTTCAATCTATCTGCCTTTCTAGAGAGACCATTATATACTATGACTTCCACAAACACTTTTAGCCCTATTGATATGCATAGTTGCTCCAAGCCTTGAACTATTATAACTATTTTCCTGGCCTATATAGCTTATTGAAAACTCCCAAAGTAACCCAAGTTCACCAAGTCTCTATGGGACCCTTTCAAACTTCCTTTACCTCTTCAAATGGAATTCTTTTGTCTCTTATCTTGAGAAAGCAGAATTATCAGATATTTTGGGATCTCTCCTTAATATTATCATCATTTAATCCACCACCCAGGCCTAAAGCTGTGACTTCTATTTCTAAACGGCCCTCATCTGATCTTCTTCTTTATATTTCGATTTTCTTTCAGATCTATTTTTTTTATTTCTCTCTTAGAATAGTCCAACTGTCTTCAGTCCCTAATAATTATTTGGTTCTAGATATTTTCTACTCCGAGGAAGCCTGCGTTTTCTTTTAAACAGATATCTCTCTCCCTTCCTCTCCATCTCTTTCTCTTTCATACTTATTTCTCTAAGTAAATTTCTTTATTTAAAATTATTTTACCTCACTAAGAGAAAAAAAATGAATTTGGCTATGATATCACCCCCAAACTAACTTGTTAAACTATAGATATAATCCTTTCAACTCTTCAGCTTTTAAACTGTTCTCCAATCTCTCTTTTGTACTCTTCAATCTTTCAATTCTGTCGCTGCATGAACAAGATCCAAAATATTTAGCATGAAAACACACTCATCCATCATGTGATGTCTACCTATTTACAAAACCTCATCTCTTACATAACCCTATAAAACACCTAGTTTTTTAGCCATGCCAACTTAATTGCGGTTTCTTGAGTGTGACAGGGTTTAAGGACCTCTCAACATCTGCTTTGCCTCTTTCTGGAATCCTTTATTCTTTATTCTTTGCTTTGCTGGGGCTGGAGGAATTCGATAGAAATTTCCTGAACAGAAGTATAGATGGCTTTATAAAATGCAGACTCTTCTCCAAAGAACATTGGAGGGACTTTCATGCTAACTCAATTCCTCTCTTCTGCTATTTTCAATATTACGTCGTGTGGACATTTACATTGCATTTATTAAATTAGATTTTCTTTTTTGCATATCGTAATATAGCTCAAAGGGGGGGATATGAAGTATTATTTGCATTTGGGAACCCCAGCCTCAGAACCTGTCACACAACATGATTCTTGAGCTCTATAGAAGTGGTCCCCAGTTACACCAGGTGTAGCCTAACAAAAACAAATTTGCCTTTTCCACTGAAGTGTGGAATCTTCCAACCCCCAGCCTATGTTTTTCACATGTCCATTGTAAATAGCTAGTAGAATGTCTTGACCTAGCAGAGGCTCAGTTTATATTCATTAACTCAACTGCAATGTTATAATCTCAGAGAAGATGTAAATTACAGGCTATATTAAAGTTTATGTCAGCGCGAACATGAGAAAGCAAGCCCATTTATTAGCAAAGGTCTTATTTATTATTATGCTGCCAACATTGATTTTTTGTGTTTGCTTACATCCAGGCTATTGTGCTTAAGATGAAAAGGTGATCTCCTGTTAGAATTTCATATATTTTGCCTCTCACAGTGGGGAACTCTACTAAGTCAGCAATTTTATGTCCTAAACTACCTTCAAGGCATAAGGTCTTACTTAAAATAATAAATGATCATCCTTCAAGAGTCAATTAGAATCAGAATCAGAGCAATTCCTTTCTGGAAAGGACAGTCTTAAGAGACATGTATTTCAACTGTAGTTGAACTGACTCATGAATTTGATAATTGTTCTTCCTGCTGTGAATGTTACTTTCTGTTTTGCTTTTTAGCCCAATATGTAGAGCCCTTGCAACCGTAGAATCTGTTGAAATCACCTCCAAATTTTTGCACCAAAAAATGTGCAAATTACTGGCTGTTACAGTCACTCAAAGTAGTTTAGGAACTATAGAATGTATCCAAATAAAAATTTCAAGGATTGAAGTAGCACTATTTTCTTTCCAAAAACATTATTTTTAGTCTAGAACAAAAGTAAAATTTCAGTTATTACCTCCCTTTCCCCACAGGGATAACTGCATCTTAAGTACTACTTAAGATGCAAAATCATTTAGGTGGTATAAAAAGTTAGCAGGGCTGTGATAATTTCTTGACAATGTATTTAATGTACTACAGTTCATGTATTGAATACTATAATTTATATATTATATAATTATGCAGGTCTTTTTGTTTGTTTGTTTTTTGCTTTTTGGGTCATACCTGGTGATGCACAGGGATTACTCCTGGCTTTGCACTCAGAAATTACTCCTGGCAATGCTCAGGGGACTATATGGGATGTTGGGAATTGAAGCCCAGTCGGCTGCATGCTAGGAAAATGCCCTTTCCATTGTGCTATCACTTCAGCCCCAGTGTCAGGCTGTCTTCACCAGGGTCCCCTCTGAGAGGGGCGGGTTGAGTTTCCCTCCCAGCCCCAAACAGACCCCTGGCAGCCGAGAACCTCCAGAGCCCAAACACAGCCATGCTCAAGGCCACTCTTCACATGCTCACACAAGCCTCACGCATGAAAGAACCCAGGCATGCGGGACCTGTGGCTGAGATCTCCATTGTGCTCAGACTGGGACTGAGCCTCCTTCACCCAGATTCCCCCGTTTTCCAGTTGCTTGGCAGTCACACCCACAAACTGCCCCTGGCACCATGTAATCTCATCAACGGCCAAGATCCAGAGACTATAAAACAAACTCCCGGAAACAAGTGATGCAGAATCTCTCACGGCAGAGCCTGGCAAGCTACCTATGGCGTATTTGATATGCCCAAAACAGTAACAATAATGGGCCTCATTCCCCTGTCCCTGAACACAACAGGGACAAATGGAGACATTACTGGCGCAAGGGGACGACAGTGCTACAGTGATACAGTGATAATTATGCAGTGCTATAGTATAGAAAAATGGAATATAAAATAGGTTATTTGAAAGATTAAACATGATACTTTATAAAAAGAACTGCTACTTTTAATCTGAAGTGTCAGATGCTGAAAGATGACAATATTCTGTGGAACTGAAGCACAAAGACATGATTTCTCCGGAGTCAGCAATATTCCTTGGAAGCGCGTTTCGAACGGAATGATCACGAAGGGCAAGATTGGTAGGTCTGTGACTTTACAGGGAATGGGAGGTGGAAGGCCCACATGTCAGGGGTCTGAAGATGGGCACAGAACAGGGAATACCAACTGATGAATGTTTTGTCATCACTGCAGAAGAAACAAAGGCCAAGGAGGTGCAAGGGAGGGTGGTGTAAGGAAGAGGCAGAGACCCCGAGAATCTTTTCTTTTTGATCCTCCAGGCTCTACCTTGGGAGGGCTTTTCAACAGAGCAGCGGAGACCAGACTTTGGTTTGAGGAGAACCCTGACAGCAACACAGCAAACGGAATAGATGGTGTAACCTGGAAGCCAGAGAGGAGACAGCTGCAATATTCCAAGTTACTGATGTTGCACCAGTGCTAGAATGTTATAAATGCGATGAAAACACTCCACATCGGTGAAGTGTCTCAATGGAAAGTCTCTGAAGCAGATTTCGCTGAAATACAAATTTGGTCCCAGAGGCAGGTCACTAACTATGTTAAAAACAGTTCGTTTTATGGGGCCGGAGCGATAGCACAGCGGATAGGGCGTTTGCCTTGCACGCGGCCGACCCGGGTTCGATCCCCGGCATCCCATAGGGTCCCCCAAGCACCGCCAGGAGTAATTCCTGAGTGCAAAGCCAGGAGTAACCCCTGAGCATTGCTGGGTGTGACCCAAAAAGCAAAAAAAAAAAAAACAGTTCGTTTTACTGCAAACCCAGTATCAGTAACTTTACAACTCAAAGTTCCCTAGATGTGTGACCAACCCCCTCTCCCCACCAACCCCCAACCCCAATGGCCACCCTCTCCCCCTACACACACTCACGCACGGACACATACATCCACTGTTTCCTGCTGTTTTATAATTCTCGGCTTGAAACATGCAGAGCCACTCCTAATTACATCACAAATGAAACGGGGAAATTCAATTTAGGGTCTAGACATGGCATTCATGAAGGTCACATAAATTCAGAAGGTGAAAAAAAAATTGGAGATGGAGGAGGGGGAAAAAAAGTCAGGGGGGACTTGCTTTCCCTCAAGTCTTCTTTTTTTTTTTACTTTGAAAGTAAATACACTGGCCTTGGGCTCTATGCTACAAAGAAAATAATGGGCAATTATTCAGTTAACGTGATTACTATAGACAGTGAAACCAGATAACGCCGCCCTGCTCTTCCCATCATCCTCCTTACCGAGCACACATTGTTTTGTCTACACGGGACATTTCCAAATATAGCCCAGGTATGTTGTTTCAGGAGCTGAGCAGCAACTACCGTTTGAGGTTTGTCTTGGGGTCCAGATTTGCCAAGTGCAATGTCTCAGTAAATTACAAAATAAATGCCTACCGGTACATGGAGACCGTTGAACACCAGAGGGAGTGAAGGTTTTTGCTTTGGCAGTGACACCCCAGATGTTTGGTTTACAAAGAAAAGCTCCCGTTAAAAGCCAAAACGGAAAAGTACATCCATTTAGTCTTTCAGTTCTGAAGGTATCTTGTAAATCTAGAGAGCTGTTCATGTGATCGAATAATGGAGACTTAATGAAATTGAATTTTTCTCACTTTTTCTTTGTGGAGTTGAAGAATGCAGTTGAGGTCAGATGATTCCTCCTGTTTTGAAGGAAATTTCCGATCTGCAGAAGTTGCTTCTTACTGCAAGTGTGTTTTCAGATTTAGGTCGAAAGAAGAAATTCCTCTCTTCTTTCTTTAATTTAAGCAGACGGTTCCTAAGTGCATTTTTAAAAAAGGCCACAGAGGTAAAACTAGGCTATGGTGGTGATACTAGGTCCAGGAAAAATAGTCTGATTTACACTTGAATGCCGTTATTTAAACTTTTCAAGTAATGTAATCTTAGAGAGACCTTGGTTCCAAAAATATGACATTGTATTAAGTAGAAAATCAAACTTCACAGGATCATTTTATTTCCATTAAATTCTACTCCACATATTGCAGAAGGCAATATTTGGTTTTATTATTGTTAATTCCAAATATAATAAATATTCGTCTCAATCTCAGTTGATTTATTATCATTTAAAATAGAAGAACATTTGAAGCTTTCAGTATGTAGAAGATATCATAGGATTTGGTCCAAATGACTGCTAAATTTTGCTAAAAGTAGTATGATTTAAATTCTTAGAAAGCATACATTATTGACATACCATTTTTTAAGGAAATAATACTTTGATTTGAAGCTAATATACCTCAGAAATGATGGTTTTATGAAAAATAATGTGCATAATTATTAGACAATATGTGTCCCATTTTACTATTTTGCTACTAATATTGGGCTTTTTATTTTCTAGCTTGCCATTCTCCTATAATTATAAATCTTCATTTACCATCATTTAAACCATTGTTGGAAGTACTATCAAAACGAATACTTCTGGGGCTGGAGTCCAGTGGGTAGGGTCTTTGCCTTGCACTCGACCGACCCGGGTTTGATTCCCAGCATCCTGTATGGTCCCCTGAGCACTGCCAGGAGTAATTCCTGAGTGCATGAGCCAGGAGTAACCCTTGTGCATCACCAGGTGTGACCCAAAAAGGAAAATAAATAAATAAAGAAATAAATAAATAAAACAACTAACACTTCAGAATGCTTTCAAGTACAGACAATATAGTTCAGTTTTCTATTATCCCTAATTGAATCTGCCAATTTCTTGCATGGATATAGAAGTAACTATTCCTAACATACCTAGGGAAGGATTTAAAAAAAAAACTGTTATCCTTAGGAAGCTGATTTTCCATGTCTAGAAGCAAAATTGAATGCTACTAGTTTGGATAATAGTGACCAGGGGCTTACATTCAAACCCTAGCCTTGGAAAAATATTTGACATCTCTCTGTTTCATTATCGGTGACAAATTACCTTGGCCTCTCTCAATAATATCTACTGTAGAAAGATGCTCAAAATAGAATGATATAAATGTGATGATTATTGTAATTCATATTAATGAATTATTTGTTCTCTGTCTCCCATACTTATTATTTTCCTTATTTTTGTATTTTGGTTGAATTGAAACTATAAATTTGGTGAGAAATGAATGAAGGTAGTGATATTGATTATACTACGAATTATTGAAAAGGAAAAGGTTAACACTTATTTATTTAATTTTAGTTAGCCCGAGGAAGAAATAGGGATGAGGATCATTGACTCTAAGTCTTACAAAGAGGTTATAAAACCTCCCTTATGCTGGATTAAGCAATGGAAAATGAGTAAAGTTCTGAAGAATTTAAAAGCAAGCAACCAAACATCAGCAACAGCAAAAGTAATAATCTTGAGGTAAAGGACTTCTTAGACTTTAGGTATTTCAACTATGATCCTTGATACCAAATCAATATCTCACTTGCATTACACTTTAGATATCTACACCTCTCTATCTATCTATCTATCTATCTATCTATCTATCTATCTATCTATCTATCTATTTATCTAGATAGATGACACAGTGACATCTGATCACCTAGTTCTGCTGCTTGGAGAACCTGGCAAGCTACCGAGAGTTTACTGTCTGCACGGGGAGAGCCTGGCAAGCTCCCCGTGGCTTATTTATATGCCAAATACAGTAACAATGATGGGTCTCATTCCCCTGACCCTGAAGAGCCTCTAATGCAACACCATTGGGAAGGACGAGTAAAGAGAAGCTGCTAAAATCTCAGGGCTAGGATGAATGGAGACGTTACTGGGCCTGCTCAAGCAAATCGATGATCAACGGGATGACAGTGATATCTCTATATATCTATTCTTTTAGATATTTGTTCCTCTGTTTTCAAAACATGGTTAGAATTTACCTTGGAAAAATACTTGTTTTCAGAATCAATTCAATTTCTTTTCTGCATTGTAGATAAAGCACAATAAGCATAGAATGTAGCTTCTATGAAGTGTGACACTCAGCTAATATAGACAGAAGGACTCTGTAACAAGTAGGTCTTAAGATGCGTGCGGAAAGTGGACTATAGAAGGAACATGATGGCCACTCAATACCTCTATTGCAAACTACAACACCCAAAAGGAGAGAGAACAAAAGGAATGCCCTGCCGCAGAGGCAGGGTGGGATGGTGGACGTTGGGGTGGGGATGATGGGAGGGATACTGGGAACATTGGTGGAGGAGAATGGGCACTGGTGGAGGGATATAAACAATCACTGTATGACTGAAATGCTAACATGAAAGTTCATAAGCTTATAACTGTACCTCTTAGTGATTCACTAATAAAATTTTTTTAGAAAATACGAAAATAATAAAGGAAGTTTAAAAATGGTGGATGTTGTAAGCTTCAATTTAGAGCATAGGATAGTGAGTAAGACTATCAATGTCCTTTACTCTGGGGAAAAATAAAATAAAAATACGTCTCTGCAATTGCCATAAACTTGAGGGCTGCTAAACAGACGTCCCTGTCTTCAGTCGGCTGTACAACCTCTTGATCTTTCCTGGACATGATGCATGAGAGCATTCATCAATACCAGCATCTACCTTCTCTACTGAGCTTCCTGTGAGAGCATCATCTACAGGGGATAACAGGGAGAGATCCTGAAACTAGCAAAATGGGTAAGGTTGAGAGGAAAACCTAGCTGTTTCATAACTAAGCCTCAAGTAAGCAGATGAGCTTGATAGTTGAACCCTTGGAGTCTTAATGTGATCCAAATTGATGGACAATTGCTCTCGCTATAGAGAATGGTGATCTATTCAGTTCGCCAGAGCGAGAGCCGAATCTCTTAAAAATACCACACCTGGGATGTTTCCACCGTGTTCTTTCACTGCTCTTTAATTTGAGACATTTGTCAAGGGAAAAATACTTATCTTCTAGGAATTCCCTTGTGCACTTGCAAAGGATGCAAAGGTGTCCTGAGATAGAGCGAGTGTTGTAAGAATGATAAACTCACAAGTGTGCTTTTCTCCTTTCTTGCCTAGTTTTTTTTTTGTTTGGAACTGGGAACTGCTGCCTTGCTCCATTTGACAGTGCTTTTTTAATGGATATGTACCTGCTATGTAGAACACGTGGTCCCTTTGCTTTAGACTCCCTCCTGACAACAAAAAGCTAATTTGTTAATCCCCAAACTTTTTAAAAAAGGAACAAAAAGGATCATGGGCATGTCATCAAGAAAATGGAAACTGATGAATCTTGTGGTTTGTTTTGCTTACTGATCCAGGAAAATGAGCCCCGTTCACTGGAATTTCTTTCCCAAGTGCATGTTATTTCGAGCAAGGCATTTCGACCCCAGAACGTCAATTTTTCCTCTGTGATATGAAAAGATCAGAGAATATATTCTCTAAGGGTATGTTTCGGGTGCTTTTTTTTTTGTCTGTGATTGATACCAGTAATCTAGTTAGGGAGGGTTGAGCCCTAAAATTACTACTTGTAAATCCTCTCAAGGCAAGAAAAAGAAAATCTTTGAAATCTTTGAAATATACAATCTGTTTATTTTTTCTTCTTGGGGTGGGGGAGAGGTAATTGGGACAAGACCCTACAATGCCCAGGTGATATTCCTGGCTATGTACTCAGGAGAGACCCCTGCCCGTGTTTGGGGGACTCTATGCATTGCCGGGATCTTATCAGGTTCAGCTACATGCAAGGCAAGAGCCTTACCTCCTCTGCTATCTTTCTGGTCCTTAAACAGATACTTTTTAAAAAAATTATTATAAAAAAGTAGGTCCTGAGCATAGTCAGGTGTAGCCCACACATCCAGCCCCCACAAGACAAATGTTTTTATTTGTTTCAAAAATAAACTTTAAAAAAATGAATAAAATGTTATGCAATAGAAGATGCCTTAGGTTTGTTATATTTACAGCAATGCATCTAAATTAAATTTCTTCGTTTTATCCTTCTTAACCTAAAGAGTTCTTTGTTTTTAGATCACAGAATCTCAGGTGATAAATGGATGCTTTGGGCCTATTTCTCTCTTTCATAAGAGAAGAAGAGGAAACTACCAACTAAGTCTCAAAGGTCTGGAATTATAGGAGACACTGAATGATGAGAAGTGACTATATATTTGGATAAATAATTGCCACATGCACAGGCTCACACACATTTAATTCAAGAACAATCATGAAAATGTGACTCAAGGAAAATCTCCTTTGCCTTCGCAGATCTGTGGGAAGACTATGAGCAATAGCGGTAAATTTAATATGGAATTAAGTCATTAGAAGAGACAGAATGATGGGGAAACGTGCAAAAATTAATCACCACAAATAGCATCAGGGAGGACTTTGTGGAGGGTATCATTTGAGGTTACCATAAAACATGGAAGATGTGCATAATTTAAAGAAATTTGGGTTGGAAGGGGCTGGAACGATAGCACAGCAAGTAGGGCATTTGCCTTGCATGCAGTCAACCTGGGTTCTATTCCTCCGCCCCTCTCAGAGAGCCTGGCAAGATACCAAGAGTATCTTGCCCACATGGTAGAGCCTGGCAAGCTACCCATGGTGTATTCAATATGCCCCAAACAGTAACAACAAGTCTCACAATGGAGACATTACTGGTACCCGCTTGAGCAAATTGATGAGCAATGGGATGACAGTGACAGTGACAGTGGGCTAGAGGGAACAAAATCCTTCCATTGATTCACTCTTTCACTTCTTTACTTATTTACCCAACTTCCATAAAGCAATGGCAATAGAGAAAGCATTGTACTTGACCCCAGACAATATCAAATAAAATAGGTTTTTTTTCAATCCCTCAGGAGGAGTCCTTATCTGACAAACAGCTAGGAAAATATCTATATTCTGAAATACATGTAACAGAACAGAGGCTATACGCCAGGAAGATGGACTGGGACCCCACTGTGGAGGGAACACATTCTCAGACTGACCTTGATTGGATACTCCTAAAGCTACCGAGGTCATTGAACAGACGGCAGGTACAAATTGATCCCCGATGTGACTTCTGTAAAAGTCACCCAAGTAAACAGTGGAAAGCATGGGTGCAAGTAATCTAGTTCTTTCTCTATCCAACCTAATATTAAAAAGCGAAAAGAAAAACTAACAAACACCAGTGACTCGGCACTTCGATTTGCAAAACGTGGCTTGAATGATCCCTTTGCATTTCAGAACCTAAGTGGCTTCTGAAAAATTCTTCTGGGGGCCCAGAACCCCATACACATCATTCAAATGTCTGAAATAGCAGGGAGTCCGTCTGTGAGTCTCCGATGTAGAAGGACTTATCCAAGGACATAAAATGAGTCAGAGAGGAATCAGGAAAAGACTCATGACTCAGGACTCCCAGCCTTCTTCTCTGACCACTAGACAAAGCTCCTCCCTAGCAACCGAGGGAGGACTCACTCCAGAGGAAGCCAAACTGGCTCTATTTCTACATCTCTGGCTTACACTAATGGCAGGACTATGTCCTGTTATATTTTGCTCCACTGCCCAGAATGAGTTCCAATGAATACACTATGATTAGGTAGAAAAGTGGTAGTGCTGAAGATGTTCACCTTAGAGTCCACCCCGCTGTAAGGTAATGGGTCCAGAGTTGAAGCAGGAGGGGAAGGAAGAGTCTAGTGAGTGGTGAAATTAGAATCATGATAGGAAAAGAAGGTAGGACAAGAAGACAATGGGTTGGTTGACTGACATGCTAATAGTGTCTTTATTCATCATCTCTGAAGGCTGGAGAGACAATGGAAGGATTAAGGCTCTTGTCTTGCATGAGGTCATCTATGGCTTGACCCCCTTTGTTTTTTTTTGTTTTTTTTGTTTTTTTGTTTTGCTTTTTGGGTCACATCCAGCGATGCTCAGGGGTTACTCCTGGCTTTGCACTCAGGAATTAATTGCTCCTGGCAGTGCTTGGGGGACCATATGGGATGCCGGGGATCGAACCCGGGTCGGCCACGTGCAAGGCAAACGCCCTACCCGCTGTGCTATCGCTCCGGCCCCTTGACCCCCTTTGTATATGGTCACCTGCACACCGACAGAAGTATCCCTGGGGAGAGAGTCAGGAGTAGGCTCTTTGAACTAGGAAGTGGGAGAGGAAAAGTGGAGTGGGGAGGGAAGGGTTTGGCTACTTCCCTCCACCATACTCTCAGTTTTTCCCAACCCCCCCTCCAATCTCCCTGCTACAGTTTGCTCAGTTCAACAGTCCAGTCCTCAGCTCTTCTGCCTTTGGCTACAGTGGATAGGCCATTTGCCTTGCACGTGGCTGACCTGGGTTCGATTCCTCCGTTCCTCTCGGAGAGCCCGGTAAGCTACCGAGAGTATCCTGCCCACATGGCAGAGCCTGGCAAGCTCCTCATGGCGTATTCATTATGCCAAAAACAGTAACAAAAGTCTCACCATGGAGTCATTGCTGGTGCCCGCTCAAGCAAATCGGTGAGCAACGGGACAACAGTGCTACAGTGCTACAGAGCATCCTTGTATGCTACATATGAGAGAGATCATTCTGTATCTGTCACTCTCCAATCTAATTCAGCTCAATATGCTTTCCAGTTATATCCAGGAGCAGAAAATTGCATGCAAAATCACATTTTAACATAGATTTTAAAACATGTTGTAGAAAACATATCTTGGTCATGAAGGCATTGAAATATAAGTACTCCTTTGGACATCTACATACATACCTTGCATTTCTATGATATAGGGTCATTTACAAGCAACTGGAAAATAGTGATACCATTTACTTATAAAATATTAGCAGGAGAAAGGCAATGAACCCAATAATTCTACACAGCATAGAATACAGAATTTCAGACTTTGTAGATGTCCATTTAAAGCTGGGACAGAGAGATGGTACAGTGATTCAAATATTTGTTACTTTGCATGCAGCCAACCCAGGTTAGATTCCTGATACTATAAGGTGCCCCAAGAACTACTAGAATTTACCCCTCAGTGGCAGAGCTGCAAGTGGACCCCAGCCCTATGGGTATGGCTCAAAAAACTTAAACAAAATTTTTAAGTTCGATAATATATTGAATATTGATAATATATCGATACTTTATTGAATTTCAATCAGAATCATGACATTTGAAAGTGTATTTGTGGAGGAAATGTGCTTACATAACTGATAAAAATATGAATGTGTGAAAAATAAGTCATAACAAAATGCCAAAGCAATATTTGAGATCAGAAGACACAGAGGTAGGGAATTCTAAAGAATAGGCATATTCTATGCGTTTCTTTTAATTTTAAGCAGTTCAAATATATCTAATTTTTTGTAGATATGTTATCTTCACAATATTTTTTTTCCTTTTAATAGCATAGACTGAGAATGGCCAGTGATACTCCTGGATTGTCTAATAGTAAAATAAATAAAGTTTCATAGTACGATAAGATTCTAAAAGAGAAACAACTGTTTCTTCTCTGTTCTTATCCTTAATTTCTACTTTACATATAAGACTGTTTTGGCTGTTTTGGATGGTATTGGTCCATATAAAATGCGTATGAGTGAAATTTTAGTTAAAGAAGTTACATACCATGTTTTCACTATCCTTTTATAGCTAATTAGAATCATAACTAATTCTGGTTCTCATTCCTCGAAACCCATACATGCAAGTGGAAACTTCCCCTGTGTCTCTCCAATCTCCAGATTTTTTTTTGCTAAATTAACTTTGGTGAAATTAATATTGAATGTACATATTTTCATGTTTCAGCATATTCTGGGTACAGCTGAGCCACCCCTTACTTTAAGATCCCATTTTGTTTCCATTTGAATGTATTTGTGCTCTCCTGAAATTCATAGTTGCTTCCTTATGTTTGATCGACGTAATTATTACTTATTCAACTTATAAGATTTCCAGAAAGGCAAGGTAAAATGCCTCTCTCTATGTTAGAACACTAGATACCTTATCATATTGGAGTATATGTATGTGTGTGTTCATCTCTCGGTATCTTTTTCAGCTGCCTGTCCCACATAATCTATTGTTAGGTCTGCTATGCCAACTGTCTTCCTAAGAGTTTCTTCACCATTATCCTGGGAATTGTCTTCACTTCTTCTCTATTTCATAAATCCTACCTATTCCCCGTTTATGGATTACTGCCTCCGAGTCTGACGCCAGGAGCTTCCTGCAAAAAAGATGTATGGTAGGTAATTATTTTTGAGTTGGCAGGTCTGAAAATATCTTGATTCTACTATTACACCTCCTCACGGTTTGGCTAGGATTATATTTATAGTTTGGGAATTTTTTCCAGAATTTTAAGGTATATTTCTGTTATGCTCTAGCTCTCAGTTTCTCATTCATAATTTTTCTTTGCATGTGACTTATGATTTTTTCCTAAAAGCTTTTAGGATGTTTTCTTTATCCATGGTGTCTTAAAACTTTATTATGTGGCACCCTGATGTGGATTTTCTTTAAATTAAAACGCTGAACACAAGGTGATATATTTTTCAACCTGAAAACACTCTCTTGTCTCTGAGTAAAGTTCTTATAAATAATTTTAAAATATTTTCCCTTAATTTTCTTTATTCTAACTTCTTTTATATCCTGGCTAACCCTTCCATTTCTTTTTTACCTCCTATAACTTTTTATCTTCTAACTATCTAGTGAATTTTTAATTTAATCACTTTGTAAATTTCTCCCTTTCCATTCTCATATTTCTTCTCTATGTGGAATTATACTATGTTGTTTACAAAAGATTGATTTGTTAAATAACTTTTGTATTGTTGCACATAAAATTATCTTCTTTTGAATAAAATAAAATAAAATCATACAGAATTCATGATTTGGTGTTTGTTTATCTCTCCTCTTTTAGTTTATTACCAATTCTCAAAGTTACTAGTATTTCACTGAATAGCAACAAGGTCTTTTGTTAGGCGATTTGTCCTCTCTCTCTTCTCACCCATTTTCCCTTTTTTCTTTTTCTCATTTTTATTTAGGCACAGTGATTTTAATTAATTTATTTGTGTTTTGCTTTGGAGTCATACCCTCAGAGATCAGGGCTTACTCTTGGCTCTGTGATCAGGGAACACTTCATGTGCTCTGGTGCTTGGGAGGATCATATGATGTGCCCAGATTGAACATGGGCCAGCTCCATGAAAGGCAAGTGTTCTAACCACTGCACTCTCTCTCCATCCCTTAAGCATCATGATTTATAATACTGTTAATGATAGTCTCATGCATATATCAACACCATAAAAACCATGAGTGTCAGTGTTCTTCCACCACTATCCCCAGTTTCCCTCCCACCCACACCTACCTCTCCCACCCACTCACCCTGGTAGAATCAGTTCTATAAACCAACTCTCCAGTTCTTTGCCATTGGAAATCTGTTATTCTCTCGCTATTCTTCTTTATATACCACATATGAGACTGTTTGACCTCTCCCTCTGAGTGACGCACTCAATCTGGTACCCTCTATTTCTATCTTATTTCTTGTCTTGATTTTTTGTGGCAGGGAAGACCTCTTAAGTTGTACATGGACCCCTCCTGTGATTTTTTAACTAATGAGGCAGGAAGTTCAATTATGGGATATGACTGAGAACACAGTGTTAGTAAGTACCTTTGGGGGTGTACTGTGATTTGTGGGGCCAATGAAGTGCTTAGAACTAAAAAGGGTATGCTGTTTGTAAGGCAGTTATTCCAAGTGATAAAGGTATGCTATCTCTCTGGCCTTTGGCCTTAATATTTTTATCCATTAGCTGGCCATCTACCACTCATGACCTTAGAATAAGTTGTGCATCTAAAAGTTTCTCTCCAAAGTATTTATTTCACAGTACTTTAATTTTCTGATCATCTTTCTTGTGAGATTAATTGTGCTGCCTACTTGCAATAAACAATGCCTCTCTTTTTTAATATTTGTATTTTCTGCACAAATTTTGTCCAAATGGGTAAATTTTGTCCTGGGCCCTAGGAAAACTGGTGAGAACACTATTTGGGTATGCCAAAGAGGAATCAAAAGAGCTATGTTTGGAGTATCAAGTTTCACTCAAGTGAGAGAAGGAATCCGTTGTTCCAACCTCCATTGACGATCAAAAATCAGGGACACTGTCTTGTTTGCCAAGGTGTTGAAAATCAGATGGGCCGGACACGTAATGCAATTTAGAGATGACCACTGGACTAGAGCTGTTACCGACTGACTGGATTCCACGGGACATCAAAAGACTGCATGGCTGCCTACCTATGAGATGGTCAAACTTCTTCGTCAAGACCCTGAATGAACGGTTTGAGGCTGTTCGTGTTCCTGGAGCGAGCAGACGCCACTGGGATACACTAGCACACGACAGGGATGATTGGAGCCACTACTGGCTCCCACTGAAATAAATCGAAGAAAAACGAGATGACAAGTGATACAAGTGATGTATTTCAGGACTGACTAAATTGAGACCAGGGAAGGCTACTAGAACCTGGATTCTCAGGATTGGATGAACCCTTTTAAGATAGCTTTATCCATAAGTCATTTGTGACTCCATCACCCTCATCCTCTCATCATTGCAAAATTAAATCAACTTTGGTAGAGATCCTGGTTTTCATTGGGGAACAATGGTCCTGCAGAGGTTCCCAGGGCATCCAGGTCCATTCCCTATGATGCTCGTCCCACAGAGCCAAACAGTTCAATGCTACGGCCCCAAAGTGCTCAGGGTACACCTAGGCTACAACAGACGACGCTTAACCAGAGCTTATTGGCCATTAAGTGTCAAGGATTGAACCCAATACTCGCAAGGCACATGCCCCTGCCTCTGAGCTACCTTCTCAGTTGAATCCTGGTACTATTGTCCATATTTTTAACAGATCAAAATAAATGTTCTAGATTTTGTTGCATTCAGCAACCTGTGATTAGTTCTACAGTAGAGTTCTCAGATTACTTTGGCCTATGATCTTCTAGTTCATTCTAAAACTGGAGTGGAATTAGTTCCATGTGAACTAGGTAAATAAAAGTAGAGCTGAGTGACTTTATCTACCTCATACAGATGCCACTATTATCACCAAAAGAAGGAGTTGATATTTGGATTATCTTCATAACCATTTGAATGACTAACATAAAGAAATGCTCCAAGATTAAAGAAACTATTTTCTACTCTCCATAAAATTGTGAGTATACTAAAGATATTGGTTATGCACATCAGAGCATTTTGACCTCACCAAAATTTGTTATTTTCCATTAAAATGTTAATACAAAGAAAGTTTCTAGGATTCTATCCAGATCTAGGAAGAGTGTTTTTTCAACTTGTTTGGTAACTGTTTATGACCAGTCATTTTATATTTTTATATGACATCTTAAAATAAGGTTTCATCATAGGTTTGAGCAATGGGATAACTGGAACTTTTTGTGATAGAGTTTTAGGATTAAATTTGATAATCATGTAAAAATTCTACTATCACTGACTCAAAAAGCATAGATAGTTAGGTCTTATCCTTATGAAAGTACAGGAAGAATGCTATGGCATGTCAATTTCTTAGATATTGCAGGTTGATTTTTGTATTGCTTGGTTCTGCCATTTTTTCCATATCTCACCATCAGCCTATAACAATGAGTATTTTACATGTGTTTCTCGGGCCCTTGCTATGACCACTTTGCACTGTATAGCAATGTATAGCAGTATTGTCCCGTTGTTCATCGATTTGTTTGAGCATGCACCAGTAATGTCTCCATTGTGAGATTTGTTACTGTTTTTGGCATATCAAATATGCCACGGTTAGCTTGCCAGGCTCTGCCATGCGAGCAGAATACTCTTGGTAGCTTGCTGGGCTCTCCGAGAGGGACAGAGGAATCGTATCTGGGTCGGCCAAGTGCAAGGCAAATGCCCTACCCGCTGTGCTATCACTCCAGTCCAGACTTATTTGCATTTACTATAAAATGAAAATGAAGAATAAACCAAAGGAAGGTCTCATTTTAATCTTGAATCCTAGACATCATTATGTTTTTCTAGGCATAACTTGCACATGTATTCCCTCTTAGATTTCATTAATCCGAATATTTTTACTGCATCTACCAAGAGAGAAACTGACTGATCATTTCAGGGAGCCACGTACCCAGCTAAATTGTGAAACTATTATGCTAGAAGAGTATGAGGAAACAACTGGAAGTCTTAAACATAATTAAATAATTTTATAGCACTTGACTTATTATGAAAAATATGTTAGAAAGGGAAAGAATTCTTCAAGATTGGTTTTAATGGAATATTTGACTCTTAGTAACAGAAAGAAGAAGGAGTAGAAAAGACCTTTATTTTAAACACAACTTGGTGATGAGAGACACCAGAGAAATAATGACTTTTATTCTTAAAGAAGAAGGCCTCTCCTCTAAACTCCAATTTCCATATTTCCATCCAATGTGGGTATTTTTCTTTCTGCTTGATCTCAACCACAAATGGCATATGAAATACAAGCAGAAATTGTGTATATTCAGGACTCTGACTAATACTTGTCTCTCCCTTTTCCAAACTCTTAATACACTTATAGTTTGTACAAAGCAATGTACTAAATTCATTCAAACACACATATATTGAATAACAGTGTACAAAACAGAAACTTTGTTTAACCAGGGTAGGAAAACTAACAAGAATAAGTAAATGATAACGTGTCAAACGCATGCTAGATCAAATACAATGAGGACTAATTCCTGACCACTGGATTAGTGATCAGTAAATGTTAGAGAACAAAATAGAGTAAGGTGTTAATGATTAGGAGGAGTTCTGGGAGCAGAAATTTTCCATTTAAAAATAAGGTGCCTCCACCCATGAACTGCCAACAAGCACCACTTAAGGACATTCACAGCCATGATCCAAAGACTCACAAATGAATCTCGGAACTGAGCAGTTCACTGCAGAGATGTCTCCGGACCCCAATTATTTAAAATTTTAGAATTCCAGGAACACACAGCAACGACATCTCATGCTATTCAGAATAAGCAATAAAAAATAAATTATTTGCCATCTGCCTGTGGGGCAGGCTTCAGTGGTGGTGGGAAAATTGGAAATAATAGCGGTGGGAAAATGTAATGTTGGTGGGACTGGAGTTGAAATGTCCTCCCATTGTTCATCAATTTGCTCAAGCAGGCACCGGAAACGTCTCCATTGTGAGACTTGTTGTTATTGTTTTTGGTATATGGAATACGACAAGGGGAGCTTGCCAGGCTCTGGCATGCAGGAGGGATATCTTGGTAGCTTGCCAGGCTCTCTGAGAGGGAGGGAGGAATCGAACAGGGGTCGGCCTTGTGCAAGACAAATGCCCTACCCGTTGTGCTATTGCTCCAGCCAATGTTGGAATATTGAATGTAATCAATTATTGTGAAGTTTATAAAAATGGAATTAAAACTAAGGTGCCTCATTATAAAAAGAGAGTATTTAAATAAAAGAGAATGGACTACTGAAAAACTGGGAGAATCACATTTCTGACCATGAGAGATATGCAAAGTTCCTAAGATTGGAATATCCTATTCCTAAATATCCCTGGGATCTATAGATGTATCTATCTATAGATACAAAGATGACGAAGAGAGGGGCTGGAGGGATAGCACAGCGGGTAGGGCATTTGCCTTGCATGCAGCTGACCCGGGTTCGATTCCCAGCATCCCATAGGGTCCCCTGAGCACCGCCAGGAGAAATTCCTGAGTGCTGAGCCAGGAATAATCCCTGTGCATAGCCAGGTGTGACCGAAAAAGCAAAAAAAAAATCACAAAGATGACCAAGAGAGAGATGAGGCAAGAAACAAGACTATGGACATCTCAGAAAGATGTTTGAATTGTGGAGTTCTTCAAGATTTTAAATAGAGGCAGAACATGATACATTTAAATTTTCCATACCATATGCAGGTTGCAGTGAAGTTTCTATTTTGGAATTTAATTTAAGAAACTTTTATGAAAATCTTATATAGAGAGAATGAATATTATTGATACTATATTCTGCTAGATTGTACACGAAGCGTGAGAGCAAGGAAAGAATCAAGAATGACATGAAAATATCTGAAGGAGATAGCTATGAATTGGCTGAATTGGCTGAAAAGACAAGATAGCAAGAAGCTTTTGAAGAACTAGTACTAGTTCAGTCCATCAAAGATTCAAATGGAGTATTTGTTATTAGATCTCTTGAATCAATAGAGATGTCTAGGATAGAAAAGTAATGTGAGTACCTTGGCATAAAAGTGACATTTTAAAAGATCATACTAACTATTTAACTTACCAAGAGAAAGAATAGAAGTTAAGAATAGATAATGCAGGGCTGGAGTGATAGCACAGCAGGTAAGGTATTTGCCTTGTACTCGGTCGACCTGGGTTCGATTCCCAGCATCCCATAAGGTCCCCTGAGCACTGTCAGGAGTGATTCCTTGATGCAGAGCCAGGAGTAACCCCTGTGCATCGCCCAGTGTGACCCAAAAAGCAAAAAAAAAAATAGATAATGCTTGTATCAAGGGACCATAACAAATGTTCAGAAGTAACTAAAGGGATAAATAGAAGAGTGGCAAAGGATAATAAAAAAAGATCATCCAATCAAATGAGAGAATAAGACAAATAGAGTAATGAACTGCATCAAATACATGGGCACAGATAAAGTCAAATAAGAGCTAATCATTGAACTGGGAGATAAGTAACATTGGTTCTCCAGAGATTTTTACCAAAATATATTTTAGTGGAGTGATTTAGACAATCTGGTTGGAACAGATTTTTAATAGTATAGGAAGATAAAATTTGAATTTATTAAATATTTTTCCTGAAACTATGCTAATAGGAAACTCATCCTTTTTTTAGGAAGTAAGAAATAATGGATTGCTGGAATAATCACAGGAGAATGGTCGAACTGAAAGGATAAATAGAACATATAAAGGAAAGGAAATACTAGCAGAACAAAGTATGTCTTACAGTTCTGATTGTAGAGTATGCATTAATAGTAAAAATAGTGTTTTTTTCTAAGTCTTATGACTATAGAGTCTATGGATAGAGAAATAGAAGCTTTGAAAATTGCCTGGAGAAGATTCAGTGGACTTTGTTCATCTTGACATTAGTTATTTTCTCATTAAGTCATGAGACTTGATTGCCAGAATTGCAAATATTGCGAAGTCAAAATCTGTCTTACATGTTTTTCAACACCTGTCCACCCAAGCAATGAGGAATTACTGAAATTTGATGGATATCATGGCAAATGGGCACTTTACTACTCCCCAGAAATATCTCATTCTAAAAAACTTCAAGTCAAATTCTAAAAAATGTCAAGCCAGAAGGTTTCTTGGAAAATATGGTTTAATATTCACTAATAAAAATGACTGCCTTAATTAAGTGGACTTTATCAGTAGGTTTTAAAGGATAGATTAATGATTGAAAACAGGTTTTATTTTGTTTTTTATGCTTTACTCCTTTTGCTCCAAAGGTTTTTTTCCCCATTCTGTCATGGAAAATGAGTGGACTTTGTGTAATCTATTAATAGCAAAGTGAATTACACCTAACTCAATAAATTAAGTATGGCCTACCCTGAACTAAAATTAAATATCACTTTCACATTCAGAAACTTGGATCTCCTCTAGGATTATCCCAAATTCTGAGTTGAGTGCAGTTTTACTTGTTCTATAATAATTTTCCCTTTTTGTCCTTACTCTATCACCTACATCCATACCTTCACGCAGTTGAGTTTAGTTTTATCTGTTGTTGAACTTTATATGAATTGATTCATACTACATATCATATCTTGAGCCTATTTTATTGCTTGTGTGTTATTTGGAAACCCTGGCAAACTTTCAACCATGGACCAATCTTCCTGGTCCCTTCTCATTTAAATCTTTAATTTTTCTGGAATTTTATTTTATATAAACTATGAAAATGAGACAGAATTTAATTATTTACAGTAAAAACAAGAAAACAACATTTTTATTGGTGATATTTGTTTTTTTTTTTTTGAGATTCACTTTATTTTGGCTTTAGGGGGCACTCCTGGAGATGTTCTAGGGTTACTCCTGGCTCTGCACTCAGGAATTAGTGCTCAGGGGCAATACTCAGGGAACCATATGGGATGCCAGGGATCGAATTTGGATCGGCTGCATGCAAGGCAAACACCTTACCAGCTCTGTTATCTCTGGCCACTGGTGATTTTTATTAACTAATTCCTTCTATACAATCTGACCCCCTGCGTATTCATATGCCAAAAATAGTAACAACAAATCTCAGAATGGAGATGTTACAAGTGCCAGCTAGAGCAAATCGATGAACAATGGGACTACAGTGCTACAGTGCTACAATTCTTCCTATGCTCAGATATTGTTCTGGATATCTTGTCATAGATCAACAACCTATATATGATTTTTTTTCTTGCTTCATTGCAAAAGCAAATAGCGGTGTGTAACAACGTTAACATGATGTTAGCAAGGTAGCACTATCATCGTCCAATTGTTCATCGATTTGCTCAAGCGGGCACCAGTAATATCTCCATTGTGAGACTTGTTTTTACTATTTTTGGCATATCGAATAAGCCACAGGTAGCTTGCCCTGTGGGCAGGATATTCTCTATAGGTTGGCGGGCTCCCTGAAAGGGATGGAGGAACCGAACCCAGGTCAGCCGTGTGCAAGGCAAACACCCTCCCCACTGTGCTATCGCTACTGTGCCTTGCTTAGCAAGGCATTGTACCAAAATTTATTTGTAAGCTAAAGACAAGATAGCTGTAAACAAACAACTAAGATCTATGGCTGAAGGCCTGTTGTGGCAAACCAGGTCCGCAGCCCTGGAGAACTCAGAGGCTGACAAAATATATTAATATGATCAAACATCAGGTTTGATTGTCTTCCTCAGTTAGAAAATTAAATAGAATTTTCCACATCAATGGTCATCGAAGCCCTAGCCAAACAGGGCGTTCAAACTCAGTACATCAAGATCCTCTGTGAGCTGTATTACGGATTCACCACCAGGATCTCACCATTCTACAAAGAAGTGATCATTGATGTAAAGAGAGGGGTTCGGCAGGGTGACACCATTTCACTGAAACTCTTCAGTGCCACCCTCGACAACATCATGCAACAACTGGAATGGGAAGGAATGGGAGTGAAGATAGACAATGGGCAACTACACCACCTCCGCTTTGCTGATGTCATCATTCTAGTAACACCAAACATTAGCCAAGTGGCACAAATGCTGGCCGACTTTGACCTCGAGTGTGGAAAGGTCGGACTGCAGCTGAATCTTACCAAAACAATGTTCATGACAAACGAACTAGTTCCTGATGTTCCATTTGCTCTCAATGGAACGAACATCTCCGAATGCAGCAGCTATGTGTACCTGGGTCGAGAACCCAACATGAGAAACAACTTGACACCAGAGCTGCACAGGAGGAAGAGAGCAGCGTGGGACGCCTTCAAGAGCGTCGAAGAAGTGATTAAGAGGACAAAGAACTTCAGACTCTGGGCACATCTTTTCAACTCCACCATTCTTCTTGCACTAACATATGCCTCAGAGATTTGGGCCCTACATAAACAGGATGAGAACATTATTTGGGTATCCCAAAGAGGAATCAAAAGAGCTATGCTTGGAGTATCACATTTCACTCAAGTGAGAGAAGAAATCTGGAGTTCCAACCTCTGTCGAGAATCAAGAATCAGGGACTCTGTCTCATTTGCCAAGGTGTCAAAAATCAGATGGGTGGGACACATAATGCAATTTAGAGACAATTGCTGGACTAGAACTGTTACTGACTGGATTCCACGGGATGTCAAAAGGCCGCATGGCCACCCTCCTACAAGATGGTCAGACTTCTTCATCAAAACCCTGAACAAGCGATTTGAGGCTCTTCGTGTTCCTGGAGTGAGCAGATACCATTGGGCTACACTAGCACGAGATAGGGACAAATGGAGACGTTACTGGCACCTGCTCGAGCCAATCAAAGATCAATGGGATGACAAGTGATACAAGTGATTCCACATCAACATAGGACAGCAAAAGACTCATAGACCTAAACAGATGTGAATTAGCCATTGAAACCAATTCTATTCAGCCTTAATGAATATAATTTTGGAGGTTTTGCATGTCTAACAAGACAAGAATCTCATTGGGTTTTATATTGCTATCATTGTCTCTTCATTTAAGAGAACACATGCGTAAATCTATCCAGCTTATATCAAGAATTTTGTTAACATTTTTACTGGAAATGTGATTCAATTATTGGGGGAAATGGATATTATTTAGGAAAAACAATATAAAATTTTCTTAGCCTTATAATTTATTACTCTTTAATGCTTTAGTAAAATTTTATACAACTTACTAGTGCATCATTTCTTCTGAGTAAAATCTTACAGTTTACTGTGCAGCATTTAATTAAGTTTGAGTACTAGTGTATGTATATATCTGTCATAAATGTAAATGGCAAAACATTTTTAATTGCTTTCATGTTATTTTTAGTACATAGAAATATAAATGAATCCTCCAAGGGGATCTATCAAATTTGCTAAACTCAGCTATTCCTTTTCTTAGTTTTCAGTTAAACATATTGGGCCATATATACATAAAATATAACTTTAAGATTTTTCTAGTCTTTAATATTTCTCTTACAATGTCTATATGGTTAACCAGAAAGTAATGATGATGGACTTGCATTTTTTGTACCTGATTGGAAAGAGAACAAGGTATATTTTATCATTAACTATGACATTTGAATTACTTTTATTATGTTTATTCTTTTTTTTTAGGGGAGAGCATGAACACAATCCTCCACTACCACAAATTGTGCAGTCAAGTTTCTTATTTTCAGGGAAAGGACAGGGATCAGCACATCTGGAGTGCAAAGGATAAGTACCACCTTTGTGATCATGGTACCACCCCTGCCATGTAAGTGTGTGTGTTTATCCTCATCATTGATCATTCTAGAATACAATCAGTTCATGGAGGAATAATCTTAAAACAACTCTTTCTAGCACAGAGATTATGCCTTGAATGCTATTGTAAAGACTCTGATGTAGTAATACTTAAAATATGAAAAAGTTGTAAAAATTATATAAATTACATGTCTATATAAATGATGCTGAAAATGATAGCCAAAATATTGCACAACAAAGTCTTTTGCACTCAAAGTATATTTTGTCCATATATATATGTATTTTATTTTTTTCTTTTGTTTGGGGGCCACAGTCAATTTTGCCAAAGCTTCTCCTGGCTTTGAACTCAGGAATTACTCCTGGGTCAGGGAACAATATGTGTTACCAGAGATCAAACCTTGGATCAGGTGAGTCAAGCACTTTATTCTATGTATCATATCTCCTAACTCATGTCTATTTTAACTATCAAGAAGCATATTACAAACTGTTCAGATATATCATTTTCTTTCCTTTTTGTTTTCCACCAGTATTGTTTCTCTATTTTGCACTTTTGTGAGCCAACATAGCTGCGGGTGAGAGACAGACTTTTTTCAATTACTCCAGTATTAAGTATTTTTAAACATTTAATACATTTCATTCTGGTATACTTTATATCTGAATTTTCATTTACTCTTCTTTTGTTAATCTTTTGTTAATCCAACTCTAACAGAATTCACATTTCAGGAAATCTTGTGAACTAGTCAAGTCAAATTAATATCGTAAGTTCTAAAAAAGCTACACCATATGCCAATTATAACAATGTAGTATTTTTATTTCTTCACTAAAGGAAAAGAGTTTGTGACAGAACCTTGGAAATATTTTCTTATGTACATTGAAAGAAAATAAGTGAAACTGAATATGATTATTTCAGGCATAAAATTAGCCATGCTGCTTCTGAATCTTTAAGCCATGGAATAAAATACACAATACACTTTCTTGAAAGACAAAAGTATTGTATGTATAACATCAACCTTGATGCTAACAGTGTTATTAATAATCATTATCTTGTTCATGTAGTAATGTGCCCAAGCTGACTTCTACGATGTTGTAGAAAGCACCTCAGTATTCAGAGGCTTTTAAGTTTGGTATATAAACTCAAATTTGCTTTTGATTTTTCACACACCTATAGAAACCTATTTAGAGACATCTAACTACTTATCACTGTTATCCCGTTGCTCGTAGATTTGTTCAAGCGGGCACCAATAACATCTCCATTGTGAGACTTCTTGTTACTGTTTTTGGCATATCGAATACACCATGGGTAGCTTCCCAGGCTCTTCCATGGGGGTGGGATACTCTCAGTAGCTTGTCAGGCTCTCCGAGAGGGATGGAGGAATCGAACCCGGGTTGGCTGCGTGCAAGGCAAATGCCCTACCCGCTGTGCTATGGCTCCAGTCCATCTAACTACTTAAAAGAAACATATTAAATTTGATGTTCAAATCAAGTCTTAAGAAATTGCCATGTCACCATAAAGAAATTTTATTTTCCCATAGAGGTGAGAGTGTTTGTCAATTGAATTATTTACTTATGCCTTGCTGGATTTGTTTTATGACCTTTTCATTTATTTTCTTTTAGTATGGCTGCAAACTAACCTTACTTAATTTTTCTGCCCATCTTTATTGTCTTAAAATGTGCGGATAGTAAGAGAGGAAGAGTGAAAACTGTATGTAAGATCTATTTTTAAAGCATTCTGAAATTCCATATTTCCCAGGTTATTCTCTTCTCATTTTTTCATGTCTTGTGTTTTGGCCACATCTGGTAGGGTTTGTAGCTGGCTCTGGGTTCAGGATCACTCTGGGTGTTGCTTGGGGGACCGTATGCAGTGTTGGGATTCAAACCTCGTACACAAATGCATTACTCGCTCTACTATCTCAGCAACCTCACCAACCCCTATTCCTTCACTCTTGAGCAATGTTTCCCCCGGACTTAGGACGATCAAAGAGAGAATCATCTGTCTGTCCACCTCCACACGACCATATCTATTTCTGTCAACTCACATCTACACTTTATCACGTAAATAATGTCCTGTGTGTGAAGGGATATTTTCCTTTTTTGCCTAAGTACTTTCAAATAAAATTTTTCACAGTATCAAACAAAATGGAAATCATTCTAAACTTGGCATGTTGCCGAATTTATTTCACTGATCCTGTATTTAATTCTTTCAATTCTTTCTTTCTTTCTTTCTTTCTTTCTTTCTTTCTTTCTTTCTTTCTTTCTTTCTTTCTTTCTTTCTTTCTTTCTTTCTTTCTTTCTTCCTTCCTTCCTTTATTTCACTGATCCTGTATTTAATTCTTTCAATTCTTTCTTTCTTTCTTTCTTTCTTTCTTTCTTTCTTTCTTTCTTTCTTTCTTTCTTTCTTTCTTTCTTTCTTTCTTTCTTTCTTTCCTTCCTTCTTTCTTTCTTTCCTTCCTTCTTTCTTTCTTTCCTTCTTTCTTTCTTTCTTCCTTTATTTCACTGATTCTGTATTTAATTCTTTCAATTCTTTCTTTCTTTCTTCCTTCCTTCCTTCCTTCCTTCCTTCCTTTCTTTCTTTCTTTCTTTCTTTCTTTCTTTCTTTCTTTCTTTCTTTCTTTCTTTCTTTCCTTCTTTCTTTCTTTCCTTCTTTCTTTCTTTTTTACACCTAGACACAAGTTTGTTTTTATGCCCGAAGATAAAGATCCTGGGCAAGAAGTTCCCTTTGGTGGGAATTAAGTCTCCTTTAATTGGCACTGCCTGGGTCTCCCCACCCCTTCCTTACCACCAACACTATACTCACCTAAAGTGAGTTAAAATATTTATTGGGTTAGGAGAGTAAGAATTCTTTTTTTCTAAAATTTCACATAAAATAACTGTACAGTATCAGTCAGAGGCAAGGAAGTCTAAGACTCCTTTGTAACCACTAAATGTAGGAAAAACCACAAATAGCTATTGGTGAGGGGTTGGCCTTGGCTCCTGGCTCCAATGGCCCCCTCCCCCTAAATTCAAATACCCCGCATCTGTGTAAATAAACATCTCCCAGCAAAGAAATATTTAGCACCAATAGGTTTTATACAAAATTAGCAGCAAAGGAAAACTTTAGACTTGTAATTGCACAAATAAAATATATGCTGTCAGGATAATTAGAACCTTTCTTCTTTTTCCCTAAAATAGATAGAATGATGCTGGGGATACAAGTCGGCAGATGAGCACTGATACTGCTTGTGTGAGTCCCAGGTATGATTCCCAGTACTGCGCACAAATATTGGATATAATATGATCCATCTTCCTTTAGCGTGGGAACTTACACTGGGTTTCCAAAGCGTACATAGTTTGTGCCTTCCTTCCATGAAGATTTATAATGACACTTTCACTCTGGCTAGCAATGAACTTCTGACATTAGACATTTACTGGCGATAAATGCTAAATTTAGTGTAGTGTTTCTGCCAATAGGATCCAGGAAGTCAATAGATAAGCTTCCTATTCGGATGATACCAACACGAAATCTCAGAGGTAATCCTGGAATAGCGAGGAAGTGAATTCAGCAGACAAGATAAAGGCTGAGTTATTTGGCTTTCAAAAATGTGTGTCCAGCTTTATCCTCAGTTGCTTTTCTGGCTTGGTCTTTCTCTCGATCCAGTTTCTGCTGTCACCACATCTCTTAGAAGCCACACTGAGCTGTCTAGCGCGAAGATTCTGTTTGTGTGGGAGCAAATACCCAAACACTTCTGAACATTTGGTGTTGTCTACTCCATCTTCTTCCTTCTGAGTTCTTGAAACTAATTCTCTCTGAATGCCCTTCCTGTTTTGGAAGTGATGAAGAAACCACCATGCCAGTTTAACCCAATTCGGGCTATTATTCCCAAATAATTCAGAAACTCACTGCTTACAGACCTAGTCTGGTGTAAAATGAAGAAGCAGGAGCACATATTTTCAACCTGTCAGCTGGAAACTTGCAAGTTGTAACTGGAGAAATGGATGCTTATATTCCCAAGATGACAAGAATTTAAAAAAATAAAGAGCAACAAAATTGTTCTTGTTCTTTGCATCTACATAGATAACTTGCTGACTCATCTTCTTAGGTCACTAATGGAGAGAAAAAAAATTTTTTTCAACGATTTATTGTCTCCAATAGAATCTCCAGTTAGTCCTACCACACAAGGAAACTCACTGAATCTTCTCATTTCCAGATGAAAAATCAGAGTCCCTGAAGTAGAGTTTGTGAAAACTGACCTAACTCTGTTCTACTAATTCACAGACCCATATCTTTCACATTTTTATACTCATTGTTAAATGTCTCTGCATTCTTTTACTTACCATCTTCTTATGGTATTTCAGAACCCTTGAAAATATTGCCCATCTTGCCATTTAGCTACTGAATTAGTCTTAAAATAGTCCCATCTTATAACCAATGAGTTGGCTTCTCACTGCACTTTATCAACATCGTCATTGACTTCCTATTTTTCATTACTCATTGATCAACTGAGGAAATAGCAGTTTGCCAGGACCTTTCTGGTTTTGCCATGCAAAGCTCTGTATCCCAGGGATATCAACAAAAGTAAGCAAATTGGCTTAATCTAAACCCCAACATATAGAATACCTGGTGCCTTCACTTTGATCCTCTGGGAGCCAGGGATTAAACCAGAGTAGACTGTGTGCAAGGCAAACACCTTCATCATTGTACCATCACTCTGGCCCCCAGATTCTTAGGTCTGCCTTGGAGCTGTCTTTGTGAATCTGGAGTGTCTGTGTGGAGTGGCCTAACAGAAATAAAGGTGCCTAACGTCCACACGCCACAGGTCTGAGGAAGCCAACTCACCAGAAAGGTGAAAAATGCCTAACATCCCCCGCAGCCTTGCAAATGTCTAGAATTTACCATGCAAGGGAACCTACAGAGTAGCTCTCTTAGTAGCTGGGAGCTCAGCTGTGCATCTGAACAGGCTTCTTTGCAAAATCCCTCCAATTTCATCCTTCCAGGCTTCTGTTCAGAAGTCTTGGAGGAACAGGAGTTATGCCAGGAATCAAACTCTCCCAGCAAAATATAAGCCCTAAGTGTTGCAGGTGTAGACTTGAGTCATTGAAGAAATAATGGCTAGGAGAGTCATAAAATAATTCCCACACTTCAAAATGCCCTTTGTCAACAGAGAGTCGGAGTAAGCCTTGCACCGGGGTTGTGTGTCACAGGCTCCTGAGGGAGTCTTATCAGCAGGGTGGCATTTGGCATTATCTGTAGGGATATGGCCACATCGCTCAGACTCTTTGATCTCAGAGCCTTCATCTTTGAAGCATTCCTGTTTGCTTTTCTTTCGCCTGCCACCTAAAAATTACTCTCAGTGTACTCATAAAATCATTGACAATGATGGCTTCCGAGGATCAAACACACTAAGAGTATTTCAACAAATGAATGCAATATTAATAGCTGGGCCCTATTTATCTCTCAGGAAATAGCCGATAGAGCCAGTGAGGTTTACAGCAAGAGAAATAACAATGTAAGAATCTCTGATTAAAATGCCATGGGTAGCATGTGGTATCTGCAACCAGGTAGTAGGAAGTTCAGTTTTCATCCAGGGTAATAAAACACAAAGACATTTACTAAACGCCTATAAGGCAACAACAGGCATACTACGGTTTCTGGTTCCAGCCGTGTTTAAGTCAATCCTCAAAACAGTTGGCCACAGAGGTAATGCAGTGGGTAAAACACTTAACCTGCATGCGGCTGAACCACGTTCAATCCCAGGCACCACATATACCCATACCTCAGGCAATGGTCAAGAGTGACTGCTCAGCACAGAACTGGGAGTAAGCCCTGAACACGACTCAAAAATAAATAAATGCATAAGTAAGATAAAAAGAAATCCTCATAATAGAGCGATGGAATGATGCCATGTGTGAGACGAAGCATTGAATTCAGGCCTTAAGAAACGAGTCTGTGAGAGACTTGCAAATAGCTCAATCATTGGGCATGTTTTTATCCTAGATGCCTGGCACCCCACGAAACCAATAAAAAGAAGATCCCCCAAAATAGAACTCAAGCATAAGATGCACAAGTAATAACTGATCGAAGATGACTGAGCCTCAAAGAAATACTCAGTGTGTTTTTCTACTAAGGGGCGAGCATCAAAACTACCCGGACAGTATATGAACAGAACTGCACATTCCTCCGACAGGAACTTCTGGTACTGTGTCTGGGATTGTACCCTGCATCTGATTGATTCAGAAGTTCCTCTAAAGGCGGAGAGGGGCAGCCCAACCAGTGTCTGCTGTGGTGCAGGTCATTCCCCAACTGTGTCACTCTGCGGGAACCGAACAGCTTGAGGATCTGATTTAATCTTTCATAAGCTTTAGTCATTAGTGTGGAAACCTTCCGTTCTTGGCACTGTGTTCAGAAGTCGCCTGGTTTCTATGCTTCTTCCTTTTGGCTGAGCTCAGTAACTGCATTGTTGATTAGCCTCCTTCTGTTTGGAGGTTAGTTATTTATTTCTTAGCCTTGGCTTGAGTGATTTTGCTGATAGGAAAGATGCCAGAGAGAGTGAGAGAGTGAGAAAATGAGAGAGAGAGAGAGAGGGAGAAAGGGAGGGAGGAAGGGGGAGAGAGAGAGAGAGAAAGAGAGAGAGAGCGAGCTTTTGAACCTTGATGAACCTTGAAAGTTGGTTTTGGTATTAGAAGCCAGGACGACTCTCTAAAAAATGCTACTCTAGCTCTGCCCTCAAAATCCACAGAAAGCCTTTACAATTATGTGTATGCACCTAATTCCACCCCACCCCCACTTCCTTTTCAGTCTGAAGAAAAGATAAACTCATAAACCACCTGGAAGGGAGGGGAGATTAGACCTCAGGGCAGGACACAGAGGGAGGGAATAAAGTTGGTCACTTCTGGCTACTCTCCAGCTTCCTCTGCTCTCTGTTCTTTGAGATTTAGAAGTGCAGTGGCTGCAGATTAATATATTCTTGGTGATGTTTCCTGTTTCAAAGAAAAAGAGGGGATGTGAGCGGTGTCTGATATCAAATAATTTAACCAGAGGCGTAGGTAAGTGAAAGCAAAGAAAGGTCGTGGCTCATTTTTCAACAGGTTAGAATGAAGAAAAGAATAGCTTCAGATATCATTCATTTAGGTCCTCGGCATGTTGACCAAACACCCTCTAAGTACTTTGAGATGTTCTTGCCATACTGTGGGCTGGAAATAGAGGGGTATTGGATGAATTTATTACTGAAGGCATTGTGTTGTGTACAGAGATGTGTGAAATCTGGGGTCTGCTTTTCAGAGTTTCAATCACTGGTGGGGGAATGCAAAGTTTTAGGGCAATTCACTGTAATTTAAGGCAGAATGTGACAGATACGATGGAGACAGAGAGCTAAGAAGTTATCAGAGTCCAAAAAAATACTTGTCTTGAACAGAGGGCTTGTATGACACTAACATTGATTTTTAAAGTCAAAATTGTCTCTCAGAAATGTTTCTAATATATATTTTCCTACAACCATTAAGAGTTATATTGGCGGGACTGGAGCGATAGCACAGCGGGTAGGCATTTGCTTTGCATGTGGCCTACCCGGGTTTGATCCCCAGCATCCCATATGGTCCCCTGAGCACCGCCAGGAGTCATTCCTGAGTGCAGAGCCAGGAATAACCCCTGTGCATCACCAGGTGTGACCCAAAAAACAAAAACAAAACCAAAAAGTTATCTTGGCAAAAGAGACAAGATGATAGGGAAAGATAGGATGCAGGAAGGAGGATCAAATAGTGATCTAAAATCTATTATTCAGTTTTCTGATGTCTGGAGTAAACTGAAGCTGCGAGTTTCTTAGGAGGTCTTTGTAACCCTTTGCAAAAGTCAAGTTTTTGCAACTGAAGTCTAAAAAATAAGTGGTAGAAAACAACAGGAATATCTTTCCTCACATCTGGGAGACAAAAACAGCTGAAATCAAGGCATCAATCAGAAGAAACTTTTCTATTCCTCTGTTCTGGTGCTTGGGTCAGTATTTAATTTCTCTAGGCTTGTAGACGGACCAATCAAGTGTCCACCTTTCTCTCCATGACCCCCTTCTCTAGGTGTCTTTGTCTCCTCAAGCCCCTTTTTTCAGAGGACAGAGGCAGTGGCTTTTAAGGGTCCCCTGATAGAGTGACATCTCATCTTCAGTCCATTAGCAACGATCCGATTTAAAAATTATATCATACCCCGAATTTCCAGGTAATAGAAATTTAGGTAGTGACAGCATTGTACCCAGTCCATGGGCCTCCAAGTTTTCAGACTCTGACTGGAAGACTGTAATATTACAATTTTTGATATTTTGAGAATGCTGCAAAAACTGAAGCAAAGATAAGATCAGTATCTTTGAACTGAAAATGAATAGGAAGGAGAGGAAGCTCTTACCCAGGGGCTGGGGAATCAGGAAGTCATTTAGTAATCATGATCCCACTGTAGGAAGATGAAGAAATCTCTGTATTTTACAAGACTTGGCAAAAGGGGAGTAGATTGATTGCAGGTAAATACTTTCCTTGCCTTATAAATATAACTCTTTTGTGCTTCCTTCCTACCATCAAGCAGGTTGCTTATATATAGCTGTTTCCAAAATCCATAGACAGATATATAAATATTAGTAATATACACATATAATCTTTGTATATTTATACACACATCATTTATATCTATTTATCTGAAATCCCTTGTTAGGGAAATGTCAGTATTCCATTTCTTAGTCTTTTTCAACACCATTGTAGAAAAAGGGTATTGTTTATCAATCTGAGTACTGAAGAGGAAAGAAATTTCAGTGTGGAGGATGACTATTAGTTGAAATGAGAAAGTGACTTTTGATAACACTACAAATTGTGCAACTTGGCCAAGATTTACTTATCTGCTAAGATCTAATGAGCTATGATTTTGAAAATTTATGTTGGGCCTAGATAGTAGGTATCTTAGGATGATAAGCTTTAAAGAAGATTGGATGTACACTCAAAAAATAATAGATGAGGGGCTGGAGCGATAGCACAGAGGGTAGGGTGTTTGCCTTGCATGTGGCCGACCTTAATTCAATTCCCATCATCCTATATGGTCCCCTGAGCACTACCAGGCGTAATTCCTGAGTGCATAAGCCACGAGTAACTCCTGTGCATTGCCGGATGTGACCCCTCAAAAAAAAAAAAAGGAAAAATGATGATGACATTCAGTGATTTTATCAGGGCAGTCATATGCCCAGGTCATATATGAACTAAACCAAAAGGAAAAGGATGAGAATCATATTTCAGTAAGGATTTATACCATACAAAAAAGAAGCAATGTGCAACCACATTATTGCAGTGGTAATATAAGTGTAACAAAATAATTTGAGAAATATTCAGATTTATTGATCTTGATGATAAAGCATAAACAAAAAGGAATGCTCAAATTGCTTGTACTTACTTTTGAATAGATAGAATGATAAACAACCCAGAAAGTAGCATTGGAGAGAAATGTACTAATGTAAAGTATTTTTTACGGAATCAAAGTAGATTTTCCATGTGAGTGGAAAGAGAGAGAGAGTGACAAATGTCCATGGGTCTCTCCAGAGGAGAATAAAACAAGTTTTATGGATTTTTATTATTGACAAGACCTATCAGGTATTTGATTTAGGTGCATAGAATTTATGGTATTGATAAACCACCCATGTAAGAGGTACAATAGCTGAAATATGAAGTTTGACAGTTTCTGGGGTTAAAGATGTAATTTAAGAGACTCCCACAGAAATGGTTTAGCTCTATGAATTTTCTTTTTTACAAGAAGGTTTAGCATGACAGAGCCTGGCAAGCTACCCGTGGTGTATTTGATATGCCCAAAACAGTAACAAGTCTCACAATGGAGACGTTACTGGTGTCCGCTCAAGCAAATCAATGAACAATGGAACAGCAGTGCTACAAGAAGGTTTGAAGGAAAGAGAAGGCTGATCCAAATACTAAAATATACAATCCTACACAACTTGGAAGTTGAAGGGAAGCCAATTAGTGGACAAAATGATTATGGTTAGTGAAATACAAAAATGAACCTTAAGGACTGTCTTAGAAAATGCAGGAGATTTCTAGTTGCCTCTAAAATTAATGCAGTCAGATGATCTGGTCTTGAGACATGCTTTGTCACTCCCTTTTGGAGACTGTAAATTCATTTTACATCTTTGAACCATAGTTTTCACTTATACCATGAGAACATTACTGATACCCCACGTCAATTAAATGCAATCGCTTGGATGTATTTACTATCTTGCAATACATCATATGTTACTATTACAGAAAGTTGAGAATCAAGAAAAGAGCATTGAGAATATTGGTTTTATAGTTCCGATCTACATCTTATTAAAATAAACCCTGTTTGGGGAATTAAATTAAGCAGCTCAACTTGCACAACAGTGTTAAAAATGAGTCCAAGAAGAGCAGGGACCACACAAGTTTGATGATTTCCATGAGCACAGACTACTTAAACTGTCCTGTGAACCTAATTCTCCCTGTGTGTCTACCTCGGAGGGAAAACTCTGAGCATCTTTCATTACCTTTGCAGTCATCTGCTACGCTTTCTAGTATGTATGTTAAACTTAACACCCTGACCTGAGTTTGAATCCTTATGTCTGCAGCCACCTTAAAATAATTGTTTCCAGCCTTCGGAGAGTAATTAACATAGCTACTGAGCACTTATCTGAGTCATTCTCTTTCACTTTAGAATCAAAAGACATTTGGAAAACGGCATCCCTAGAAAGCTCAAGGATCTTTCAACACTGCCCAGATTTGGGTGGCTGCGTGCTGAAGCTAAGCTGCACGTATATAGGAGCAATAGCGTGGGACTCCCTTGGCAGAGCGAATAGGAGCCTGGAACACTTGAATTTTGCTTGCAAAGTGATACATCTGTAGTATTCCAAAGAGAGGCAAAGAAAAGTAGAGGCTCTCAGATTTCTTCCTTTGTTCCGTTCTCCTTCCTGTTGGATGCTGGGAGGGGCTGACCAGCCTTGAGGGATTAAGACATTCAAAGTGGTCAGTAATTTCCATAATAGGATTCAGCGATCAGATTCAAAAGCAAAGAGCTGCTAAGAGGAAAGCAGAAGAAGAGACCACTGTTAGGGGCTGACTCTGTGAGTGAGAAGCAGAGGGTGCCAGGGGAGAGCATTTTGTTAGCTCTCAAGACAGACAAATGCTAGCTAGCTTTTATTTCAAGATGAGGAAGTCACGATGTCTAAATGCCTTGATGGAATAATTCCCATTCTAATCATAGCCTGAAGATCAGACGAACACAAAAGGCATTTTGCAAAGGAGGCGGGCAGGGGAGAAGGAGGTTGGATTATAAATAAGACAAAACAACCCTCCCCGCCCTCCCTCCCAGTTCTGCTGGTGGAATTTGGTTTTGGAAGACGGAGGAGAAGAGATCTAAAACCATTCAGAAGGGAAGAATCTAAGGCCAGATTCAAGAATGAGCTAATGTTTTAAGGAATCAGAGATATATGGACTCATGAGTATTGTATCTTTGGAAAAAGCTTTTTTTTTTTTTTTTTGGCTTTTTGGATCACACCCGGCAATGCACAGGGTTTACTCAGAAATTACTCCTGGCGGTGCTCAGGGAACCATGTGGGTGCTGGGAATCGAACCTAGCTTGGCCACCTGTAAGGCAAACAAATGCCCTACCCACTGTGCTATCACTGTAGCCCTGTTTTTTCCCCCCCATTAAACAAAAGCTAAAAGAGGATCTTAGACTGAAAATGTCCCACTCGATCCTTAAACTACATCTTAATCCATCACAGCCTCACTGCTTGTTTTCTTAAATTTTTATTTTTTTTTAAATTTTATCACCATGTGGAAAGTTACAGAGTTCTCAGGTTTATGTCTCAGTTATACCATATTCAAACACCATCCCTTCACCAGTGCCCATATTCCACCACCAAAATCCCGGGTATACTCCCCGCCCCCCACCCCAACTGTATAACTGATGAATTTCACTTTATTTTCTCTTCACCTTGATTACATTCCATATTTCAACACAAAACTCACTATTGTTGTGGGAGTTATATCCCCAAACAAGATAACCCTAATAAGGAGGCATTTGATAATTAGTTTTCATTAAAAGATTGTATGTTTTCAGGTTTTAGAAAAGGTTGCGCGGCCGCAGTAGCGGCCGCGCGGCTCGGATGTGTCCCAGTCCCGAATCCTGAAGCCGTGTTAGTTGCTGCTCAGTGTTGCCAGGGTTCCATCTGGAGAAGGTGTGCTGGCGGCACCTCCTCCTTCCGGCCCCCCGGTGTTGCTGGCCCCGATTCGGGTCCTCACTGCTTGTTTTCTTGGCCATTTCCATCTTTATGTGTTCTGGGTGCAGGTTTCCCTACACTGCTTAGGGTTCCAGAAGCCATTTCCAGCAGAGAGACACTGGGATCCACCAGAGCTACACTCTACAGTGCTCAGGGGTCTTGAGGTAGCAAGGGACTGAACGTGGGCTGTTGCTCATGTGCAACGCTTTGAGCTATTTCCTTGCCACTCCTGTCCCGTGTGTATGCATACATTTTTATATTTTAGATCTGTATCACTGTAGCACTGTTGCACTGTTGTCCCGTTGTTCGTGGATTTGCTCGAGTGGGCACCGGTAACGTCTCCGTTGTGACACTTGTTGTTACTGGTTTTGGCACAACGAATACACCATGGGTCTCTTGCCAGGTTCTGCCGAATGGGCGGGATACTCTCCATAGCTTGCTGGGCTCTCGGAGAGGGACAAAGGAGTCAAATCCTAGTCGGCTGCATGCAAGGCAAACGCCCTACCCGCTGTGCTATCATGATATAAATTCTTCCCCTGTAAATGTCAAAAATAGGCAATGAAGTCTGACCCATTCAAAACAATTCTCCCAACTATTGATCTCGATGCAATCACAAAATCTTGTGAACCTCACATAGTTCTTTTTATCTTTATTAGCTTGAAAAAGTCTTAGGTTAACAATGATGTTGAGAAGGAAGTAAAGAGATTTCCCACACTTGCATAACCAAGTCTACTGCATTCTCAATATCATTCACCAGAATGCTACACAGACACAGGGATTTCTTTTTCACAAGGATAAATGTATTTTCCTCACACAGGCACGTGGAGTTCATTCTTGGTGTGGTATAATCTATGGGTTTGGACTCAAGTTCTATACCATGTATTCATTATACTATGGAGATAGAGTAGTTTTCCATGTTAAGAATTAATGTTTCGGGTCTGGAGCAATAGCACAGTGGGTAGGGCGTTCACCTTGCACGGGGCCAACCCGGGTTCGATTCCCAGCAGCCCACATGGTCCCCTGAGCACCGCCAGGAGATGTGTATTCCTGAGTGCAGAGCCAGGAGTAACCCCTGTGCATCACAGAGTGTGACCCAAAAAGCAAAAAAAAAAAAAAAAAAAAAAAAAAAGAAAAGAAAAGAAGAGAAAAGAAAAGGAGAGCAAATAAAAGAAAAGAATTAATGTATCAATTAATGTATCATCACAGTCTGTTGTACTGTAAGAACGGTTTCACCTTTCTAATAGCTGTCCCTTCTGTATCTTCCCCTTGTCTCTTGCAGTCCCTGAAACTGCTGATGTTTATTATTTTCAAAGATTTCCCTCTATGAAATGCATTGTTGAAAATTATGTGCAAGATAGCCTTTTTAGATTAATTCCTTTCCCTCAGTAATACGCATTTAAGTTTCTTTCATGTCTTTTCACAGCTTGAACTGGAGCAATAGCACAGCAGGTAGGGCTTTTGCCTTGCACACTGTCAACCCGGGTTTGATTTCTCCGTTCAATTCCTCAGAGAGCCCAGCAAGCTACCCAGAGTATCCCACCTGCACGGCAGAGCCTGGCAAGCTCCCTGTGGCATATTCGATATGCCAAAAATGGTAACAACAAGTCTCACAATGGAGACGTTACTGGTGCCCGCTCAAGCAGATCAATGAAAAAGTGGATGACAGTGTAGACAGTGCAGATTTTCACAGCCTGCTAGCAATCATTTTTAAGTGAATAATATTCTGCTGTTTAGAAGTGACCAAAGCTTATGAACCCATTTACCTTTTGAAAAATATCTTGGTTGCTTCTAAGTTTAGAATATTCTGAATAAAAGAAACATAAAGATACTTGTGCATTTATGTTTTACAGTGGAAATGAGTTTCATTTCCCCATCTATAAAACAAAAATAAAGCATAAGCTTCGGATGATTTAGCATAATACAGAAGCACATCTATATTACATATACATATACAAAAGTATTCATATACATATTCACACACAATGGCATAAAATATGAATGTGTGTTTTTATGTACAGTATAACACCTGACTTCAAAAAAAAAGGCAACTAACAAACTGCTTGACTTTTCTCTGCAACAGAAAAAAACACTAAATTTCTTTTCCTAGATTAGCGTTAAATCTTTAATCAAATTCCAAAGTCTTCAAATGTAGCAAGCCCCTAGTTGTGTCTTTTATGTATTCTATTAGACAGTGGTTGCATAATACTACCTTGCCATTGATCTAAATATATCATTTTTATCTGGGAAATAATGGCATCAGAAATCTTCCTTGTAGCATGAAGATAAAGCATGACAATTTTAAAACATTCATTATGTAGTTCGATATTTTAATTCCCTTAATTCTTCCCACAATGAAAGACAGGCACAGTTCTGTGCTTTGCTTTCAAAGATTCAGAAAGAATGAAGTTTTCTTGCACATCATAGAAACTCAACTCTCACCCAATAGTGGAACCAACTAAACTTAGTTCATGATATAACTTTCCAGTTATATATGACATAGTGTGTGATATAATTTTCCAGTTTGAAAGCAAGTAGGTTATATATTCCTCTACACTGAATCCTAAGATGTATAAAGGGTATATTTTCACAGATAAGTTATTTTATGAATAGAGTGTGGAGACCTATCCCATCTCATCTACCAAGAATACTACAACCAAGCATTCTTGGTAGTATTAAATTAAATTAAATAAAAAAATATAGGATTTCTTTATGTCACTGGTTTAAAAAGTAAACATGATGTAGATGTACTATAGTTTCATTATCCAGTCATCTGTTCTCAAACTCATTTGTGGGATATAAAAAATATATAATAAGAGACTAATACCCAAGAACAGTGGAAACAAGAGACAGAAGGAATGTGTATGTGTATGAGGATGGATTGGGGAATAGAGGTAACCAAGAGATGACACAGACAAGATGAAACAGAAGAGGTTGGAATTTTTTAATAGAATAAATGTGAAATCGAAATAGTACTATATACAGTTTTAGAGAAAAGCTAAGAGAAAAACCAAAAAAGAGATGTGCAAAAAAATATATAGTTACACCTAAATAGTGCTCCCAGATTTTAAAAGACTTCTCTTCTAAATTAGCTTTAAAGTATGTATGTTAATACAAGAATAAAACATTCTTAAATTCTTTTTTAAAAATAGGGTCGTAGTAATATCACCCTTTAGTGATAATAGGGTGTCACGCAGGGTATATTTTATATTAAGTGTGTAAATTCCTACACCATACATAGATATGCTTAGAGATCAAATGTGCACACACCTGCATATCTGTATGAAGACTATATACATTGATAGATATAACAGAGCAAATATAGAACAAATGCTAGTATAACTTTATCATTGATTAGATTTGCAAATTGAATTTATCCTCCTTTAGTTCATCTCTCTTTTCTTCTGCAGAGCTACAGTGTATTTGGTTAATCATCAAATAATCTGAATTTTTATGTATATATTTTAGTTTTTATATTCAATTTGTGGAGATCAGTTGCTGGGGCTGGATCCTTTGGGGCAGGGAGGGCTCTCTCACCTGCCCCTCTCTGGGGCACCCCAAGTGAAAACAGCCTGGCACAAAGTCCGGTGGCATGGTTCTGGGGGCCTCATTTTATGCTCCCTTCTGAGAGAAGCAGCTGTGAGTTCTGGGCGGTGGCCAATGAGATTATCTGGTGCCAGCAAGAGGTGGCTTATGGGCATGATCCCTGGGCCACTGGAGACTGGGGGAAGCAGGCAGAAGATCTCTGCTCCTGGGTCCTGTTGAGCTCAGAGTCCAAGATCTGAGGCCGCAAATGTCCCAGGTGCTGGCCAGAGACTCAGGCAGGTGTGTTTTGGTCGGGGTGCAGATTGTTACAACTTGTCAGTCGACCAAAAGCTTTCATTCGGTAGACTGGGAACACTTACAAAGGTGATTAGGAGCTGTCCCAAAAGCCTCCATCCCTGTCGGAGAGCATGGCAAGTTATCAGGAGTATCCTGCCCACATGGCAGAGCCTGGCAAGCTATCCATGGCGGACTCAAAATGCCAAAAACAGTAACAATGGCAGTCTTCATTCCCCTGATCCTGAAATAGTCCCCAATACACCATCAGGCTACATTAGCACCTGACAGGGATGAAAAGAGATGTTACAGGCACCCACTCGAGCAAATAGATGAACAATGAGATGACAGTGATACAGTGATATTCAATTTAGTTTTCGACGATTTTTGGTATCAATGTGGCTTATTCGTTATTTCATATGTTTTATATTTTCCTCACCTAAACATCTCATATATTGATTTTTTTATACCTTGTGGTGTAATTTTAGGTCATTTCTGAGGTGGGACAATTATAAAAATTATAAATAGGACTATCATAGATATCCTCATTCATACAATCTTTGTAGTTAGCTTTAAAATATTGATATATGAATTTTTTTAATTAAACGGCATGCACCTTTTAGTTTTGCTAGATATTTCTACCTCCCTACCAAGGTGTTGTACCAATTTATATTTGAGTACTTTGTACATTTGATTACTTGGTATTCTAACCATGAGCAGTACTGTTAGGCTTTTTAATCTTTGCCAATTTTAAAAATAGTATTTTGGTGGTTTTGTTTGCATTTTCCTGACTCGTTTTACCAGTTAAACTAATCAATTTTCATAGTCTTTGGATATTTAAGTTTAATGGTTTTGAGAAGCTTCTTCAAATATTTTGTTCAATATCTCTCCTAGGTTATATGGCATTTCCTTATTGACTTATTGCTCTTTATACTTTACACTGATATCTTGTATTATAGATTATGGTTTATCTATATTGATGCTATTCATTGCTTTATTTATGTTTATTGAAAAGAGAAATATTTTAAATCTCACATTTCATGCTTTGTTGCTTTCTTGATACTATATTTTGATATGGTTTTATGGAACATCAATCACTGTCTGTATCACTGTCATCCTGTTGCTCATCGATCTGCTCGAGCACGTCTCGATTTTGAGACTTGTACTGTTTTTGGCATAATGAATACACCACGGATAGCTTGCAGGGCTCTTCGAGAGGGGCGGAGGTATCGAACTCGGGTCGGCCACGTGCAAGGCAAACGCCCTGCCACTGTGCTATTGCTCCAGCCCACGGAACATCAATAGTTTTAAATTTTTAGCATTCATCAACTGAACAGTGTGTTAAAGGCAAAGATTCCTCACCTGGCTCTCCATCAAAATAGGATAGGCCATATGCATTATCATCTTTAGCAACTGTGCTACTCTAAGGTTCCCGATCTTGAGTTCTAAGGTTGCACATAGCATAGAATTTTTAAATTAATTCGTTAAGTAATTTATTTATTATGGGGAGAGGAACACACCCAGTTGTGCTCAGAAATGGCTCCTGGTTCTGTGCTCAGTGATCATTCCTGGCTGGGCTCAGGGAACCATATGGGATGCCAGGGATCAAACTCAGTGGGTCAAGTGCAAGCAAAAGCCCTACCTATTGTACTATCACTGCGACCAAAAAATGTAACTTTTTTAAAAAGATGATTGTGTGTCCAACTACAGATGAGTCTATAATAAAGATCTGATATATATATATGTACATATATATATATATGCACACACACAACACACAGAGACAAAGAATACTATGCTGCTGCAAGGATGGTAAAATATATGCAATTTGCTGCAACTTGAAGAAATGGAACTGAAGGATATATTAAGTGAAGTAAGACAGAAGAATACTGGATGATCTATGGTATAAAGAATAACAGAGCAAGGAAATGAAAGGATCAAAAGTGGAATGCTTAAATTACACCAGTCCCTCTATTATATAAGTCAGGACAGTCAAGGGAAAGAATTGAGGGTGTTGAGGGTGAGTCAAATGTAATTCAAGGAGATCAAACACATCAGAGATGTAGAGGTGATGTCTATGAAAACATCCGAAACACAGAACCACATCTCCTGACCATCTGCTTGCTCTCCTATCCTTCCAGGCGAGATTAATCTGACAGCTCCACTCATCAAATCTGACACTGCTCACAGTTACACTTCCTTTATAGGGTGAAAACATTCAGACAAGAGGAACACCCTGTCTAATTCCTCAGAGACTCTTAGTTTACTAAGAAATTTTATATATTTTCAATAATAAATTAAAACATTTCTATTAAATGTTCTGTGTCTGATTAAGGACTGGAGTGATAGCACAGCTGGTAGGGCATTTGCCTTGCATGCAGCTGACCTGGGTTTAATTCCTCCATTCCTCTCAGAGAGCCCAGCAAGCTACCAAGAGTATCCTGCCTGCACGGCAGAACCTGGCAAGTTACCTATGGATGGCATATTCAATATGCCAAAAGCAGTAACAACAAGTCTCACAATGGAGACGTTACTGGTGCTCACTCAAACAAATCGATGAACAATGGGACGACAGTGCAACAGTACTATGTTTGATTAAGTATCTTTTTAACATCCATATGGATTTTATCACAATCTTTTATTTATTACTGCACATACATAAATTTTTTTAATTCTCTTATCTCTTACTAAAATTTAACATTTTTGGAACTTATTTATTTAATACAATTTTAAAAATGTATGTCAAGAATTATTCATAGTAATAGTAATTAAAAAACAATTTTTTTAGGGAATCCATGCCAGGCTGTTTTCACTCAGGGAGCCCCAGAGGGGTGCAGGTGAGAACCCTCCCCTCCCCAAGGGACCCAGCCCAGGCAGCCAGCCTCCACTACCCAACCTCCGCCATGCTCCAGGCCATTTTCCGGACGCTCTGGCTGAGCTTCACGCGTGAATGAAGTCCCACGGAACCTATATAGTGCCGAACTTTGACCTTGGATTCTGGACTCAACAGGACTCCGGATTCCTTCTATCACTTGAGTGAGATGTGATACTCCAAGCATAGCTCTTTCAATTCCTCTTTGGGATACCCAAATAGTGTTCTCATCCCATTTTCCTAGGGCCCAGGTCTCTGAGGCGTGTGTTAGTGCAGGAAGAACGGTAGAGTCGAATTGAAAAGATGTGCCCAAAGCCGGGGGGTTGTTATCGTCCTAACACTTCTTCGATGCTCTTAAAGCTATTCCACGTCGCTATCTTCCTCCTGCGCAGTTCAAGTGCCAGGTCATTTGTCATGTTGAGTTCTTGACCTAACTACACAACTTGCTTTTGGAGATGTTCGTTCCAGTGAGGACAAATGAAACATCAGGAACTAGTTTGTTTCTCATGAACATTGTCTTTGTGAGATTCAGCTGCAGTCCGATCTTTCCACACTCACAATTGAAATTGGCCAGCATTCATGGTGCCCGCTCGAGCAAATAATAATAATAATAATGATGATGATAATAATAAGACATTGTTTCACGAAATTCTTTTAAGAAATACCTGGAAAAGTTAGCAGTGCATGATTTGGAAGTACTGTTAATTGAAAGAGCAGGAAGAATCACTCTACACAGAATAATTTTTTAATTTTTAGTTCTTCAGATATTCTTGCCAAAAATATCTACGAAAATCAGGAGTTGAAGAAAAATTAATGCCAGATAACTCTGAAAATGATGATTAAATACTGTTTACTCTCTTTTAAATTATTAGAGTACTATCACTGTCATTGTCTTCCCGTTGCTCATTGATTTGCTTAAGAGGGCACCAGTAATGTCTCCATTGTAAGACTTGTTGTTATTAGAATACTATCAATTCTAAATCCTTTTCTGATTCCTGAAACAACAAGGTAATTTTATGCTTTAGGTTTTAGTTTATAGGTTTCAGTTTTTAGTTTTTAGCTTTTAGTTTTTAGGTTTTAGGTTTTATTTTTTATGAAAAAATTAAGAAGAATGCAGTTGCTTAAGAAATAGATGTTAAGGACATCTGTGTGTTGGGAAAAGAAAACTTTAGAAAGACAAAAATTTGGCACATCCGGAAGATAAGTTTCTAGTTTTTAAGGAATTTAAGAGAGATTGGGCTTAAGCATTTTCCTTGTCCTCAGCCAGATTTATTTCCCTTTTGTATTTATGTGCAATATCAAGTGTTTTAATGTTGAAGATTTGTCCTGAACTTCATTATTAACGCGACTTCCTGTCTTAGTTTAGGTAAGCTATTCACCTACTTTAGGTAACAAGTGATCCATGTTTGGAGACAATGCTCTTCTGTTTCAAGAGCCTTAAGATTAGGATGGCAACCAAAGGACATTTGACCTAAATCTCAGAGAGTCTAGAGAATGGATTTTCTCTGGTTAGCACATTGCCTCATTTGAAACCATTAAAACAAGAAGAGAAATGTCCAGAAGCAAAGCTCCCATCTGCCCAGACGTGAAAGAACTGACCCATTCTCTCCAGTTGTCTTTGTTTCTACTCCTTCATCGAACAAATGAATTCAGCTTAGGTGTTGGGTCGATTTTATTAGGAAATTGACTCAGGTCCCCGGAGCTTGAGAATCCAGACAGAGGGCAGAGTCCCACTCACAAATCTTTAGGAAGTGTTGAAAGCTGAGTCATTTCAGACGTGTAAATCCTGCTGCAACAAACAGCACACTTTTGCTGACTTTGGACAGCTACAGAAAGAAAAAAAATACACACGTTAACTGAATATAAAAATGGAGACAGAATGAACTAGAGGAAGAGAATGGAATGAGGATGGGGGAAAAGTCTTTTTCTGTGTTTGGGTTTTGGTTCTGCTGTGCCACGAACGTTCCTGAACCAGCCCCTCCCCACCCCAATCCATCATGAGGAATCAAAAGAGAACTTTGCAGACACACATGAATTCAAGAAGTAAATTGTATAGCTTATTCTTTGAGGAAACGTGTACTCTAAAGCCTAGAGCAAATGTGACTTTTATATGGAGATCAGAAGATTTATTCTAAAAATGAGCAATATTGATATATATTTCCTATTTTTATATGCTGGGTTGAGTTTAGAGAAATGGCTATTTATGGTTTTGGCTAGTCACTATTATTCAAATGAATTTCCCCAATGAGCAAGTTAGTTACAACTTTCAGCACAGATTCTCAAAGGCCTCAAAAACATGCGTAGATTTGCGAAGAGACATTATAATTTCTGTTTCATAGCTCATGGATCGACAGAAAATTCTCTGGCTATTATTTTCTCTCTATGAACACTGAGAGTCACAGGATTAAAGAAAATCTAAAATTTCGGGGTTCTGACTTCAGTCTGGCCAGCTCAGATCAGACCTTTGAATGACCACATGTCTCATCTTGCTCTTGAACTTTGACAGTAAATATTTGACTGGTGGAACTGGTAAGGACCTGAATAGTAAATATTTTACGAGGGGAAATGGGAACTCCCCTTTGCTCTGTCCTTCCCTTACATTAAACATATTAATTTATATTAACTGGAAACCAGATAATTCTTTATTTACCCCTGTCAATAATTAGTCATCATTTTGAATCCGGAATCCTGCTTCTATCAAAAATTGGCTACAGTTGTGTTGTGTGTGTGTGAGAAAGAGAGAGAGAGAGAGAGAGAGAGAGAGAGAGAGAGAGAGAGAGAGAGAGAGAGAGAAATAGAGAGAGAGAGAAAAATTGGGCCAAATCAAAAATTCTGCTAATGGAGTATGTCACCCTGGAGGAAACTGGAAAATCTTTTATGATGTACTGCATGTGGGATATTTTACTCTTTAACAAGGAGCATTATTAGCAAAGTACATTTTTTTTTTAAATTTTACCTTTTTTTTTCATCCCATCAAACTGTGAATTTCTTTAGGAGAGTTCATGAAGGTGGGACAGGAAGTGGAGTCCCTGTCTCTACAGTGTTTTAAGATATTTGGTCAAACCTTTCCTCCTTTCTTTGCAAGGGCAGCAGCTGGATTTCATTATCCATCAGAATACGATACACACCACAAAGAGAGTGGTCAAAATGCATTAGATGGGAGTTCTAGTAATGCTGTGGTTTGTTCCTGGGGGTGTCAAGGTGAAGAATCCATCCTGTTTCCAGATCACTGTAAACCTAATCCATTTCATCATACACCCAAGTGAAATCCAGCAATGTTTTCTTAAGAATCTCTGTCGCTTTTATTTACTGTGGGAGAGGCCTCTGGGTTTTTCTTTCTTCTTCCTTTGGTATAGCACTAATGCATTTTATATGTCCTTTAATCTCAGTTCCAGTTCTGTCAATATTTGAGCTTATCTTAAAATGAGGACTCTGAAGGAGGGTCAAAGAAAGTAAATTCTCACTCCGGAAGGCAAATAACAATTATTTCATTAAACATTCAAATCACAAAGCACCCCTTGGACCAGTTCTTGATATAAACAAGAGGGTGCCATTTCCTCCGAATCTCTGTCAATGTGGTGATGAGCACTAAAAAAGTCCCACCCACCCCCCATTTTTTAGTGTGGGCTAGTTTTCCCACAGAAACTTTCTTCTAGCAAACCCAGTGACCAGTGATTGAGAGCAGGCTGAGCTCTCCGAGTGCCTTTGCTTTTGGAATGTTACTTCTCCACGAAGTAAAGTGAGCTGGAAGGAGCTGGAGATTGGTTGCAGGTTGGCCCTCTCTGCTACACTAATGGAACATCCCTGGAAAGACACAATCTAGATAGAACCCAAGACACAAGTCAGTGCATTGTCTTTGGTCCTTTCCATGGCCACACAGATGCAATCACAATCTATGAGTTAGTCTGCCATTAGAGATTCTCTGGGTATGTCATAGTTGTGTAACATTTACGTATTTACTAATCTACTTAAATACTTTAGGTATTTACTTATTTACTTAAATAACAGATAGGCATTTGCTTATCCATCCTAATTTCATAAACTCTAGGGATGGGGCTGTCAAGATACTGTGGGGGTATAAGTGTTTGCTTTAAATGTTGCAGACCCGGGTTGGTCTCATGTGCCATTCAACCCCCAATGCTTCCAAGAGTAACCTCTGAACAAAGTGCCATCAGTAGCCCCCCCTAAGAACTGCCAGGAATGGCCCCCAAAGCAAAACTAATGCACTGTACTGTGCTGTTGTCTTAGTAGAAATGAGTCCAAACTCAACGAAGCAATAGATGGAGGAAGACACGCTTTGGGATTTACATGCTGTAACTTAGACAGGAGGAGGTAGCCAGATAGGGTTGATGGGTTACTATGAAGAGGACCTGTCACTGGCCTTATGCAAGAAAACGCATCCAGGGAGAGGAAATAGACAGATTCGTCCTTTTCAAAGAGGGGGTGGTCAGAGGTTTCTCACACACCTCCTTTCTTCTGGCTTCTAGCAGAAATAGTAAGAAGATGCAAACTTCTTCCAGTTAAGTCACCCAGGAGCTGGCTTGAATGGCCAACTGGTGTGAAAAAGTAGTTGGTCTGCAGATTCCACACACAGAGGGCAGATTCCACAGGAGCCTGAGGTTCTCGTCCCCTTTCCTTCTTTGACTTTTACACCCTTGGGGACTCTGGCTCCAACCTGCTGGCAAGCAATTCCTGCTGGCAAGCAATGCTCAAGTAGCAGAACCATGAGGATGGGAGCAAAACTGAAAAAAGAAAGAAGGAAAGAGAGGAAAGGAAGAAAGAGGGAAAGAGAGGAAAGAAAGAAAGAAAGAAAGAAAGAAAGAAAGAAAGAAAGAAAGAAAGAAAGAAAGAAAGAAAGAAAGAAAGAAAGAAAGAAAGAAAGAAAGAAAGAAAGAAAGAAAGAAAGAAAGAGTGAAAGGGAGGGAGGGAAGAAGGAAGGAAGGAAGGAGGAAAGAAAGAAAGAAAGAAAGAAAGAAAGAAAGAAAGAAAGAAAGAAAGAAAGAAAGAAAGAAAGAAAGAAAGAAAGAAAGAAAGAAAGAAAGAAAGAAAGAAAGAAAGAAAGAAAGAAAGAAAGAAAGAAAGAAAGAAAGAAAGAAAGAAAGAAAGAAAGAAAGAGTGAAAGAAAGAAAGAGTGAAAGAAAGAAAGAGTGAAAGAAAGAAAGAGTGAAAGGGAGGGAGGGAAGAAGGAAGGGAGGAAGGAAGGAAGGAAGGAAGGAAGGAAGGAAGGAAGGAAGGAAGGAAGGAAGGAAGGAAGGAAGGAAGGAAGGAAGGAAGGAAGGAAGGAAGGAAGGAAGGAAGAAAAAGTATAGGAAACTTGGGAGACCTAAATAAAAGACAGGGGCTATCAGGGCAGCTTCCATCATCTGCTGCTAATGGTCTAGCCATCTGAGCACCCCAAAGGTCAAGGACTGAAACCTGATATTTGCATAGAAACAAAAAATGCCACATCTAGTGGAAGAGGAAAAAGCAGCGCTATGGAATGCTCTTAGGCTGATGTGTTATCATCCACATTTTTCCAAGGAGTGACCACAACTAAGAGTGCCCTGGGAGTCTGGCCCGTGAGGCCAGGGCAACTGAGCAAAAGCAATCTGGGGATTTGAAGGTAACTGTATTTTTCTGTAATCATTTTTCTTTCTTTGAATTTCTACTTGTTGTTTAAAACCAATTGGTGTGCATCTTTGATCTCTTTGCATGTGGGGGTGGGTGGGAGGAGGAAGGGGCCACAGAGAATGACACAAATTCATACAAAGAGACAAACAAACACCCAAGGACTGACCAAGCTCTGAGAAGTCATCCATGAGCTCTCAGGTCAGCAATTCTTGCAATACAGTGTGGCTTCCCCACCCTAGGTCCCTGCAGGAGTCATTGTTTAAATTGACAAAGACATGTTTCAGTTGACAGAGACATTAGGGACAGTTGGTAAGCACATCAAAATTCAATAGGTGCTTGAAGAGCAAAAGGCTGGGCATTTCACGTGGCCTGACAGCTACCCTTTAACTACAGAGTAATGTTCTGAAATTTCTATTCTATTTTTGCTTATGTTGTCCTCTAGGTCTGAAAGACCTTATGCTGTTTTATCCTATCTCTCCATAGGTGTATATTTGCTGGCTGTTATCTATTCTATTCTTTCCTGGGTTCTTTTTTTTTTTTGCCTAGTCATATTCAAAATGACCTAAGGCATTTTGCTTAGGGCAGGATCCCCAACTTTGATGTTTTTCTTAGGGGGATAATTTCCCCACTAGACATCACCACACTGGGCAGTAAAATGAAAGAGAAACTCACTCATAAATTCCCTCCTTCTGTGTGTGTGTGTGTGTGTGTGTGTGTGTGTGTGTGTGAACTCAAAAACAACTTTGATGTAAAAAAAAATCAACCCCAAATAAAGAATTGTTTGGTTTTTAAAATTCTATATTATTATAAATTCTTTGTCAAACATGTATCTACCATCTTTTGGAGGGGAAATGGATTTCCTGTGTGACCTGTGGTCTGTCTATCTATCTATCTATCTATCTATCTATCTATCTATCTATCTATCTATCTATCTATATTGATAAATGTAGGGAAACAAACAAAATAGTATCAGAATGCCCCTAGTAGAAAGCAAGATGAGCAAAGCCATTGGAATCAGATAAACTTGACCTTTGAGTGTAACCTCACCCCATTCTGGTTGTATATTCTTGGACTGTACACCAAAGAGATTTCATCTTTTGCTCCCTCACTTGCTACTATGAAATTGAAAAGCATCTTACACTAAGAAAGTGTGCTGAGTGTTATATACTAGTGCTCTTTTGTTTTCTTGATTTCTATTCTGGTGTCTAATGACTGGCAACTTAGCCTTGTGTTGTTATTATTAAATAAAATTATCATGATAATAATTATGTGGTAGCAAGGAGGATGATAGTAATGAAAAGAGAAAGCAAACTTCACTTACAACTCCACTTTATTGTATTCCATTGATTCTAGCTACTTTACTATAGAAAAAAAACCCTTCAAATTATAATTTCTTTTTAAAAAGGCACTTATCTCCCTCCTACAATATGATTCCAAGTCCAGCCATTCAGGTTCATGGGTGATTCAGCTGACAGAAATCTCTTCGAGTTCTCAACATTCCCACTTTTCTCCTATTTCTTTCCTGGCTCAGGGTTCAGACAATTCTAAACTCTAATTCAGTCTTCTTCCTATTTTTATATAGCATAACAATGTGTATTATAGCATATCCAAACTTATTTATAGATGGATTATCTTTGGTTGCTTGGACATGACAAGGGCTGACTTGAATATTTCGCTAATCTCATGGTCACAATGTCTGAGGTAATAACTCTCCAACCCTTTACCTAAAAAGTGGCTTAATGCGGGTCTAGAGTGATAGCACAGCAGGTAGGGTGTTCGCCTTGCACACGGCTGACCTGGGTTCCATTCCCTGCATCCCATATGGTCCCCTGAGCACCCAGGAGTAATTCCTGAGTGCAGAGCCAGGAGTAACCCCTGTGCATTGCCGGGTGTTCTAACAATGCTCCAACCGTGTTCTAGCCTTGCTCCAGGTAGGGGTTTAAGGCAGATTTTTTGTTGTTGTTTTGTTTCTGAGCCATTTCAGGTGATGCTCAGGGTTTTTTCTCCGGGCTCTGCACTCAGGAATCACTCCTGGGGGTGTCTGGAGGACCGTATGGGTGCAGGGATCAAACCTACATCTGCGATAATCAAGGAAACATCCTAACCACAATTCCCTCCTCCAGCCCCAGAAGAGGAATTTTTTGGTTTATTTGTTGTTGTTATTGTTTTTTTTTAGGTTCTGGGATTTTGGACCCCACCTGACTATACTCAGGGATTACCCGGCTCTGTGCTCAGGGATCACTTCTGGCATCGTTCTGGGAAACATATGCATTTCTGGGGATCAAATTGGGGTCAACTGTGTGGAAAGCAAGAGCCTTAATCCCTGTACTATCTCTTTTGCCCCCAAGGTAATTTTTAAGAGAGACAGAAGTTTTATGTATCATTTTCCCCAACAATCCACTTATTTTTTTTTCCATTAAATATCATTTGAACAGTCATTTGTGACAGACACGACTCTAGCTCCTTTGAACACATTCCACGTGGGAAAATCTGATTACAAGGCAACTTCCTGCTTTAAAATGTTACACAAAAATAAAATCACTTCTGAGTAAGATTTTGTGGTCCTAATAAACTCGTTATTATTAGCTTTCTAGTTTGCAACTATAATAAGTATGAAGCATTAACCTGGTAATGAATCATGGGACTAAGAAAATAATAGGAAGTACATAGCCTTGAAGAAGAACCTTGGTTTTAATGTCATGAGTAACATGACATTAAATGTACCATTTTCATATGTTTAAGGTCTCATAAAACATATTGGGTTTCTTATATTATTGAGGTTTTTTAAGGACGTGGGGAATATAGAGGAGAAAAAGACAAATGGTATCAACAGATTTTGAGAAACAGTAATATACTTAATAATCTGAGAAGTTAATTTATCATGTCTAGTTGCTTTTCAGATACTTACCTCATATAGGGAAAAATACTATTCATTTACCAACTAGGCAATTGAGTAATCAATTTATTTCTGCAAAGAAAACCTTAGATAAACTTATATTCACTTTATTAGTTTCTCTCAAGTCTGAACTTCATATTCATTGATTCAAAAATGCAATTTTCTCTTTAGGATTTATATATGAATAATTGTTTTAGAAATGGCAAGAGAAGTATACCATAGCAAAGAGCTATAGATTGAAAGAAAGACATTCTATGAAATTTATAATTTTATTTTTAACCTTTATTATTTCTTTTGCTTTTTCGGTCACACCTGGCGATGCACAGGGGTCATTCCTGGCTCTGTACTCAGGAATTACCCCTGGTGGTGCTCAGGGAACCATATGAGATGCTGGAATTGAACCCAAGTTGGCCGCGTGCAAGGCAAACGCCCTATCCACTGTGCTATCACTCCAGCCCCGGAATTCATAATTTTTCAAACATTTAGCAATGGACTCTTTTGTGGCTAATATAATTATAATTAAAAACAAAATACCAAAATTGCAACCACTTAGTTAACAAGCTCTGTTTTTTATTTACATATCATTTTTTTAAAAAAAATCCCATCATTTGATCCTCCTTGAAACCACAGGACATAGATATGATTTAAAAGATTCTGGAGGTAGGGATTTATGATGAAAATCTGAAACCCGATACTCTAATTCAGTACCAGAAAGTCATCTAATACTTTTGAAAAAAAATTAAAACTAACAAGAATTTGAGGCTAAGGGGACTTTTGTGTATACATTTTGAGTTTCTGGCAACAATAGAATGTTACAATTTGGGTAGAAGTTTACAACAGTAAAATAAAACAGAAGAGAATGACAAAACCCAGGGCTGTAAGGGAAACGTTATGATTGCTCAACATCTGGATAGGACGTGCATCCTAATGAGTCAGTATCTGGAGATGGGGCCCAGGAAACGGGCCGTTTAATGAGACACCAATGTGATTTTGATCAATAGTCAGATTGGAGGGTGTGTGTCTGTCTGTGTCCTGGGATAAAGTGGAAAGGAGCATGACACAGAGTTTTGGCGGTTGAAATGGAAAATATAAATGTTTGTGAACATTTTTAATTTGCTTATCATCAGCTATTTGTTAAACATGTACCATATGCCAAGCCCTGAGCTAGGTGCTAGGGACAGTGGTGAGTCAAAGAGGCGAAGGCTTTGTGCAGTGAGAGTCTGCGCTGGAGATAAACATTTCAGAGGCAAAGAAAGCACATTACAGACGGGATGAGAGCAATCAAGCAGAGACTTCATTTGGGAATTGCTCAAAATTTTCTAATGAAGCTGAGAAAGAGATATGTGCCTTCGTGTGATGGGCTAGATTGAGAAATGCAAGGATGACAAGAAATTGGGCGCCTCTAAATGTTGACGAAGTAGGTTTCAGCTCCTAAAGTGAGAGGCTAGGTGGAGGATGAAGTCTACAAAAATTGGCAAAAAAAGGCAAGATCATAGGCTAGGGAGAAGTGTGAGAATGCAAATGGCTACGAAGTCTGGGAAAATGAGGCTATTTGAAAAAGGAATGAATGGATTTAGAAAGGATATCATCAAGATACTTTAGTTAAACAAAGGTGGAAAAAAGCAAGAATATTAGTGAAACTGGGAAAGCTCATGTTTGGAAACCACGAAGTATTTCAAAGATGTTTAAGGTCACAGAAAAGTCTATGAGCATACAGATTGGAGATAGCCATTTAAGGAGTCATACTTAACATTTTTGAGACCCGATTGAAAATCATGTTGGAAAATCAAAGAAAGATTCCAATTCAAAAAAACTTCACAGTGAATAAACACAGATTAAAACATACAAAAGTAGCAGATGTAAGCTGGCTCATGAAGAATAAAAGACAGAATTGCTCAAAGACACAGTAGGTTGGAGTTAAGTATAGTAAAAATGAACTGAGTGTTGGTGAAAATATGAACAGAAAGTCTAGCAGAGAAAGTGATTAGAGATTATATGAAAAGAGAGGCAAATTATATAAGCATGCAAAAAGATGGACTGAGGGGATTGTTAACAAATAGGAATCATCGATGACATATTCATCCATTTTATTTTAATGAGAAGGGCACATGGATTTATTTAAATGCAAGTGTTAAGAAAATAAATGCAAGTGTTAACAGGTTTTGCTTATATTTAATTGTTCAGGACTCTGAACATGAGGGGGATCATTATAAGGATGTCACTAAGGTAAAATTTTGGCATCAATGTAAATGTGCCTATCCTGTATTCCCCAGGTGACCCTCTAACCCCCTCAATGCTTTTTCCACCAGGTGGCAATGCCCCCTTACTATTGGAGTGCTGAACGCTCAACTTGATGAGAACAGTGAATAATCTGGATTTCTGAAAGAACATTCTAAAAACTGTCTTTGTTTAGAAAGTTGACATTTTCATCAGAGTTGCCTCCTGGAAAATCTATTAGAGATCTCCAAGCTGCTGATTATTCACAACCTCAGTAGAAACTTAAGTAAGAAAGGGTGATGGAAAGCTTTGTAGTAAAAGAAGGTCACCTGAAGTCTTGAAATCCAAGTAGCTTTTTCTATCAAGAATAAAGTTTTTAGAAAGATTTTCACATTATGAAGTTTGAAGTCAGTGGAAAAACAGGAACTATGATATAGTCTCAAGAAACAAAGGATGGATAAATAGTTAAGAGTGACTACAAAATGATGGGGTAAGTTAAAAAAAATCCAAGGATTAATGAATTGTTCTTAATGATTTATGTTCAGAACAATCAATCAGTACATTTCAAAATATCGGAAAGAAGCAAAACCTTCTGAAATACATTTAGATTGCAGAATTGCAGAATTTCTTCAAAGTGTGGATGGAAACTTTTCTCAAAAATCAAGTTTAGAATACAGAATTGTCAGGAAACCCTGGCCCTCTGTGAAAGCCTGTTTAAATACCTGTGCAACTGGCAATATCTATACCTGATTTCTATATAGTTTGTGTCTCTTCCATGTGCTAAAACATCAGAGCTATTTACTTGTAATAAAAAACACTTAAAATATTCTTTTTTTGCCCATCTACAGTAAAATTGTCTGATTCTTGGAAAAACTGCATAAGGGCCTTATACCAAATAAAGATGGATTGTTTTTCAGGTTTAATATCTTGTACCTATGTGACCTTAGCTAGTTTTTAGAATACCTAGCTCCCCGGAATCATGTTACCTGTTAATATTCTTCTTTCATAAACTGGATGCAAGTCTTAGATAACTCCCTTGACTTCATTCAACCCTCAAACACCCAAAGCAGACTCTGTCATTTTTAAAGCCATGGCTGAAAACAATATTCTTTGGATTGTGATGAGACTGATTTCTCTAAATTACCGTTCTTTATTTTCACCTCTTTCAGTGCAAACTTCTGATGGTAGCACTTAGTGGATAATAAATGCCTACTGCTCTGTGTCTGTCTAAGCTGATACTTCTCACAGCCCTGGGTCTTGAATAGTGCAAAAATCAATGTTTTTTTGTTTGTTTTTCTTTTTGGGTCACACCCGGCGATGCACAGGGGTTACTCCTGGCTCTGCACTCAGAAATTACTCCTGGCGGTGCTCAGGGGACCATATGGGATGCTGGGAATAGGACCAGGGTCGGCCGCGTGCAAGGCAAACACCCTACCCGGTGTGCTATCGCTCCAGCCCCGCAAAAATCAATGGTAACATGAAGTGCAAAAAGGATGAGAGATGCATGTTCAAGACTAGTGCAACTATGTCTGGCTCTGGAAAGCTCAGATCCAAATCAGACTTATAGAACATACGAAAAAGTGATTTTTGATGGTTCTCATTCAAGTTTCTAACTAATCCAGTGCTTAGGTACTAGTAAATGCCTCTGGCAAACACTTATAGGAGAAGTGTCTAAATGTAAAGTGTGAATCACTGGAAATGGGAATTTTGTCAAAATAAGGGAATTAAGTTCATTAAAGGTGTGGTAGCTTAATTTACTGTGCCAACACATAATGATCAGGGCTGGCACTAAATGCTCAACTAGTACAAACCCACCCAAACTTGGCAGAAGAAAGACCCCAACCAACCCAGCCTCTTGGCTTTCTTTCCAGGTTAAATGTGCTGAAATTAGTAAAAATTGGGTTTGGACTGTAGACTTTTCTTGTCTTCTAGGGGAGGGCTGTTTTGTATCAACATCACAAGGACAGAGAGAAAAGACACCTTAGCTCAAGAGTGGGAGGGGATGAGAGCACGGTTGCCATCTTCAAGGCAGAAAAATAACCTCCAGTCTTGGAGCTCTCTCGGCAACGGGAAGAATTAATGCTCAGACGCAATTGACACATTTGCAAGGCTGGATTTCTAGCCCCGCCTCCTTGAAGAAAAGGAAGCAGAGATGGAGACCAGAGCGCCAGGTGGATGCTCCAGAGACCGCTGTAAGCACAGTGGTCATGGTGCAGGGACAGTGGACCTGAGAATTGTAGAGTCCATGCTCTGACACACAGACCCTTTTAACTAGGCAGTTCAGGGTCCCAACTGATGACCAAGGAATGAATGCAAGGCTCTGCTGATGGCTCTGCTCAGTCAAGTGGTTCAAATTGTACTGGAGACCTCCATGCTACCCTGTGGTACTAGGACACGACCAGAACTGCAAATTAAATACAAAAGCTCTTTCTTGAGAGACTTCCTAATCCTTATAGTAGAGTTCTATGGCTACCGAAGAGGAAAAGAAATGCACTCTTTTCCAATTCTTTATTCATAATGTTGGACCCGAAAACGATGCATGATATGGTCTACTTGTATGGTGGCTTGTTTTCAATCCTCCTTGTAGCCTCATTGTGAGCTGATGACCATAAATACTCCTTTACATCTGGGATCAGTGGTCCTTGGGCCAAAGGAGATCTGTCTTCTTTATTTTTGTTTAAATAATGTTTGACTGCAACACAGCTAATTTGTTTAGCAGCATCCGTGGCTGACTTCACGAGTTACGGGCCGAGTTCATAATTGCAACAGACTCTTTAATCACTGATGCAAACCCTTCCTATCTGGAAACCTCTTCATCTAAATCTCAATTTCTATTAACTACATTTAACATAGTTGTGACATGATTCTGTGACTGTATCTAAGAAAATAATGGTGAGACATACTGTGATACATTTCCGTGGACTCACACAACTCCTATAGCATTGAGAGAAATAATAAATGGATCCCTATCTCCTATGACCCAACAACAATACGTTATAGTGGTTACTTATCATGGCTTTCCTAAAAGAATAATGCACAGGCTATTATTTATCACCCAATTTATAAGCCAATAGAATATCACCGATGTCTGGATGGTCCACAGCAAATAAATTCGTCAGCCCTCTAACATTGAACAATCCAAACATTATTTTCTCATTTAAACCAAGTTGCCACGGCACTCCACTGGATTCTGTTATTGTTACTGTATTTTATTGTTAAGTTATTGCCTTATTTTTGTATTCCAATCTTCTTTAATCTTTCTACATCCGTCCTTCTTCATTGGAATTTTCAGGCAGAAAATAACTCATACAAAATGACTGGGTACCCCCAGCAAGCTCCTGATTTTTTTTTTTTCAAATGCCCACCCTGTGTCTCCAATAGCAAAACCTTGTGTGTTTTTACAAGTAATCCCTTAGATCTTCCTGCTTTCTCTCTTGATTCCTGACAACACTGCCGCACAACGCGTCCACTGGAGAATACACGAGTTTTATGTCGTGTGAGAACCATTAGCAAGGAGCAGAAAAAGTGAAAGAAGAAAGGCGTTTCTTCCCGCCCCCCCCCCCAAACGTTCCATGTTGGCTCCAAAAGGGCCCCCGCTTGGAAATGCAGCATCTGGTTGGAGGAGCCTCTGGATGGCGAAGGAAAACAGTCTGCCCTTATTAGAAATTCTCTACAGCTAAAAGATGTAAGGGCAGAGCTAAATTCAGTCGGAGACAGGTTGAGCAACGAAAACCAGGAGCCAAGGCAGTCTAGTCGGCTCTGAAATTTGATTCAGGCACCAGATTATGAATAGATTTAACTAGTTCGCCAAATGAAAATGTAGATTTTGGCACCGTTTAAATTTTTTTTTGAGGGGGAGGGGGGAGTCTATATGTAAAGTCGCCGTACACGCGGAGGGGTTATGAAAAAGAGCTTTTTATATTATATAACTACTCTGTGTATGTCAAAGTGGTGGTGGTGGGGTGGGGGTACGGGTGGGGAACAATTAACCCAGTAAATGCCGGGGGGTTAGGGGGAATACTCTTTTGGCTGCTAAAAGCATCTGATTTTCTCTCTTTGCCTTGACTGCGTGGAGCGCAATTTATCGGACGTCCAAAGGACACGGCCCGCGACGAACAGACAATTCAGTCATTACCCATATGTCAATTTATTCTTTAATTGCTGACATCTGGCCCAGGCCCTTTCTGTAGGAACAGTGATATGGCAAAAGGCTCAAATCCCAAAGCAGGTAAGTAGCACATTGTCAGTAAGGATATGGAAATCAAATTTTAATTGTCCTGAGGTTTCTCAGGTTCCCTTTGCCTTCCTGCTCGGGGTGGTAATGTGTGCCAGTGACACAATGAACTTCAATTTCCTTCTATTTCCTTAGCATTGGCCCTCAGAGCACTATTATTCTAGGCTTTGTGATGATAAACAGAGATTAAAACAAAGGAAAATAAATGATGGCGCCCGGGGATCCCCATTCACCTCCCTCTTACAACCTGCGTCGCCTCTAACAGTCTCGACGAGTTTTAATAAAAAAATTTCCAAATTGTCCTCCTGAAAATACACTTCTCAAACCCCGAAGAGCTGAGGACATAGTGAAAGAGTTGTTCTAGTGCTGCTGGAGATGCACAAGAGCAAATTCCATGCAAATGTATTTGATGAAAACAGACTTATTGTTAGCAGGATCCCAGGCCAGTTTGGATGGTATTCCTTTCCCTGTATTCTGGTGTTTCTGCGTGGATGAAAGATATGGGGTCAAACAAACTTGCTCCTTCTTTTCCTTCTTCTTTTTTCTCCTTCTCCTCTCCTCCTTCTCCTCTTCCTCCTTCTCCTCCATCTCCTCCTTCTCCTTTTCTTTCTTCCTGTCTTTCCCTTCTTCTTCTTTTCCTTCTTCTCCATCTTCTCCCCTTTGTCCTTCTTCCCCACCTTCTCCTCCTCCTGCCTCTTTGTTCTTCACTTCCTCCTCCTCCTCCATGTTCTCCTTCTCCTCGTTCTTCTCCTTCTTTTTTTGTTTTGTTTTTGTTTATGAGTCACTGGGGCTGGAGCTATAGCACAGCAGGTAGCGAATTTGCATTGTACTTGGCTGACCCAGGTTCAATTCCTCCATGCCTCTTGGAGAGCCTGGCAAGCTACTGAGAGTATCCCGCCCGCACAGCAGAGCCTGGCAAGCTCCCCGTGGCGTATTCGATATGCCAAAAACAGTAACAACAAGTCTCACAATGGAGACATTACTGGTGCCCACTCGAGCAGATCGATGAACAACAGGACGACAGTGCTAACCGTGCTATGAGTCACATACTACAGTCCTCAGAGCACATTCCTGGTTCTGTATACAAGGATCACTCTTGACTGCTCAGGGGTTGGCCTCATGCAAGACTAATGCCTTACCTGCTATACTATCTCTCCAGTCTATTTTTGATATGTCTTAAGCAAGTCTCTAAATTAAATTTTTCTGATTTTCTCAAGTGCAGAATGTAGTTTATAGTTTTGGTGGGATAAGAAAAATCATCAGTTCATCCTAACCCAGTAAGTCCCAAGCATCTAAAATTCTGCCTCTTAAAAGGAAAGCTCGTAAGGTGTTGGAAACCCAAGTTCAAGACTAGTTCTGACTCTGTTACTCAATGACCTCATCTTTCTAAGACACAGATCATGAGGACCATGATACTAATCTAATTACATTTAAAATTTTTAATATTCTAAAATGTTCTAGTATAAGATGTTCATTTAAAAATTTGCTCAGGGATAATAGACCCTGTGCAAATCTCTGATGGGAATATGATAAAAAGAAAATGCTTTCTAGTCAAGAGAAACTGATCACTCAAGACCAAACAGGCAGTTATTAAAAAGTTTCTCAATTTAGTCGAGGCTTGTCATCTGCTAATAAATAAGTCCATTAAACAAATAGTGGAGAAAAATAAGTGAGTCTGTCCAGTGCTGTGTGCACTCATGTAAAATGATAAATAGCATTTTTTTCAAAAAGTGATTTGCCTTTTAATTCAGGTTTTCTCCGAGGGTGGGGAATTTTCTTACCATGATAGAAAAATGTAAAGTTCTTTGACACTCACTTTAAAATATAGCCATGTTATATCATCGGTTCTCATAAGCTATATAAACGTAATATTTGAATGTGTTGTGATAGGCCAATTATATTTCTAAATCCTGGCAATAAACTGGATTATATCAGCACTTTCTATGACATTAGTCACTTGGATAAGCATTATTTATAGTATCATGTGTGTCAGAGCCAAAGTGAATTATGGTATTGTAGACATGTAATATTAGAAAGCTCCCTGCAGCTTATCCAGTTCTCTGTGTTGGAGAAATTAAATGCCTAAACAGAGGTAGATATAAAGTATTGTGCTCAAAGTTAAAAACTTAGGTATCTGTGAAAGCAGGAAACTGTTCTCAGACTTTGTCTAATTGCTTTTTTAACCCACCACCAAATTCCAAATTATTTCAAGTTCCCTGCTAGATTATCAATTCTTTCCATGAAATACTCTACTGAAATGAAAGAACAGTTTACATGCATCTAATATTTCTTAGTATTTCGGTTTCATGAAAAGACTTAAAAATCTTGTAAGCTTTCACATCCTTTTTTGCTACCTTCACATTTGAGTGTAAAGCATTTTAATTTAAAAAATTAAAGGTCTCTATAAATCATCAGGTCCTATCAAGGTAGTTGTTTATGAACATAAGGACAATGAAAGGAGTGTGCAAGCCATTTGAGAGGCAAGAATATTTTTAATAAATATTTTTATAAAAAATTAGTCGCCTTTTCTTTAAGTATTCTTGGTATAAAACTCTTGGTAGTATATATAGATTTTGTGTTCCTAAATTAAACTCAAAAGAAAGAAATAGCTTAAATGAAACAAAATTGAAGAGTAAAAATGTTTTCATAATTAAAATTGAAGGTGACAGTACATCCATGTCAGCATGACTTTATCTTAATTTGTGCAATAATTATGCCATTAAAATGTTATTTAATCTTGAACACAGAGGTGATTTCCCCAATATTTATTTAATCCAAAATATAAGGAAGCAGGTGTGAGGTGAAGAGGAGAGGGGAGATGTAGGGAAAGTTATAAAGATCTAGATAAATACTCCCTCTCTTCCAGATGCAAGGTCAGGGTTGGATCTCATGTGAATTATGATTCGGTGTCTATATGTGTGGTACATATGTGTTTGTGATTGTGTGTCTGTGTTCTGTTCACGTGTGTATAGATATATTTGTGAATGTGCATGTGTATGTGTGCTTATGCCTATGTGTGTTTGTGTATATATTTGTACATTTGTATACAGGTATTTATCGGTGCTTTGTATGTGTATGTGCAGATGTTTTGTGTATGCATATGTGTTTGAATGTAGGTATATGTTATTTATACATGTGAATCCATGTTTGTGTACACAAGTATTTGTGTGCATCTACGTATGTGTGTGGACATATGTATATGTGAGACTATTTGTGAATTTTCATGCCCACTGGAGCAAAGCGATGAACAACAGGAAGACAGTCCTACAGTGCTACCTAGTTTAAAGCGAGAACACTGATTAGAAGTTTATTCTCCTAAATGCTAAAGTGACTAGAAAAGACAATGACTAAGAAGAAATCGAGCAAATGCCCAAAGATTTCAGAAGCCCTTTTATGCATAACTGAAGACTAAAGGAAAATCTCAAATTGCTGTTGAAAATTGTTTCAACATTGATTTCAGTTGTGATAGCACAGTGGGTAGAGCATTTGCCTTGCACGCAGTCGACCCAGGTTTGATTCCTTCGTCCCTCTCAGAGAACCCGGTAAGCCACCGAGAGTATCTCGCCCGCATGGCAGAGCCTGGCAAGCTCCCCGTGGCGTATTCGATATGCCAAAAAAGAGTAACAACAAGTCTCACAATGGAGAAGTTACTGGTGTCCACTTGAGCAAATTGATGAGCAACAGGATGACAGTGATACAGTGAGACATATGAAATGCACAGAAATGTCTATTTTTCTGTGTTGTAGATGTGTGTGTATCGGGGGATGTTTCTACACATAACACTAATAGCCAGTGTACCGTACCTGCCTTCCACAAACCCAACCTGTGTTCAATCCCTGGCACTCCATATGGTCCCATAAGGCCACCAAGATGGTTCTGAAGCACAGAACCAGAAATAAGCTCTGAAAACTGCTGGGCACAGCCCAGAAACTAAGATTAAAAAAAAATATCTCCAAGGAGACAGTTAGGAGGTAGAGGTGAAGGGGGAAACCTGGGCTGGAAGGAAGTGGAAAGTGGTTGTGGGTTTGTCTTCGTAACATTGTACGCTGAGACTATTGTCAACAACTTTATTCATTGTAGTGCCTAAATAAAAAAATAATAAATGCAGCTGAAGGGACCTGAGAGATAGTACAGAGGTTAAAGCGGTTCACCACCATTTCCAACCCAGGCATAACATTGGCCTCCAGAATATAGCCAAGAGCGATCTGTGGACTCAGAGCGAAGAGTAAGCCTGAGCAATGCCCCAACGCGCCTGCACCTTGCACTGCACCTGTAGCACTGTCGTCCCGTTGTTCATCGATTTGCTCCAGCGGACACCAGTCATGTCTCCATTGTGAGACTTGTTGTTACTGTTTTTGGCATACCGAATACGCCACCGGTAGCTTGCCAGGCTCTGCCATGCGGGCGGGATATTCTCGGTAGCTTGCCGGGCTCTCTGAAAGGGATGGGGAAAAAATTAATGAAAGATTTACTGATAAAGTAATTGATATTTTAGTGTGCGAACTAAATTTGAGGTGTAAACTGCTGTAAAGGAGGATAACACTTCAAGAGGTTGGGAGTTCTTTATCTCATTGCCACTCAAAGACACATGAGCTTGCATTTTTTTTTAAGGTTGGACTTTTTGTTTGACTGATAGTAGGTGAATTCATATCACCAATTAATTTCTTAGCTTTGAATGGGATGTAGAAGAGGTGAGAATATGGCATTTTAAATATGCTTCAATTACTGGGGCTTAGGGGAGCACTCTTAGCAATGCTCAGTACTCTTGGCTCTGTGTACAGGGATCACTCCTGGGGGGAGGGGTGGGGGTCTTTGGGAACTACATGGGGTGTATTAGGGATCCCTCCCAGGTCAGCCATCGCAAGCAAGCCAACCCTTCTATCTATACAATTGTTCCTGCCTCTGCAATTATGAATATTAACTTAACATCTTGGGTAGATATTTTTTCTCCTCTTTCTTTCCTTGAATGATTTTCACTTTTTATCCCCCTAAGCAAAAATGATACAATAATGATGATTAGCTGAAAAATCAAGCAAGCTTCATCAAAGAGGGTAGGGCATTTGCCTTGCACATGGTTGACCTGGGTTCGATTCCTTCGTCCCTCTCAGAGAGGCTGGCAAGCTACCAAGAGTATCCCTCCTGCACGGGAGAGCCTGGCAAGCTACCTGTGGCTTTTTTGACATGCCAAAGACAGTAACAAGTCTCACAATGGAGATGCTACTGGTGCCCTCTCTAGCAAATCGATGAACAATGGGGCGACAGTGCCACAGTGCAGTGCTACATATAGATGTGATGACATTATCATTCAAAGTATTTAACTGTGTTATCATGTGTGTTGTCTATATTAATCATGTACGTTTCTTATTTCCAAAGACTTTCGAAGCATCTGCCAGTAAAAGAGATGGAAATTGAAAAGATTCAGAGGTCGGAATGGCATCTTTTGCTTGAATACTCAGTGAGTGAGACTTGACTCCTGGCATCTAAAAGATTCCTGACTATTGATGACTTTTGTATATTCTTTGAAATAATTTCCACCTACTTACAATATGTGTGTATGGAGGAGACGAAGATATTCATGCTGATAGGTTATTGTACACAACTCAGTGCATTCCAAAGACTAAAGGGAGATATTTATAATAAGCATTGAGGTGGGTACTTTACCTAATACACTTTAAAATACTATAAGTCTATAGACCACATGTGCCCAGATAGAAAAACAAACAAAATCTCTTGAGGTATATTTTGATTACAGAGGCTTGTGGTTGGATTTCGCTCTGATTCCGTTCAGGTATGTGATCAAGGAAGTAGTAAGAGCTCTATGTTTGAAAAGTAAAATACAATAAAGAAGAAAATGTAAAGGAATAGCCGGACATACACCTATTTTCTGACTCTTAATGGTGACATCTTGTGATGAAAAGGGTCCAAGTAATTTAGGGTATTTCATTTGCAGAGAAAATGCTTTCCCTCATGACCTCTCATGAAATCATGAGATTTCAGCCCAAATATTATTGCCTCTGGAGAAGGATTAAAAAGTATTTTTTTACCAGCAACAATGTCTAGTAAGGCAGTGTGGGAATGGCACAGAAATAAATTTGTTTTTTCCAGTGTAGCACTGTAGCAATGTCGTCCCATTGTTCATCAATTTGCTCGAGCGGGCACCAGTAATGTTTCCATTGTGAGATTTGTTGTTACTGTTTTTGGCATATCAATACACTATGGGTAGCTTGCCAGGCTCTGCCGTGTGGGCAAGATACTCTTGGTGGTTTGCCAGGCTCTCCAAGAGAGGGAGAGGAATGGAACCCCGGTTGACCATGTGCGAGGCAAACGTACTACTGGCTATGCTATTGCTCCAGCCCATATTTTTATTATTAATTTGAATGTTAAACATAAATATCTGGGTGTAGTTGATATGGTTTGTCTATTTAATTATGGAGAATCAGGGTTATCCAATGGTGGTCAGGAGTTACTCTTAGCTCTGTGCTCAGATGTCATCCTGAGGGGTCTCACGGATCAGATGTGATGCTGGGAATTAAACCTAGGTCAGCCATGTGCAAGGCAAGTGCTCTCCCTGATGTACTGTTGCTTTTAGTTTACTTGGTTTAATTACAACCATTTTATGTTTTCCTTTGTTTTTAGTTAGTGTTATCATTTTATACATATTTGCATAATTCTTATAATTCATCACTTTGAGTTTACTACAAACTGGTGCACTGTTGAAATTGTTTCAAGAACGTTTGGCAAACTCTTCCCGTAAGGTTGAGTTCTAGCTTGTTTCTCATCTGACTCCTTGTTCTTAGAGTGAGCTTTGTAGAAATATCTAAATGTGGAATTTTATTGCTTACATTACATTGATAAAAATAAAAATGCCTGCCGTAGAGGCAGGGGCGGGGAGGCTGGAAGGAAATTGGGGACAATAGTGATAGGAAAAGTTCATTGGTGAAGGGAAGGGTGTTGGAACATCGTATGACTGAAACCTCATCATCAATAACTTTGCATCTCCTGGTGACTCAATTTAAAATAAAGTAGTAGAATGATTGGGCCACAATTATGAGCAGAGGATATTTGCCTTGCATATGGCTTTACCCAGGTTCAATCCTGGCACCCTATATTGTCCCCAAGTCCACCAGGAGTGATTTCTCATCATGGAGCTAAGAATACTACCAGGTATAGACACAACCTATCCCACCCACAAAAAAAAAAACCGAAGTAATAGAATGATTAAGCATAAACACCTCTACGAGTTTTTAAATAACTTATGCAATGCCTTTCAAATAGTTTCTGAATGTATACATATGCATATAAAATAATGTTTTTCTGTTATATAAATGTAGTTTTGCACATATGTATGCTTGTACACTATATAGTTTTATAAATATAAAGCAAAATGATTTATTTTGTATATATCTTGATACATGTTGTATGCACATGTGTATTTTTGTTTTGAATCTTTGTAGACATGAATCTCAAAAATTTATAAAGCATATTTTGGATCAGTTTCATTTATGCTCTTATACTTTGGTATTTTGTTTGTTGATTGCAAAGAAAAAAATTGGAGTAGTTTCCTTTCTTGGCAAGTGGAAGTAAGGTAAAATAAATCATCTGTGATCTTTAGCTCTTTCTGAAGTTCACGGTGTACTTTGCTTGAAAGTAAGTCTATGGGGCTGGAGAGATAGCACAGCGGGTAGGGCGTTTGCCTTGCATGCGGCCGACCCGGGTTCAAATCCCAGCATCCCATATGGTCCCCTGAGCATGGCCAGGGGTAATTCCTGAGTGCAGAGCCAGGAGTAACCCCTGTGCATCGCCAGGTGTGACCCAAAAAGCAAAAAGAAAAAAAAAAAAGTAAGTCTATAAGATGATAGTTCTCTGCTTTTCAAAATTTTTACTTTGAATTGAATCTTTTATTTTTTTAGTGAACTAATCTTCTGCATTTTGTCTTACAAACAATAGGAATAAAAAAATGTACCTTTGCATTGGCTTCCATCTTCCATTGAGAGGTTGGTTCTACATGTAATCAAATTCAGCAAGTGCTCAGAAACATTTTTTTTCACATGCTCTTGAAACCCACAGGAGCATTATTTGATCCAGAAATTATCTCACTAACTTGGAGGTGAGGGGGTTTCACACTGGGTAATACTTCAGCACAGAGAATCCACATGCTGTTTTTGATATTCATTAATCATCTAGCTAATTTGTTTTAACATAGGAGCGTTGACAGCAAACGAATGTTATTATAGCGATGGTGACTGCATAATCCGGACTATTATGGCATTAACATTGACGAAGCTGGCAGGTCCATGTTCAGATATGGTCAATGCTGTCTTTCAGTCTAATTGCAAATATATCTGTATTTTATTCACATCTGCTCTATTCATTGGGTGGGCTAGATGGGGCCAGCAGGATAAAGGGATTACAACTTAATTTTATTCTTATTTTTATCACTGTACCATCTAGATATATGGAAGTCCTGGAGGTTTCTGAATTGGTTTGATAAATGCATGGATTTTTCTGTAAGATTCTGAAGTAGAGTTTTACTATACAACATGCCATATGTTTATAGTATTAATTTTAGTATCTTCCCTTAAATGGTAGTGAAATTAACCAACTTGGGAAGAACTTTGTCTCTACTATATGAATGAGGTTAAAAAAGAAGCAATGTATGGATTGTTAATTTAGAATACTATAAAACTTTCTCAGTCTAGAAAATTAATAGCTAATAGGTACAGGTATTTAACAATAGCAAATAGCAAAATACCCTATTAGTATTATATATGATTTTTGTTTGAGTCTGAAGTAGATAATTTTTATTATGTTGCTATTATGGCACTTAGGCAGAAAAGATAACTTATCTAAATTGTTTCCACTTATTAATGATTAAACTGAACTATAATTAACGTTCTCAGATTCAGGAAACAGTTATTAAATGTCATGTTCTATTAGCATCAGGTATGCCACAAATTAAAACTTCAACCTGGTGTCCAAAACCCAGAGATAAAAGAACTTCTTTCCTTCAAACCTTTATATGAAAATCTTTTTCCAAACCTATAATAGAAAAAATCTTCTTTAACCCTCTTATAAGCATCAAACTAATACTGCTAGGAAAGAATACACTGCATTTATTTGCTTTGTAATTTTCCAAGAGTTGTTAATGGGAAGTACTTAGCAGTACATGTTTTGATTCACTTTATTCTCTGACCAAACAAACAAAGAAACATAAAAAGAAAAAAATGTTGCATATATTAAGTGCTTTGAATAGACTGAAAAGACGTTAAATTCATGAATAAAACAGAGAAGTTTGAAATGGACTTTTGCTCATTCCACCAAACTATAACTTTCGCCTAGAAGAATAAGAGAGGAAATAAATGGTTCTTTCCCTGAAATGTTTACATTGTTATCTAGAATCGTTTAAAGTTTTTTAAACAGTAGCAGAGTGGCGGGCCTCTTGATTTGCTCACTCATTCTGTTATTAGAGAAATTCTCAACTTCTTCCATGGGGAACTATTTCTCTGTCTTCACTCTTTTTCTAAGGCGCTTTCCCAGTTCATCAGGGACTGTCAGAATGTTGAAATTATGTTAATATTTCTTCCCTCCCATAGATGGTACAATTGTTCAGTTATCTTGCACCTTATGGGGTTGACAAAAAGCAAGTGGACACTTAGTATTTTGTTTGATGAATGCCGGTCATCTAAATGTAGACAGCAATAATAGTCGAAACTGTCTGTGAAGTTGAGAAAAATAAGTTAGAGGGACACAGGGAGAATATTTTTATTACCAGCAAAATATATCTATCATTTACATTATGAGTAGAGTGCACTATTCAAATAAAGAATTAAAAAGACTAACTTCTTCTTCTTTTTTTTTTCCTGCTTTTTGGATCACACCTGGCTATGCTCAAGGGTTACTCCTGGCTCTGCACTCAGGAATTTCCCCTGGCGGTGCTCAGAGGACCATATGGGATGCTGGGAATCGAACCGGAGTTGGACACATGCAAGGCAAAGGCCCTACCCTCTGTGCTGTTGCTCCAGTCCCCTAACTGCTTCTTTAGACTGGAGTTGTAATTCTGAATAATTACAAGTAACAGATGAATAAAATGTAAAAACACATTTTTAAGGAGCGTATTCATGAAATCAAACCATTTCATTGAGACTATATTGCAACATTTGGAAGTCTGAGATACATCTTTTGGGGCAAGTGGGAGAGATAGCATTGTAGTTAAAGGAATATTGATTGTCTTTAGCCAATTTTTTAGACATCACTAGATGCTATCAAATTTGGCCTACAGTATCTTTGCATATCAATTTCACTTACTCATTTTTGTGTGCTATATAACATGGGGCCAACAGTAATAAAACAGGGTCAAATCATCCTTAAATATGGCTATGTCAGGGCTCTCACTTTCATGCAAGTATGTTTTCATTTAAATTTAGTATTTTTTTTTTAGAAATTCAGGTTCTTATAATAGCAATTTATTTGTAATTAATAGTATTCACTAAGTCCAAAATGTCTACAAATAAAAAGGGCTTTAAAAAGGGTTAAGAAATTCCTTAGATATTATTAAAAAATTAAGCCATCACTGAGAAAAACATCATTTGAGTTTGCATCTATTTAAGGAGCTGCAAAAAATACTAGTGCTACAAACTTAAAAGACCTATTTGGATGTCATTTTTTTTTTTTGCTTAGTTATACCTAAGTTTTCCCTTTCCTGTTATGTGAGGTAGAGTATGCACCAGCTAATTTGATAATAATTATTAGATAGAGAAAATAATTATTTAAAACTGCATTTTAGAAACTGCAATTAGCATCTTATCTTGGAATTTGAGTATTATTATTATTTAATTTACTATGTAAACATGTAATTCAGTACATTTGTATAATTTGTTTAAGCAAATTACTCTTAAGAAAACAAATAGAATATGTGCTTTTGTCTGGAACCAGAGGAGGATATCCTCAGGCCAGTCTCCCATGTTCTTCCTTCTTTTCTTCCGTTGCTGTCTTCGGAAGAAGGCTATCCTAAGATTTCCAGCGTTCGCTCATCATTTAAAATGTGGTTCATATCAAGGCCTAAAGAACAGACCCTATTTTAATAGGTGGTGTCAGGTTAACTTGGAAATCATTCCGTAGTGAGTAAGACAGATATCAATAAGAATAGGGCTTCTCAAATGCACAGCTTATTTGTGAGCTTGTATTGGGAAATGGCATTATCTTTGCCAACTAAGAGTAGTTTTCTAATATTTTTGAGAAGCGTCCATACTGTTTTCCAAAAGGGCTGAACCAGTCGGCATTCCCACCAGCATTTGAGACCCATTTGACCCAGCTATACCACTTCTGGGAATATATCCTGGAGAGGCAAAAGAGTATAGTGGAAATGACGTCTGCACTTATATGTTCATTGCTGCACTGTTGACAATAGCCAAAATCTGGAAAAAACCCAAGTGCCCAAGAACAGATGACTGGTTAAAAAAACTTTGGTACATCTACTGGCTGTCTTCACCGGGGCCCCTCGGAGGGGATGGGTTGCCCTTCCCTCCCCGCCCCAAGCAGAGCCTTGACAGTTGAAGACCTCCGGAACCCAGCCACAGCCATGCTCTAAGGCCACTGTCCACACGATCGGATGAGCCTCACGCATGAAGGGGCCAGCAGAGGAACCCAGGTGTGTGGGACCCGGGGCTGAGATCTCCAAGCCTGCTCGAATTGGGACTGAGCCTTCTCCATCCAGAACCCCCATTTTCCAGTAGCTTGGCAGCCACACTCACAAACTGCCCCCGGTGCCATGTAATCCCACCAACGGCCAACATCCAGAAACTAGAAGACCGAACTCCTGGAAGACAGCTAATAGCCTTGTTCTTCTTCTTGGAGATCCTGACAAGCTACCACGAGTCTATTGCCCACACAGGAGAGCCTTGCAAGTTCCCCATGGCATATTCATATCCCAAATACAGTAAAGGATATGTACATACCTCTCGGAGAGCCCGGCAAGCTACGAGAGTGTCCCACCCGCACAGCAGAGCCTGGCAAGCTACATGTGGCGTATTCCATATGCCAAAAAGAGTAACAATAGGTCTCATTCCCTTGACCCTGAAAGAGCCTCCAATCATTGGGTAAGATTGGGTAAGTAAGGAGAGGTTGCTAAAATCTCTGGGCTGAGTGTAATAGAGACATTTCTGGTGCCCGCTTGAGTAAATCGATGAACAAAGGGATGACAGTGATATAGTGGTACATCTACACAATGGAATACTAAGTGGCTATTAGAAAAGATGAAGTCATGAAGTTTGCATATAAATGGATCAACATGGAAAGTATCCTGTTAAGTGAAATGAGTCAGAAAGAGTGGGACAGACATAGAAAGATCGCACTCATCTGTGGAATATAAAGTAACAGAATGGGAGACTAACACCCAAGAATAGTAGAGATAAGGAGCAGGAGGTCTGCTCCACAGTTTGGAAACCAGCCTCAAATGCTGGGGGAAAAGGCAGCTCAGATAGAGAAGGGAACACCAAGTAAGGGGTATTTGGAGTCTATAGACTATAGACTATATCTATATCTATAAACTATAGATTGAACACAGTGGCCACTCAATGTCTCTGGAGCAAACTACAACACCCAAAAGGAAAGAGAGAACAAAAGGGAATGCCTTGCCACAGGGGCGGGGTGGGGTGGGGGGGTGGGAGGGATACTGGGACCATTGGTGGTAGAGATTGGGCACTAGTAAAGGGATGGATACTCGATCATTGTTCGACTGAAATGCAAGCACGAAAGTTTGTAAGTCTGTAACTGTACCCCACGATAATTCACTAATAATTTTTTTTTTAAAAAAAGAGTAGTTTTCTGATGAAATTTACTTGGATCATCTTAAAAGAGTCTGATGGCTCTACCCGGAATCTTAGAGCCAGTACTTTAAGCACTATTGTTAAGTGATGAATAATAGGTATTAGAGCATCCTGCCCGGCACGGCAGAGCCTGGCAAGCTCCCCGTGGTGTATTCTATATGCCCAAAACAGCAACAAGTCCCACACAAGTCTCACAATGGAGATGCTACTGGTGCCCGCTCAAACAAATCAATGAACAACGGGATGACAGTGACAGTGACAGAACAGAGATTGCCCCATTTTGAGAAATTGGGGATGATTTCCGGGCTCTTGAGAGAACTCCCTACAGTGCTCTGCTCAGCAGTGGAAGAGATCCAGTGCTCCATTCTTCAATCCGATGCTGCTTGACCTCGTAGTTCTGGGGCCCGTCAGGGCTACGTTCGGCGATTGCTTAGAGGAGCTGATACCTGGGATCAAACTGAGGGTCTCTCAAATGCTACTAAATTGAGCTATCTCTCCGCTTCTGCCTTTGGTTTTTTAACAATTACTAATTTTCACATGATCATACATGTTTGCTTGCCTTGTCTGTAGCCAACCATGGTTCAACTCCTGGCAGCCCGTATGGTATGGTCCCCGAGGCACCTCCAGAGATCATTTCTGAGCACAGAAACAGAACAGCCCCAGAGTACCAACAGATGTACCTCCAGTTAAAAATAAATTAATTAATTATAAATACAGTCATGCTCAAATTTCACTCCTGCCCAGTCTCAAGGTATAACACAGTGACTCCTCAAATTTCACTGACGTGTAAAGAAGAGTAGAGTTCTAATTTCTTATAAGATGAAAAGGGAAGCAAGCAAGGTACATAGGATATTTTTTTTTATTCCAATGTACCATCACCTATAGAAATAAACTATAAGCTTATCATTTTTTTAGAAATTTTAAAATTTTATTTATTACCCTTATTTTTTATTTAGTAAAGCAACATAAAAGGCATAACCACCATATTTATAATATGGCATATATAAATGTGTGTATGTTTTATGATAACTGTATGTTCCTTAAAACGATGAAAACAAAAGATCCAAAGAACATTCCTAAATTTCACTAGTTTGCCTAGTACTTAGATTTGACTGTTTGAAAGAGCAAAAACCTTCTTTGTACATGGCCCACAAAAACAATCTATTCAGTGGAATTCAAGGTGAAGCTTAGGGACATTATTTATTTTGGAAATAAAATCATTTATCTTTTTGTGTAAATGAGAATGCTGCCTGGTCGTTTTGAGTGTATTTGTCAGAGCCCCCACAGATTCTGCATGAAGATGGTTTCCCCCATTTTTCATTGTCTTTTCCCCCATGACTTATATAATTCATGGAAAGAGCAAATAAAACAGCCCTGCAGTGATACTCAAGACTGATATTTGATAGCATTAAGTGATGTCTCACATGGTTTTCATTGAATGAAAATGCTAATTGAGATTGGTCAATCGAAGGACAAATAACGCCAATCAAAAGAGGAAAGATGTTGGTGGCAGTTGTAGGTGGGATGGTGTGGGGGAACCCAGCTTTTTTGTAATTTATCTCCAGCTGGTGAAAAAGGTTAAAAAAAAATAGCAGTTTCGGAGAACATGGTCTCTTGGCATTTCTAACCTGATTTCCAGGCCTGAGAAATTCTGATGGATATTCAAACTTTGAATGCCTATGCAAATCAAACTTATGAACCTTTGGAGAGCCATCCTTCATTAGACTTGACTTCAGTCAGAGGAACAGATGGGATGCTAAGGCAAAAGGTTTCCACGCTAGTCATAGGAAGAGAAACCCAAACAAAAGATGAAAAACTCCACAGTCGATTTGTGATTCTTTCGGCTTTCTACATTAAAAGACATTGCGAGGAGCTTCTTTATGGATGACAGCCGATTTTAAGGCTAGAACCAGGTTTATTTTTTATCTGTCTGTGTGCCAAGTGAACACAGTTTCTATGGAAAGAGCTCAGTGTCGGCTTCACAGTGATGACACACATGTAAGGGCCCAATTTGTTGAATTCTTATGAATGTGCTTTTAATACCATGGGCCCTAGGTGGAGTGAAGGAAATTTTCAAACTCCATTAGGAGAAAAGTCAAAACAGGAACCAGAAGAAAAAAAAAACCCAAAGAGCACATGAGTAAGATTCTGGGTGATAAAATGTTAAGACCTAGGGGTAAGCAGAGGACCCTATAGCACCGTTGCCAAGTTCATGAGTCATGAGGAAATGCAGCAGAAGGTTCCTACCATGAGTAGTTTATGGGGAGCGTAATGAGAACAGGCAAATCCCTTTTTAGTTCCAGCCAAAGAAATTTATAGCAAACATTGTAAGACATGCTAATTCATCAACAGAAAACGCGATAATAAAATTACAAGTGCAATGGAAGAAAGAAAAAAAAATCACAGAAGAGGAATTCCCCTTGTGATACTAGTGGATTCAAAGCTCATGGTTTTCCCACACTAAATGCACTGCATCCCAAAGAAACTGAAATCTTTGCTTACTGATTGCAAAACTTCAACCCATGTTCTGATTTTTTTTTCTTGGCGTTCTTTTCTTACACATTTTACAAAACAGACACTGGACAAAAGACACCATGTTCTGCAATCCCACTTGCTTTTTCGCACTTTTCGTTCTAGATCCTAGCAAGCAAAGGGAAAGGAAAAACATGAATCTGAATCAAGACTTTTGCTATTTTTCTTCTCTTAACTACGTATTCTCTTCCTTCCTGCTGGCTTCTCTCCTTCTTCCTCCTCTTCTCTCTCTCAAGCCCCTCCACCCACCTCTTTTGGCATCTTCTTTCTCTCCCTTTCCCCTGCTTCTGTCTTACATGGAAAAGAAGTTCCATTTTTGGAAAATGTTCACTAGGATGCAAAGACACGCACCTGAACGCTGACATTCTGTCTCTCTCTCTAGGTCTTTGCCACTAAGTAAGTGATTTATTTATTAGGGCAGGTGGGGGGGGAATGGGAAGTGGGATTTTTTTTTCAAACCTTGACGATAGGATTACTTGACCTTTGAGAAAGTCTGCAGAATAAAAAGGAAGGATCCTTTCTGAAGCTTTTCTTCCCAAGTGCTTTACACCGAGTGTAGCTAATTATCAGCAGCGTGAGGAAATTCTACACCCATGGCAGGCATGAACCTTTAGTTAGAAGCAGGTTTTGGCCCAAGAGGACTGGAGCAAACTTTCCTTCTTCCCTCCTTCCCTTCCCCTCCCCTGTTTTCCCTCCGTGTATTATTGTACCCCATCCAAGATTTCACATGGAAACACCCCATGGCTTGTTTTTCCTCACAGGTTAAAATCAACCTTAATTGTGTTCTTCCCCCCCTCCCCAAAATGTCGCCCATCCCATTAAAATGATTAGGCATTTCTTTTGAAGAGTTACCTGGGGTAAAAAATCTAATTGGCACATTGGCCCCTGAAAGATGATGCCAAGGGCAGGAGTGGTACCAGCCAAACGGCTCCTTGGCAAGCTCTCCTGGGGGCTGGATTTCACGCCCTGTGCTCGGCTCTGATGATAAAACCTCCTTGGCCATTAAGCGTTTGAAAATAGAACACTGTTTCTTCAATAGGGAGGACTCAACCATCACTCAGTAACACCGCTCCCTGCCTCGCTGCCTTTGGTTCTGTGGCAAAGGTGACAGACGGTTCTTGGGAGATGTTTAGTGTCTGCTATAATATTGACCATCATGGAAGGCAGTTCGTAATGCTCAATAATGTGGGATCAAAATTAATATTATTGAATTCATACTAATCAATGTAGTAGTGATGCCGATTTATTTAGTGGAAAGTAATGTACCACTTAAGGTATTCTTGTACATTACAGTACACTCCAGGGTTATAATATGGGTCACAAATAAGTCCGTGGGATTTCCATCACATTATATTTTACGGGGCTGGAGCTATAGCACAACAGGTAGGGCATTTGCCTTGCAAGCGGCTGACCCAGGTTCGATTCCTCCATCCCTCTCGGAGAACCAGCAAGCTGCCGAGAGTATCCCGCCCACACAGCAGAGCAAGCTCCCCATGGCATATTTGATATGCCAAAAACAGTCACAACAAATCTCACAATGGAGACATTACTGGTGGCCGTTCCAGCAAATCGATGAACAAAGGGATGACAGTGCTACAGTGCTACAGTGCTATATTTTACGAACTGGCTTTCTAGTTTGGTACCATGATTCAGACACGCATGCTTCTAGGGAAGTCATAGGAAAGATGTGACTAGCACTCTCCTACCTTGCTTCTTCTTATTTTTTTTTACTTTTTTGGATCACACCCGGCGATGCACTGGGGTTATTCCTGGCTCATGCACTTGGGAATTACTCCTGGCAGTCCTTGAGGGATCATATGGGGTGCTGGGAATTGAACCCAGGTCGGCTGCGTGCAGGGCAAATGCCCTACCGGCTGTGCTATCGCTCCCGCCTTCTCCTACCGTTCTTTAGTGAAACAAAATGGCACTGTATGCTCTCAATGGTAGATTATATGCAGTGGGAAGAAATCTGGTTAAGAAGAAAAAAAACCCACATTGCTTTTATTCAAATTGGAGTAAATTTGTATATTGCAATATACTTTATTTTATTCTTCAGAAAAAGAAACATAACTTTAAATTTATATTGGTGGGTATGAAAAATGCAGTATCCAGAGGACTATTAAATAGAAGACATTTCTCTCTTACTTGCAACATTCAAGATAAAAATCACTTTGGCAAATCAGTCTTGGTGGTGACAAATTCTACGTATGCAGATTCAAATCTGTGTTTCTTCTGGAGGAACTAAATATATGTGATTAGATTTGCATCCCCAATTAAAAGATATTATTATATCAAAACAGCTCATTAAATAATTATGTGGTCCCCCAAGTATCAATAATCATGCTTTCAGTGTTGTATGCTTTTCTATGTTAGAAACATTTCTTTTGGGTCCATTTGTGTAGGTGGCAAAGAGTATGTATGTACACATGCCTGTGTGTGGTGCCTGAGTACCACACACAATATTTTTTCTTGGACCATAAAGAAAGGGAAAAAAATTTTAAATGACAGATTCATATTTGAATTCAAGTCCTATCCTTTACTATTTCTTGTCCCATTGGAAAAATGACTTGCAGCCTTCTTTATACGTGTTATTTAGCTTTCTCACACAATAAATCAGGAAAATTTGATAAGGATAAAGTTTATATAATTCATTGTTCACTTAGCCCTGAGTCCATGGCACATGTTGGCAAACATAACAAAATTAACATCACAAATATCATTATTTATAGAAATAACTTTTCTGTTTTATTTATTTATTTTTTGGCCACGCTCAGCAATATTCAAAGACCACTTCTGGTGGTGCTGGGAGGACCACCTATGCCAGGGATTAAACCCCTGTTAATTGCATGTAACTCTAGAGCCTAACTGCTGTACTATCTCTTTGGTCCCAGTAATCACTTTTATCCTATTGTAAGTTCTATTTTAAGAATCTAGATTATACTGTTTTTATAACTGCAATATTTTCTCTCAGAATAACCAACGTCCTGCCTGGTTTTGTCAGTCATCAATTTCCTCATCTTTGCATTAAAAATGATGGCCTGAGCATGCAGTTTCTTAATTTCCATTTGGTTGGTTTCAAACTTGATTGGGAGTTTCAAATTCTTTTCTTCTATTTATTCAGTACCCCTAGATCTCCCAGAAGAACATGGAACAAACAGTAAGAGAAAATGTGTCATGTGAAATTTGTCTACGAGAACTTGGTCTCCGTTATATCATGGATATTTTGCTATGAGCTAATTCCATAGCTTCACTTCCTTAGTTTTTACAGTGCATTGGACTCCAATGAACATTTTCAGATTCCTACAAGTGTATATGCAGAGAAACCTTTCCCTATGGGCAGAGAACCTGGGTCGAGGGGTTACCGACCTCTGCGGCAAACGTTTTCTCCCTAATGTTTTAACAAGTTTTTTTTTCAACAAGCTTTCTAATATCATGTTGTCATACAGCCATAGATGACATTTTCCAAAATAACTTCATCCCAAATGCCCAACCGTGGATGAATGGGTAAGCAAAATGCATTACAATGCAATACCCTCTGCTAATAAAAAGGGACTGACGTACTAAAATATGCAGCCTAGATGAACCTCAAAATCATAACTCTTGGTGAAAGAATCCAGACACAAAAGACTATACAGCTTATGGTTTCACTTCCAAGATGTATCCAGTAAATGCAAATCTATCATGACAGAAAGTAGATTGGTGATTGCCTGCTAGTGGTCATGGGGCAGAGAATGATTATGAAATGGGTATTGGGGATCTCATACAGATAACGGAAATGTTTGAAATCGAGATTGTTGTGTTGCTTCCAAAAGTTTGTGAGTTAAAATCACTGGATTGCATACTGAAGTAAATGAATGCAATGGTATGTAAAATATGCTTCAGTAAATATCCTAAAACAATCACAACAAGATACCATATTTATTCATTTTATCCATATAATGCCATGAGAGAAAACACTTTCCTACTTAGTACCATTTCCCTAAACAATTTTGCTGTAGAAAACCCAGGGGGCCCTTTAAAAGGCAATCCTACAGAAAATGCCAGTGGTTACAGCCTCATGATGTCAGATTTGTGGAACTGCCACTGATGGTGTATACTTTGCATAATCACATAATTCAATTGGACCAAGTGATGAAAATGTGACGGAGAGAGGTTCACAAAGCATCAGGCATCAATTTGGGGACTACTGTATAAGTTTTCTTCATTGCTTTTTCTGTTTAACTCTCTGTCTAAAATGTTGACCCAGTGAAAGACCATTGAGAGAGAGAGTCAAGGAGAATTATTTATTTATTTGTGTTTGCAGTGCCCTCTGTCAGATGTTTTACAGATTAAGAAGAAGGGCGGGGAAAGTTCTACAAGAGGGAAAAGAAAATGAAGGCCAAGGTTTCTTTCTGTCATTACTCTACACCCCTATTCCCCCCTCCCTCTTCTCTCTCTCTCTCTCCCTCTCTCTCTCTCTGTCTCTTGCTCACTTGCTTGCTCACTCTTCCTCTCTCTCTCTCTTCCTCTCTCTCCCAGCCTCATATTGCGACTTTGACAAATGACAATGCAAGAAGAGAATTTATGTTGGGTCTTAGAGATTAGCACATTATCACAAGCAAAACAAAGCCCTCAGCCTCTGCCGCCAGGGAGCAATTGGAAAAGTCTTTGAATGTGATATATGGGTCAGGACCCATTTCAAAAGAAGCAAGGAAACTGCTATGCTGGGACCTGTCTGGCTAAAAGTCCATGGAGAGCCAGATGAAGACACTCGGGGCTGGATGAGGAGCGTTTAGCCAGAAAACTCCCTCTGCAAAGGACAGAGGAGCCGATTCACTCCCTGAAGACCTCCGTGTTGAATGATTTAAGGCTACCTGTAGGAAATCCCTTTTGCTTTATTGCTTTTTAGTCTCCCTTCTTTTCAGAGGAAAAAAAAAGGACAACACAGACCTTCCGTTCTGTCAACTCCCCTCAGGATTTTCCAGCATATTCTAGAAGGAACCCTACCCCATCACTTTGCTGTAAGACCCTCCCACCATCACAAGACTGCCTAGAGGTAGGAAGAATGGTTAAATCACAATGGGCAATAAGAGAGCTTGGATTTTTTAATTTTTTAATTTTTTGGCTTTTTGGGTCACACCAGGTGATGCTCAGGGCTGACTCCTGGCTCTGCACTCAGGAATCACTCCTGGCTACGCTCAGGGGACCATGTGGGACTCTGAGAATCGAACCCGGGGTCAGCCGTGTGCAAGGCAAATGCCCTACCCGCTGTACTATCGGTCCAGGCCCCTGGGTTTGGATTTTTTAATGCTCATGTTTGATATACACATTTGTAATATAAATTGCATTAGAGAATAGCACTGAGCTCCAATATCTAAGAACTTCAGCCGCAGTGTCATTGCAGAGAAAAATCCAAATATGCTATTTCGAGCTGAAATATTCTCAGTGTCTGTCCAGTATCAAACAATTCTTTAAAAAGGGGGGGAGGGGCTGGAGCGATAGCACAGCAGGTAGGTCTTTTGCCTTACATATGGCGGAGCCAAGAGTAATCCCTGTGCATCACCAGGTGTGACTCAAAAAGCAAGAGAGAGAGAGAGACAGAGAGAGAGAGAGAGAGAGAGAGAGAGGCAACTCTAGAGAAAATAATTTTATAATTTTGACTTTCTGGGTTGTGAAAAGCTGGACAGTACTTGACCCCTTGCTGGCACTTGGTGTTCTCATGCCACTAGTAGAATATTATGTGGAGATAAAAACCATTTAATAACTGTGCATGAGACAGAATTCATGTTAATCCCTGCAATTTATGATATCTAGAAAATTCACATTACAGACCAAGGTTTTCACCCCCCAAGAACTATTTACTATTTACTATTCACATTTGAGTCTGATTAGTCCTTACAGTGGGGGATATCCTATTTACTTAGAGATGTTCATTGGCATGTATTAGCTCTAGAATGATGGGTCTCATTCCCCTGACCCTGAAAGAACCTCCAACACGGCGTGGTTGGGAAGGACGAGTCAAGAGAGGCTTCTAAAATCTCAGGGCTAGGACGAATGGAGATATTACTGAGACTGCTCGAGAAATTCTATGATCAACGGGATGATGATGATGATGATGTTCATTGGCATCTTGACTAATAATTACTATTAGAGTCCTTCTTCCCCAACATTCAGGAGTCACAATAAAAAATATTGAATATTTGGAAATGGGAGTTGGGCCAGAATCAGACCAGGTTGATAACCGCTGATATATATAGACAGAATGACCAAGCACTCCAGTTTTGGCATATCTTTCATGTATACTGGCTTTCCTTGGCTTTTCTCTTATCCTATGGAAGTTATGACTTTACTAATAAATCCTACACATTTCTTTCAAGTAAAATCCATGAGGGTCCTATGTATTTGGTGCTTACAATTATATTTAAGAGAGTCTCATATCCATCCATCATTGTTAGCTCTTTCACATCCACATGCAAAGCTCGCCCTTCACAGGATAGTAAGAACAGTAGCAGATTCTTAATGCTTTCCAGGTGTTAAGAAATTAGCGGAGGGCATGATGTGACGGTTTCTAATCTCACAAAATTCATCTGATGTGAGTTGCAGGTACAATAGCCATGTCACACCTGAGACTCGTCAAGGTCATTCAGAGGTGGAAGTATTTGGAATTCTTCCATCTGCGAATGACTTCGTCAGCTTCACTTCACTCCAGCTTCTCTCAGCAGCAGACAGAGTTTACAGCACATGAGTGGCCCCATTTCTATAATACTTAAAGAATTTATAAAGCAATATCTGGGAATGACTACTGTGGCTCCTGTCCTAGTCACAAAAAGTAAAAAAAAAACAACTCATATAATTTCAGGGAAATCTCTGGCATTGTCTCTGTATCCAGACATCAAAGTCATTATATGACATGAGATTCTGCATATTTATGAATTTGATCTGTGTTGTATCTTTCATGCTTTTTTTTTTGTCTTTTATTTTTTTTTTCTTACAGCTTCCTAGGTACTTCCTAGGTACTTTAGTTGAAGTAAAGGTACTTTATGTCACAATTTTTGCCCAAAAGGGCACTTTGGTAATGTCCAGAGACAGTTTTGGTAACCTAGAGGTGTGTCACTGCCCAAATGAAATATCAAACAACTGATAATACTCAGAATGGCTCCTACAGCAAAAAGTTACCTTTCCCCAAGTGTAAAAAATTAAGGCTTAGCCGAGGAGTGGATCTGGACTGCCAGTGGTCAAAGAAAGGCGAAGAAAAGGATGACAACCCAACCTTCTCTAGTTGCTCCTTCCCCATGTCTCTCTCTCGGAACCCCTTTTTGCTCATGGTGCAATACATTGACAGTCACCAAGGGCACCAAAAGATCTTACAGGAAGAACATTGAGGCAACATTATTCTCTTGTATCTGCAGGCCCGTAATCTAGGCCTCCGGAAAGAAGATATAAAACCAAAACCGAAGCCTTCCTTGGGCTGTAAAGCACTTGGATTTACATACCAATGACTGGGCTGGGCTGCCACATGAAATCTACATTGTCAATTACAAACTAGGCAGCACCTGAAATCTACATCCCAAAGACTAGGCTGGGCCAGAGCCTGGAATCTACAATGTAACAATTCAGGCTTAAAAGGTTCAATAACAATAGCAGAACACCTATTCTCTCTTTCAGCAGGACCCATCAATGATGAAATCCCATGGTTGTGTTTCTCTTCTCCTTGTCCAACAAACATATGAGTTTTGTATGGGCATAGCAAGAGACGCATTAAACTTTTAGAATTGCTCTCCTGGGGTCATCTCAATCTCAGACTACAGTGCCCAGGCCAGATTAGTCTTTCCTATCCCTAGCAGGGTCCTAGTCTCGTCATTGCTTTAAGATCATGACAGCACTTGTCCATGATCAGACTCTTAACTTATAGTTAAGAATGAGGCACTTTGGCCAGGCCCATCTCGATGCCAGGGTAGCACATAACTTACCGCTTGCCCTGGGTCCGTCTTGTCCCACGTCGGGACCCTGCTTTGGGGATGCTAGGAAGTAAGGGCAGCTGAGACTACAGTCAAGAAAGCAGATGCCCGGGAATTAATAATATTCAAGGCCAATTAAATGTCTTTCTTTGTCCATACAAAAAGGACTTGCTCTGAATAAACTATGCAAAGGATTCAAGGAGAAGAGAAAAACATTATTTACAAGTTAACAGAACACTAAGAAAGAAGGTACAAATAAACACAGAGGAATGGGAGCACTGTGACGGGAGCAACCCAATAAACCTAAACTACCTGAAGCTATGTAATCCTACACCCAAGTGCTACATCTGATTGATAAATTCCAATGGAAGGGAAATATCCAGCTTCAAAAACTAAGCAAGATTCCTTGCTGTAAATTTTCAGAAAAACAAAAGTTCTCATAAATTTGTTGGGATATAGAATTACCTGGGCTTTCTGTGGAGATAGCCAATTAGTCCTATAATTAACCATTTCCTCTTAGATTAGGAAAAGATTCAGAGAGCTATAGATCCCCAAATATCAGTTTAATTACATTCAGGTTGGATTGTACAAATCAGCCTAAATCAGAAATGAACATCTGTTTTCCTACTTACATTCTTATGAATTGAACTCACCTCGGTATAAACACTGCTATTAGAAGAAATTGAAACTCCTCCCAGCCCAATGGAGTGATTATCTTTGTCATCTTGAGAGGTATACAGGGTGTCCGGATGAGATATTATTTCTGGATGTAGCTCTCTGGTGTTTCCAGATGAGTAACCAGAGAGATACAGCAGACAAGAGAGTTTGACTTGCAGAAAGCCAATGTGGGTTTGATCCCTGATATCCATATGGTCCCCTCATCCCTGCAAAGAGTGATCCTTGAGTATAGAGGCAGTAATCAATCTAGAATCTTGCCAGTGTGGCCTAAAACCAATCAAACAGTCAAACAGATGAGATTAGCATTGGAATCAGTGAACTCAGCCAAGAGATTATCCTTCTCCATGTAAATGGCAGTGTCCAGTCCATGAAAGGGCTGAGTAGAATGTGGGGGTAAAGGATCCAGTTTCTTCATGCCTGCCAGCTGGGCTGGGACATTGAGTTTCCCAGCTCTCAAGTCTTTAGATTTGAACTGAAGTGACATCCTTGGTATTCTTGAGTCTCTAACTTACAGACAGGAGGTTATGCAATTCCAATGCCTCTCCAAACACTTGAGCCAAACTTCAATATAAATCACATCACTCTCTTTTTATGTTTTTCATTGTTCATATTTCTCTGATGAATTGTGACTCATATAGATCTCCAGATCTTATTGGAAGGAGTGGGAAGAACCCGTTATACCAATAAGAGAAGTTAAGGGAAATTCAATAAACACATAATTATTTGTGGTTAAAAGGGACTGAGTCATATGTTTCTTACAGAAAGATAATGATTGTGTTAGGATAATTAAAGATTAATGTGGGAGAGGTTGAGAACAAAGATACCTAACAAAACACTAAAAAGAAAAGCTTTTTAATGCTATAGGTAAGAAATGAGGGAATTTGAACTAAGACAAGAGAAGTAATGGAAAAGAAAGGACACGAAACGGCTGATTAGATTCGGAAGTTTATTTATAAAGTAGAATCTAGAAAGAATGATTAGTTTTCTTTTTAGTTTCTAGCTTTGGAAACAAAATCTGGTATTGTTACTTAACACACAGAAATGATGTTACTATATAGTAGGAATCATGGCTAAAAATGTACATGTATTAGCAAATTAAAACAATAATTCTTGTGAAGTAGATATGTCTCCTTCACACATAAGAAAACAAGCACATAGTTTGCATCCATTATTTAACAAAATACTACTATTAGGAAATAGTGAGTTCAAGATTCAAATTCATTCAGTGAGGCTCTAAGATGAGGCTCTAAAACAGGCTCTAAATGACCTAATCATTAGTAACCCATGTGTATTAAGAAAGAGAACATAGTGGAAGATGTAATACACCTTTGACAGGTAATTTTTCTTTTAGTTCTCAGTAAAACAGTCATTGTTCATATCAACAAGTAAAAAATAATAATTTATTTGAAGAACATATGAGCCAAGAGGATTATATGTGAATACTGGAAAACGTGAATAAAATATTGGAAAGTTTGAAATATTCAGAATTAAAAAAATTATTATAGAGAAATATTTTGGACCCAGTCATAGTAGTTCAACTCAGAGTAACCATCATTTCGTTATCCTCATTTACAATAAAAATCTAATTTTACCTGATATATTGGAGAAGCAAAATAATTAGTATCATTTTTGAATTCTTAGATCAATTCCAAAGTTCTTTTGGGACAGACAATGTTAAAATTGTTAATATCTGTCACTTTTTACTACTGCCTCCACTTTTAAAGATATGTACATATCTTCTACGTCTATCTATCTTTTAGTCTGTATCTATAATGTATATACATGCATTCCAATTCTCTGTGATGTATATACATTCCAGTCTCTCTATAATGTATATACATAGATTCAAAAGATATGTATCTTCTATGTATTTGCTCTATATAAAATGTATATGCATGCATTCTAAATTATCTCTGTATAATGTAATACATACACTCCAAAGATATGTATGTATATTCTATGTATTTAGTCTATATCCATATCCTCCTCTGTATCATCTATATCATCATCTACATACAGCTAGGGAGCTATTTTTCACCTCTTTTCCTTTCTACTGAAATTGGACCAAAGATCAGTATTAGGCAAGGGTCCTTGCCCTTGAACCTAAACTTTACTTTGTTTAGGATTTCAGGTAAAACACTCAGGATGGGAGAGGCGGGTTGAAAGCAGACTATAGATTGAACACGATAGTCACCCAGTATGTCCACTGTAAACCTTAACACCCAAAAGGAGAGAGAGAATAATAAGGAATTCCCTGTCACAGGGGGGTGGGGGGGGAGAGAGCAAGAGGGGGGGTGAGGGACCCTGGGGCCATCAGTGGAGGAGAATGGGCACTGGTGGAGGGATGGGTATTCGAGTATTGTGTAACTGTAATACAGGCATGAAACTCTGTAACTGCACCCTCATGGTGACTCATTAATATAATAAATAAATAAATAAATAAATAAATAAAATAAACAGTATATCTCAGGTGACCAGCCCTTGAGACCATTTTGTTGTTCATTCTGTATCCTCTGGTTTGGAGCCCACCCTTGTTAAAATGTGCTTTCCTGTTCTCTTTCACCATAATAATCACTTCCAGTCATGATAAGGACTAAATGGTGGCTTGGAGGACAGGAGTTTTCCATCTTCCATACGGGTCTGACTTGATTAACTCTCAAGTGCTAGTAAAACCAAGCCTTTGTGTATATCCTTTTACAAATTTTTTCTCTCTGGTGTCTGCCATCTCACATGTATGTGTGTGCATCAACCTGTTCTGATCTCATTACCTGCTAGCTTCTTCAGGTGTCCTATTCCACTCGTAGAATTGTCTTTTGTCTAAACAGGGTATCCTTGTCTTGTATTACACATCTATATTAAAGAACTAACAGGGCCATGTAGATAGTATAATGGATATGAACCACCTTGCCTAGGGAACACCAAATTCTGCCAGGAGAGATTTTTTTAAAGACAGAACTAGGAGGAAACCTTCAGATAGCCTTCTTTATTCAAATTTAAATAATTTAATGAAAGGAACCAAACTATGAGATCAGCAAAACTTTTCTGATACCTCATTAACTTTTGTTGGCAATTTGTTTTTAAATAGTGCAAATTAAGAAACGATTGTGGAAACCTTGGCATTATAGTGAATGGCATATTTTCAGTAGGCAGTGCCTTGAAACATGCATTCACTCCAATGATAACTCTGAATAGAGATATATCACTGGAGAATTGATTCACTCACTTTCTAAGACTAATGCTTGAGACTTTAAGACTTTCTAAGACTAATGACTATTCTTTGTATTCATAGAAAGAATAAAAGCTAAGGACACCCTACACAGCAGGGTGTATATATATATAAATATATATATATATAAATATATATATATTTTCCTTATAGATTTTCATTGGTGGAAGAATTTGAGTGCATCTGTGCATATGTTGCTTGGAAAAAGGGATATGTCTCCTGACTTGATATTCTGAACATGTTAATTATACATTCTTTGGAATATAACTAACTCTATGTATTTACATACATCTTTTAAACTCTTCTTATTTCTTATTCTATTTTTTTGTGTGTTTTATTTTAAATACATACAATACAAAAGTGTCTGTGTTTGGGAGGGTTATATTCAGGTAGACAATTGACCAAGTGTTCTTTTGTGCTTTTACTAAATATACATATACTAAATATTAAATAATATAATATTGAAAATTCCATGCCTCGTTGAAATAATTAAATAATAATTACTTACCCTTGTATAATTTTTAATACATAGGTTGAGTTCTTGAAAGAGATAATAGATTCATCTAACATCTCACTGGCTTTGAGTGAGAAGGAAATCAGCATTTTGAGAAAGTGAATTTGTGATTGTGGAGTGTTATATTAAGGGAGGAAATAATGGGGTTTGTCATCAATCTCTCCGTGTGGCATACAAGGACCGACTTGTTGAAATTTTGTAGGCTTTTATTTACAGAGAAAACACAGACCCTGTGTTGCCAAGAGTCCTATCAGCCAACACAGTCAAAGGAATCACATCTGAAAAAGAGACTGCTTAAATCATAACCTTTACGGATAATCTAATCCATAAGGAGAGCAACATTACATTGCTTCTGTGAATAAGAACAAAACCTAAAGAATTTAATTATTTGCGAATTATTCATGAATATTTTGATCCTGGCTCAAGGCTAGAGTTAGGAAAAAAAAAAAAGACAATCACTGACTGTTGCCAATCAGTGTTTCATGGAAGGAAAATATGGACTATTTCAGCCTCAGGATAACACCCCATATTTCCAGGTTTTGTTTTTTTTTTTTAAAAAAAGAGGTGTTGCTAGAGACAAGTGAAACGGGTGGAAATAGAAATAAAAGTAGACCCTCTGAGAAAGAAATGGGATATGGACTGTTGCTGGAAAGAAATTATTGCAATGATGTGTGTTGTTTAGTTATAATGCTCAGATTATAAGTTACATTTTGTGAGAAACATATGGCCATGTGCTAAATACCCATATGCCATAGTTAATAAAATTGAATCCCACTGATATATCTTGTACTACTGATCTTACTTAGTGGTTGGAAAGTTCATAAAGACCATGTATTTTATACATACACACACAGACACAGACTCCTCTGGTAGATGCAAGTAATTCACATGTAGTTAGTGCTGGATATGGATAACGTTGCCAAAATGATGGAAAGAATAGAGCTAACCTATCATGGGACGGGATCTGTTTGCTTGTTTCTGTGTCATTTAGATCTTTGATTTAAAAAAAATCAATATAAGTGGCAAGGATAGAGGTTTTAGCTTTAATATGAAATGTTTTCCCTAGTTTTGTCATAGTGGATAAATGATTTCATCTCTCTGAGCCTTAGTGCATTGAGCCTAAAACAATTATGTCTCAGAGTTGTTGTAAGGGCAAGGAAAAATGCTCTTAAAAATTGAGCACAGCGATCAGATACATAGCTTTAAAGGCTGGGGCGTCTGCCTTTCATGTGGCAAGGCCTGCGTCAATCCCTGGTACCCAATGGCCCATAGACCACTATTGATGTAGCTCTGATAGTCACCAGTGCCCTTGAACTCTGGGACAAAACTGCAATGCGCGAACAGCCAGATTTAGTAGTTTCAAGAGTATTGGCCCGTGCTACTGAGCACTGCTGAGGAGAATCACTAACAAGAGATGATCATGGTCCAAGATACATACTAAAACTTAATAAATAGTATGGGAACTTTTAGTTTATGCACAAAATAAAAAGGCAGGGGGGGCTGGAGTGATAGCTCAGCGGTTAGGGCGTTCGCCTTATTGAGTGCCTCTCTGGGTTTGAACTTGGCAGTCACTGAAGATATCAGTCACTGTCACTGCCATCCCATTGCTCATCAATTTGTTTGAGCGGGCACCAGTAATGTCTCTCATTGAGAGACTTATTGTTACTGTTTTTGGCATATCCAATACGCAAGGGTAGCTTGCCAGGCTCTGCCGTGTGGCCTCCATACTCTCAGTAGCTTGCCGGGCTCTCCGAGAGGGGTGGAGGAATCGAACATAGGTTGGCTGCATGAAAGGTGAAAGCCCAACCGCTGTGCTATTGCTCCATCCCAAAGATATTAGTAAATAGATAAAAAAAATATTGTTCCTATTGAAGCTTGTATATATATATATATACATTTATATATATATATATATATTTTTTTTAGGAGGGTGAGGTTATTTGGGCCACACCCAGTTTTGCAAACACCTTGAGAGCTATACTATCTCTCTGTCTTCCCTGAAACATATATATTATATATACACACATACACACACTCACTCACACATACACACAAACACACAATCTCTCTCTCTCTCACACACACACTCACACTCACACATTTATCAATTGACCTACATATATTTGGGGACCATACTCAATTGTGTTCTCAACATATTCCATGCTCCGTTCTCAGAGATTACTCCTGGTGGGCTTGGGGAAACAGTATGGGGTGCTAGGGATATTAACCTAAGTCGGCTGTGTGCAAGGCAAAAGCCTTACTAGCTATACTATGTCTCTGGACCCTGAAGCTTATATTCTTTTTTAAAAAAAGTTTTTACAATTTTAAATACTGTAAATTACAGGGTTTCAAATTCACTTATTACTAAGTTTCAGGCAATTAGTGTCCCAATACCAATCCAGTACCAATAACCTATGTCTACTTCCCTCTATCAATGTCCCTGGTTTCCTTTTATTCATTCCTCAGCTGCCTCTTGAGCAGACGCTATTACCCCTTTTCATTGATCTAGTGCTTCCTCTACTAAAGCTTATATTCTTTTTTTTTTTTAATTTATTTATTTTTAATTAGAGAATCACCGTGAGGGTACAGTTACAGATTTATACACTTTTGTGCTTATACTTCCCTCATACAAAGTTTGGAACCCATCCCTTCACCAGTGCCCGTTCTCCACCACCCGTAAACCCAGTGTCCCTCCCACCCTCCCCAATCCCATCTCCCCCCCACCCCACCCTGCCACTGTGGCAAGGCATTCCCTTCTGTTTTCTCTCTCTAATTAGCTGTTGTGGTTTGCAATAAAGGTGTTGAGTGGCCGCTGTGCTCAGTCTCTAGCCCTCATTCAGCCCGCAACTCCCTTCCCCCACATGGCCTTCGACTACAATGTAGTTGGTGATCGCTTCTCTGAGTTGACCTTTCCCCGGAACGTGAGGCCAGCCTCGAAGCCATGGAGTCAACCTCCTGGTACTTATTTCTACAGTTCTTGGGTGTTAGTCTCCCACTCTGTTATTCTATATACCATAGATGAGTTAAAGCTTATATTCTTGACAGAGAGTCACCAATTGCAGATAATGACAAAAAAAAAAAAACCAACAGAGAGAAGGAACTGGGATTTCTAGAGACTAAAACAAACATGTAAAGACAAAGTATTTCAATTTTCTTAATTTTTTAAAAAAATCAGTTTTTGGCTTTGGGGCAGTAGTTCCCAGGGGTTACTCCTGCCTCAGTATGCAGGGATCACACCTGCAGGCTATGGTGTGCCAGGGAATCAAACTGGAGTCGACAATCTGCAAGGTTAGAGCTCTAGCCATTGTACTCTCTCTCCTCTCTCTCTCTCTCTCTCTCTCTCTCTCTCTCTGTCTCTCTCTCTCGTCCTCCTGGGAAGGGGTATAAAAGTAATCACGCTGGACAAGATCTGAGGGTTAAAAGTAGGTAAGGGATATCCTTGATAAACTTTCAGTATCAATATTGTAAACCACAATGCCCAAAATGAGGGGGGGGCAGGGAGTGAGAGAGAGACACAGAGAGATAGAGAGAGAGGGGGGAAGAGAGAGAGAGAGAAAGAAGAAGGCAGAGACAGAGAGACAAAGACAGAGGCAGACAGAGAGAAAGGCAGAGACAGAGACAGAGAGACAGAGGACAGAGACAGAGGCAGAGAGACAGAGACAGAGGCAGACAGAGGACAGAGAGAGAGGAAAAGTGACTGCCAGAAACCATAGATGCAGGTGGGGGGTGATGGGAGGGATCCTGGGGACACTGGTGCTGGGAAATGTACACTGGTGGACGAATGGGTGTTGGAACACTGTATGACTGAAATCCAATCATGAACAGCTTTGTAATCTCACAGTGATTCAATAAAAAAAGTAAAAAAAAGTAGAACTTTACATCAGGTATTTGCGGGCAGTATGACAATGTCTGTGCGCAGATGACATTTCCTCTGAGAAACAAGATTAATGTAGAAGAGTCAGACAAATGAGGGTTTCATAAAAGGGAGTTTGAGTCAGAGGAAATAGAGGAGGGGTTTTGAATCTCCAGTGATACTTTACTGTGAATGCATAAGAAACAAGAAAGTCATTATTGCTAGCACAAAGCTAAATGGGAAAAGAAAATAAGATGGAACTGAAAGGGGACCTAAGGACCAGGTTATCCAGGTGCATTGAAGGCAGATAAAGGATGTGAGTTTTAAGTCAACTGCGTCAGAAAGCTATCAGATATTTTCAGTTCGAGTGGATAGTTGGAGTCTAAGAGTAGATGAAACTAAACACTTATTCAGGCTACAATAATGATCCTTTGACATAGAATCAATGAAGAAACCCTGGGAAGGGATGAAAGTTTCTGAATTTGATGCATATTTTATAGAGAAAATAAAATTAGGTTATGTGTGGGGAACAAAAGTCAGAGAGGAATCAAGAATTATTTAACTGCCTAATGTTCTCTAGGGTGTCCTGACTCTTAGTTCAATGTCCAGCAATGCATATTGAAAAGTTTAATTTATATTTACAAAGTTTAATCATTCTACATAGTAAGCAACTGTAGAATGTTATTTAATTTTATATACTCTGAGGAACTTCCACTAGAGTGATTATATTTCCAAATGTGTCTGGACTTTTGCTGTAGAATTAAGGACATATCTCACTTCAAAGATGTTCACTTTTAACAGGAAATAATTTGGTTGCCTGAATTCAAAGTGTGTCTTTTTATAAATCCAGTATCTGTTACAGTCTAAAATAGATGCTAAAATGTTTTACTACCCCATTTTCTCCCTGTGCTATGTGATAGAATAAGGCTGAAAATTATAATGCTTTTAACTTTGGGGCATATTTAGTCATCATATGTCTCTATATGATTAAGAAAGATCACGAGGGCAACAGAGATAATACAGTGGGTAGGAAATTTGTCTTACACATGGCCAACCCATATGAATTCACACCACTGAACGGAGGATAGTCCTCTGAGCACCGCTAAGAGTGATCCCTGAGCACAAAGCCAGGAGTCATCTCTAAGCACAGCCAATTATAGCCCCCCTCCCAAACAGAACAAAAACAATAAAAATGAAAAAAAGGTCCTGTACACATGAATCCATATAAAATACAATGTTTTCAAACATCAAGGTTGTTTTCCAGCAACTAACCAGTAGAATAGCCTCTTTCATGAATAAGCGTTAATCACCCGGTAGAGACCATCCTATACTTTGTCACTTATTTTTTTAAAATGAACAAAATAACTCCCCATATGTATATTTATTTCTTTATTTAATGGTAGTTTGGGCAACGTGAAGGTTGTAGTGGTAAAGTGACTACATCTTCCGCCCACCTAATTATTCCATACACGTGTTATTTCTAGGCTGGTTCTTCCTTACAACTCCACCACTTGCCTCTCCTGCTCGGTAGGACTCAGTCTTGCAGTTAGAGGCCAATCATTGTCTCTATTTGATATTGTTTACGCCCCACCTTTGCTTTGAAGCTTTATAAAACTGCAGAACAATGAGATCATCTAGTATTTGTTTTCCTTTGGTTTCAGAATTTTATTTTTATAATTTCTGAGTAGTGCATTGTGTCTAAATACCAACAACTTCTTTATGCACTCATCAGACATTGGACATTTAGGTTGTTTCCCTACCCGGGAGCTGCAATGAAAATAGGAATGTCATACATTTTAATGTGGCGTTTGATTTAACAAAGCCAACGTTAGCATGAAGTATCTAAGGTGATTCTTTAACGTATTCTTAATCTAAAAAGAGGTACGCCATCTAACCAGGATTTCAATATTAAGATTGGATAGAAGATCCTTCATTCTCTTATATCTAACAGACTATTATACTTTCTAAATTGTTTTTACATCTAGACGTTTGTTCATCCCCACAATCACGTTGCCAGGAATTCTACACTAGTTTTTTTTTTTTTTTTTTTTTTTGCTTTTTGGGTCACACCTGGCAATGCACAGGAGTTACTCCTGGCTCTGCACTCAGGAATTATCCCTGGCGGTGCTCAGGGGACCATATGGGGTGCTGGGATTTGAACCCGGGTCGGCCGCGTGCAAGGCAAACGCCCTACCCGCTGTGCTATCTCTCCAGCCCCTCTACACTAGTTTTGATTCTCTTGAATCACTGTTCTATTTTTTTTTTTTTTTGCTTTATGGGTCACAGCTGGCAATGCACAGGGGTTACTCCTGGCTCTGCGCTCAGGAATCACCCCTGGCAGTGCTCAGAGGACCATATGGGATACTGGGAATCGAACCCAGGTTGGCCGCATGCAAGACAAACACCCTACCCGATGTACAATTGCTCCAGCCCCTGAATCATTGTTCTATACCAACTCAGTGTTTTCTGTGGCTCTGGAATTTTCTTCTTTCAAGTCATTCTTTGTTCATGAAACTCTAATATAAAAACATGATCACAAATTTCCTTGTTTAAAAGGCTCATGGACCCATATCCTGACAACTTTTCTCAGATCTATAAAATGATTGCCCTCTGGCTTCTTTCATGCTCACCCTATTCTGTCTATCCAGAACCTATTGAAATGCCCCTAGAATCTCTTATTATTCCTGATGCTTCAATTTGGAGGCTTTTAAAATGCCATTTACCTGAAACTTCTTCCCTCAGTCCTACCTTGTCATCATAATTTTTATTTTCTGTTTCTGCATTGGTGTCATATTCTCCTTTGAGCTTTTCCTAATCATTTATTTTCTTTTTTATTTATTTATTTTTTTTTTTTTTTAAATTTTATTTTATTGAATCACTGTGAGATAGTTACAAGCTTTCATGTTTGGGTCACAATCTCACAATGATCAAACAGCCATCCCTCCACCAGTGCACATTCCCCACTACCAATATCCCCGGTATACCCCCCCTTTCCCACCCTCCCCCTGCCTCCATGGCAGACAATATTTCCGATACTCTCTCTCTACTTTTGGGCATTATGGCTTGCAACACAGACACTGAGAAGTCATCATGTTTGTTCTATTCTCTACTTTCGGCATGGAATCTTTAAAGATTTCAGCTGGACAACACTTTTCAAAAAGTATAATCTCACATAAAGCACAATGTTCTCACTCACCTTTACACTCGTACATTTTTCTGTCAATAAAAAGAAATAATTTAATGGCAGGAGGTTACAGTTATTAGTCAGAGTCACAGTAGATTTTTGCATTTCATGATATACCTTTGGACAATTCTTGAATATTAGTCAATTAACAAAGCTCCTTTGCCAACTGAAAAACACATGAATTTTCCAATTAAAAATTACTATATATATGTTAATATATAAAACTGGGTGAAAGAGAATACAGCAGATGAGGTATGGCATGTGACCAACAATTCCCACTACCACATATGGTCTCCTGAGCCCTGCCAGGAGTGATTATTGGGTGCAATCATCTAGTACGCCTCAAGCACAGCTGGATGTGGCCTACCCCTCTTCCCCAGTGCCCCATTTAAAGATAGTAAAAGAAGTTACTAGACGAGAAGGGGCTGAAAGTTTGGGCCCAGGGTGTGATCTTTTAGATAAGTTGGCAATAAAGGCCTTTTTCAAAAAGGGTTTGAGCTGAAGCCTAAACCATAAAATCCAAGGCCAAATACTAATAAGCAAGAATTTGCTCTTCATATTTACTCTGGCAAAAAAGAATAAATTCCCTCAGGCTAAGGACACTGGGAAAACGATGTGGATAGGGAAAACTTTCGGAAATTTTCAGGAAGAGAGACAGTCCTACCTGTTGGTAAAATAGGAAGATAGGGCTCAAACCATGAAGCAGAAAGAACAAGAAGCCCAAAGATGCTAAGAGAAAAAAAAAGAATATATGGAAACAAAGGCAGCATTGTTAGGGATTCAATTGATATCAAATTTTAAGAAATACCAAATATTGAACTTTTATCGATACAAATATGAGTGAAGCGGCATTGAGTTTGAGGAGTAAACGGAGAAGCTTTTGTTGCTAGAGATCAATGCTTGGGATGTTTTCCCTCAGAAGAGACAAAACTTGAAAATGAAATACATTCCTCTGTCTTTATTCTGTAAACAAAAGGGAAAGCTAATTAAACTTTGCAAGAAAAAAAAAAGCACTGTTTCTTAAGACATTTCTATCCTCTTCATCAAGATGTCGAGAGCTTAATCCAATAAATGTGTTCTTTTCACTGAAGCAAATGATTGCATTTACTTTTTAAGAAAAACATGAAGGAGGCAATGAGATCATTTATTGTTGTTAAACTTTAATAACATCTAAATAAGGGGGTGGGGATCTTTTTTTTTCTTGTTTGCCTGTTGTTTTTTCCACTCCCGCTGGACCAGTAGCAGCCTCCAAATGACATGATGCTAAATCAGACCTTTAACATTTTTTTTTTAATTTCCAATTTGAAACCTCACCTCAGCACCAAATGAGGCAGTTCATGCTGGTTTTGGAAAAGGAATTAGCTCCAGAGAGAAAAATAACAAACTTGGTCCTGAGGTCTTTCCTATATATTGAAAAGGCCCGTTTGGAAAGGAAATGCGGAAAAACAAACAGAAGGGACTCAACTTTCTTTATCATACACGGAGAAGGAGATGCTGAAGTCTACACAGCCCTGCCCTGGCGCCCCAGCCTTCATTATTCTTTCTCTTTTAAAATGGTACCCACGGCTCCAGAAAATGATCTATTGGGACTTCAAAGCTGTGGCAATTGCATGTGGCACAGGATGTACGCAATTAATTATGTGATGCTTAAATGACAGGGTGTAGGAAAAATTGGGGAGAAGAAGAAAAGTTAAAAAGAAAAAAATCCAAAGTAAGCTGAAAGACCCGGTTGTCTCCCTGCCAAGAAGCAGTAGCAGATAAGGCCTCCGGTTGCTGTGGAAACTCGGGCCTCCAGGAGCCAGAATCCAATTTCAGAAACCACAAAATCAACATAAACGTGTGCAAAAATAAAAAGGTTTGTTTGGCAAGTAATAGGGAGAAGGCTACCAATGTATAAAGCACGTGAACCAAGGTGACCTCAGCCAACTGAAGCCATAATGACCGTGATGTCCACGGCAGATCTGGCACCTCCGAGAGACGTAGTAACGAGACACAGTCCACGCTTGCTCTGTTATCAGGTAATTGCTACCTTTCTGAAATATTAACCACCTACCACCTCTTCCCAGGTCTCAAAAACATAACACCACCCTCCGTGAAAGCAAGGTGAGAGACCTTGATTTTAATACAAGAGGCCAGAAAAAGATTTTTCACTTGTTCCTGCCATTCTGCATTGCATTCTAAATTATCCAGTAAAGTAGATAGACACATATATAGGTAGATATATATGTACGTATATATTGCATATATATTCACACATCTATCTATCTCTATATACATACTTTTCCATCCATGCTGCATTTTTTGTGATGAAAAAAAATGTTCATACTAGAGTATGAAGGTCTAAGTGTCTATAAACACTTAATGATCACAAACCTAATGTTATTTTGAACTCTTCATTTTAATTACTTTTAAGCTTGGAATAGAGAATCACCATTTAAGATAAAGAGTATCTTGGGGCAAGGGGGTTTGCCTTGCCTGTGGCTAACCTGGGTTAATCCCCAGCATTCCGTACTGTCCCCCAAGCACTACTAGGAGTAACTCCTGAGTGCAGAGCCAGGAGAAATCCCCGAGCAATACTGGGTATAATCCCAAAAGCAAAATAAATAAATAAAGAGTATCTGATGGTGAACCAACTTTGATTCATATACCCCGACAGGAGATTTATATGTACAACATTATCATTATTTCTTTTCTTAATTTTATTTGGACTAAATGGTCTTGCAGACTCCTTGTCAAATAAACTCATTAACTGTTTGACAGAAAAGGATGAACTTCATGTTCTATCTCGCACAAATCTAGAGGACTTTCAAAATACATTGCAACGAATTGGCAAATTGGGCATTGTAAAAAAAACAGCTGTCGGGGGTGACAACCCTTGTGTGCCCTGCCTGGGTTGGAGGTGGGGGTCGGTCCCAGGCCACTCGCCCAACCAGGTGGCCCAGGCCATAGGGCAGACAGAAGAGGAAACGAGGGCCAAGCTGGTGCAAATCTAGTTTACTTTTTGGATCATGACAGCATTTGTCCATGACCAAGCTCTAAACTTATAGTTAAGCATTAGGCACTTTGGCCAGGCCCATCTCGATGCCAGGATAGCACAATAACTCAAATAACTCACCGCTTGCCCTGGGTCCATCCCGTCCCACGTCGGGACACTGCCTTTGGAGGTGTTAGGAAGTAAGGGCAGCTGAGGCTTAGGTTGGGAGAGAACAGATGCCCACGAGGAAAATATCATGTAGAGTCAAATGATTCCCAGGTTACAAAAGCATAGCATTTGCTACAGTCTTCCTGTATTCATACAAAAGGACATGGCTCTGAATAAACTATGCAAAGGACTCAAGGAAAAAAGGAAAACAATATTTACAAGTCAACAGAGCACAAAGAAAGACGTTACAAATAAGCACAGAGGAAAGGGAGCACCATGATGGGAGCAACTCAATAAAACCTAAACTACCTGAGGCTATGTTATCCTACAGGGCATCACATAGAAAACACATCCGTATATTAAATTTGGTGGAAACGATGAAAATATTTTTAATATCCTAATAAATCAGAATTCCAGATAGGTAACTATATTGTAAAACAATCTAGCCCAACACAGAAATATCAAATATTTGTTATTCTCTATGGAAACATCTCCATTTTTATTTCTCTCTGAGTTCCACATGTTCAGTCCTCAAGTTGAAACCTAATGGTGCAATTCCATGGACAACCCTTGTTGTCTGTTGCTTGGGTAGAGAACTCCAACTCTGTATCAGGGACTCTGTTCACCACTTCTCACACTTGTTTCCTTATTTCTTGGCCACACAGGTAATGCATACTTCCTTGGGACTGAGTTTAGCCCAGTGCACTGTAGCCAGAACAGATGGACAACACTTTTCAAAGCATCTCTGCTGAAACTTTTTAATGTAAATTTCCAAATTATCTGCCAAACTCCATTTGCCAATTTGAGACAAATCTGATGGAAGTTGTCAGACTCCTGAAATATTGTGAATCTCATGATAGAAGAAACCTGACTGCCTCGTTTACTATCAGGAGATCTCTCCACAAGCATTCATACAACACTGGCTGGGATAACAAATTTGGTTTAATATGTTTAGGCATATTCTAATATGTTACAGAAGCGCACATCTTATAGACTAGTTCTCCCTCTGGGAGAACCTGGCTAGCTACCCAGAGCTTCCTGCCCACTGGGAGCCTCAAAAACTCCCCATGGTGTATTCATATGCTAAAACCAGTAACAATGATGGGTCTCATTCCCCTGACCCTGAAAGAGCCTCCAATGCTACATCGTCGGGAAGGACGAGTAAAGAGAGGCTTCTAAATTCTCGGCTTCTAAATTCTCAGGGCTAGGATGAATGGAGACGTTACTGAGACCGCTGGAGAAATTCGACCATCAACGGGATGATGATGATGATGATGATGATGATGATGATGATGATGATGATGTTCAGCCATTGAGGTTTCAACATTGGATTCTTAACTGCATGCTCTTTCTAGCCCAACTTCGAATAATTGAAATATTAAGCAGTTTTTTGCACATCTAGAAAAGCTCTATTCTAGGCACCACGTACCTGCTGCATCCTAATCACATGGAGATATAACGAGGACCTTAGATAAAATGCCAAGACTAGCTTTTTCATCAAATTTCCCAGGTCTATCCCAGTGCTAGGAGCACATGCTAATAGTTGGAATCTAGAAACTCTATTTTTCCCACTGATACTGAAGGACAAAAATAAGACACCCAGAAAAGTATTTTTTGTATCTCTTCTGCCAAAACTCTTTTAGTGGCTCTTTCAAAGCACAACCGAAACAGAAAAATGCATAGGCTAACCTGGATCACAGGGGGAAAATGCAAATCCTCAGCCTACGTTTAAAGAAATGAAGGAATAGTGAGCCCAGTGACCATTCTGAAGAAATGTACTGTAGCCAGACTCCTCCTCACCACACTGCCCAAAATTCCTTCTTTGTGGAAACCCTTAAGCTAAAGCTATTCAGCTCTGTGCTCCATTTCGACATGAGAATCTGTTAAGATGAGCTAAAAACTTCTTCAATATACAATTCTACCAGGAGGAAAGAAGTACTGTGTAACCAGAAACTGAGCATTAGGAAGTAGGGTAAAGTTGAAAATATATTTTTAGGGGATTCACAGAAAAAGAGACTGACATTTTAAAAGTTCTTATTTTACTTGACTCTGTACATAAGTACAAACTTCCACAACATTTTTCACCAGAAGTTGAAAAGATTAAAAAAAACAAATTGGAGTTGTGTGTGGGAGAGACGGGAACAGAACAATAGTACATTGGGTAGGACATTTTCCTTGCAAGTGGCCAAACTGGGTTTGATCCCCGGCATCCCTCAAAGTCCTCTGAGCAGTGCCAAAGTATTTCCTGAGTTCAGAACCAGGAGTAACCCCTGAACATCACTTGTGTGAACCTGAAAGACAAAAAAAATTTTAAAATCTTGGGCTGGAGCCATAGCACAGTGGGTAGGGCATTTGCCTTGCATGCAGCCGACCTAGGTTTGATTCTCAGCATCCCATATGGTCCCCTAAGCACCACCAGGGGCAATTCCTGAGTGCAGAGCCACGAATAGCCACTGAGCATCGCCGGGTGTGACCCAAAAAGAAAAAAAAAATAAGATGAGTGATTTTAAGTGCAAACAGAGAGGATTGTCCTTATCATGATGATGTGGTATACAGACTCATACTCCAAACAAGTAAACTAAAGAAAGCAGAAAAGTTCTACCAGAACTCACATACATGCATGGTTTCTCAGAGAATATCATCCTTCTATGGAAAATATAAAGATATTTCTTTAGTGAAAACAGGACCATTTCTAATCAGCAGTAGGAAGAAAATAAAACTTAGTTCTCCTCTTTCTCTTCTTCAGGATGCTATGAAATCTCCATAAAGTTAGTGCAGAGTTAAACAAAACTCTCTTTAGCAAGATTGTTTCTTCCAAGGGGATTTGATTAAGCTAAAAAATGTTGCACACTAAATCAATTTACACCAAGAAAATGAAAGCCTCAGAGGGTGATATATAACCTATGGGACTCCCCAAATGAACTTCAAGCCCTAGCCCACATTTCAGTCTCTTGCAACTTCTTTTATTTTATACAGAAAATTAAATTTTAGCCGCTGAGTTCTATTTCTGTTTAGAATGCCCATTAAATCACTGGTTGTATTATTTATAAATACCAAAGCAAGACCACCAGGGTGTCCATTTACTGAAAGCAAGTTTCTATTACCAATTTCCCAAGGTTTAGTTCCCTAGACATTAATAATAGTAACAACTATAATAAGAGCATGATAAAAATAATGATCCAAAGCAAATTATTTGGGAGAGACCAAATTAAAGAACGAACTGGGGCCGGAGAGATAGTGCAACAGGTATGGCAACGTATTTAACCCCTCAAGTTTCCCAGAAGTGACTTTTGACCGCAAAGCCAGAAGTAAGCCCTGAGCATCAGTGGGGATGGGACTTAACCCAAAAATCACTGTCATCACTATCATCCCGTTGCTCATTGATTTTCTTGAGCGGGTATCAGTAACGTCTCCATTGTGAGACTTGTTATTCTTTTTGGCATATCGAATACACCACGGGGAGCATGCCAGGCTCTGCCGTGCGGGCGGGATACTCTCAGTAGCTTGCCGGGCTCTCTGAGAGGGACAGAGGAATCAAACCCGGGTCGGCCGTGTGCAAGGCAAGCGCCCTACCCAGTAAATAAATAAGGGATCAGGATTTTATACAATAAAACTCCTATGTGAGAATTAGAAGCCAGCGTTTCCCTAGATTATCCAGGGCTAGCAAATGGAGAGTCAGTTTCATATTCTCTTCAAATCTCATAATAAAACTTTCAGAAAGGTATTTCAGAAAAAAATTCAAATCTTTAAACCAGAGTATGTTCAAGACAATGTCTAAACTGTGACGGATTAACCAAAATAATTTTTTAACCTCCAAATAATTTTTTATTTTTTTTTAAATTTTGCTGGGGACCAAAAATACATGCCTGTCTACAATTCACCCACTTCAACATGAGTCAAAGCAAAAGCTAAAGGCTTTTCTGTACTCTTGAACATGCAAATATTTTATACAAGATGAATTAAATGCAGTATTTAGTTAAATCCATTAACCACTTATTTCAGATTCCGCTCTGTCTCTGGGGTAAGGTTTGTCTTTTTCTCTGGATAAACTCTGCAAAAAAGACCTATCACATTTTTTGGAGAAATAACTTCCAAGTCTGCAGCCTCTGTAGCATTTAATTGTTAGTGATTGTTTGTTCCTGCCAACGGGAAAGAAATGAAAGAGGAACGAGAAGTGATTAAAGCAAAAATTCTTTCAGGGCTAACAGCCCTCCCAGTCATTCCCATCTCCTGCTCCATAACAAGGACCCTTCTCTTTTTTGCATCATTTCTGCTATCTTGAGGTGGGGACTTCTTCAGACAGAATGTGGGACCAGAAATTATTCGCACTTTCTGTTCTTTAGCCTGTTTCTGGGTACCAGAAGGAGGTTATACTCAGACTGGTCATGGGTTGGGAGAAGCCTCGAAGATTCTTGTCAGCAAACTGACTTTTATTCCTGAAACTGGCTGCCCCCCCCCCCCCAACACACACCATTTAAACAGAGAAAGAAAGCCTCTCATTTAAATTACAGACTTGGGAAGAAAAATGAGGAGAGAGGGTGCTGATAGGGAGCAAGGGGATGAAGTCAATGCACTGGGGTCCTTAATGGCTTTAGCTCTTCAGTTGAGACGAATTTAGGGGCCTTTTCTGTGTTGTTGGATCAGCGTAATCAGAGGCGCAGCCATGTAAGGTCCTGCTATGGTTTGCTGTGTGTGTATATGTGTGTGTGTGTGTGAGCACCCACATGTGTGTGCATGAGTGCCTGAATGTGTGTGTGCGCGCCTGCAAGTGTGTGTGCCTGCATGTGTGTGTGCAAGTGCCTGCATGTGTATGCATGTGAAAGCCTGCATGTGTGCGTGTGCACGTGCCTGCATGCGTGCGTACGAGCACCTGTGTGTGAGCACCTGCATGTGTGTATGTGTGCCTGCAGGTGTGTGTGTGCAAGTGTCTACATGTGTTTGTGTGAGTTCCTGAGTGTGTGTGTGTGTGAGCACCTACGTGTGTGTATGTGTGCCTGCATGTGTGTGTGCAAGTGTCTGCATGTGTTTGTGTGAGTTCCTGAGTGTGTGTGTGTGAGTGCCTGCATGTGTGTATGCAACTGCCTGCAAGTGTGTGTGTGAGCACCTGCATGTGTGTGTGAGTGTCTGAGTGTGTGTGTGAGTGAGTGCCTGCATGTGTGAGCGCCTGAGTGTGTGTGTGTGAGTGCCTGCATGTGTGTCTGAGCGCTTGCGTGTGTGTGTGCCTGCATGTGTGTGTGCGTGCGTGTGCGTATGTGTGTGTATGTGGTGTCTAGGAACATGTTGTCTATTATACTGTAAGAGTGTTGAGCTAACGATCCCTTCTTCAGAGCAAAGCAAAACACATGGTTTTCTTCTAGCGAACTTTCAAAGGAGCTGTTCTGTCATCTGGACCCAGAGCTAAGGTGGTCCACCAGGACTGTGCCGGCAGATCTGCAGGGTCCATTTCTCACTCGGCCCCCAGCGTGGCATCAGGCCAAATCCCTCTTGGCAGTCATATTCACTCTGCAACTTTCGCTTTTCTCTATCATGTACCTCCACAGACCTTTTGAAGTGCTCTTATTCTGGCTTTCCTCACCCTCTGCCTTTCTCCAGCAGTGCTTTGCAAGATATTCAAACTGTAAACTGATGTCAGATGGGAAAATCAAAATCTTAGGACTAAAGTCTTAAATCTGCAAGACGGAAAAGAGTCGGAGTTGTTTCTGATGCCCCTTGCCAGTACCTTCTTGGCTTGCAACGTGCATCACGTCTAGAAGCGCACATTTAAAGTATGACAACATCATCATTTTCCCTGAGTGAAGGAAGAACTAAAACATAGATTTTTTCAGACCTAATTGACTGGATTATGAACTTGGACTCATAGAGAGCCTTCAATACATTGATGACTTCAATTCAAGTTCGTCTGAGTGGGTATGGAAGACCCCCGTTAGAGTTTTCTAAAAAAAAAAACAAAAAACTGATTTTGGAGTCAGGATACAAAAAAATTTCTACGGAGATAATCCTATGGCTTTGTTAAAGAGATTGATGTCAGAAATTTGCCCGAAGGATAAAAGAAGTTGGTAGGCAAAAAAATTTTTAAAGCTCAGATGATGAGGTGGAATTTCAGGGCAGGTCCCTGTGCCAAAGGTGGAGGTGAGTTACAAATTTAGTTTTAAAGAGGTGGACCACTCATTAGGGTGAAAAGGTGAACAGGGTGGTGCATGATGATACTTAAGCTCCTAAGACCCTTTGTCTTGGTGGAGGGATCGCCTTCATTCAAGTATGTCCAGTAAGGCTCTTTTTTACTGGCTTCAAATCAGGATAAAACTGAGCTGCATTTTGCTGATAGTCACTGGTACCAAGTGATAGGAGGAAGCAAGTAGATATCTGGACAGATTCAAAGTTCAAGTTGTGTGGGGCTATAGTGATAACACAGCGGATAGAACATTTGCCTTGCATGCGGCCAACCCGGGTTCGATTCCCAGCATCCCATATGATCCCCTGAGCACCGCCATGGGTAATTCCTGAGTGCATAGCCAGGAGTGACCCCTGTGCGTTGCTGGGGGTGACCCAAAAAAGCAAAAAAAAAAAAAAAAAAAACTAAAAGTCAAAGTTCAAGTTGTGTCTCAGTGCAGCTCTGCATAGCTATAATGCTGTATATATAGCTGGAAAGATGGGGAATTGAGGGTAGAAAAAATACTTAGAATGGAATGAAAGTTTTTGGTCTGGAGCAATAATACAGTGGGTAGGATCACATATGTTCCCCTGAAATCCTCCAGAATTTGTCCCTAAATATAGAGCTTGGAGTAAGTGCTGAGACCGCTGGGTATGGCTCAACACACAAACCGAAAACGAAGGAAAGAAAGAAATAACAACATAATTTTAAAGCATGTTCCCAATTCTACGTGTATTTTCACTTGTATCACTTGTCATCCCGTTGATCTTCGATTTGCTCGAGAAGGCACCAGTAACATCTCCATTTGTCCCTGTTGCATGCTAGTGTAGCCCAGTGGCATCTGCTCGCTCCAGGAACACGTATAGCCTCAAACTGTTCAGGGTTTTGACAAAGAAGTCTGACCATCTCGTAGGTGGGCGGCCATGCCATCTTTTGACGTCCATGGAATCCAGTCAGTAACAGCTTTGGTCCAGCGGTTGTCTCTAAATTGCATTATGTGTCCGGCCCATCTTATTTTTGAAGCGTTGGCAAATGAGACAGCGTCCCTGATTCTTGATCAGCGACAGAGGTCAGAACTTGGGGTTCCTTCTCTCACTTGAGTGAATCGTGATACTCCAAGCATAGCTCTTTCGATTCCTCTTTGGGATACCCAAATAGTCTTCTCATCCTTTTTTTATAGGGCCCAGGTCTCTGAGGCATATGTTAGTTCAGGAAGAATGGTGGAGTCGAAAAGATGTGCCCAGAGCTGGAGGTTCTTAGTCCTCTTAACCACTTCTTCAATGCTCTTGAAGGCGTTCCATGCTGTTCTCTTCCTCCTGTGCGGCTCACACCCCGGATCACACCTATATGTATATTTTATAATTATAAATTATTTTGAAAAATTTAAATATGATAAACTCAGTTGTCAGACAGGCAATGATAGCCTATTTATTCTGTTTCCTTTATCTTTGGTGGTGCAAAAAGACTGGTTGATACTGATTTAACCAGTTTCATATATGTTCCAGTTAAATTATTGCACATACAAATATTGAAAGGTCCCCATGGTAAACATTAGAACTATATGTGCTTATGTGTACACAAATATATATATATATAAGATTTTAGTTAAGTAGTTTATTCTTCTTAATATATCACGTGACTAATACTCAATAACACTTAGGTTATTTTAATGAATTAAATATAAATCACTTTTGCAGGCATTCTTATTGTATGTGAGCCCAGAAGATCACATTATGAAGTTTATTAAATGTCTGTGATTACTATACCTTATGAAGAATGTATGTTATTATCGTAGGTCCAGAAACCTTTAGACTCTATATCACTAGTGACAAAGAAATGGGGACATAGCTTTTCAAAATTATAGAGAAACAATCCAAATTTCCCAAAGGATGAAGGGCACATATTGTTGGTATTCTTTTACAACATATTTCCATTTTTAATGCACTTGGTATATAAAAAACCCACACATGACTAAGATTTTAATTATTGCAACTATAAATGTCAACTAATACAAAGTTGGCATTGAGAAAGTCCATGATTGCAGAAAGAGGGAGAGGACTGAGAAATTACTCTGTATGTGCTTTCAATTTTACTCAAATGTTTGTATGCTTCAAGACCAACTGAATCTCCAACCTTCCCAACAAAGAAGTTGCCATAAAGAGCAGGGAGAAGACCTTAGCTAATTGGAGAAAATAATGCCAATTTGGAGGATGTGGCAAAATCGTCTAAGAATACGATTTTCTACTTCCTCCCTATGTTTTACAGAGTATTGTAAAAAAAGATCCCTAAATGTTTGAGATAGGTAAACTCTGCACTTACTCTCTGACAGGAACATGAACTCGAAGCCCTGTGAAATATTTTAGGGCCATGGAAGTCTATGAAATGTTGTAGTTAATTCCTGCTATCACCTCACACAAAACTAAATGTATTTTCTGGCTGACTTCCCTCTTTCTGTCAATTGAGCCACTACTCTTTCACCCAGGCTTGAAATCTCAGAGTTAATTTTCATTCTTTAGCTTTGTATCCTTTAACCCACTCACCAAATTTATTCACTCTGTCTCTTTCCCATCAGGCCCTTCTTGCTGGTCCCATTTCAAGACTCAAATTCAACCGCCTTTATTTCATGTGCATTCAACTATTGTGGGCTGCAACTGGATTAAAGAATCCTGCCAACTAGACCTGTGTACTCCCATGAGGCTCATTTTCAAATATCACTTAGGTTATTTTACTCATCCTCAATGTCTCTTCCTAGTGAGGGTCTGTGATGCACTGAGTGGTCATTTCTATTTGACAATAAAAAGGTCATACAATTAAATACATTTGGGGAAGAAATCCCATGCTGTCCTCCTTAGAAATATCACAATGTTTCTTACCATAGTAATAACTGGAGTAAGTCTCCTAAAGGAAAAATGTAGCATATTTTGTTTCATGCTTCTACTTTTCAAGTTGAGTTGTATATGGAAACGCTTTTCTCATGTAAAAATCATTCAGATTGCTCAGATTTTTATTTAAAATAAGATGCTTTTGGAAATAGTGTGAGAATATAGCAATCCCAAAGCTTAATTTATAAACCTGCTTGATTTATTCACTCCATTAACTCCCAATGCACATGAATTAGGAAACCATATCCACTTCTTCATTTTCTTCTCTCAAATCATACTTATTCTTCATCCATTAACTTGTGCTGAATAATTTTTTTTAAAATTCAGTTGTGTGCTTGAAGGTTCAGTCCAATGCAACCTCCTTAATGAAGATTTTGAATGTTCCTGCTCCAAACTTACATTAGTTTCTCCCTGATATATTTGGTACAGTAATTACAATCCATTCTACACAATTTAGCAAAGATTTCAGTATGTTCTCAGCATTAGCCATTGATAATAGGAAGTACTTTATGTGATTCCTGGCACGGAGGTATTCACAGGGGTAAAGAAGAACAGGAGATATTGGTAAAAGAGCAATGTGCAAAATACTGTGGAAATTGTTCATTTTACTAGAAAATTTTTAGTGGTGGCTCATATGAAGTTACCAAAGATGGTCTGTGAGACAATTCTGAGTTAAGCAAAACATTGAACAATTGTCATCATTAAACCACAGATTATGTCTCATCTATAACCCTGTCTGGAACTCTAAAGCTTTGTTACCTGGCTGAGTTTCAAGAGATGTAGGGCCCTAGGTTACCACCACGGACTTAGTGCTGCTCATCAGATCGAAAACTGTGACTAAATCACTCTTCAACTCATTCTTCAGTTTACAGAAACCAAGGTTCTCTTCCTTTCTCAAAGATCTGATTCTTCTCGCTCTTCAGTCAACATTCTGTCTTTTTCTGAACTCCCCACAATAAATCATGCTCTTCTTTACTTATCATCCCGCAAATGGTCCCTATGCTACAAAAACAATGGAAATTCTATAGACAACATGATCGGGTGTGATTTAGTTCAGAACCTAGTTCACCAATATATTCAAAATACTCAGCCCTCCAAGTGTAAAACTTGGCTGTGGACCAAAATATTTTAAAGACCCATGCATGTAGCATTACATGAGGCTAATGAATACTTTGGGGCATAATATTAAATGACACAAACCCTAAGTGAGTCCATCCACAAATCACAAGATTATGTAAGAGCAACTTACAATTCTTACTATTTTCTAAGTAAATATAACACACTAATATTTTTAGATACTTGCATGTGGATGCACATACTGCATACTTAAAATAGACTGAATATCTATGCTATAATGCTATGCTAAATTATTTATGCCATGCTAAATTATTTAAGATACATTAAATATCTATGTATATCATTCAAGGTACATATATAAAGCTATATAAAATACGTGAAAAAGATACGTGACGGTTGACTTTCCATACGGTTGGATTTTGCAATATTTTTGTGTGCTCTGTAAAGACCTATTTCTTACTATTAAACGTAGAAGGAAAGGCAACCATTGTATGTTAGCATGATTAAATCAAAAATTTATTATGAACTTGTGACAGAGTAGGCAGAGAGAAATGACATTATCACTCATACAAAAATGTGAATAGAAAAATGACAGAATTATTAAAAGGAACAAGAGAGGAGAAAGAGAGAAAGCTACTGAATAGAATTGACTTGAAGAAATAATACAACAATGTACTTAGCTAATCCATCCTAAAAAAAACAAAACAGAAACCAAAACAAAACGAAAAAACAAAGAAAAATGTAACATCCAGATACAAAACAACTTAAATAGCTTTTCCACTAGTGTAGACTTAACTACAGTTTAAGGAAAAGATAAATTTGTCTGAGATAAAAAAATACAAGGTGAAAAAAATAGTAAGAGGAAACAGTGTCTATACATAAAATCTAAATAATCATCTGGTTTAAAGCAATAACATCAACACTACTACTTAAAATAAGTGACTTTAAGATATAGTAATCAGGAACAAGTAATTTAGGCATGCAAATTGGAGGATATTGAGTCTTTAGGAATTAGTTCCTTACGTTATTATTGAGGAGAAGGATATTGACAATACCATTTATGATAGAACAAGTTTTGTGCTTGTGAAACCAAATATACATGATAAAAATCTAGAAGTGATATTTAGAGGAATAGTAATATTAAAAATAACTTCAAGGGGGCTGGAGTGATAGCACAGTGGGCAGGGCGTTTGCCTTGTACGTGGCCGACCCGAGTTCGAATCCCAGCATCCCATATGGTCCCCTGAGCTCTGCCAGGAGTAATTCCTGAATGAAGAGCCAGGAGTAACCCCTGTGCATCGCCGGGTGTGACCCCCCCCCAAAAAAAAAGCAAGAAAAATAACTTCAAATTTAAATTAATTTTTAAATTTTGGGATTTATTAAGTATTTATAATTCCAAGAAAAACCTCTAAAATGGGGGGCTGGTGCGATAGCACAGTGGGTAGGGCGTTTGCCTTGCACGTGGTCGACCCGAGTTCGATTCCCAGAATCCCATATGGTCCCCTGAGCACTGCCAGGAGTGATTCCTGAGTGCATGAGCCAGGAGTAACCCCTGTGCATCGCCAGGTGTGACCCAAAAAGCAAAAAAAAAAAAAAAGAAAACCCTCTAAAATGGTATAAATACATTAATTCTAATCCTACCACCATTTGAAAAATGTATTAGAAGAAAAAATTGACATAACTCAAAAAACCTCAATGATGACATAACTCAAAAAACCTCATGATGAATACAAGAGAGGAGATTAAAGGAAGAAATTAAATAGTGGTAAGTTCTAATGGTAAACTACAAAGAAGTTTGATAACATGGAGATGATAAATAAACTGAAATTAAACTTGCCATTTGAAAGATAGAACTTCAAACATCTATGATTCCTATGCTCTTCATGAGACATTTTTCATACATTTTTAGAGGGACTGCAAAAATATTCTTCATGCTTAATTCCCAAAGGCAGCTGATATTTTAGTACTAAAATAATTAAAAAATACATTAAAAAGCATCAGGGGTAGAAGAGATAACTCAACAGGTTGAGTGCTTGCTCTGAAGGTTGCAGACCTGGGTTCTAGCTCAGGCACTTCCTGGTACCCTGAAGGCAGGTAATGCCTCTGAATACCATTGGGTGTGACCTGCAAATAAAACAAAACCAAATGACAAGGAGCTGATATAAACTAATGGGTTAAGCATTCATCATCACTAGAAAATGAGTAAGAGTCATCATTAGGCCTTAGCAGGATAGAGATGATAAACTTGAGAGCATTTAAAAAAAAAAAAAGTTGACTCAGAAAAAAGAAGAAAAAAGCCAAAACTTGATTTTTTTCAGTTGACTCAGTTGAAAAAACTTCAGTTGACTCAGAAGCATGACAAAAAAAGCCAAAAAATTGGTGACACAAAATTTAAAAAAAAAGTCTGAAGATTAGTTTTATGACTGATAAACCCTCAAAGTCAAAAACAATTAAGAATGTAACTGTGCATAATTAAGATAAAAAAGAAAATGCACAATAATTTTTTTAATTTTGCTTTTTGGGTCACACGCGGCGATGCACAGGGGTTCACAGGCTCTGAACTCAGGAATTACCCCTGGTGGTGCTCAGGGGACCATATGGGATGAGGGGAATCGAACCCGGGTTGGCCGCGTGCAAGGCAAACGCCCTACCCACTGTGCTATTGCTCCAGCCCCATAAAAAGTGCACAATAATCTTAACAAACTGATAGATTAAATTAAAGCAGCAGAAATTTTAAAGAAACTATCCAATAAAACTTATAATTTTACTTTAAAATATATATGCATAAGTTAAAAACATCCCTACAAGGAAAACATTAGAGACCAATGTTCAAGGACAGAAGAAACAAGGGCCAGGCATACTGGAGGGCCAGTCAATGGTTGTAAGCTTGTTCTGTGTGTGTGTGTGTGTGTGTGTGTGTGTGTGTGTGTGTGTGTGTGTGATAGGGGTGGAGGGCAGGGAGCAGTTAAAGGAAGGGACAACCATGACAAAAATAGTTATTTAAATCATCACTCTGGACCAGAACTGAGTGCTGAAAACAGGTAAACGGATATATATATGATAACCTTCCAATGCCTGTGTTGCAAACCAAAAAGCCCAAAAGGAAACAGAGAGAGAGAGAGATAAAGAGAGCGAGAGAGCGAGAGCGAGAGAGAGAGAGAGAGAGAGAGAGAGAGAGAGAGAGAGAGAGAGAGAGCGCCTAGTGCCTGCTACATTGAGCCAGGGGCGGGGAGCAGGGTGGTAGTTGAGAAATTGGGGACATTGAGGTGAGAAATGCACAGTGGCAAAGGGAAGAGATGGATGCTGGAACATTGCATGACCGAAAACCAATCATGAGCATCTTTGTAACTGTGTATCTCAAAGTGTTTCAATAAAAACTTAAAATGAACAACAACAACAAAATAACCCACTGGAGCAATAGGGCTTTATGAAAGTTTTACTATGATATCAAGGACAGTTTCAATTTTATTCAAATCTTCTCTAAAATAATGGTTGTACATCTTCACTGATTCTTCAAAGCAAGTACAATTTATGGTATGACTATCATGCAAAAAGTATATAAGATGTAGGGGAAAGTTTATTATTGAACTTGAATGCAAAATCCCCCAAGAAAATGCCATCAAACTGAGCCTCCATTAGATTAACAAAAATATTTTAGCATAATTGACCTAGATCAGATCATTGGAAATCCTTAACTTCATTGCTCAAATGATGAGAAGGCTGGGGCTGGAGAAATAGTACAGTGGGTAGAGCGTTTGCTTTGCACGCGGCCGACCCGGGTTCGATTCCCAGTATCCCATAGGGTCCCCTGAGCACCGCCAGGAGTAATTCCTGAGTGCACGAGCCAGGAGTAACCCCTGTGCATCACCGGGTATGACCTAAAAAAATAGATGAGAAGGCCCCCAAACATAGAATCTAAGATAGTTGTGAGAGATTGCATCCCTTAAATGAACAAACGAGGTAAACTGTAATGTTAACTCTTTCTCATGAGAAAGCTGTAAAAACGAATAGATGCAGTACATAAAAGATAGTGCCTACATATGGAAAATGATAAACAGGCAGAAAGAAATAGTATTCTTTTAACAGCTCTAGCTTTGCACAGTCCTCCACACCTCTCATGACCAGAAAATCTTAGTTTCACAGAATTTTGGGTGTGAAAAATAGAGAAGTCATTTGAGGGCTCATATGCTTTGCTCTATTTAAAATCTGGCAGGTGATAGAGTGATCTACTAGACTTTAGATCATCTCAACACTCAAACTACTTTCACGGTGAGGGTTTGAAGAGGGACGGATAGAAGTCTACAGTAATAGGGTTTTTATCGCCAAATAAAGAGGTGGGGGACCTGCATGGTAATTCAGAGGTCAGACCTCAAGTTCTAGTACCGTTACTATTTGCCCTCCCTTCCTGCGCCCGTCCCAGCACTGCCGGTCCCAAGAAACATCATATCCCTGAGCTGGGGCATTGAATCATCTGGTCTGTTTGGCCAGGAAGGTCTCAGAGCATAGCTTGGCAACTTCCAACCCCCACCCCTGCCCCCACATATAATAAAATAGTAAATGAAACAGTGAATCCAGTATGCTGGATTATTATACCTAGTGAGATCTGAAACAGCTTCATCCATAGATCATACCTATAAATGAGCTAAAATATCATCCCGTTGTTCATCAATTTGCTCGAGCAGGCACCAATAATATCTCCATTGTGAGACGTGTTACTGTTTTTGGCATAGCAAATATGCCACAGGGAGCTTGCCAGGTTCTGCCATGTGGGCAGGATACTCTTGGTAGCTTGCCAGGCTCTCTGAGAGGGACGGAGGAATCGAACCCCGGTCGGCTGCATGAAAGGCAAACGCCCTACCCTCTATGCTATCGCTCCAGCCTTAAAAATTCTTAAAAGAATTTTTCCAGATCACATTAGAAGAAGCAGAAGAGTTTTCCATCCTGCTTTCAATATGCCTTGTCTTTATTATATTTTTTTCTGCATCGTCTGTAAGCCTCGGAACCGCTTTTTCGTCATCATTTATCCCTTCTGAGTATTTTCAGGAGGGCTCGGCTTGTTCTTGGAATCCCTCCATTCAGAGCTGGAGTCGGTAATCAGATTTGGCTGGTTGATACCAAGACAACTGCCTCTATGTTTTCTTTCCACTGTCTCACAGGATGCCAGCACAGAGCTGAAGAAACAGTCAGGAAAATGAAGCCTGCTTCTTGAGAGGTTGATTAAGTCAGACAAAGTCAATTAACATCTGATTCCTCACAGGTTTCTGCAAGCAAATTGCTCCAATTACCCAAAACCAGTGAGCAAATTGTGAGGCAATTAAAAGGGGGCAGGCTTGAGTCCACTGACATGGTGCTACCACTGAGCTCTCTCGGGACTGCAGTGCTGAAGACTGATGAAAGAGCAACACGCAAATGTCACTGGAGCAGAGTTCTCTCCCAACAATAGCACTGCACTGCACTGTCATCTGTTGTTCGTCGATTTGCTTGAGCAGGCACCAGTAACCAGTAACCAGTAAAGTCTCTCCATTGTGAGACTTGTTGTTACTGTTTTTGGCATATCAAATACGCCATGGGTAGCTTGCCAGGCTCTGCCGTGTGGGTGGGATACTCTCGGTAGCTTGCCCGGCTCTCTGAGAGAGACGGAGGAATCGAACCGGGTTGGCCGCGTGCAAGGCAAATGCCCTACCCGCTATGCTATCGATCCAGTCAATACACATGTTAAAATAGAGCACCTCCTAATTTTCATTTTTTTCCCCATTTGAACTACATTTTTAGCAATAATGGGTTTGTCTGCAACTCCATATTTTTTTTTTAAAGTTTATAGCTTTCATTTAAATAGAAAATAAATGCAACATCTTTACAAAGTAGGCTTAGTCTATATGTTGTCACAACCAGGAGGTTTTACAACTGCCTGGAATAAAAGATAGACTCCACTGTTTCTGTTTATAGACTGTAAGAGGCAACATGAAAAACAAAGTCCACATTAGTTATGTGAACAGAATACTTTTATGAGTCTGTTAGATTATGTTTTCACAGGCTACTTAGTCATTTTAAAAGAGAGACAAAACAAACTACCCATATTTTGACGCTGTTTGCCACCAAGATCTGATCTCATTGTGTAGGTGACCATTCATGCAAAGTCGCACAGGTTTATCATGATTGGAGAAGTTCCCAAGAACCCAAATGCAATGGACTAGCAGAGAAGAAAAGACAGATTCTTTCTCACAATGAAGGGATGCAGCAACCCTTGTGTAGCCATTGTTTCAGCTTCTGAGCGCAAAGAAGTCACATCTTTCTAGTTAGTTTGGACAAGGAATTCGACAGACTGTACTTTTAAGAACTATTAAAAATTTTATTTCCATCTCAAAAGGGAAGGAGGATCCACTAATTTATTTTAGAGCTTTACATTTTCAAGATAATGCAAATGAAGTTTGAGGTTCATTTATTTTCTTTAGATGAATGCATAACAACGAAATTGTGCCTTGAAGAAGAGTGTGACCACAATTGTCAATGGCCAGGAGGGGACTCAAATGGAGACATATTGAAAATACTAGAATTGTTTAGGGTGAAAGAAATGTGCCACTTAACTTCAGATGTTTGAATGCTGTTCTTAGATTGCACTTGTCCTATGTATACTCTACTATATATAGGGGTCTTGCCTCATGTAAATGTATAATAGTGTATTGTCTGATCAATATTAATTTCCACTTATGACTTTTTTAATTGTTATGCTATGATTTTCTTCAATGCTATGTAATAAAATATTAGACATAAACTTATATGTTAGTATTGAAATAATTAGCATTTTTCTATCTACCATGCACAAGACATTCTGAAAGACTCAGATTAATTTGATTTTTCTACTTCTTCCAGTAATTGTACTGAAACTCATTACTTGCCCTATGCATATTACAAAAAATAGGGCATAGGGCGTTTCAGCAATTTTCTCAAAGTCACATTGTTCATAAATGATAGAAGCAAGATTCAAACTGATTTTCTAATAGCGTATTTTTGCTTTCTGTTATATCATAGTGCATTCTATAATCTAGTCAATACTTAGCGTATACTTATCTGAGAACTTATTTATTCACTAAATAGTTATTATATACCGGATGTAATTTTTGATGTGGGAATTCATCGGTGGAGTGAAATCAGAGAGAGAGCAGACAAGAAATTAGTAAGCAAGTGATCTAAAGGGCTAGAAAGTTTTAATAGCTATGGAAAAAAATACATGGTTTTTAAAAAGTATACTAGACAACTGGGTAGTATGAGTTCCATTTTTAAACAGGGTAATTAGGGCCAGGGTTGTGGCACAGTGGCAAAGTTCTTGCAAAGCGTGAGACCTGGGGGTTGGTTGCTAGCCCTGCAAATATACATGACCGTATGCATCTATATCGTTAATATGGACATCCTTCAAATTAAAACACAATCAAGCCATAAAGGAATAGATTTCTTTAACTCATAGATGTCTAAAAGTAGTTCCAGGAAAAAGAAATAATATATAGTGACTAATGAGAGGGGTTTATCTAAGATAAACCACCAGAGACCAAAATATATGGATTAAAACAACTGAATTTATGGATTTAAGTATGGTTAAAGTAGAAATTCTTCATATGAGTTACACATCTCTTAATAAATTTCATCCACTTAGATATCAGGACTTTCTTAAAACTTTACTTTGCCCACTTAAGAAATACTAATATGTTATCTTACATAGTGAAAACTGAACCATTTGTGGGGAGTTAAAAAAGAATTCAAAGATGATCCTTCTCTTATTTAAACACATGGAAAAATATATTTTATAAAATCAATTAAAATATTTTTTAAAAACCCATAGCAACACACACAAATGAGCCAATTCCTACATTAATTTTTATTGTCAAGTTCTATTTAATGAAGTCATAAAGTTTTCAGTATCTAATGACTCTGGTCTCTTGAAGATTAATCTTTAGGTTACCACCACTAGAAATAATTTGTCACATAGGTTTCCGGAGAAACGTTCAAAAGGAAGATGAAATGGATGGTGATAGAACTGTACACGAGCCTCATCACCTGAGCCATCTGCAATCAATTGTGTGTGTATCCAGGGGAAAACCCACGGCTTAGATTTTATTGCATTAAATTATCATTATAATAGATTCACCTGCGACATTAACTGCACAACCCGAGTGGATGCCTGCATGGTTCTAATTTTGCCCGGAGAACTAGCTATCCTTTTTGTCTTATGTATATTGAGAATTTCTACTTCCATACAAATTAAACAGAAGGATATATACAGATGTGCACACATATTAAATTTTTGTATTTTTTAACCTAAATGAAAACATCACAAACACACAAATATCACACACACACACTACACCACACATATGCATATATTTTTACCTTGATTTAATTCACCGGAGTCTACTTGTCTTAAGTCAAATGGCATATACTCTACATAGAACTTGAAACATAAATTTTCTGATTTTTCTTCAGAAATGTTTTCGGCATGTTCATTTATCGGGCTTAGAGATTAGAGGGTCAACCTGTCCTTTTGTAGAAAAGAAAGTTGCTTTCCCTATTTAACTCATAATTCTCAAACTGGATATGGGGATGGAAATAAAATGCAACTTCCACAGTAAGCTTGATCCGTTTCAAAATGTTCCTCTAAGAGACAATTTGTAATGCCCAACTACATTGAGCTATAGTTATCATAATTATCCTACTAATAAAAAAGGCAAAATTACCTAGAACAGCTCTGGTTTCAAATTGCCAAAGTGCCTGTGGTCATTTTTTCTTATAAAAATCTTTTCCATCTGTTTAGATTTCTAAGTGATGATTAGATGCCCAGCTAGGAGAGAGATTGGGAGAAGGTCACAGCAAATCCCGCCTCACAAATAAAATATTTCTCTTAACCTGTGCATTTAGCTTGTACACCAGACCATCCTGTTTAAAATGTCTGCTCATAGAGGAGTGACAGGATGAAATTATTGATCCTAGGCGCCAACAGATGATAGAATTACTGACTGGGACTGTGGAGAGTAACCATCTAACTCTAACTTATTGCAAATCCCCTTCTTACAAAGTTAGTGACCAGGACACTGATTTAACATGTGGCTGATCCACAACAACACAACAACAGGCTGCCACTATGATTTTCATTATTTTGAGCCTGTTACGCTTGCTTTGGGTCAGTGCATGGAATTTCTCCCTTAATATTTCTAAACTGGAGCTGGAGCGATAGTACAGTGTTGAGGGAGTTTGCCTTGCATGTGGCCGACCAAGGTTCTATCCCCGGCACCCCATAAATGACCCTGTAACATGCTAGGAGTACTTCCTGAGCACAGAGCCAGAGTAATACCCGAGCATAGCCAGGTGTGGCCCCAAAACCAAAAAAAAAAAATCTAAATTACTGTGCCTCTGAATCTGATTCATCTCCATGTTGTAGCCATCTCAGTGAACATATAAACTTGATTAAAATCATCAAAATGCCTCTTTAGGACACTATCTTTGGCACCTCCTTCAAAGCTTCCTTCTCAAAGAGCAGAAAGCTGCAGGCTACAAAATGGCAAAGAAATCTGTCCAGCTGCAAATAGGCTGATGACTCAGCCGCGGACGGCTCACAGGCCTTTCTGCACGACAGTGATTGGCCCTCTGGTTTCACAGGGGATGATAAATTCAGAAATAAACATGACTTTTAGTCTGCTGCTCCTCTAAACACAAGTCACAACTTTTGTGAGTCACAATCCTCCACCTAACAACACAACTGGCTCCTGAGTGCAAACACTTCTTTGACGAAGCCTGTGCTACCCAATTTCAATTATGCTTGGGCGACATTTCTCTTGGAGGCAGGACAGGATTCTTTTTCCCCTTTTGCACACAAGTACACACAGACGTGCACACACTTGCACACACACACACACATACACACACACACTTTTTTTTTTTTTCAAGAAGGCAGAGGCATTCAGCCAAATAAACTACGTTAAGCAGTGGGTTCCATTTTAGGTGTTGACAGTGTATAATAAATCCAGCCCTACCTAACATTTACAGGAACGTTATAAAATGAGTGAAATGGCATGAGCTGGTTGCCAGGCCAACCAGACAAACACAATAAACAGGCAGCAGTGACAGGAGTAAGTTACACCATCTCTCCAGTCTGAAATATATCACTTTACATTAGTCTTTGACCAGTTTGAAAGCTCTTTGTTTTATATTTTTCAAAATGCACTTTTACAGCATAGATTACCACGAAATCTTTACAGAGTAGGAAGCTCCTATGTTTTTTTTTCTTCTCCAACTAGCATAGTTCTAGAGAGTGAGCATTTATTTTTATTTTAACTCTAATTAAAAAATAAATTCAAGTCTTAAAAACCATGTTAAGGCTCAAATCCTGAAGGTCCCTTCTGGCAGATTAAAAAGAAAAAAAAATTTCCCTAGACTAGAAAGAAAATAAACAATAACAGTAGTTAGTATACTTGGTTGGTTTGAAATGTTCTGTTAAAATAGCAGCATTCTACAGAGTTACTTAACTCTTTAAAAGTCAGTCTGAATGCTAAGACCTTCTTTCCTAAAATACAATACATTTTATTTTTAAGTTACATTTCTAGAATGTCAAGCTCAAATAATTTTAGAAATAATTAAGTATTCTATTATTTAGAACTTAAAAAATGAATGAACTATGTTATAATTTTAAAAGTAAGGATATCTTATTTCTTTTATTTCCGTCATCCACAAGCAGTAAAACTTTTTATTCTTTCTATAACGTTCATGTCACCCAAAGAAGCTCTATTTTACTTCTTAGTTTCAGCATAGGCTATGAGTAGCAAAGACAAATAACTAAGCATTTTCTATCTAAAATGAAATGGAGCTACCATACCTGTAAAAAATAATTGTGGAGAGACTATCTTGGTGGTGGGACATAGTCAAATCTGTTTGATGCGTACAAAATATCACTGGGTTGCTCACTGAATTTTGAAAAGGCACAACTGTGAACAGGGTGGTCCAGTTGTTAAAGTTGACCTGAGACATTCCACATTTGCACACTGGAAGCTCGTCTCAGCAACACTTCTTTTCTAAAAAAACAGAAACCCTTGGCTACCTAATTTTGAATGTGACATGTTTCGCTCTCATTGTTTTACAATAGATTTAGTGATTACACTAAAGAAAAATGAACTCTTAACCTACAAATATGAAAAATGAGGATTGGAGAGATAGTACAGTGGGTAGTGAGTACCCTAAAGAGTCTCCCGGGTGTAAGCAGTGAGCAATGCTGGGTGTGGCCCTCATCAAAACAAAACAAAACAAAACAAAACAAGACAAAAGTATAAAAATGAGGTGAGGGGCTGGAGCAATATTATAGCAGGTAGGGTGTTTGCGTTGCACATGGCTGACTGACTAATCCAGTATCCCATATGGTCCGCTGAGTACCGCCAGGAGTAATTTCTGAGTCCAGAGCCAGGAGTAACCTCTGTGCATTGCTGGGTGTGCCCCAAAAAGAAAAAAAAGGAGGCGAGCTTCTTAGGAATAGTTTATCCATTTATAATACATAGACTATATTTGACTATACATAGACTATATTTATAACTGAAACCACAGATTTACTATGAAATTTCTAGAATATTGCTATCTTATGTAGCATATTCAAGATGTGAAATTGCAACTCTATTGTAAGGGAAATGTTACTGCTGGTATTTAGGAAAAACTTAGCTTAGTTTCATTAGCTATATTATCCTACCTATATTATCAGTTTTAAGGAAATGATGTACATGTTAAAGAAAAGGTCAGAATATAATAAGGGGGTGTTGTACCAGAACATGATTATAGATTATAAATTCCCCATGCTTCCACGAACTCATACCCTATATGATTTTAACATCTTTAAAACTAAAAAAATGAGGGATATTTCATATATAATGTATCCCCAATATATAAAACTTGTTTTATCAATTGAAGTAAAGGCTTTGCTCTTTGGTTTTTAAGGTAGAACGGTATGTTAACTCATATATTTTATTAACATTCAAACTCAAGTTTTGTGCATTTCATGTCTTCATGTAACATGATAATCAACTGACATGAATTATATAAAGCTTGAGAAAATAAAATTGTTCTCATCAATATGTTTCTGAGAAGGATCAAATTAATATGGATTATGTCCAGAGAACCAACACCTTGGTTCTTGCTTTTCCCACACGTCTTTATATAACTTACACATTCTTTGTGTAGGTGAGATCTATTTGCATTTCTTTTGAATAGAAGACTAGCTCCAGTTGACAGAATGTGATGGGACGAAATAGAGTACATGGGTCACAAAAATCAGATAGGGTTCCACTTTCTTGAATGATCTCAAATTAGAGCAAATAAATACCCAGCTAACACCATCTTAAATTAGCAACTTCTCCCTAGAATTGAGACATAAAAAATCAAATTATCTTAAGACATCTTATATGTAATTTATTAAGTGTCAAGTTATATGTATATACATATATATACTGATTAATGATATTTAGTAAACCAAGGACTAAAGGACAAGTATACAACAAAGGTCCCAATAGACTACCTATACAATCTAAGTATGTAGTAAACTATATCATCTAGTTTGTGTGATTACACTCTCTGCAAATCATACATAGACAATATTAAAAATAGCAAAGGAATTTTGGCAGGCATACAAAAATTTAATATTATACAGCTGTTAGAAATGATAAAATCTTATCATTAACTGCTACTTTGATGGAACTAGAGCATATCACATTAATGGAAATAAATCAAAAGGGAGAGGAGAAGTACCAGCTGATCTGTGGCATAGAGAGACAAAATGGGAATAGATAGTATAAAACTAGAACAGACCCTTGACTTTAAGTACAAAATTCAGATTACCACACAGAAGGGGAATCTGGAGTGGGGGAATGAAGAAGTAGACCTTAAATGATATAGGGACAGTATAGTGTAGAGTATGGACTGGAGCAATAGCACAGCGGGTAGGGTGTTTGCCTTGCGCGTGGCCAACCCGGGTTTGATTCCTTCATCCCTCATCCCTCTGGGAGAGCCCCGCAAGCTATCAAGAGTATCCCACCCGAAAGACAGAGCCTGGCAAGCTACCTGTGGTGTATTCGATATGCCAAAAGCAGTAACAACAAGTCTCACAATGGAGACGTCACTGGTGCCTGCTCAAGCAAATCGATGAACAATGGGATGACAGTGATACAGTGTAGAGGGGGTTTTGCACTTTGCTGTAGGGTGTTCGCCTTTCACGTGGCCGACCTGTGTTTGATTCCTCCGCCCCTCTCTGAAAGTCCGGCAAGCTACTGAGAGTATAGAGCCCGTATGGCAGAGCCTGGCAAGCTACCTGTGGCATATTGGATATGCCAAAAACAGTAACAATAAATCTCACAATGAGAAACATTACTGGTGCCTGCTCAAACAAATCGATGAGCAACGGGATGACAGTGACAGTGACAGTGACTTTGTCCATCAATATCATAGATTCAACACATTATAAAAAGTAGTGTAAATAAAAAAATAAATGACAAAGGGGAGTGGAGAATCGCAGTGTCATTTTAGGGTTTGACTGTAACCTTACTCAAGTCAAAGTTCTAAGTCCTTGGATGCTCTCAAGCTCCTCTCCGGGGGTTGGTGGTACTCCTTAAGGTGACAGATTTTTTTCATACTATTCATGATCTTGCCTTTAGGCCCACAAAGCCTAAGCCATGACATTTGCAGAATGTCACTCTTGTCAAAATAAATAAATAAATAAATAAGAGTCACAACAACAAAGAATGAACATCCTCTGGGAATTTCCATTTCAATAGTATCCATCGTATTGCTTAGTTCAATGCCAGTCTTTAGGTTTCAGAAATGAACCGATGCTGAGGAGACTCTTGGCACTGTATTTTGAAATTTTAGAGTCTGGCAACATTCTGTTCTAGACAGTACCAACTGCTTGATCAATATGTTAGTGCTAAAATCCTTTTAATCTCGAACACTGTTTCTGCAGATACTGATCGATTGAACATACACACACTAAGAACCATTACAAAATGTTTCATTTCCATGACTGTGTGGATTTAATCCTAACTCATTGCCAACTGGCAGCTCTCCCTTGACTCTCTGCTGGATCCAGTGAATAACAGTAAATATTTGGAACTTACATGTCTTGTTCTTTAATATCATCAGAAGACTGACACATAACAAATGCTTTGTAAATGAATATAATACTTATCAAGAAATCAAAAGAGGTGATTAAGTAAGAGATATGAGGGTATTTCATTTTTAAATTGAACATAATTATATTATAATACGAAAAGAAAGACATTATGTTAAAATATATTAGAGTGGTGAGATCAACATGTTCTATTTCAAATAACACCTGATAGAATCTTAGCAATCTATAACAACAGCCTCCATGAGTTACAGAGGTCAATCTCCTCGTACAGACACTATTATTATTATTATTATTATTATTATTATTATTATTATCTTTTGGGGTCACACCTAGCGATGTGCAGGGATTCCTCCTGGTTCTGCACCCAGACATTACTCCTAGAAGTTCTTAGGGAACCAAACAGAATGCCAGAGATTCAATCTGGGTTGGCTGCATGCAAGGCAAATGCCCTACCCACTGCACTATCACTCTGGCCCGTGTACAGACATTATTTTCTTACTGCTATACCTTATTATGATTGCCTCAGCATAAACTTTAACCTAGCATGGCAATTATGAAAAAAAACCCTGAGACTCTAGAAAATAGTAACCAAAGGAAATTGGAATGTGAAGGAAGGGTGGCATTGGATATCACGTTCTGCTCTAACATTATAGAAACCATTTCTTCCCGATCGCTAAATTAGACAGTCCTTTACTTCAAAGTTACAGAAATAAATAGCCCAGTGTCTAAAATGGCTTGGCTATAGAAATTGCTAAATAATCCGTTTTCAGGTACTGATTCCCTGCTGAATAACGGTGCCCTAAGACAGGAACACCTTTTAAAGTTTTGCTCAAATTCATCTTTCTGTGTTACTTCCCTCTGCTCCGCGTCCTAATCCTTACTCAACATGCTGTTTGGTAGCTTCTAGAGGAAGGGTGGAGTGAGTGCATGACTCCTGCTTTCTTGCCATTTTTAGCTGCCTGCAACCTTTCCTGGCCGCCACAATTTATAGACTTGGGCTCAGTGGTCTTGCCAAATAACAAGCGTCTGGCTCATGAACCCTGAGGTGGACTCCTGTTAAATGGAAACGTGTCCTCTCCGCCATATGAAAGCAAAGAAGGGGCTTGAAATGTCAATGTGTGAAAAGTCAAGGTTAATGGAGTGCAAGATTTTTACAAGAGAACCGCCATCCTGCAGTGACTAATTAAACTGAGTGAGGTCCAGATGGCAAGCATCTTTAAAGATGCCAATTATAGATTCAAATGTTTTTTCATGACACTATTTTCCTAGAAAGATTAAATAGTAATGACGACTTATTTTTTAGTTGAGACACCACTTCGTTTCATCAGAGATGTGACTAATCAATGGCATTGCTTAGCTGCACACACATACCCACTTGATGCTAATGTCATAACATAACACAGGCGATGAACAGACATTATAAAAGCATCCAAATCTTTGTGGGCAATTCAGAAACATAGAGAGAATGATTGTCTAGTGAATAATCGACTTCCCCACCTGTGTATGTCCATACCATGGCACAATTGACTTATATCTGCCTTTAGACAATATACTTAAAAGTACAATCTACAACTAATGAAATTAAAGGCAGCGATAACATCAAAGACACCTCCTTAGGGAAGAAACCTGGATAGGTGCAAAGACACAGAAGATAAGAATGAAAAGGAAGGAGCCAGAGTGATAGTACAATGGGTAGGGCACTTGCCTTGCACACCATGGCTGACTGATGTTCCATCCCTGACATCCCGTATGGTCCTCTGAGCACCACCAGGGGTAATTAATTTCTGAGTGCAGAGCTAAGAGTTACCCTTGAGCATCGCCAGATATGACCCAAACAGCAAAAACCAAACAAACAAAAGAATTAAAAGAAAATCCTAATCATTGCAGCCAGGGAGAAGAAAGGCAGAAAGTTTAAATATATTCGGTTCAAGGAGAAGCCAGAATGAGGAGGACCGAGGTTCACCCAAACTTAGCATATACAGAAGACACCTAGATCTGAACTGAAAGGAATATCGCAAGGAGATATTTTACATGAAAGAATAGAGACATTTTGAGTATGGTGATATGCAGAATCAAAAACAAGGCATGAAAAAGAAAATGATAAAATAGCAAAGAGAAAGTGAGGACCTTATAAAAAGTAGTTTCAGCATAAAATGCAAATTTATTTTTTAATATTTTAAAAAATATTAATTACTTTCCTAAAACACCCACAAGAAATTTTGCATCATGAGGAAAATAAAATAAATCATGCTTTGTTTTCACTCTGAACCAAGCTTTTAGATACCATATTTTAGCTAGGTGACTTTACAGAGAATGGATTTTGCCACCTTCTAGAATAACCTCCCATAGACAATTGCATTTAAAACACAGCCACTGTGGTCAGCAAGTTATGTAGAACTGGTCCCCAGTTTGAAAAGGAACTGCATGGAAATTGGTATTTAGAGAAATTATATCTGAAGACAAACTTTTCAGGCTGTTGATGGCTCAAAGGTCAGAAGAATGAAATAAAAAAAAAAAGGTGGCCTAACAGATACATGCAGCGAAGATTTCAAGAATTCCCCCACAGAACACTGTGCAATAGTTGCCACCACAAACTCACTCTCCTACTCCCCTGGCTCCAAATATTGCCTTAATAACTGAAAGAGAAAAGGAGAAAGAGGAATTTTGAGATTTCACAAAAGGTGTTGAAAAACCAACACCAATTCTGGATTTATTCCCTCCTCCTCTATTCATCAAGTAAGAACTGAATATTCTCTGTTAAACTCAACCTTTTTCAAATGTCTCAGCTTTCTAAATGTGGTAGGGAGCATTCTTAAGCTTTATTAGAAATATGTAGTCTAAATATAATATAAACATATATGTAAAGACTAATCCACATGGTTATTACATAGCAGGGCTCAGGCAAAAGTAAAGAAATCTGTTCAAAATTAGCTTGCAAATGGAACATGCCTTCAGTGAGCTGATGACCAATATATCAGAGTCCATAAATTAACAATTGGGCATTCAAGGTAAAATAGAAAGTAGGTTAAAAAAAAGTTTGCAAATCCACAGGAATTTTTTTTTCTCAAATAAAGTCTGATAATACAATGTGTAGAAGCAAATTCTCATTCTTGTAGAAGATATGTGAGGTTTATTGGTAGCCTATGTGGAATTTCAATTGTTTGAAAGTTCCTTTCATCTCTATAAAACTTGATGAGTACAAAGAGCTTCACATCTACTTCCAGTTTCTGTCCATAAGTCCATCCACCTCCTCTCTGGCAAGTGTCTATCCTGCTTCTTTGCTTCTGAACATGCAATCACCAAGTGCATGACATCCCCACATCTTCTCTAGTCATCTATATTTTCATTCTGATATAAATTCAACCAAGTTTCCTAGGGCTCTTCATCTAGATGTGTTATCTCTTTCATTTTTTTTTGTTGGTAAAATGATATGATAAGAGTAAAAGAATGTTAGTACAGACTGTTACAAAATGTTCTTCATGATAGAAATCTAAATTCTATATTTTTTTCATCTATGCATGAAATAAGGTAAAGAGACCCCAACATAAAGAGAAAATGAATTTATCTCTTCCTTTCTTACATTCTTCTTTTTCACGTTATAGTTTTCTTATTATTTTACCTTGAAGACTGTATTTTGTTTAAATGCCCCAGGTTTCCAAATTGACAAGGTGAATGATTTCATACTTCCTACCTCTCCATACCCATCAGTCCTCCATTAGGAATACCCTCTCCCAGGAAGCTCCCAGCCCCGCCTGGCCCCTCTGAGCCACCTTGCCAAGCGGCCCTGACCCCTCCCTCTTCCTCAGGTTAGGGGCATGTCCTCACACCAGGGGACGTGGTCTCAAAGTGGGCGTGGCCTCTTTCTGGAGCGACCGCAGTTATTTCTCCCATTCCATGCATGGTGCTTTGCTCAAAATTGGTATAACCTATTCCTCTGGAGAATACTCGGGTCATCTTAGTCACTATATGGTAATAGTCTATATGGTAATAGCCTATCCCATCCTAATTTCAAAACCACTATCAGTGAACACATCAAGCTGTGCAAAAAGCCCATTTTAAAGAGATCATAGCCCCACATCTTCAATTGAGGCCCCTCACAAGCTAAGGTGGAGTGCCTGACAGTAAAGTCCATAACAACATGAAGAAACAGCGAAAATCCCCACCACCAGGAGAGATGGAAGAGAGGATCTCAGAAACCCCAACAGGGACTTCCTCGAAATACAATCTCCTCTCAGATAGAGAATTCAGAGAGGAAATTGTGAAGATGGTTCTTGAACTCAAAACAACTATGGAAAGAACATCCAATAAATTAAGGGAGGATATGGATGGAGCATTGCAACGGTCCACCAAGATAATCCAGGAAGAAATGAGAGCAGAAATTTCAAAGCTATGAACAGAAGTGACACAATTAAAAGAATCAGTAGATGAAATAAAAAACTCAGTAGGAGCCCTCAATAATAGAATGGCTACGGCCGAAGACAGAATCAGTGAGCTTGAAGATGAGTTGCAGAAAGCATATAGGCAACAACAAATAATGGCAAAAGATCTCAAAATGGCTCTTGAGCAAATTAGAGTCCTAGGGGATGACCAGAAGAGAACCAACATAAGAATTATTGGAGTATCAGAACCACAGGGAACCAATCCCAGTGGAAAAAAAAAACACAATCAAAGACATCGTTGCTAAGAAATTCACAGAGCTAGAGAATGCGGGCATCCAGATCCAAGGAGTCCGAAGGGTGCCAGCTAAAAGGGACCCAAACAAAAAATCGCCAAGGCAGAATGATGGATGCTATGGATAGAGACACAATACTGCAAGCAGCAAGATCAAAGAAGAAGATCATATACAAAGGAGCACCCCTTAGATTCACAGCAGACCTATCAGAAGAAACCTTCCAAGCCTGAAGACAATGGTGGGATATAGTGAAAAAACTTAATGGAATGAACGCCTCACCAAGAATTCTTTACCCGGCTAAACTCTCAGTTAAACTTGAAGGAACCATACACTATTTCACGGAGAAATAACAGCTCAGGAACTTCATAGACTCAAGACCAAACTTAAAAGAAGGACTGAAAGGGCTACTATAAGACAAGGAAAAACCCTACAAAAACAACAAACCCTACATAAAGATGGCACAAAATCCCATGACAATAATTTCTCTCAATGTTAATGGTCTAAATGCACCAATCAAGAGGCACAGAGTGACAAAATGGATTCAGAAACTAAACTCAACTTTCTGCTGCTTACAAGAAACACATCTGAACAGTCAGAGCAAACACAGACTCAAAGTCAAAGGATGGAAAACAATCCTGCAAGCAAACAGCTCCCTCAAAGAAGCTGGGGTGGCCATACTAGTATCCAACAACATAGATTTCAGGCTGAAAAAGATCAGAAGGGACAATGAAGGTCATTTTCTACTCATCAAGAGATATGTAAAACAGGAAGAAATCACACTCTCAAACGTATATGCACCTAATGAATGACCAGCTAAATACTTAAAAGAACTCCTAACAGAATTTAAGGGGGACATAACTAGCACCACGATAGTAGTTGGAGGCTTCAACACTGCCCTATCACCTCTGGATAGATCGATAAGAACGACACTCAGCAAGGAAACAATGGCTCTGAAGAAAGAAATGGAGGAGACAGTGTTAATAGACCTATACAGGGCTATACACCCCCCCAAAAAAGAATACACATTCTTTTCCAGCGCATACGGAACATGTTCCAAAATAGACCACATTCTGGGTCACAAACTATACCTTAATAGAATTGGGAAGATAGAAATTATATCAACTATCTTTTCAGACCATGATGTGCTGAAGATGGAAGTTAATCACACGCAGAAGCAGAGAATCAAATCAAACACCTGGAAATTAAACAGCTCACTATTGAACAATGAGTGGGTCACGAAGGAAATCAAGGAGGAAATAAAAAAATACATTGAAACAAATGAGAATGAAGACACAAGCTACCAGAACCTATGGGATGCAGCTAAAGCTGTATTAAGGGGAAAATTTATAGCTCTGCAAGCTTTACTCAGGAAGGAAGAAAGGGCCTATCTAGATAGCTTGACTTCACAGCTCAAGATCTTAGAAGAGGACCAGCAAAAGGAACCCAAACCAGATTGAAGGAAAGAAATAATAAAACTTAGAGCAGAAATTAATGATATGGAAACCCGAAAAACAATCTGAAAGATCAATGAAACCAAGAGCTAGTTCTTTGAGAAAATAAATAAGATTGATAAACCGCTAGCACGACTCACAAAGAAAGAGAGAGAGAGAGAGAACCCTAATAAACCAAATCAGAAATGAAAAAGGGGACATCACAACAGAAACCAAGGAGATTCAAAAGATCATCACAGATTATTTTGAAAGGCTGTATGCCACAAAACAAGAGAACCTAAAAGAAATGGACGAATTCCTTGATTCCTACAATCTGCCAAGACTGAACCAAGAAGACTTGGAATACCTGAAAAGGTCCATAAATATCAAGGAAATCGAAACTGTAATCAAAAGTCTCCCCAAAAACAAAAGCCCAGGTCCAGGTGGATTCACTGGCGAATTCTTCCAAACATTTAAAGAAGATTTGTTGCCAGTTCTCTTCAAGCTTTTCCAGGAAATTGAAAAGACAGGAACCCTCCCGAACAGTTTCTATGAGGCACATATCTCCCTAATACCAAAAGCAAACAAAGACACCACTAACAAAAAAAAACTATAGACTAATATCTCTGATAAACACCGATGTGAAGATCCTCAACAAAATACTAGCAATTAGGATCTAACAACTCATCAAAAAGATCATACACCATGACCAAGTGGGATTCATCCTGGGGATGCAAGGATGGTTAAACATTCGGAAATCAATCAACATAATCCATAATATCAACAAAACTAAAGATAAAAACCACATGATCATATCAATAGATGCAGAAAAATCATTTGACAAGATCCAGCACCCATTTATGATGAAAACTCTCGCTAAAATGGGTATAGAAGGGACTTTCCTCAAGATAGTCAAAGCCATCTACCACGAACCTACGGCAATCATTATCATCAATGGGGAAAAACTAAGATCTTGTCTAAGATCGAGGACAAGACAAGGATGCCCACTCTCACTACTTCTCTTCAATATAGTACTGGAAGTACTAGCAATAGCCATTAGGCAAGAAAAAGATGTTAAGGGCATTCAGATAGGAAAGGAAGAAATAAAACTCTCACTATTCGCAGATGATATACTATATCTAGAGAAGCCTAAAAGTTCTACTAAGAAACTTTTAGAAACAATTGATCTGTATAGTAAGGTCTCAGGCTATAAAATCAATACCCAAAAAACCACTGCCTTCCTATATGCAAACAATGAAACAAAGGAAAGGGACATGAAAAAAGCAATCCCGTTCACAATCGTGCCCCAGAGAATCAAATACCTCAGAATCAGCTTAACTAAAGAAGTAAAGGACCTCTACAAAAAAAACTATAAAACTCTACTCCATGAAATAAAAGAGGACATGAAGAAATGGAAACATATCCCCTGCTCATGGATAGAGAGAATTAACATTGTCAAAATGGCAATACTCCCCAAAACATTATACAGGTTCAACGCGATCCCTATAAGGATACCCATGACATACTTCAAAGAAATGGATCAAGCAAATCTTGAAATTCATATGGAATGATAAACACCCACAGATGGCTAAAACAATTTTGGGGGAAAAGATGATGGGAGGCATCACCCTCCCCAACCTTAAACTTTACTACAAAGAGGTAACAATTAAAACAGCATGGTACTGGAACAAAGGCAGAGCCGAAGACCAATGGAACAGAGTGGAATATCCCAACACACAACCCCAAATGTATGATCATCTAATCTTTGATAAGGGGGCAAGAAATGTGAAGTGGAGCAAGGAAAGCCTCTTCAACGAATGATGTTGTCATAACTGGAAAACCACATGCAAAAGAATGGGCTTAGACCTCGACCTGACACCATGTACAAAAATCAGATCAAAATGGATTAAAGACCTCAACATCAGACCACAGTCCAAAAAGTACATCGAAGACAAGGTTGGCAAAACCGTTCACGGTACTGAAGCTAAAGGTATCTTCAAAGCTGACACGGAACTAAGCAAGAAGTAAAAATGGAGATAAACAAATGGGACTACATTAAACTAAGAAGTTTCTGCACCGCAAAAGACACAGAGATCAGAATATAAAGGCAATCTACAGAGTGGGAAAGGATATTCACTCAATACCCATCCGAAAAAGGATTGATATCAAGGGTATACAAAGCACTAGTTGAACTCTACAAGAAGAAAACATCCAACCCCATCAGAAAATGGGCCAAAGAAATGAACAGAAACTTTTCCAAGAAAGAGATACAAATGGTTAAAAGGTACATGAAAAAATGCTCTGCATCACTAATCATCAGGGAGATGAAGATCAAAACACCAAGAGATACCGCCTCACACCACAGAGAATAGCACACATCCAAAAGAACAAAAGCAACTGCTGTTGGAGAGGATGTGGATAGAAAGGGACTCTCCTTCACTGCTTGTGGGAATGCCGACTGGTCCAGCCCCTTTGGAAAATAATATGGGCACTACTCAAAAAATTAGAAATTGAGCTTCCATTTGATCCAGCAATACCACTTCTGGGAATATATCCTGGAGAAACAAAAAAGTATAGTCGAAATGACATCTGCACTTATATGTTCATCGCGGCACTGTTTACAATAGCCAGAATCTGGAAAAAACGGAAGTGCCCGAGAACAGATGACTGGTTAAAGAAACTTTGGCACATCTATACAATGGAATACTATGCAGCTGTTAGAAAAGATGAAGTCATGAACTTTGCATATAAGTGGATCAACATGGAAAGTATCATGCTAAGTGAAATGAGCCAAAAAGAGAGGGACAGACATAGAAAGATTGCACTCATCTGTGGAATATAAAATGGCAGAGAAGTAGACTAACACCCAAGAATAGTAGTATATAATACCAGGAAGTTTGTTCCATGGTTTGGAAGCTAGCCTCACACGCTGGGGGAAAGTCATTCCAGATAGAGAAGGGAGCACCAAGTAAAATATGATTGGAAATCCTGAGCAGGGAGGAAGATGCATGCTGAAAGTAGACTGAACATGATGGCCACTCAATACCCCTATTGCAAACCAGAACTCCCAAAAGGAGAGAGAGAGAGAACAAATTGGAATGCTCTGCCACAGACGCGGAGCGCAGTGGGGGTATGGGATGGGGGGTGAGAGGGATACTGGGTTCATTGGTGGTGGAGAATGGACACTGGTGGAGGGATGGGCTCTCGAACATTGCATGAGGGAAAAACAAGCACGAAAATGTGTGAATCTTTAACTGTACCCTCACTGTAACTCACCAATTAAATAATAAATAAATTATAAAAAAATACTGGGAGTTATCTCCCTTCAGTAAACACAAACATAAATTGTTTTTATTAATCCAAATAAAAAAATAAAATCTACTGAGTGTTTACTCGGGACACTGGTTAAAAAAAAAAAAGGAATATCCTCTCCCACCGAATACTTTTGTTTGCTGCAGTTAATGAACCTTTACTGGCACATCATCATCATTCCAGTCCATAGGTGATTCAATATTGGCACAGAATAGTTTTTAATGAGCTATTATTGAATCTTAAGCTGTGAATTATGCAGTGAATTCACAGTCTTATGCTGTGAATCACTGTGAGATAGAACATCATTTCAGTCATACAATATTCCAGCACCCATCCCTCCACCAGTGTACATTTTCCACTTCCAATGTTCCCAGTTTCCCTCTCACCACCCCCTAGCCAACCCCCCCCCCCAACCTCCCTGCCAGCCGGCCTCCACGGCAGGCACTTTCACAGATACTACTACTGTCATCATGTTTGTTCAGGAAGTTCTGCTTTTTTTTTGGCGTGGGAGGGGGGGTTATAGCTGGATTAGCCTTTTTAACTGGGTGGCAGCTTTGGGGTATGGATGTGACTGCTGGACGTATAGGGAGGTTGGGGAGGTGTTCCATCTCGACTCTGAGAAAGCCTGGAGATTTCAGTCACAAAACCCTCATACTCAAAGTTTCAGCAAATTAATATCTTGGCGAAGTCCGTCCCAATACAGTGGAGCCCAGTAGGGCATGGAGGTGACCTTGGATTGTGGTAGCCAACAGCTGCTGGGGTCTCTGTCTGGGTGAGTACGAGGCTGAGCACGGAATGTGTTTTAACCAAAGTGCAATCATAAGTAGTCAGCTGTTATAATACCACATAAATATTTTCACTAACCCCCAATTCCCCTAAGATCCCGCCTCTTCTTGCACCATGACCTACTCTCCAGTACTCTTTGCAACCATTAATTTTCTTTTCTACCCTCTCCCCCCATTTTTCCTTTCTCTGAAGTTCAATCCTCTCCCAAGTGCTCTATAGTTAGAATTAACGGCACAATATATGAACTTTAAAGTTGGATTATCTCTGCTGAAAATACACATGAAGGTTCTACAGAGTCTTCACCTCATCTCACTTGCTTTCTTAGTTCTGAATATTTCACTATCTAGATGCTCCACAATTTACTTGCCCCTCCCTCTGCTGCAAGGACTTCACTGCTGCTACTGTAACATCCATAAAGGGATCTTTGAGTAGATGCATTTTCAAGAATAATTGTGTTATATGGTAGGATAAGTGTAACGTTGGTAGGAAACTACCAGATAGTGTGCCTGTGTGCGTATACCAGCAAGGAGTGAGGGCCCAGATATCTCCACATTATCAGCGGTTTTCATGATGCTGTGCTTGTTCCTCTTATGTTAATCATGGCATCTGGTTGTTTACTAGGACGATCAACAAAAATGAATTTGAAAAATTAAAGAAACCCACCATCCTTAGCAATGAGTTCTTCATCTAAAGCAATGATTTTAATTCTAGGTTTCCTCTTTCTTTTACTTGTTTATTTTAATCTCAGGGTTAATCATGTCTAATTTAGAGAAATAAAACCGTGTACTGATACACAACAAAAATTTCCATCTCTCTAAGGCCCAACTAGCGTTGTTGGTTCATATCCCTTCAGTTATATACTTGCATGCATATGCCCACATGTGTATTCACACACACACACACACACACACACACACACACACACACACACCGCCACCACCACCACCACCACCACCCCACACCCACATAGAAACAGAGAGAAACCAACTGGGTGTCCATGAACTCTTGCTACATATCTAACACCCTTCCCTCTATACTATCACTCTGGTCTATGTTTTTTTTTTCTTTTTAAAGGAACAACAGTATTGCCACAACAAGAACAAGGCTGGATAAGGCTTCTGGACAATGAAACACTTAGGGCTTGTTACTCTTAGACTACCCAGATCTGGCAATAAGGAACTTAACATAGCTTACATTTTCATGAGTCAGCAGTTTGAGATGGACTCACCGAGTGATTCTTCTATGGTAAGCTTTATTGCTGCCAGATCTGGGTAGTCTAGGTGCTGACCTTATATGCAGCTGAACTGAGTTCAAATTCCAGCATCCCAGATGGTCCTCTGAGCGCCATAGGAGTAATTCCTGAGTGTATAGTCAGGCTTAAGTCCTAAGCACTGTTCTGTGTGGCGAGAGAGGAGAGGAGAGGAGAGGAGAGGAGAGGAGAGGAGAGGAGAGGAGAGAGGAGAGGAGAGGAGAGGAGGGGAGGGGGGGAGGGGAGGGGAGGGGAGGGGAGGGGAGGGGAGGGGAGGGGAGGAGAGAGAGAATATGAAACAAAAAGACAAATCCAACAGATAAGTTCTTCTAAGACTGTAATTTTACCCAGAGTTTAGGCTTACCCCAGTCAGACCCATCAGGGTGTTCCTGAATCTCTCCCATCCCTTTGTTTAGCTATAATCACTTCTCCATGCTCTCTTCCCCCAAACAGTTAATCCGAAGCTTTCCCGTAATCTGACTCTGCTAATTTGTAAAGTCAGACATTCCTAGGACACTGAATATTATAACATTGTCTTTCTCTCCTCTTTATGCCTTTTGAATAACTTACTTTAAAGCTATGTCTGTTTTGTATAGACACAAGAAGACAGTATTATGTTTTTATAACTTGGGAATTAATTGGCCTTGAATATTATTCCCTCCCGGGCATCTGCTTTCTCCACTTAAGCCTCAGTTGCCCTCAGTTCCTAGCACCCCAAAGCAGGGTCCCCGACGAGGGACAGGAAGGATCCAGGGCAAGCGGTGAGTTATGTGCTACCCTGGCATCGAGATGGGCCTGGCCAAAGTGCCTAATTCTTAATTATAAGTTAAGAGCTTGATCATAGACAAATGCTGTCATGATCCAAAAGTAATGATGAGACTAGGACCCTGCTAGGGATAGGAAAGACTGATCTGGCCTGAGCACTGTAGTCTGAGATTGAGATGGCCCCAGGAGAGCAATTCCATAAGCTTTAATGCATCTCTTATTGTGTCCATACAAAATGATTAATATTATATGTTTGCTGGCTGAGGAGAAGAGAAACACATTCATGGGACTCCGCCCTTGGGTGGATCATCCTGCTGAAAGAGAATTAAGTCCTAGGAGAAGCATCCCCTGAGGGAAAGGAACCTCAGCCCTATTGATGGTGACCACACCTATGTGTACGCCCCAACCCCCTCATGTGGTGGAGATTTAACTAGGCTGTAAGAGTGGGTTGGGGGGCCAGATCCAGAGATCTAGAGAGAGATTCAGAGCCGGGAGAGAAGCAGAGAGAGAGAATGAAATAAACTGATCGAGCAAACAGTCTGGCCTTCTTCCTTCCGTCGCCTGCCCTTGACCGACAGCACACACAGCAGTTCTGGGGCACCGAACGCAGGTAGTGAGACAGAGCCACCCGGAGAGCCCGCAAGTGCGCTCACCCCTCGGCGAGCTTTAATTTTTTACACCAAGGGACCCAGCCCGAGAAGCCGACCTCCACTACCCCACTGCCACCATGCTCCAGGTTTTACACATGTTCGGGCTGAGCCTCATGCATGAGTGAACATATTCCTGGACCATGTGGCCTCAAAGAAGCCGTATGACATATCATCATAAAGGGAAATACACACACACACACACACACACACACACACACACACACACACACATATATATATATATGCCTCTCGGAGAACCCAGCAAGCTTCTGAGAGTATCCTGCCTGCACTGGCAGAGCCTGGCAAGCCACCCATAGCGTATTCGATATGCCAAAAACAGTAACAATAGGTCTCATTCCCCTGACTCTGAAAGAGCCTCCAATCATTGGGAAAGATGAGTAAGGAGAGGCTGCTAAAATCTCTGATTTTATCTGGTTATTTTAACTATGACAGACAAATTTCCCATTTGTCTAAACCATGATTTATTTGATATATCTCAGGCAATTCAACTTTAGAACATGTTCAAGTTTTGACTATTAGCATACTATAAACATCTTTGTGCTTTCCTGTTTTCACCATATATGATCATTTGCAATAGACTCCTTTGGTTATCAGATTATTTTTATTGATCTTTGCTTATTTAGAGATATTGAGAAAAGAGACAAAAAGGATGAAATAATAATGGGATAGAGAGAGGGAGACGTCGACGACAATGAAGAAGAAGAAGAAAGAAGAAGAAGAAGAAGAAGAAGAAGAAGAAGAAGAAGAAGAAGAAGAAGAAGAAGAAGAAGAAGAAGAAGAAGAAGAAGAAGAAGAAGAAGAAGAAGAAGAAGAAGAAAGAAGAAGAAGAAGAAGAAGAAGAAGAAGAAGAAGAAGAAGAAGAAGAAGAAGAAGAAGAAGAAGAAGAAGAGGAGGAGGAGGAGGACAGGAGGAGGAGGAGGAAGAAGAAGAGGAGGAAGAGGAAGAGGAGGAGGAAGAAGAGGAAGAGTGCTGCTATAGAGGCAGGTGAGAAAGGGCAAGGGACATTGATGGTGGGAAATGTGCACTGGTAAAGAATGGGTGTTGAAACATTTTAAGAATGAAACAGTATGAACAACGTTGTGACTGTGTATCTCACTGTAATTACATTTTAAAAAAGAAAAAAAAGTAATACTGGGCTAAATCCTATACTGTTTACCACTTGTTTCCTGATAAATTAAAAAGTTTTAATCACTGTATCAGTCATCCCCTTGTTCATCGATTTACTCGAGTGGGCACCAGTAATGTCTCCATTTGTCCCAGCCCTGAGATTTTAGCAGAATCTCCTTACTCATTTTTCCCAACGATTGGAGGCTCTTTTCAGGGTCAAGGGAATTACCTGTTATTGCTACTGTATTAGGCATGTGGAATATGCCAGGGGAAGCCTGCCAGGCTCGTCCATCTCTTTGGTATACATTAAATGAAGAGAAATAAAATATAAAAACTGACAATGGAAATTCGCATGCTGTCTACAAAGAATGATTTGTAAATATATTCTTAAGTTAATCTATTCTTAGTGCATTTCAAATAATGGGTCTAGCAGATGACACAGAATTTTTCTTCCTTGGTCTGTGAGCATCAGCCCACATTTCTAGGTAGGTCATTTCTGTAGTGGCATTTGGTCTCCAGATTATTGTGTATGTCTGGGCTCTTCTATCTTTACTGTACTTGCTATCCAACTCCCAAACATGGAGGTCGGCTCACCAAGCTGGGTTTCAATGTCCATGAGATTGTTGGTGCTTGTGACTCAGCTTCCCACCTGTTTTCAGAGTTCCTCTAATTTACTAAATACTTCCTCATAATCTACTTCCATTTCGAGAACAAGGGAAAGGCTATCATGCTTAATGTGCACCTGTGGGTTGTGGGTACCCAAGACGTACAACAGGCAAAGAAATAAAACAAATACCTTCTTATAGTCAAGTTGGACAAAGTCCAAGGAGATGTTTAAAATCTTTTGTCTGCAGAAAACCTGAACTCTCGGGACTGATAACAGTGACTGGATGTCAAAGGTAGACTAAGAAAGAAAAGTCTTTAAAAACAAACTCAAACACCATAAAATCGTATTGTTTTCAACTTCCCTGTTTCGTGGCTTTGTTATATGTGTGCATTACAGCAGACTTCCATACTAAAGGAAGACAATAATATTGTAAGCTTGTCATGTATTAATACATAACTTCCGGATTTAAGGTTACCCTCCTAAATTGTTTATCCACCCAGAAAGACTGATAAGAGCAGATTTGGAAAAGTGAAAAAGTGGGTGTGAAAATATGCTTCTTTGACTATTTTCTTTATGGAATGATAGAAGCATTTTCTGAATTAAAATATCCATTTCTTTTTATCTTTTAACTTTCCATGGTTATTTTTTTCCTTTTTAATTTTATGCATTATTTTATTATAGATGCAGGGTAAGACAGCGTTACATTATAGGATCAAATTTTATCTTCTATAACGGATTTCTACATGAAAAGATTAAGGAAAAGGAAGGAAGATGAAACAACTGAAATCCACTTGTGATCTAAGGTTATAAGATTACAAAGATAGTTCTGATTTACTTTAATCCAAATAAATGGCAGGATGGAAGTCGTACAAGAATTTCACAATTTGATTATCATTTCTTATTCCAAATGACTATCAAGATGAGGACACAAGCTTATTGCTTGAGATTATGTTTGCCAGTTATGCTCTATAGTGCTTTGAATAAAATTTAAAGTAGCCAACTCTCTGCTTGGGTATCTAATCATAAGTGCTTCACATCTATGAAATCTCCTTTTCCCAAAGGAAGCAAGGAATGCTTCCATTCATGGAGAAAGACCAGTTTCAGTTTAAGCATGACTATTGATGTCCATGGCAAGTCTGCTGACTGAAAAGAAAGTGTTTATTGATTCAACCTTTCCATAACCCTCTACTAAAGTAAACATGTCTGAGACAACTAAGCAAAACATCAGATTTCACTCAACTACCATGTGGTCCTCTTTGCTTAAAGAACTTGGCATGGGCCACTCTTCCAACCAAGGTCCCATTAGTACAGAGGATCTGCATTTCACATGGTATATTAATCCTTCTCCACCACGAATTTCTCTCCTGTGACTACGAACACCTTGTCTTCTGCCCTATTTCATATCCTTTCATATCTTTACCTAATTGCTGGCAGAGAACGGCAATCATCCTTAGTATCATAAAACTATAATAATAAATGTCATTTTTCATTTCATTGTAAATTGGGATAAAATTGTTCTCTAAGAATATGAGAGTTTTGTTATCTGAAGAAATTTCAACTTTCTAAGTAATGAAGCTCTAATCATGCATCATCATAACTTCCAGGACTAATAAAAAATAATTTGATTTTTTTATATTGTATTGTCTAATCACATATAATGTCAACCTATGCTGGCCATTAGATACTACTCAGTGGCAGAAATTACTGAAATATATTTATACTCTGTGAAGAAGAGTTTATAGTATGTTCATTATTACAAAGATGTGGAATGCTTAACAATATACACATATGAGAGATAGTATCATAAATATATTTGCAGTTAATTTAATCATTCATTTTAGTCAATTATGTGTGGATTATGCACACATAATTATGTAATACATAACTTGTGTTAATTGTATGTGTAACATCAATTTTTTGTGAGATACCATACTAAATACTGAGAAACACACAATGATATATTAAATACATTCTTAAAATCTCATGATAATATCTGCTGGAGAAAGAAATTTTAAGATAGTAATATTGTGATTACATTTGAAAGCAGTAATTGAGAATAAAAAGGGATGACTTTTTTTTAAACTTACTTACCTTTGATTCACAAACTACGCATATGCCAAGCCATTATAAATGTATGTACCACACCATGCCAATCACCAAAGGTCTAATACCATTTATCAATATCAAATTGATCCCTCTGTATTTTTCTCAAAATCCCTGACCCTTACATTCTGGTATTCATTATTATTACTCTTAATCACTATTAATTCTAACTAAAAAAACTAAGAATATAAGACTGTCTTCATTTGAGTTTAAAGAGTTTGTTGGCTTTTCTTCTTCATATTCCACATACAAGAAAATATACTTAGTAACTATTTTTCACTTTGCGACTTATTATATAGCTTGCTCTATATTGAATAGTTGTGCATAAAATTATTAGCTGGTAAGAGAATGACAAAAATTATACAAAATTTAAACTTATCTTCATTTTTTTATGTTAACTAAATATAACTGGTCAGTGGTTGAACAGTATTATAAAGTAATAAACATTCTTCATGTAGAATAGTAGATGAAATGGTCACATTTAAAACAATTGGAGAAAATACAATTAACATTTTGGAGACATTCATCAGACTTATTTTAGGAAGACTGAGGATGTCATATTATTTTTTAAATTATATATATGCATATATATGGAGAGAGAAGGGGGAGGTAGAGGAGAGAGAGAGACTGTACTAGCTGAACTGGAGACAATAGGGAACACAGTGTAACTAGCCAATAAAAAGGAACCATGTTTAAATAGTTCCAGCACTCTTTTAGTATCTTTTATAAGGAATTATAAAAATACAGCTGATCTAGTAAGTATAATAAGATATAATAATTGTTTTTGTGAAGTTCACCATCTTACCTAATACCACATTCAGAGAGTTTCTTCTAAAGCTTTCATCGCAATAGAAAGAAAATAATGAAATAATTTTCCTTCTTCACTAACAAGTTGCTAGTGAATCAGTATTGGAATATCATTCCAAGATGGTTTGGATCAACTAAAAATGGTATTTTTGAAGTTATAATCTGAAATTTCTCTGCATAGGTTAAAAACTTAGCTCTACTTCTACTTACAGGTGTCAAAGTATTCCATTTCTCTGCCAATGTCCTCATCTATAACAGAAGGTATGAGTTGTTTGGGGAGTTAAAAGAGGCACTGCACTGCACTGTTGTCCCATTGTTGATCGATTTGCTCTGGGTTGTTTTGGGAATTCAAAGAGGCAATAAATTTAAATAATCTAGAAAAAAGCCTGGAATATACTAGAAACCACTATTTATATGAGTTGAGTTCTGTTAGACTGTGAGCCAACATAGTACATTAAGCAAACAGTCTAGACCTAAAGAACATAGAGATAGCATGAATAGCAGATCAGGAAATAAAGTATTGCAGCAAAATCTATGAATATGCTCATTCCAAAAACAGGTCGCCTTTGATTGAGAGATAGGGTCTGATATAGGAAGCCTACCAAAAGATGCTAAACCTTCAACCTAGTTATCCTCATTTCTAACCTTTTGGACTCAACTCAAACAAACTTCACAATGTGAAGCATTAATACAAGTCACACTTTAAGGACAAGGCTAAATGGTGGAGCGTAGAATACCCAAGACTAGAATAGAGGATACCAAAAGAGGAAGTCTGCACAGAGAACACTTGAGCAGGGAAACAGCATCTTTCCTTCCTTCCTTCCTTCCTTCCTTCCTTCCTTCCTTCCTTCCTTCCTTCCTTCCTTCCTTCCTTCCTTCCTTCCTTCCTTCCTTCCTTCCTTCCTTCCTCCTTCCTTCCTTCCTTCCTTCCTTCCTTCCTTCCTTCCTTCCTTCCTTCCTTCCTTCCTTCCTTCCTTCCTTCCTTCCTTCCTTCCTCCCTCCCTCCCTCCCTCTCTTTCTCTCTATTTCTTTCTTTCTTTCTTTCTTTCTTTCTTTCTTTCTTTCTTTCTTTCTTTCTTTTCTTTCTTTCTTTCTTTCTTTCTTTCTTTCTTTCTTTCTTTCTTTCTTTCTTTCTTTCTTTCTTTCTTTCTTTCTTTCTTTCTTTCTTTCTTTCTTTCTTTCTTTCTTTCTTTCTTTCTTTTCTTTCTTTCTTTCTTCCTTTCTTTGCAATGATATTCCACTTCTTGCACTTCCCGTCTTTTGTTACATAACTTGCACATTTCTGACACATTTTCTTTTGGATTAAGCTGTAATGAATGATCTTCATAATTTAAAGCAATGAAACTTCAACTTCAGCAGAATAGTCTGGAGACTACAGAATATAAGCAGAAAGTGTGTCAGTAAAAAATCAGAAAAGAGGTATTAGTATTGTGTAATTCATCTATTGTCACATTCTTTCTTTCTGAATGAGTAATTCTGAAAAAAACATATACAAATACTTTCTTTAAATGAAATGGTTAAATTTCAAGGCTTTGCTTGTATGTATAATATATTTGGAGAGGCATATTGTATAACTTTTGTATCATGAAATCTCTCTTGGACTAAAGAGGGTGCTATGCCACACATTCCATGCCAATCCCTAATCTCACCACTTACTGTCTGTTTTCTTGTGTCTCTGTTTTGATAACCTACGACTATTTTACAACTAACGTATTTTTGAGTTGAACTGTAGCACTGTAGCACTGTCATTACGTTGTTCATCAGTTTGCTCGAGCGGGCACCAATAATGTCTCCATTGTGAGACTTGTTATTGTTTTTGGCATATTGAGCATGCCACGGGGAGCTTCCCAGTCTCTGCCGTGTAGCGGGATACTCTCAGTAGCTTGCCGGGCTCTCTGAGAGGGATGGAGGAATTGAACCCTAGTTGGCCATGTGCAAGGCATATGCCCTACCTGCTGTGCTATTGCTCCAGTCCATTTTTTGAGTTCTGTAGCATATTTGCAACTTTTTAGGCCATTTCTGTATTTTACGGAAGAAATTTTTTCAAGAGGTACAACAAGGTAAAAACTTAACACTGAAATAGTCTCTTTCAGTCTTCTTCAACCTTTTTTATAATTCTGAAAATCAGCATCTGTCCTCCATTCCAGTCCACAGACCGGCAATTACGAAAAGGTCTGTACCCCAGTAGTTTTTAACAGTCTGTCTCCTGAAAGCTGGCAATTTCCTATGAATCAGTGGTTGAAGACCACTCATCTAAACAATAGTAAAACTGATTGTAGTAATCGATAAAGGAGAAGCATAAGGGGTGGAGAAATAAGCAAAGGGATCTTTTTATATGCGCGTGAATCTTGGCAGGGGAAATAGTGACAATTATGCTCATATACGAGTACGGAGATGGACCACTGAAAGTCTCTAATATGGCAAAATTATGTTAATGAAAAAATGTAGGTAATTAGTGCAGTTCAATATGGTCATGCATGTTAATGTGACAGGTAATTTTGGCATTGGAAGCTGCAAAATAACAAGGGATTACACTAAGTATATTACACTTAGAGGTAATGAAAACACAGATAAGAGCAAATTTCAATCTATTAATAAACAGTGTTCCTATGAATGGGCTGGAGCAATAATATAGTGGGTAGGGCATTTGCCTTGCACGCGGCCGACCCAGGTTCAATTCCTCCATCCCTCTTGGAGAGCCCAGCAAGCTACCGAGAGTATCTTGCCCACATGGCAGAGCCTGGCAGCTCCACGTGGTGTATTCGATATGCCAAAAACAGTAACAACAAGTCTCATATGAAGATGTTACTGGTGCCCGCTCGAGCAAATCGATGAGCAACGGGATGACAGTGACAGTGACAGTGACCGTTCCTATGGAACAAACATTAAAGGGGAGGAGGAAAGAAAATCCGTGTCAAATGAAGATGGAGAGAACTTTGATGAGGTTGGTTTCTGCCAGACTTGAAGATTTATGTACATAGGAAATCCTATACCCTGCCTATCAGCGTCCTGTAAGGGAGATATTTAAAACAACCGACAGTGAGCTCCATTACCGCCTATGCCGATGGCGGTACAAAGACAATATGAGTACAAAGCAGTTAGGTCCATTTCTGAATTTAGGGACATCTTTTGGTGATTAGTATCAGGACCTGATGTAGAGTGGTTTAGCACCTTTTGGTTTGGAAACATAGACATTCAACAACGATATGATTGTTGTCTCTGCACCCACCCAGGCTTTGCTTTTCTGAGCACAATTCTTCTACGTCTTGTTTTCAGATTCATCGGGATCTTCATGATGCCTACCAAATAGGAATGATAATTATAATTCTTGATGGAACAATTTTAAGGCAAAACTATTGTTCTGATCTGCTGCCTCTATTGTTCCATTTTATATAAGTCATAGATTCAAAAGTTGTGTCCTTAAATAAGTGATTCTTCTAACAAATGTTGATTTTCCACATGGTATGGGAACATGTCTAAGCATTTGTGGTAGTTCTTTTTTGGTGGAGCAGGTAAAAAGTTGGAGTGAGAATGGAATGAAGGTTGGTTGTTTCCATGGCCTTGTTAAGATTAACATCCAGAGATCTTCCATACTACACAGAATAATCTAGGCCCATAATTTTATTACTTCTATGACTAATAAACTATTACTTTAAATTACTCAATACTTGAAAACTATATTTACATCGTTTTTGATTTTGTTCCTCAGTATATGTGACAAGACTTCTGACATAAAGACTGTGATATGCCTCCATCAACTCTAGAAATGTCTTAAGCCTTCGATGGCTTTTCTTAACCAGTTATGCATGTTTCCAATGGTTTGAAAGATGTTGCCAATACCAAGTACATCTCTTATCTTTCTATGATATGTTATCTTCTTGGATAGGGAAGTTAGGTGAGAGTGAGAACCAAGACCTACATCAAAGTGTGTTCAGAGAAAACATCACAGGAAAAGAGACGGATGCATTTTAAGGAGTATTTTAAGGGACGCTTGCTGGGGATTGAGAGAAACCATCACTTGCTACATTCCTGATGAAAGTAGTCCAGATTGTGAGCACTTCACTTTCAAAGGTCAAAAATAGCAACTTTGCAAGCCTTTTTGGGAAACTCATTGTTTAGAGCCAATTGGATCGGCATCTTGGACCTCCATCCAGTGGGGGTCAGTGGCAGAGAATGAGACAAACACATAAGGAGATAGATACATAGGGACTGTCCATGCTTTAGGGTCACCTGAACAGCTCTAAGTAAGCACCCTGGCCCATTTATTCAATACAATACTATCCCCCCCTCACTGGCTCCCAACAATAGATCTGTTATTTAAGGTTGACAGAGACATTAAGAATAGTTAATAAGCACATCAAAATTCAATAGATACATAAAGATCAGACACTGTGTTATTTCACAAAGCCCATCAGCAGGCAATCTTAAAATAAAAATGAAAGTCATAACAGTTTCCTATTCTATTTATGCCAGTGTTACACTCAACATCCAGAAGATCCCAAACTGTTTTATTCTAGTCTTTCCTGGACAAATTTTGCTGCCTGTTGATCTTTTAAGACCTACGCTGTTTTGCCCAAGGGACTATCTAACCCCGGGGTTGAGTTTTGTTAGGGACACAATCTCCCACCCTCAGTACTCTGGTTCCAAAAGTGATGGATAAAACTGTCAACTTTTATTTGCTATGTCTAAAGCACAGGAGGGGATCAGCTTATGAGTGAAGAACCTTATGAAGTTCAAGATGTTCTTAGAATCTCTATTCACGGGTTTCTCTCCACATTTACCACTACCAAAATAGGGATCTTAATCCCTAATTTCCAACTTTGAAATCCTCTGGGTTCCTCTTTGAACCTTGTCCAGATTTCCATTCCCTTTATTCAGCGTCTGCCTTCAAAAGAATAAAAGCACAGCAAAGCCAAGATAGGAAAAGTCTAACAAGGGTATTGCAGAAGGCTCTTTGCCCTGCTGCCAGTAAGCTCTCTTGAGTTTCATAAAGACATGCACAGACTTATACTAACACACACAGACATCTTGCTTTCTCACATTGAATTGAATCTTTCTTGGGTGACAACCCTACTTGACTAATTGCGCTCCGTGCCCCATTCCCTGCAACAAAAATTTCCAAAGAAAACAGTTGAAATTTTACTATGCCCAGTTTCTGGATGAAGCTGTCTTAAGAATCATGGAATAAGCAAGTTCCTCTGTGGGGGGGGGGGGTGGGAGGGTAAAGAAAGTGATTATGTCGTATGCAAGGCCTTTAGATTGAAGGAGAATTAACTCAGCTTATAATAAATCACAGTTGACATCCTCACTAAAGACTTCATGCTCTCCCAAGCCAGAGGGAATTTTTAGTTGGCCAAGAAGGAAACCCCACAAACACTGTCCATCATCTGCTTGTGCAAACTTCACATGGGAGATGCTGAAGGGTGTTCCCTAAAGGGTCTGAACTAACTCCATGGAGAATTGCTACCCAGCTAAAACAAACAAAAATTGATTAATAACTTATTATCATATTCTGCAATTGAGTTGTTGGAAAAATGTGTAACAGCAGGAGGTCCTGTCTTCACCATACTTCTGTGTAGCTTATAGATTTGTCCTGAAATAAAAAAAAAAAATCAAGGTAAAGAGATTGAGAAATTCAATTCTTCCATCCAAGGTTTGAAGATGTTTTTATTGCCTCGTGCTTTTCAGGTTTGATTTTTATGGTCTGCTGACTTTATGGCATTTTATAGACTTTATGGCATATAACTCGGTAGTCTAGCATATTGTCTCATTCACTCCCCCCAAAATCTCTGAAGAAATGAAGCCAACGTTTGTGATAGTTTCAGGTAAATGCGTTTTAATGTGAGTGACAAATGACTTTTCCAAAGAAGATCTTCTCTGAAGAACTTAGCTGGGATCCTGAGTTCATCTCTTGCACATAGAAATAGAAATAGAAATGGAAATTGAAATTGAAATGGAAATGGAAATAGAAATAGGAATAGAAATACTTCATCAAGAGGATTCTAGTTGATGGGACCATGTTTTATAGTAATGGTGCTAGAAACATAGAAAGTCTCAAAGTACCAGTAAGAGCCCACAAGAGTATTTTGGGGTCCCAGAGCGAAAATTCCATGATGTGAACATGCACTTTGCATGCAGGAGGCACTGGTCTAATTTTCAGCACCACACTTTGGTCTTCTGAGCACAAAAACAGGAGCAACTCTTGAGCAGAGAGCAAGGTGTAGCCCAGAGCACCACTCAGTGTGGCCACAAAACAAAGAATACATTTGTCTCCATGGCTATATTGTGTTATAAAGCCATGGAGAAAAATGTATTCTTTTGTGTTATATACATTGTGTTATAAAGCTGGTATAAAGAATTGTGTTATACCAGCTGTTTATATCAGCTTTATAACACAATTCCATGAAATTTGCACCTAGAAGACTTCATCTTCAAAGAAACTAAATCCTTCCCTGGTTGAGCCAAACATATTTTATAGATTGCTGATTTTTCAGTGGGGGAGGAGAATTGAATAAAATTCGGTTGAAAGTTAAGTATATGAGCAAACTTAGAATAATGTTCCCAAATCAGTAACATTTAGTTCAACTAATAGGGAATCTCAGAGTATTAGTAAGGCAAAACGAGAATCATGAGAAGGCAGCTCATATTTGGGGTAAATTTTCTTATTATTACTTAATATGATATTCACTTAAAGTAATTGCCAATATGGGCTTTGGCAATTGCATAAATTAAGTTACATGACTATATATACACATGTACATATACTTAATAGAGAATACAAATGTAGTAAAAAGGAATTTATATAAACATCCTACTTTAAATGGCTTCTACTGCACAACCTACACATGAAAAATATATCACTCAAATTCTAATATCTTGCTCCAAATAAGTTAGCCACAGAGAAACAAATCAGGAGGGAATATTTGTATATATATTTTTATACACATAACTCTAGATAAATCTATTAGAATACATTCTATAATAAATTTGAGTCTATCTCTAGTTTATTAGTGGAAATATATTAGATTCTATTTCCACTAGTTAAATGTAGAAGCCATTCAGCTCTTTGATTCCAAATAATTATTTTCGCTTGTGGCATTTTGGTGAACTATTTTGGCATCAGGGCTTTACTCAGTATAGTCAATAGGCTCCTATTAATATAGGAGGATATTTTTAACTTCAGCTTAAGCTTTGGAAAACCACACTGCTTAAAGTATCCCCTTACATAAAAAAAAAGCATTTACTATATCAAAGCACAACTCTCTGCTCTCTCTCTCCATGTATATAATTATATATTTATTAGAGAGAAAATATAAATACACATGTAATATATATAAATTTAAATATAAATATATTTTCTATATATATAAATATGTGTATATATATATATATATTTCTGGACTTGAGCGATAGCACCAGTAGGGCATTTGCCTTGCATGTGGCCGACCTGGGTTCGATTCCTCCATCCCTCTCAGAGAACTCGGCAAGCTATCGAGAGTATATCGCCCAGGCAGCAGAATCTGGCAAGCTCCCCGTGGTGTATTTGATATGCCAAAACCAGTAACAACAAGTCTCACAATGGGGAAGCTACTGGTGCCCACTCGAGCAAATAGATGAACAACGGAAGACTGCTACAGTGCTACTCATCATAATCATCATCATCCCATTGATCGTCAAGTTTCTTGAGCGGTCTCAGTAATGTCTCCATTCTTCTAGCCCTGAAATTTAGAAGCCTCTCTTTACTCATCCTTCCCAAAGGTGCCGCATTGGAGGCTCTTTCAGGGTCAGGGGAAAGAGACCCATCATTGTTACTGGTTTTGGCATATGAATACACCATGGGGAGTTTGCACAGCTCTCCCATGTGGGCAGGAAACTCTCAGTAGCTTGCCAGGTTCTCCCAGAGGGAGAACTAGGCTATAAGATTTCTTCTGAGAGCTTGATTTTTATAGTCTCTGGACGTTGGCCCTTGGTGGGATGACATGGCGTTGGGGGCAGTCCCTGGTTGTGTCTCCTAGCTACTGGAAAATGGGGAATCTGGGCAGAAGAGGCCCAGTCCTGATCCGAGAAGGTTCAAAGGTCTCAGCCCTGGATCCCACACACCTGGGTTCCTCTGCCAGTACCTTTATGCGTGAGGCTCATCTGAATGTGTGGAGAGGGGCCTTGAGCATAGCTGTGGCTAGGCTCCAGAGGTCTTTGGCCGAGGGAGCTCTGCTCAGGGTGGGGAGGGAAACTGAAGCCCACCCCCTCTGAGGGGCCCCAGGGAAGACAGCCAGGTGCACGGGCAAGAGACTCTGCTACTATATACATATATATGTATATATATATGTGTGTGTGTATATATATATACATATATATATATATATATATTCCTAGGGGTTTTTCTTTGCTCTGAAACAATTGTTCAACCTACAGAGATGAGTATAGTTAGCTTTACTAAGATTTTCTGTGGTAAATTGTTTTTATAAAACATAAATGTCTCTTTTCTTTGTTTGGGGGTCACACTTGGTGATGCGCAGAGCTTACTCCTGTCTCTGCACTCAGAGATCTCTCAGGAGTACATGGGACCATATGGGGCTGGGATCAAACCTTGGGTTAGCCATATCTCTGGTTTTAAAAGAGAAAGATTTTAAATATTGGGGAATATTTGGGAATATTGTTTTTTGGGAATATTTTTCTCACCTCTTTGGGAGATCCGAGAAGCTGTGGAAACAACATAAACAAGACATAGACATTTAGAGAAAAGACAAAAATGCCAAAAGTTTTAAAATCACAGCATGTCCATCAGGTTCTGATTGGTCACATGTTAAACTACAACATGGCCTTAAAGTCTCAACAGTGGGAGCTTCTAAACATGAGGTGATCTTGTGTGTGTGTGTGTGTGTGTGAGTGTGAGTATGTGTGTATGTGTGTATGTGTGTGTTTTCCATCTTTTCCTCAGCAAGGCATTCTACTAGACAGGCAGAGTAACAAGTCAGACAAGTTTTCCCACAAACAAACTAAACACTGTTAATCAATCACTCTTTGCACTTTGAGAATTTACTTCCTCTTGAAAACCACTTGTGAAATGAACCATTTTTCCTCTTCTTCAGATGAGGGAATTGGAACAACAGTAATCAACGCACTCATGGTTATAGACTGACAGTTGAGACAACTAAAATTAAAGGCAACAATTTTTGCTGATAGGTATTCAATTCTGCCAAGCATGGCTAACACAAGTAATACTAGAACCATTCATCACCAATCGGTATTTACTTGATTTTTTCTTTTTAGATTTGGATAATAAAATGGATGACTTGGCTTTTAATGTACTTCACAGAACCTGAGACTCACTTTCTGTCCATCTCAATGACTAGAAATAAATCTGAGAAAAAGATAACCATGCACAATGGATTGCATGTAATTCCTTGCAAATAGAACCATTAAGTTCCTCCCTCAGACCAGATTTTCTCAATATCTATGGGGGGCTGATCTATGTTAACTGAGTCAAAGTCCTTTTGTGAAAAAAGATAAAATGAAACACTAAAATAATTAAAGAATCTTGGTTACCATCTAATTTCTATTGCCAAGAACTTGACTGCTGCATTTCTGTGCATTCATGGGCAACAATAAAGTATCCCTATTTCAGATTTTTTTCAGTCTTCTCCCTTTACGCCTTTAAAATAATAATGAAGCTTTGCACAATTGTATCAGTATAATGGTGCAGTATCAAGAGGTGTAGAAGAATCATATAGATTGGTGGGGAAGATCATTAGAATTAGGCTGAAGTATAACACAAATTAATCATGTTAATCACTGTCACTGTATCATTGTCATTCCATTGCTCCTTGATTTGCTTGAGCGGGAAACAGTAACGTCTCCATTGTGATACTTGTTGTTACTGGTTTTGGCATATAAAATATGCCACGGGTAGCTTGCCAGGCTCTGCTGTGCGGGTAGAATACTCTCAGTAGCTTGCCCGGCTCTTTGAGAGGGATGGAGGAATCGAAACTAGGTTGGCCGTGTGCAAGGAAAAGCCCTACCCGATGTGCTATAACTCCAGCCCAATTATGGTTAATATCCTGATAAAACTATATAGTTAATATAGTGAAATCATGAAATGATTATGTAGTGAAATATATCATTACTACACAGTGAAATAATAAAAATAAGCAGTGGTAATTGATATTCAGTGATATTTACGGGTTATTCTGCACAGTCACCAAGCTAATCTATTAAGTTCAATTCTGAAGGGTTAGCTGTTTCACAAAATAGAATGGATTTCTGGTTTTGTTTGGAGCAATTTTGGGGTCATAGGTCACTTCTGACCTGGTTTTGATGAACAAATCTATTCATATTGAAGACCACCAAGGTCATATCAGATGCTGTGGAAATAACTACAGGGGCCCTATTTATGTAAGGTAAACATATTAGTTTTAACTAGTATATTTACTAGTATGTATACTAGTTTATTTTAACTAGTATGTTTAAATATCTAGGAGTCCTATCCATGTCAGGTAAACATAATATTTTTTTAGCTATTTCCTCAATCTCAAGCATTTCTGTCCTTAGAGAAGATTCTTCATCATCTTCAAATGTTTAAGCAATCCAATACCTAATATGGAAAAGTAGTTTAAGATTTGAAAAAATAGTCTATCTAAATTCTGCGAGTTTCACAGAAATAGAGCTGAGATTCTGAGAGACCAAGAAGTGGTTATCATGGAATCATGATGTTGAGTTGCTTTAAGAGCTTAGATTGCAATTCATTTCTCTCAAACCATGCCTAAATCTGTAGCACTGTCATCCCATTGTTCATCAATTTGCTCGAGCAGGCACCATAACTTCACCATTGTGAGACTTGTTGTTACTATTTTGGGCATATTGGATATGCCACGGGGAGCTTGCCACGCTCTGCCGTGTGAGCAAGATACTCTTGGTAGCTTGCCGGGCTCTCCAAGAGGGACAAAGGAATCAAACCCGGGTGACCGCATGCAAGGAAAACGTCCTACCTGCTGTGCTATCGCTCCAGACCATGCCTAAATACATATATATATAAATAAATTTTAAAAATATATCATAAATAATAATAAAGAAAGAAATGTTCATTTATTTATGCATGGCTTGAGAGTATATATCAGGAAGGAATACAGATAAAGTATTAGGAATAAATATGCAGCAACATGCTAAAAGTGCAGTCTCTCAGCTGCGAATGAGCCAAAAAGCTGGAGCAAAGAACACTTCGTATGGATGATGAATCAAAACTTTGTTGTTTTGTGTTTTCAGTTACTCAATAATATAAGACAACACGGAGGATGCTTGGATGGGCTCTGTGTATCCCCAGAGTGAAAAGGTCTGGGAATGCCGTTGCAGAGAATCTTGGAGGCCGAGCAATGTCACTGGGAGATGAAGTGGAGTTTATAACAGAAGGAAGAAGGTGTGCCCTGATCCATGGGTCAAAACATCCTCTCACAGGCCAAATAAATGGAAAAATAAGTGAAGGCTTTCCAATCAATCAATCAATCAATCAACAAATACAGCCAAAACCCAAACACATGATTCTCAGCAGAACCTTCTTTTTTTTGGGGGGGGGGCTTTTGGGGTCACACCCGGTGATGCACAGGAGTCTACTCCTGCTTCTTCACCCAGGAACTACTCTTGTTGGTGCTCAGAGGACCATATGTGATGATGGGGATCGAACCCGGGTTGGCTGTGTGCAAGGCAAATGCCTTACCTGTTGTGCTATCGTTCCAGCCCCCTCTCATCAGAATCTTGACCTTCCCAGTCACAAATTGCCCACCCCAAGGCTGTCCATAAAGAGTTAATACCTCAGTGAACCGACCCGGAGAGTCACGATTTGGTTGAAAATTACTAGTCTCGTCAACCACAAACAAACCAGCAAATATTTATCTACAGCTCATTTCATTAGTTAATACTCCTGTTTTCTATTTCTTTGGGAAAAATTATTTTGCATTGTTTGGGGGCCATACCCAGAGATGCTTCAGAAATGACTCCTAGAGGTGCTTAGGGGACTGTGTGGGATGCTGGGGCTCGGACTTAGGTAAGCCCCCTTCAAAGTAAGCACCCTAACTGCTGCAACATTATCTCTCGGACCCAGATTTGGATGTTTTAACATATTAGAAAGTTATCCTCTATATTGGCCATCTAGATCCCACTAATTCCAAAGGGCCCTTCTAGCCCTGGCCTTTCCTTGTCTGGTTAGTCAGAGCAAATTTGAAGACTGACCTGTACCTGGACTTCTTCTTTGTCTGTTCCTTCTCTCTCCTATCCATAGTTGTTGATCACAAGACTAGATGGCGTAAACATCTAGTCAGGCTGGCTTCATCATTGAGGATGCTGCTAAGAGAGAACCCTACCTGTGACACATGTCACTTGTCACTTGTCATCCCGTTGATCTTCGATTGGCTCGAGCGGGCTCCAGTAATGTCTTCATTTGTCCCTGTCATGTGCTAGTGCAGCCCAATGATATCTGCTTGCTCCAGGAACAGGAAGAGCCTCAAACGTTCATTCAGGGATTTGACGAAGAAATCTGACCATCTAGTTGGTGGGCGGCCATGAGGTCTTCTGATGTCTCGTGGAATCTCTAGTCCAGAGGTCATCTCCGAATTGCATTACATGACTGGACCATCTGATTTTTGATGCCTTGGCAAACGAGACAGGGTCCCTGATTCTTGACCATCTAAGGAGGTCAGAACTCCGGATTCCTTCTCTCACTTGAGTGAGACTTGATACTCCCAGCATAGCTTTTTCGATTCCTCTTTGGGATACCCGAATAGCATTCTCATCCGGTTTTCGTAGGGCCCAGGTCTCTGAGGCATATGTTAGTGCAGGAAGAATGGTGGAATTGAAAAGATGTGCCTGGAGTCAGAGGTTCTTTGTTCTCTTAACCACCTCTTCGACGGTCTTGAATGCATTCCCTGCTGCTCTCTTCCTCCTGCGCAGTTCTGGCACCAAGTCACTCTTCATGTTGATTTCTCAACCCAGGTACACATAGCTGCTGCATTTGGAGATCTTCGTTCCATTGAGAGCAAATGGAGCTTCAAAGACCAGTTCAGTTTTTCATGAACATCGTCTTGTTGAAATTCAGCTGCTATTCGACCTTTCCACACTCATGGTCGAAGTCAGCCAGCATTTGTGTCGCTTGACCAATGTTTGGTGTTATGAGGACAATATCATCACCGAAGCGGAGGTGGTGTAATTGCCAACACATACCAAGTTAAATTAGCTATTATTGGTTGCATTTACACCAGGTTGAATGCATGCTTATTTTAGTCTTTCTCCATTAAAATCTCACTAAAATAGCATTTGTGCTATTCCTTTTATAAGACTCATGTGTCCCCGAAATAGACAACAGAAGGCCAGTTCTCCTTAATTATATCATTGTGACCCTGATATAAATGACATATTTTAATGAACACAATATTAGTTTGGAATACTGCAAGTTGCTTAGGGTACAATTTCATCTTCCTTCTAAATAGATGTGGCTATACCACCCAAACATTACTATCCTTTCACCACCCTCCATTGAACCCTATTCCTCAACAATATTCCTATTGTTCCCCCATTCCCCATACCTCTTAGTTCTGTAATCTGAGTTAAAGGGGTTGTTTTCAATCAACATTCTGAACCCTTGTTTTGCTTCAGTGCATGTTTAACTATATTTTATCTTACACTAACAATAAACTAATAAGGTTACTACTAAGAGCAACACAAAGTTTTTGGTTTTATACTTTGGAGTAATTTTTTTTTATCACACTCTGTAGTACAGGATGCCCTGCTTGATGCCCTAGCATCACTTCTACAGTTTTTGAATGACCATGTGACCTTAGAGATTGAACCTGGGGTTCCTAGAGGCAATACATTGTTCTAGTCCACTGAGTTCTACCCTCCACGACCCTTTAACACTGTTTCCTTTAAAATTTTTAATAACTTATCTCAATGTGATAGTCATTCAATGGATCAGGGGGTAAAAATATGCCCACCTAAAACTATCACACTGTGTTGTACCTTCATAAATCTTTTTTTCTATTCACACTGATCTGAATATCATAAAAAATGTTTCATCTCAAAGTGAAGGCTTACCAGTATCTGCTAAGCCTTACCTATCTCTGTCCAGCCTAGATTTGGACAAAGCACACAACTTCAAGACAACAGGTTTTAATCCATTATAAGGCTTTAATTCAAAATATTTAATAATTAAATGTAATACTTAATTAAAAATATTTCAACTTCAAAAATATACATCATAAGAGAGACATTTTGGCTATTTGGAAAATTTGCTATTTTACTTCATTATATAAGTATACTGGGGTGGCTGGAGTGATAGCACAGCGGGTAGGGCATTTGCCTTACAATAGGGCAACCTGAGTTCGATTCCTCCGCCCCTCTCGGAGAGCCCAGCAAACTACCGAGAGTATCCTGCCCACACGGCAGAGTCTGGCAAGCTACCCGTGACGTATTCGATATGCCAAAAACAGTAACAAATCTCACAATGGAGACGTTACTGTTGCTCAATCGAGCAAATCAATGAGCAAAGAGATGACAGTGATACAGTGATGCAGTGATAGTATAGTTTAAAGTTGTTAAAAGAGAAGTTTCTCATTCTTTTCCCCAGGATTGCATTGCTATTCAGGGGCTTTTGTTACACCACATAAATATCAACTGTATTCTATATCTTTAAAGTTGGGTCTCATATTGATCTGCTTCATATAAAAGGATGCCATCTACTTACTATGAAATGCTCCATCGTTATTTTATTCATCACAAGCTAACATTTGTTTGAACTAGGCCTTCTAGATGTGACTCCATGGTTAGAAAGCTCTTGCAAACACAGAAAGATGAAAATGAAATGTGGAATGAGAACCAAGTTGAGTCTTCAAGTTCACAAGTTCATACTTGCACATAGCAATATGAACAGCTTATATCTGTAATGTGTGATTTTAACAAAAACAAACAAACAAATAAAAACTATTATAGGACTAGGTTAAGGTGAAAACTATGGTTACTAGCTTGTTAGTGATGTTTGTCTAATTACTATGGGCCAGAACATGAGAGTTGTATGGAGAAGAGGTTCTGCTATTCGCGTTTTACTAGCTTCTATTTTCACCTTCCTTAATTTTCCAAAATCACAATGATACATTAAGACTGTATCTTTTATAGGTTTATTTTAATGTATGTTCAATCTATAATACTCTAGCAAAATAATCTGAGATTTTGGAATTGAAAGATGTAGTCAGCTAGCAATGAAATTCAATTTATTTAAGACTTAGAAAGGTCCAGATATGACTATTTCTGTGAATTAAGATAACTAGCCCCATGCTGCTACATGCATGGTTTTCCTCATTTTCTAGTCTCAAATTGAAACAACGTATTTTAAACAATTTTTCACTAAGCATTTCTATGTGTCTGGCACTATACTAAATGCAAACGATTGAACAGTAAACTTAGCTCACCTGCTCCTGAGGAACTCAATTTTAGCAAAACAAATTTCTTCAAATTGCAGCTATTAAAATAGCTTCAAAATGGGAGATTCTATGGAAAAAGTTAAAATCAAAGGTAGCTATATGAGAATATTAGAATTATATGCATGGTTTATGTTTCAGATTATTCCATTTCTTTTTGGAGGTGCTATGCGGGATGTCATTAATGGAAATAAATTTTATGGAGCTGATCAAGGAAAGAAACTTATCTCACTTTACTCTTAAAATTCAAGATACCTAACACAACCTTTGTTTTAGGAAAAGTGTTTAGGTCAATCAGTGGCAATTGATCAAATACAATAGTGGTGGAGCATAAAACAGCATTTTTTAAAAAAATGTAAAGAACCACTCGTATAATAAGTACTTATTGGCATAGTTTGGAGGACAATTGTGGATATTGATAGGTGAATGATAACTTTATATGTGTGGACAGGACTATAGAAGAAACTAAGCTAAAAACTAATTATCATCATTGGAATAAAAATATCTTGAGTGTTTTAACTATCACTTTCTCCAGCAATTTGCATCTGGTTTGTTTCCAGGTCCTTTGGACCACTGCTTAGATTTCAGTGATTTATTTCAATGACTTTTCAGGAGTTTGACAAGTAGCAGACGTAGAGTAACTTTAGTGGCTGTCTCTGTAAAACTAATGGACCTATCATATAGTTGCCACAGTGTTCTCAAATTGTCCATACCAAAATACAGCCTATGATGTGTGTGACCTTGCCCAAACATGTTTCATATGCCAGAGGATGTTGAAATGATGTCCTGTTGGCACGGGGTTTGTTTACTGCCTTGACTCCATGAGTTGGGGCACATTCTATTTGGGTTGTGCAAATCAAGGTCAACATTGCATAAAGCAGAAGTCTACAAGCTGCTGTTTCTTAGGTGACCTGATAGCTCTGCTCGCAGCAGATTGAGTGAGAGCTATCCGGGGTTTCTCTGGGACGTGGCAAAGCAAACTTACTCACAGTTTCTTGGTTGAATCCAGGAAAAAATGTCAACTGCTAAGATGAGTCACTGGGGAGCCAAAACCTTGTCTGCAGCTCTCTTTAGAAGCTATGCACTCCTCTAAAATTACGTGTTTCAATTGATATATTAATGTGACCATATTGTGGTAGCCTTCAAATAACTTGGGGACTCCAGAGATCGATGGGGTGGTCTTTATCACTGATCTATCCTAGATGTCATATTTCAGGCATAGCTTTTACAAACAAAAAGTACTGTAAAGAAAGAGACATCTTATATGTTGCCTTCCCTATCCATCTTAGGAGATAAGAAAATACACACACATATGCATGCATGTACCACACATACACACAGATATTAAACATCTTCAAACAATCACCTTTGCGTTCATTCTTGTGACTTCATGACCACATCATGTTTTGAGCATGAAACTTGGAATAAATAGAGTGTTCTCAGAATATAGGATAGAATCTGCACGGTGTTTTTTTTTTTTTTAACCTTTGGCAATTGTGTTGGTTCTTTAAGTATCACGGTCATGTTTGTGCTGTTGTTAGCGAATCTAAATAAAGCTTACTAAGATGCCTGAACTCTTTGTAGGAAAATGCTATAGGAGAGAAGACACATACAATTTAAAAAAACAAAAAAAGACAGTATGATAAGACAGATATATGATCCAAGTTGGAGAGTTTGTCATTCACTGGGAAGATTAGGAAAAACTTTGCAGAACAGTTTGTCTTCTTTTCCTCAAAAGAGCAAATCTGCTGAATATTCAACAATAAGAAGGGTAAGGTTTTATGTTGCAGAAGTAAAGTCAAGTAGACGGAATATAGTAAACTAGTGATGAGCAATCATTTGATTCTGGAAGGCTGATCTGTTAAAGATTATCAGAGCAGGTATCCAGAAACAACAGAGAGATCAGAACATAGAGGAAAATACTTTTCTAGTTAAGGATCATGACTAATGGATGGCATTTAAAATGTAACTTGTCACCTAAATGTGATGAAGACAAGGAGAGGTGAGACAGCTGATGTGGTGATGGTGGATTGGAGCAAAGAAGAAGAAGCCTTCAGCTATTCATAGCAGCTCAGAAATGCTGAAGCTGGGAGTAGATTCATAAGTAGCACTGAGAACAGAAAAATAAAATTCCTGGAAGATAATTTGAGAGGGCCTGAAGAGAGGTGGACAATCAATTTATGTTTAGGTTTTTGTATTCAACAACTTTCAGTTGGGAGCGAACCATCCAGTGAGAGTGTCCGGCATCCATGCCTGTGAGATGGGAGTAGATATAAGAATGTAGACATCTCTGGGCATCTGAAACTGTGCTTATCTCTCTAAGAGTAATCCAATTCGATACTACTGCTCATTGATGTCTTGTTCAGAAAAGATGAGAGTAATATATTGAAAGACTTGTATCGTTATCTATTTCTCTTGCTAAGTGCAAAAGAATCGATGATGTTATGGAGTAGACAAACTTAAGAAAATTCTGCTTAAAAGAGAGGAAACAGCCTGCTGGCTATGGACCTTGAGAAAGAAAAAATGATGAATCACTGGTATTTCTTTGTGTCTCATACATCCCCAGCCTTAAAGCTAAAAAAAAAAAGCAATTTGGAAAATTCAGTGAGCACACACACACACACAAAAATAATAATAATAATAATAATAATAATAATAATAATAATAATAATAATAATGAAAGTTAGCTTTCCAGCTCAAGGACCAGAAATACAAAGCCCAGCCAGTAAGAATACCATTAAACCATAACACCTGGATAGCAGAAGAAAATCATATAAAATATTGTGGTTCCTCTGCAGGTGGTAGGTTCGAATCTCTACCAGTAAAAGAATGGGGTTCTCCTGTGGGTTTGTGTGAAATGGGTAAGAGAGAGGTAGAAGTTTCAAGAAGGAAATCTACCATTTCCCTCCCTACCCACCTCTGTCTCTCAGGGAAGTTCCTGTGATGTTTAGGACTAATGAAAATCTGTGATTTGCTCTTGCACTACACAGATGCTTAGGATCCACCAGACCCCAGGAGCCGTGGATGCAGGCTGAAGCTCAGAATTGCTCTTTGCAGAAAAGGCATGTCAGTCCTAAATCTTGCCCCAGGTTTTTCAGCCTGGGTCTTTTCATCACAGAAAAGATTTTTTTTTTTTCAAGGAGGAGACAGAGAGTGAAGTAAAACAAGTTAACAAGTTTATTGAGGAAGTAAAGGGAGGGAAGGAGAGGTCGATGAAGACACGTGCTCAAGAGAAAACATGAGCTTCTCCAGGATGGAGAAAGCCCAAAGTATACATTGCGATGGTGAGTCCAGAATGCGGAAGTGTGCCTTGCCTTTACAGAGGTGACTTATATATTCTTTTCCCCTGTACTGGGGGGGGGGGGCGGAAAGGGGAGGTGGAGGGCTGCCAAGGGGGGGAGCTTGGAGCAGTTGATGGGCTTTTGATAGCCTTTGAGCAGCCTTTCTCCCAGCCACCTCTCCACTCAGGAATCCATCTGCATCTCAATAGTTTTCTTGACACCTGAGCAATTTTGTGTCTAAGGCTTCCATGCTTTGGGCTGGTGTAGGTTTCAGACTCTGTTTGCTCCAACAGGCAATACAGGACCCCTCTACCTTCCTGCCTGCCACAGTTCTGCTGTAGGCAGATAGATAGGGAAAGGCCCTTGGCAATGAAAATTCAAATTCAACAGTCTCTTGGAAGGAGAATCTTAAGATTTGCAGATTCAAGGAGACAAAGGATGGGAGGAAACCATCAACAGACACTGAGGACCTGAGAGGACCCTTCCCTGGACCTCTCTGTTATTCCAATTAACTTCAGTGACCGAGCCCCAAGGCGGCTCCAGAACACCCAGGATCAAGATCAAGATCAAGACAAACCTATAAAATCCAGCCCATTAGCCCATTCAAGACTTCCTCCACCTTTGGAGAAGCCCGTGTTCTCCCTTGAGCGCGTTATTCTTACTATTTCTCTCTCCCACTTATCCCTTCCTCCCTCCCTCAGAAACCTCTGAATAAAATCTATTTACTTCACTGCTTGTCTACTCCTGAAATTCTTTTCCGTGAGCGAGTCAAGAACCCGGTAATTCTGGGTCCCTGGTGGTAGAGGCGGTTGGGGAGAAAGTGACCGTCTTTCTCCTCCCCGCTTCACGTAAGTCACCCGTGGGGCCCACCGACATCAGTTCCACCCTCCTCCAAAACCTTAAGCAAAGTCTGAGTGGCAAGTTTTGATTTTCAGATCACCTGGCTGAAGTGAATTGGCATGATCTCCACTTCTCTTGCTTTATAACTGTCAAAGCCAAAACCCAAGCAAGCAAAACAAAGTCATCAAAATCATAAACTAGAAGCGAGGTCCTTCCTCTGAATAACATCAAATTCCAAAGTATCTTGAAACACTAACGAAAACATCATGCAAAGACAGGCAAATTCAGTAAACTTTCCTTTTCCTGCTATGATATATGTGTTAGATCTGATGACTGAAATAGACAAACTACCGTCATAAATGTATGCAAATTAAGAGTTAAACAAATTAAGAGTTAAACAAATTAAGTTAAGGCAATCATAAACAGGAGAAGATAAAGCAATCGAAAGGATGGTGATGTTCTAAGCTTCACTTGAACTGGTATAATGGCAGTAGTGAATGCAATAAAAGGTTCAGTATATATGTAGTGGAATATTTAAAGCAACTCCTAAAGAAGATATACAAAAGTGCACTCAAATATATATATATGCACTCTGAACCTATTGTATATCAATATTTTCCTTACATGATAATGTTGTAAATGCATCAACTAAAATTCAGAGATTGGTTGACTAGATTGATGAACATGATAAATCATAGGTTATCTATAAGAAAATTCATTTGGATTTAATGACATAAGCCAAGTTAATGTAAATTTATGGAAAAATGATACATGACACAAATATTCAGATATTCAAATGTTGAAGTAAAGCATGATGTCAATTTTATACCTGACAAAAGATATTTCCTGGCAAAAGCAATTATCACAGAGAGGACGGACACTCTAGGAGGAGCTAGGGCTGTGGCACTGTGGTAGAGGACATAATACATATGTGTGCATGTGCGTGTGCATGCGCATGTGTGTGTGTGTCTATGTCTGTGTGTATGGTAGGTTAGGGTCCTGCATCTTATTTCTACACTGCAAAAACAGAAGTAGTGAAGGAGGGAAGATAAAAGGATGTGCTATAGACAGAAGAATGCCAATAAATCAAGGAAACAGAGCAACTCTTAAGTGTACATGCACAAATAACAATAACCACAAAAACATGTGAATTAAAAGTAATAATCCTGAAGGAGAAAATAAATTCGCAGTTTCATTGGAGACTTCCATAATGTCTCAGAACAATTGACACCTCATTTTAATATAAAATCATGAAGGATAGATAACAATATCAACTAATAAAATTTAATGTTTATTAAATATTAGTTACCGCTCTATAAAAATAGCAATGTATACATTTAAGATAACTAAATAGGGAGAAAAACAGAACTTGCGTAAACACACACAAAAAAGAAGAAGACGTATAGCCTTATATAAAAATTAACTACATAAAGTACAGGATGTAAGGTGCTTGCTTTGCATGCAGTCAACCCTGGTTTGAACACTACAAACCTGTTCAATATCAGGAGTAATCACTGAACACAGAGCCAGGAGTAAGCTCTGAACACAACTGGCTGTGGTACACGCCCGCAAAGCAAACAAAGAAGAGCTCAAATCAATAATAAATATAAAATATAAATTGAGAGGGCCAGAGAGACAGTAAAGAGGTTAATTCCGTGCATGTGGCTGACCTGGGTTCGATTCCCAGCAAGTTTCACCAGGAATAATCCCATAGTGTAAATCATGGTTAAGCTCTGAGCACCACTAAATTATATCACTGTATCACTGTCACTGGCATCCCGTTGTACATCAATTTGCTCGAGCGGGCACCAGTAATGTCTCCATTATGAGATTTGTTGTTACTGTTTTTGGCATATTGAATATGCCACAGGGAGTTTGCCAGGCTCTGCTGTGCAGGCAGGATACTCTCGGTAGCTTGCAGGGTAGCATATGGATAAAACCAAGTATATACTAAATATGTATGTATATATATATAATTTATATGCATAAAATTTTTACAATTTTTACAATTCAGCATAAAAAAGTTTCAGAATTATAATAGGTATTAATAGTGTTCTAAGCAGTGTTTGACATCAAAACATTGTTCATAAGTGAACATAGTCACAAATAATAATTCATAAAAATAAAGATTTCTTCCATGAAGGCTTGTTAAGAAATTTGGGTGCTTGTAAAAAGTCAGACTAGGAGATAAAATTTGTGAACCACCTATCAGACACATAGCAAGTATACAGAATATATAAAAACAATCCTTAACACACTGATTCGAAAGAAATAGTAGCAGAAGACTTGAAGAATCACCACCTGACATGGAGATGGCAAATACATTAAACTAATAATCTATACCATTGGGGATCGGCAACTTAAAACAATAATTAAATGACACTATGTACTTGTCAAATGTCTAAGCATAAAAGAACATAAACACAAAAGAAAAACCAGGCAATCGCAAATTCAGTGAGGAGGTAAAACAACATAGGAGAAATTTTTGGAAGGTAAAACAGTTTTTTTGTAAAGCAGTTTTTTACAAAAATAAATATGCATGGACTGGAGTGATAGCACAGCAGGTAGGACGTTTGCCTTGCACATGACTGACCCAGGTTCAATTCCCCCGTCCCTCTCGGAGAGCCCAGCAAGCTACCAAGAGCACCCTACCCGCACAGCAGAGCCTGGCAAGCTACCTGTGGCATATTCGATATGCCAAAAACAGTAACAACAAGTCTCACAATGGAGATGTTGTTCCCATCTTGCTCTGCTAGAGCAAACCAGTGAACAATGGGATGGCAGTGCTTACGACAGTGTTAACAGTGCTAAATATTCAATCACTCATCCACTATCACTGTCACTGTCATCCCGTTGCTCATAGATTTGTTCGAGTGGGCACCAGTAATGTCTCTCATTGTGAGACTTATTGTTACTGTTTTTGGCATCCTCTATATTTGGTGGGGGCCATTTAATTTGACAAATAAAAACTCATTTTACACAGGTGTAGGTGTGTCCAATTCATAGTGGCTTAACTCATAATAGTGAAAAATTGGAACCAATCCAGGTTTCCTTTAACAGATGAGTGGTTAGATTCATACATTCGTAACATGGATTGCTACTCAATCAATAAAAGATACAAGCTCTGGCTGCATACAACCATTTGGATAAAATCTCCAAAGAAAACAAATTCATATAAATGCTATATGCCATTGTTGAATAATAAGATTATAGAAATGAGGGCTGGAGCAATAGTACAGCGGGTAGGGTGTTTGCCTTGCACATGACCCACCCAAATTCAATCCCTGGCATCCCATATGGTCCTCCAAGCACCACCAGGAATAATTCATGAGTGCAAAGCCAGAAATAACCCCTGAACATCGCTGGGTGTGACCCAGAAAGCAAAAAAAGAAAAAAAAAAAAAGGAAGCTACCTGTGGTGTATTCAATATGCCAAAAACAGTAAGTCTCACAATGGTAATGTTACTGGTGCCCGCTCGAGCAAATCAATGAACAATAGGATGACAGTGCTATGGTGCATAGAAATGAAGAACAGATTGGAAATTGTCAGGATTGGTAGACAGGCGTAGGATCAGGAATAGACCATGTGAGAGATCTGTGAGTAAATGCACATACATATTGCAAAATGGCTGATCTCTTAAAAAAATTCTTCGTGATTGTAAAATATCTTAAAAAAAAAACTGGGTTCACAATTTCCTGCATTGAACCCTCTATGAAAGTGAGGGTGCTTAACTCATAACCCATTTTGTCCAGTTTCCCCTATTTTCCTCTTGCACAATTCCTCCAAGTTATTTTGGACGTTATAACTGCACATGATTTTCTGAAGTTGACATAGATTGTCCCAAGCAAATTGGAAAGCAATGTAAGTAGTCCCAATTTGTCCCAAGCAAATATATCATTATACTACGTAGACACCTTACTCATCCCACCGGTTGGAGAGTTCCATCTCCTTCACTAAGATCCCATTGCTATAAAAGACAATAAATCTTCATAGTTTCCTCCACATTTAATGATACTTTATTCTATGTAGCACTGTAACACTGTCGTCCGGTTGTTCATCGATTTGCTTGAGCAGACATCAGTAACATCTCCATTAATGAGACTTGTTACTGTTTTTTGGCATATTGAATATGCCATGGGTAGCTTGCCAGGCTCTGCCATGCAGATGGGATACTCTCGGTAGCTTGCCGGGCTCTCCAAGAGGGATGGAGGAATCAGACCCGGGTCAGCCGCATGCAAGGCAAACACCCTACCCGCTGTGCTATTGCAATTCTTGTTTAGTAGTTTAACAAATATTGCTACATATTTGTTAATCTATTGTTATATTTGTGTGTGCTATATTTGTTTCTTTCAAAATCTTTTATTCATTGTTTATCCCTTCTCTTTAACTCTAGAATTCAGAAACTATTTTTCATTTTGATATTTATAGCCACCTACATTCATGCAAATATTAATATAAAAATATTCCAAAGAAGATGTTTGTTACTGTTGATGCATGCATTCTGTGGTTTTGAAAACTATCTAGCTGGGATAAAAAAATGCATCTGGGGAACTGTTAAGAAAAGGTGTGAAACAGGGTTTGTAAAAATCAAGATACATGATTTTAGCAGATTCAAAGAAGAGATTACTTTCTATTGAAAAAGAAAGAAATAGACAAAGTACAGAATGGTCTTAGGTGCCCCCATTGTAAAAATATCAGATATTGCTTTGATTGAGTCTTTCTGAAGACTATGACTCTGAGAAATGTCCCGATGAGTCAAATTTAAATTGGCATTCGTACCACATCCAAATATGTAGATGGAAGATAGAAAATACCATCCAACATTCTGATGACTTTTAATGCTCTGTGTGTTAATATTTGGCAGCATCTTAATGACCATTAAAGTTTTCATCTAGTTATTTTGGTGCCGTGTAGACACAGTCCAAAAACTGGAACAGTAGGAAAATTGCCACAGTAATGCTGAATTTTACTGGCTTAGCAATGAGAGGAAACTTACGTCGTGCTTGCCAGAAAAATAACTGGCTTTGGTTGGTGCTATTAGCCTCACGCTTTTTAGGAGCACTTAATTTAAAACAAAATTGCGGGCTTCCCTCCCACCCTAATGTTTGGAGACGGCTGTAATAAGCAAATGTTCAAAGTGTTCTTTATCCAACCAAGTGGGGAAGAGTTTTGTTCAAGCTCCATCTGTAACAAAAAGATTTTCATTCAGTGAGCAGTGAGCCCTGATTTAACACAAGCAAAAACATCAAGGTGCATTTAGGCTTATAGCTCAGAAATCTCCGAGCAGTAAGGTTTAACCTGACAAAATAATCACTATGGAAAAACAAGTTACACATCATGCTAGCCACTGAAGGGGGAAAAAAAAAGTTTGCTTTCCTATAACTGGCTTGTAATGAAGTCCTAAAACAGTGTGAGGGATTGTTAATGGAGATTTAAAGTTACTATCTCATTACCCTTCTGTAAACTTTCATTCTGGCCGATGACTCTGGGTCAAGTACCACACCAGTAGTGGAGAAGTGCTGGGAGTCATCCATTCTATACTAAAATGGCCTGAAAGACCATGTTTTATTTTAGTGAGAGTGATCCTTGGACTCCAGCAATGGTAGTTTTGGCTTTCACCTATCTTGCAACTCAGCGAGAGATATAATGAACTGGAATCACAATACATTAGGAAAACAAACACACAAACAAGCCTCTTAAATGGAGTGAAAAATACTTGCATGTTATTTTTTTCCTTCATGAACTAGCCATAATTTTTTTAAAAAAATTGAATCAGTGTGAGATAGAGCATTACAAAGCTCTTCAAAGCTCAGTCATAGAATCTTCCGACATCCATTCCTGCACCAGTGTCATTTCCCAGTACCAGTGTCCCCAGTTTCCCTCCAACCCCTCCAAACCCCCACTCCCGCACTTCGCCTGCCTCTAAGGCAGGCACCTCTCTTCTCTTTCTGTCTCTGTCTCTCTCTCTCACACACACACACACTTTCTCCCTCCCTTCTCTCTCTCTCTCTCTCTCTCTCTCTCTCTCTCTCTCGCTCGCTCGCTCGCTCTTGCTCTCGCTCTCATTTTATGCATTGTGATTAGAAATAAATTTGATAGGGTTCTGCCACTTGATGATCTCACTAGAGTTCGGGTCCCAGACATGGAGGACATGGAGAACAGATGCTGAAAGGTTATCATGTATACCCCTTTACCTGCTTTCAATACTCAGTTCTTGTCCAGAGTGATCATTTCCAACTAATGCCATAATGGACTCTCCTCTATCTTAACTACCTTCCACCCCCCACACCTTTGTGGTAATTTCCAACCATTGACCAATCCTCCTGACCCATTTTCTCTGTAGGCCATACTTTTTTTCATCCTTATGAAACCTTTTTTCATGGGAACACTGATAGACAATGTATCTCCTTTTTACTCCTCCTATCATTAATCTTGCTATTAACATTTTATCTGTCATGCTAAATTTCCACATTTATACCATATTCATTTATGATAATAGTGCCTGCAGAGGTACCACTCCTTCTTCATCTTATGAAATTGAAGATAAGAGAAATTAATATACACTAAATAATGCTAAGCTTTATGGATCAAGACCTACTATTTTCTAGATACTCCTTTGCACAGTTGAAAATATTATTACCTCTAACCTTCATAAAAATCTGGTAATACAGGCATTATTTTGGCTATTTTCTTATTATGATGGTGATGATTATGACTAATTTGGTTTGGGGACTATACCCATTGATACAGAGATGCAACTCCTGGTTCTGTGCTTAGGAGTCCCTCAGCCCAGGGTTTAAAGGATGATATGCAGTATTGGGGATCCAACTAGGGTTGATCACTTGTAGAGCAAGCACCTTATCTCCTATATGATTGCTCTCTGGCAATGCTTTAACTGTCATACTGATGAAGAGAGTGAGTATTTGTACATCACTTATACTTTCTGATCTTCAAACCACTAACCATTGGTGGGCAATCTCGTATCACTTGTATCACTTGTCATCCCGTTGATCTTCTATTTGCTTGAGCGGGTGCCAGTAATGTCTCCATTTGTCCCTGTCACATGCTAGTGTAGCCAATGGGGTGGGCAGTCTACAGAGCCATATTTGACTTGTCTAACCCCTCATTATTCCCCATGTGCTGGCTTCCCCCTCAAAGGGTAAGGTCTGTACATTCGAGAAAGTAAATGATGTAAACCCTTTGGATCAGAAGCTGTCCTTTATGAAATTAAGGACATTTCATAAATAAAGCAAGAAGACTTCTTGCTTTTCTTCTCCTTTATTTTATTAAGAAAAGTCAATATGAAAGCAAACTTGTAATATGGCTTTAAGTGCACACCACATCACTGTTAATGATAGGAACAATGAACCACAGATTTTGGAATCTATTCATTTTGCAGAGCTGAAACTTTATACTTGTTGAATTGCATCTCCTCATTAACCCCTCCCCACAGTTCCTGTGGTTTCCCATTCCATTGTCTGTCTCTGGGAGTTGGACTTTTTTAAGGTACCCAGTAAGGCTCATCTGTGACTGCCTTATCTCCTTTAGCATAATGTCCTCCATGTCCAGGACCCGAACTCTAGTGAGATCATCAAGTGACAGAACCCTATCAAATAAGCAATCTGTTTTTGAAATATACTCTGCCACACACAAAAAAAATAAAAGAATCCATGTCAAACCAAGAAGTGGCTTTTCTGATGAACCATATCACCCCAGGTAACTAAGTTGGAATAAAGGATTTTTATGGTGACTTTAATGGAGCTAGGCTTCTTGAAGCCTGTGACTCTTGTTTTACCATGCACTATAATTTGGTTTAAAGGATGCAGAGTCTATAGTCGTGGTTTATATAATTGAATGGGACGTATTGACTGAAGTGATTGGAATGTCTCGGTGGCCATGTGTAAAATGTGACTTATTTTCATAACTAAATGGACAGAGCTAGATTATAGGATGGGAGTGAGTCAGCTGTCTTTACTGACTGTATAGTCCCTTTATTTCCTGCAAGGTCAGCCTAATAAATAGCATTCCCAGAAGTGAAATAAAGTAGCGCTAATGAATGATAGTGATAAATGTGCTTCTGGTAGTTACTATATGACTGAAGAAAAAAACATAATAGTCTAAGTCAGAAAGAGTAAACAAGGAAACAAAATTATTATTTCCCCGAAAGAGGGCAGAAGACTAGGATCTAAATGTAGAATGTGCTTTTCCTGGAATTGTACAACTGTAGGTTAGGAAAACTCTCTGTCTCTCTATCTCTCTCTGTCTCTCTCTATCCCTCTCTGTCTCTGTCTCTGTCTCTCTCTCTCTTTATTTTTGGGGTCACATCAGGCTGTACTCGAGGTTAACTCCTGGCTCTTCACTTAGACATCACTGCTGGTGTGGCTTGGGGGACCATACGGGGTACAGGGGAATGAATGTGCAAAGGTTATTAAACCAGGTGGGAAATCAAACCTGGGTTCCTGGGTTGTCCATGTGTGAGGCGAGCTTCCTACCTGCTATACTAGCTCCCTACTTCCCTACTCTCTTACCTTTCTGTCTTTGCTCTTCACAACATTGTAGCACTGTAGGACTGTCGTCCCATGGTGCATCAATTTGCCCAAGCAGGGACCAGTAACGTCTCCATTGTGAGACTTGTTATTACTGTTTTTGGCATATCGAATACACCACAGGGAGCTTGCCAGGCTCTGCCGTGTGAAGGGGGATACTCTCTGTAGCCTATTGGTCTCTCCCAGAGGGACAGTAGAATTGAAACCAAGTCGGCCACATGCAAGGCAAATGTCCTACCCGCTGTGCTATCGCTCCAGTTATTTACAACGTTATAAAGAAATATTTGGTACATACTCAGCATCAAATTCACAATATCGTTAGAAAGACAATCATAAATTATTAACTCCATCTAGCTCATTTTCTAGAACTTTTAAACCTTAAGAAGAAATCTGGATAAGATGCTTTACCTTTCTCTTTCTTCATTTTTCTCATCTGCAAGACAAGGATAGCAGTAATCACTCCCTCACGGGGCCATGGCAAACGATGAGATGAGTAGATACATATCAATGCATCAATAGATGTAGCACTGTAGCACTGTTGTCCTGTCGTTGTTCATCGATTTGCTCAAGCGGGCACCAGTAATGTCTCCTTTGTGAGTCTTGTTACTGTTTTTGGCATATCGAATATGCCATGGGTAGCTTGCCAGGCTCTGCCGTGCAGGCGGGATACTCTCGGTAGCTTGCCGGGCTCTCCGAGAGGGAGGGAGGAATCGAACCCAGGTCGGCCGGTGCAAGGCAAAGGCCCTTCCCGCTGTGCTACTGCTCCAGTCCACCAATATATGTATCACATAAAAAGAAAAGTGACACATCCTACATAACAATCAAGTTGGATGGGGACTTTTTGATATACTTAGAAATGTGGAAAGAGCTCATTTCAGAAGGAGAAGTGTTGCTGGAGAAAATGCAACGCGATGTTTGCTTTTTTAAAAAACGTCAGCTCTAAGCCCAGGAGGTAAATAAACTTGAAGTCAGCATCAGGGAACAAAGGAAAGAAAGGGAAAGGGTGAGGAGGGGGACCTTGAGTCATTCTGAACAGTTATATATGCCATAACAAATGTCCTGGAGTCAGGACCGTGTCTTTGACAAAGAGCATCCTTCGCCGTTTTATTGAATTAAATGCATTCAGCCCATCTAAGCGACACTGCAGCAGACCCATGCTTCCTAATGTTCCATCTCTGTTGAGGAGGGGAAAAAAAATCGACCGCAAAATGTATAGACAATTTACAAGCCTCAAAGATGGTATTTGTCCTGGGGTCTCCTAGCCTCGATGTTCCTAATGGAGGACCCTTTGGTGGAACATCATTAATCAGGTCAAGGAGGTGGGTGGCTGCTGATAGTTTTGGCCCATTGGAAATGGCTTTGGATGACTGCCAGGTTGTGTGTAAAATTTTGAAATGTTTGAAACAATACAGTCTTTACAATGTTATATACTTCGAGGGTGCCTACAGCCGACTGCAGACTGGCTCCGAGCCAATACAACCTCAGGATCCCAGTCAGCTGTAACCCGGAGTTTAATGGTGTCTGAGGTGTTCAAGGTCATCTCTCCCCAACGTCTGTGGGTCAGTCAGTCTTTAGAACACTGCCTCAGGGGGAGCTGCGGCTCTAATCACCCCTCTTTTACCCCACTTTCCACTCTTTGCTTCTCCTGAAAATGTCCAGCCTCCTGGAACATTTTGAGAGCCAACCTTCAAAGTCTTACTGAGACTGCTTATTATTTTTTTGTTGTTTCATTGAAGGTGCTTTTTGTTCTCCCCAACTTAAAGAGAACCTGCTTGCTATGAACATGTTGTTCAACTGGAGAAACAGAAAAAGAAATCAGCCCCCCCCCAATGTCATCACTTTGAGGCAATCGCTAAATTAATGGTGTATTTCATTCTCATCTCTGCAAGGGAGGAGCAGAGACAGTGAGTATCGCGGTGAATAGGAAATTTGTAATCATCTTCTCCCAGATTTGGCCTCCAAGCTCTATTTTGTGTCTGTGACCAATGATTGCTTAAACATCTTCACGACAGAATAATTTTATTTGAACCTCCTTGTATTTTCGAATGCTTACCATGTTTTCTTTGCCCCGAGAGGGACTATGCTAACGAGTGTAACTATTTACATAAAACTTCTCTGTAGTTAGTGTTATTTTCTTAGGATAAATTCCCAGATGTGAAATTAAAGGGTCAAGAGATATGGACATTTTTATTATCTTGACAAATGTTGCCTAACGACTTTCCAAAAGGTTTTCCCCCAATTGACTGTCTGTCAGTGCGGTATGAAAGAGTTCATTTGGTGACCTCCTCAATGACAAAAAGGGATAGCAAATATTCCAACAAAAAGCAAATATTTCAATATTACAAATAAAATGTTGTCCTGTTCCGGAAACATAGGCGTTGGTAAGATTAGAAATGTGTTCCTCAGAACTGCATTAAAATCGGCCAGGTAGCTGATTCATGGGTGATTTATTTTCAGATTGTTCTATGAGCAAGAAGTAAGTTTTGAAATAAAAAGGGAATTTAATTCTGGGGTGTCCCCATAGTAAACAAAACTTTGAAGTTAGAGATTATATTTGATAGAACCCTCCACGGAGTGTAGGAGAAAGAAATAAAAGACAACTTGATGCAACTATTCCAGGTCAACCAGCCTGCCTGGGGGAATAGTGAATATAGGCAGTGAACTTTTGAAGTCGAATTTGAGAAAGTATACGAGCAAACATTGTCAGCGTTCTACAGTTTTAACAGAGACTTTGACTCAAGAAGGGGTGTTTCAGTAATAACAATAAATGAGACAAGAAGGCTAGGACACAAGAAGAAGAAACGTAGAGGAAGAATCCAGACTAGAAAAACATTTTTTGACATCCCATGGCTGGTGATAGAGAAAACTGATAGGAGTATTGCAGTGAATTTAAGAGCTTATTATTGATGTCTATCAATCCAAGCAGATAAATCTTGCCTAGTTGCCTGTGTTAAATGTTCTTTCATCAAGTCCCAAGTCAGCAACTGCCTGTCAAATATTTTTGCATACCTGGGATCATGGAAATGCGTCTTAGTATCACTTTATCACTGTATCACTGTCATCCTGTTACTCATCGATTTGCTCAAGTGGGCACCAGTAACATCTCCATTGTGAGACTTATTGTTTCTGTTTTTGGCATATTGAATACGCCACGGGTAGCTTGCCAGGCTCTTCCGTGTGGGCGGGATACTCTCGGTAGCTTGCCGGGCTCTCTGCATCTAAGTAGCACAGTTAAAATGTTGCTGCATGAAACAAAAAGTAGGGGCCAGAGACACAATATAGCGGGTAAAGCACTTGCCAAGCATGAGGCTGATTTAGGATAGATGCTTGGTACCACCAGGAGTGATCCCTCAGCATTGTTAGCGGTAAGACCTGACCACAGCAGAGTGGCCAGCACTCACTCCCAACAAAAAATCAAAGAAAACTTAAAATCAAGGTCAGGAGATGAGGAGATACAGCCAAGGTCCTTGATTTGCATATGCAGCTGACCCAACCTTGGTAATCCTCAGTACCTCAAACTGTTGTCCAAGCACCTCCCAGGTGTACTTCTGACTGTAGAGATATGACTAACTTTTGAGCACCTGTATGACCCCCGACCTCCCCCACACACATGCACGCACGCATACGTTCACGCATGCACGCATACGTTCACGCATGCACCATTTAACACCTCCTTTTAAAGAATGTTTGCTCCTTTTTATCTAATTGTAACATTGTGTGTTTAGTTCCAAGGTCCTAGAATTTCCTTTGTGCCTTTATAGATAGTCCAACTCTCTTGGGGGCTGGAGCGATAGCACAGCGGGGAGGGCGTTTGCCTTGCATGCGGCCGACCGGGGTTCGATTCCCAGCATCCCATATGGTCCCCTGAGCACCATCAGGAGTAATTCCTGAGTGCAGAGCCAGGAGGAATCCCTGTGCATCGCCGGGTGTGACCCAAAAAAGCAACAAAACAAAACAAAACAACTCTCAGAAAAGTTTCCTTTCTGTTCTCGTGATTTTTTTTTTATTCCCAGAGGGAGGGTAACTCAAGAGGTGCTCCCTCCTGGCAATTCTTATCCAAAAGGTCAGAGGTTTAGTTCCAAGGCTGGGAGATGTGGTGCTTTGAGCCCTGCAGGGTCAGAGATGACCTTGGTCACTCTAGCAGCAGGTAGGTGTCTCCTGGACTAAATCAGGCAGTAGGCAGTACTTGGGGGATCACTTGGTCAGGGGAGAAAAAACAGGTTCAGCAGCATGCAAGGCATACACTGCCTCTTGGAGGGAATTCATTATGTTTATTTCAAGTCTGTTTTCTAATTTCTGAAGAGTATGAAACACAGGCTTTTGTGGAAGCTGTGCCAAATGAACTTCTGAGTTTAAATTCTTTCAGTAGTCATGGGAACCAGTATGTGTTTTAGTTATTATATTCAACCCACTTTCTTAAAGACCATGGCTCATCTCTGATGATTCCATTTTAACTTTCTTTATCATTCGAGTTCTGGACTGGAGCAATAGCATAGCGGGTAGGGCGTTTGCCTTGCACGCAGTCAATCCAGGTTCAATTCCTCTGTCCTCTCAGAGAGCCCGACAAGCTACCAGAATATCCCGTCTGCACAGCAGAGCCTGACAAGCTACCTGTGGCGTATTCAATTTGCCAAAAGTAGTAACAAGTCTCACAATGGAAACGTTACTGGTGCCCACTCGAGCAAATCGATGAACAATTGGACGACAGTGCTACAGTGCTATCATTGAGTTCATGTTTACCATGTTGCTAGTTTTTCCATTGCTGCTTTTTTGGCTTTTCTCTCAGATTCTCCTTAGATTCTCATAATTTGTGAGGTCTTATTTTTTTTTCTTGGTTTCTAGCTGATTAAAAAAAAAGAAATTAAAGATCTCCCTCCGAGGATTCCTTCATGCTAAGCAAAAGATAATCTACAAGGAAAATCAATATTCTATCAGATTTTCTGGTTTTGACAAAACTAGACATTTTCCAGATGCTGGTCATTTGAAACAGGCTGTGTCTCAATTTCAGCTTTGAGGTCTGTTCTTTTGCTGAATATCTTACCTCTCAATGCTTCCATCAGCTCAACTTTAAAACCCGTATTAAAAGACATGCCTACTTCTCTAGAATTAAGGAGCATTAAATGAGTTACAAGAGTGGAGGAATTACTATAGAGGGAAGCTGGCACCAGAGGTCAGATATTATAATAATAATTACAAATAAGCAAGCCCTCTCTGGTTGATCATAGTACCTTAAAAACATTTTTTATTTATTACTTTGAACCTCCTTTAAATGATCTTCATTGTACAAGCATCCTCAGTTTGTGGATTCCCAGAACAGTTTCTATAATTCCTTTCTCCGCAATAAATTTTCCTTTCTTTGCCAGTGGATTACTTCAGTTCAAACTATGTGTGCAGTTATATTCTACATATAAATCCCAAACCGCTAAGTCTGTAGAAATCTGAAGCAATAGATAATTTCATGAGCAAAAATACTAAGCTTCCTTTACTACCAAAATACACCCCTGTAATAAGAAGAATTGAGTGTAAATCACTGCCAATCAAACCGATACCTAATTCATTAAGTTGTTCCTTAATTAGTTTTCTGATTCTTGTTGAGGTGAACTTGAAATTTGCTTGACAATGCCTTTGGTATTTATGATATAATTCTAGGCAGTAGCAGTTTGTGTCAATTATTGCTACTGTGAATTGCTTCTTTTTTACTAGTTTCTCTCTGTGTCAGAGTTTGTCTCTGCTATCATTGAAAGGAGCAAATGTTTTTCATTAAAACCCATTGCCCTTCCAACATTTTAATGACTCTGCATTTTAAATCTTGAAAACCAATTCTATCATAATGAAGCAAAACAGTAAATTGATGACTGATTTCAAAGCAACTGTGTCAAAAATAAATGGAGCTTTGTATTTAACAATGGCTCCCTCCTTCCTAACATTGCCGTTCCTATAAACACAACCCCTAACCCTCTTTCCTTCTACTTCACACGCTTAAGATTATTGCCAATGAACTTTCTTTATCTGACAATTTTTGAGCGTGAAAACCATTCTGATAGCGTCGCATCTTCACTGTGCTGTCTTAAAATCGTTTTGTACTGCCAAACTCAAACGCTTGCAGAATTGACATTTATAGCCGCCTGACTCAGTCAGCACACTTTGGAAACTCTGGTGAACGGCTCAGGCCAACGCTGGTCTTGATGCTTAGCCAACGGGGCTCAAACAACAGACATAAAAGCTAAATCTGTACTTCCATTCGGTTGTGAGGTTGCCAAGTTAGTTTTCCTGATACTGTACCTACAGTATATCCATCTCCTGATGTCTCAGACTCACTTCATTAACTTTGTGACATCAGCCTCTGATGTTATGAACTCAATTTTGCTAATATAAATGATACACTACCATATAGAAGTTTAAGAGGTTGTAACATTAGACGTCTCTGCAAGATTCCCCAAACAGCTGAAGAACAAGGAACAAAAATTCCCAGAGCCAATCTTTGCGGAGGCATGATTCTTTATACATAAACTTAAAGCTATTCTCCTTCCCTCCAGTCCTCTGCTTCTGATTCCCATTTATGTGGCAAATAGTCTTTAATGATAGAACAGGGAAATATACTGTGGTTTCACACTTCCAGAGGTTTTATGATCACTTGCTCCTAACTAGGAGATAGAAATACAAAGCAGAAAAGTCTTTGTTTTTCTTAAATGTAAACCAATTTAGCATATTGTGTGCTTTGTTTTAGGCATATATTTATATTGTGAAGAACAATGATAATGTTTTCTAATCTCAAATCTCTATCGTTAATATTTTTTTTTGCTTTTTGGGTCACACTCACAATGCTTAGGGATGCTTAGGGGTTACTCCTGGCTCTGCACTCAGGAATGACTCCTGGCAGTGCTTGGGGGACCCTATGGGATGCTGGGAATCGAACCCGGGTCAGCCGAGTGCTAGGAAAATGCCCTACTCGCTGTGCTACCACTCCAGCCCCTCTATCTTTAATATTTGTAATATTTCCAATAGGATAGGTTTGCAATGCAGTAATCCTCATCTCTAGAATTGGATTCGCTGACTTATTTGGAACCCCCAATTTGCCGTTGTGAATCAATTTTGTGCCACGAATAACATGAAAACTAGATGCTCTCCTTACTTTGTAGAAGTATCTCACTTTCTCACTCATCACTTCTGGCTCTGCACTCAGGAATAACTCCTGGAGGTGCTTGGGGGACCATATGGGATGCTGGGAATTGAACCCAGGTCATCCACGTGCAAGTCAAGTGCCCTACCCGCTGTGCTATCTCTCCAGGCCCTATAGTAGCATCTCTAAGCAAGGACATAGGGCCTGCTTTAGGCCCCCAGGATAATCTGGGAGCTGGGGCATCGGTGAAAAAATCTAATTAGGAGCCAAGGCATAAGATTAGGTGGTAGATCGCCAACCAGTAGGATTGAAGGCTGGAGCAATGGGGGCACAAGAAATAAACAAGATAGAAAACGGACCACCTAGAAAAAAGGAATGAGAAAAACCGCCTTGTGTCTTCCTGGCGAAGACACAAAATAAATGAAATTCTTAAATCGCTTATACCCCTGGGAAGAGTGTAAACAGAAAAAGATTCATATTTGAAGTATTTGTTGAGTGCTTTAATTATAAACACAATAAAACACCTTCACCTGCATGCAAGAGATTGCATTTCATCTGGGACTGGAATGTTAAATATCCAGTGACAAACTAAAGGTAGATTGTAGCACTGTAGCACTGTCTCCCCTTGTACATCAATTTGCTCGAGCGGGCACCAGTAATGTCTCCATTGTGAGACTTGTGACTGTTTTTGGCATATCCAATATGCCACGGGGAGCTTGCCAGGCTTTGCCATGCGGACGGGATACTCTCAGTAGCTTGCCGGGCTCTCCGACAGGGATGGAGGAATCAAACCTGGGTCGGCCATGTACAAAGCGAATGCCCTACCCACTGTGCTATTGCTCCACTCCAAAGGTAGATTAAAAATAATAGTCATAAAAGATGAATGTCATATTCAAAATGGAGGTCATGACTGCTCTTGGAGCAAATGGTTCATCTGAAGACCTAGACTAGGACTAATACCTGCCATTCATTTCTCTACTCATCCAACAAAGTTTGAGGGACAGTGCTAACTCTTCCATTCCAAAAGATGGCTATACTTCTCAACTTCAGAGATGGAGCCTGAGGAAATCAGTTTAAATTTGGATCAGTGTTAACACTGGACAAGTTTATGAACAATTATTTTCTTCTATTTTTTCAGAAGATTTTCAATTCTAAGAATGTCTTATAAGTCACATCTCTATTTCCACCTCTACTATATTAAAACCCACAAAGATAGAAGTAGAGTTGAGATAGAGACGGAGAGATATGAGAGAGATAAAATATACACATTTACTCAGCACCAGAAAGCAATAATTGCTTAACATCCTTCATAACATTTCATCTTCCACACAAATCTCGGTGGATTCTTTTCTATTTTACAGAGAGGAATTAAAACTCTGAGTTATTAAATGGCTTTTTCAAGACCATGCATCAAATTATAGCAAAGCCAGGAACCTGATTAACAGAATTCTTTGAATACTGTCTACTCTTCTCATTATTTATTCATTAAGCAACTTATAGCACTATTGCTAATAGCAATCAAACTCAAAGAAGTGAGACAATGTGCATCGTCGGGTGTGTCCCAAAAAGAAAAAGAAAAAGAGAGAGAGAGATGTTACTACAGACACTTTGTCAGACTGCCTTAAAAAACACAAAAGCATGCACAAAATACATGGAAATGGTATTGGAGATCTAATCCTCAATTGTTAAGTTGGCATCTAACTGAAACAAATATTTTTATTTCACTAAGAATGCCAGATTTTACATTTGGATGCAAGCATTTGTCCATCAATATTAATTTACTCCAGGTCTTTTTCCTATGCTGTTTACATTGTCCTGTTTGTTTTTTTTCCTATGCAGAGATTCAGATAGCATCAAAATGCAAGAAAAGGGTTTAGCCCTACCAGTGATGAATTAAAAAGGTTAGAATTTAAAACCACCATAATTAAAAATATCATAACATTCTTGGGAGCGATTTGTATATCTCCTTATGAATATTTCACAATCACTTTTTCTACTGTTCCAAATAATTTGATGGAAAAGCTATAACAACCATAGACACCAGGCTGAGGAGAGCAAAGTTTGAATTAAGTGGACGAAGTTTACTCAAACAGCAAGAGAAATGAACATAATTTTTTTCTCAGACATATTTCACTCTGCTGCCCAAGATCTATGAATAGTATTTATTCCTAATGCAGCTAAGTGGGTGAATTTAAAGGGGGGGGGGAATATCAGGGGCAGGTATTCTGCTTCTGGCAGACCACTAATTCTATTTCCTGTTGGACATATCATTTTATTTCCATTTTCCCTAAATGTAATATAGGAACTTTCCATAATAAACGGTTCTCTAATTTGCCACTTCTTTGATTGGCATTTTTAATTTTTTTTTCTCAAAGAATCTATCGGCCATTCCTTCCCAAGTTGCAAAAATAAACGAAAAAACGGAACCACATGCCATTGTTGGGCAGAATTTTCTGAATTTGTCTTGAAGCCAAGAGAATTTATTTGACTGTCTGGGGAGTATCGAGGCAGATCTCTTATTCTCAAACAGATACCGAAGTTGCTTGAACAAATGGTTTGCGTTAGCTGGAGAAAGACACTGAATCTAAACCATGTGGCTCTGGACCTTGTGGTTTCAAGTTGAACCACAAACAGCGAGAAGAGCTGTCAGTTTCTAGTCTTGATTTCTGCCCTGCTCCTGGAGAAGAGAAAATCTGGCCGCGACACCTACTATGTTGTCTTCATATGGGAAAGCTGGTCAAGTCCCACTGCATGGGCGGGAGTTAAGCGAGCTGAAGAACGGGGTTCTGTGGAATACCGTGTAGACACCCAATTTGTCCTCTCTCTGTGTACGTCCACACATGGTGAAGGCAGCTGTGTAGCCTTGCCTTTTTGAGGAATTAGAAACAGCTCCGAGAGGCAAAGAAGCATAAAAATCTGGCATCTTCTTATAGCTATCATAAAGCTCAAGAAAAACATCCTGGAAGCATGAGTTTAGAGACCCAAGGTGGTAAAGTTATTAGACCAGAAAAACAAGGAAGGCAAATGTCTAAGCGGCACCATCTGTCAAACTCTAAAAGCAACGTGGGGATGTTAGCGAAGAAAACGAAGGGTTGTTTTATATCACAAAAATTAGAGAATCATTTCATCCCAGAAAGGGGGCCCTTCAGTGGTGATTACAGGCATACTTGACCCAAGCTACCGAGATTCCAGAATGACCATCAGGAAACAGTGGAATAAGGATGGGTGTTTGGAATTTTCTAGAAGAAATAGTCAAAACTGCCCTTCACCCTTTATCTTGTTTGCCTTCTGTGAAAGAGTTCTTTATAGCAGAGGGATTTATTTTAAACGGTTAGCAGGTTTACCAGTTTGGGGAAAGGAACCAAGAGCAACAAAGAAATTGTAAATATTCTTCACAATGAGCGCTAAATTTTCCAGAACTCGATTATTGCTCATATTTGGACATTAGATTAAAAAGTGACCACGACAAGAGACACCAGAAATCAAAAAAAAATTACAAATGTTTTATTAGTGTTAGTAGGAATAGTTTTATGTCTTCTATGAAATTGCTCTTTTTTCTGTGTGACATGCAGGGAACTAAAGAAAGTAAAATTTGAAAGAAGATGACAAAAGGTAGTAAAATAAAAGACATGTATGTGTATATACTATCACAATAGGAAAATAAATGTGTATATGTTGCTATATATACAAACATTGTAACTGTTTATATATGCATTTATTTTTATATGTCTGAGTATACATCTAATCAAGGAAAATTTTTATATCCAATAACAGGCCAAATCAATTTCTTTGGCCACTGAAGGTCTTACCATATACAGAGATAAATTGAAACTAAAATGATATAAACATCTCCCCCAGGTTTTCTTATGAGAGATATACTAACCCAAGGCAATGAGAACTCTCTCTACCTTAGCAGAAGCATTTAGAAGTTGAACACAATTACCTTTCAACTCTGTATTCTGCTCATGAAAGTACAAAACTATTCTGACAAGAGCACTTCAAAAATTTCGTTACAGTGGGAAGGTTGAAAGCAATTGAATTTTCAAGCTCTTCTTAAGTTCACTGTTCTAAAAAGTGATCCTAAAAGGTACCTGGAATAGTCAATAGAGTTTTAAAATAATAACACCCTGCCCACAACAGAGACAAAATGATCATTCTGATCATGGCCTAAATATCAGCTTAAATATGACTATACGTAAAAAAGGAAGAGCTTTAAATTACAGCTGTCACTGCTTATCTGAATAGAATTATTAATCAAATCAAATAACTCACCAGATTGTAGCTAGAATTTGTTGTCTTACAATTTAGCCATGGGATTCCTTTGTTTTCTTTGTGCTCTGAGCAGTGATAAATTACACATGTAAATTAGTTTCCTTTCTTTTTTCATGTTAAGGATTAAAGTAATATCTGCTCATTTCAAAGAGCTGAAGCATAGAATCAGATAAGCCATCATTCTAAAAGCACATTCCAAAGCATAAATTTGTTCAAATAAAGCAAACTAAAACAATATACATATAGGGCTCCCTAGGAGTTTATTACAACAATCCATATAGACAGACACATAGGTTCAAAACTAAATTTGAGCCCACATGTCATTCAATGTTTATTAAATATCTACCTTGTGTCAAGTCCATGTGGAATTTGTCGTTCTATATCCTAAGCTACAGAATGTTCTTGGAATGACTAACCTATTCCGAGGCCTATCGTGTCTATAACATCTGATCATGTTAACTTTTCCAAATACCTGTTGAAGTATCAGACATCACAAGGTACAAGTTGTTTCTATACCCCAAAGCTTTATCCTACTTAGTCAAATTACACACATGTTGGGGACTTATAACTCTGAATAGAACAGTTGTGCCGATGATCAATTTAAATTCACTCTTCTCATTGTAGGGCTGAAGTGATAGCACAGTGGGTACGGCATTAGCCTTGCACACGGCTGACCCAGGTTCGATTCCTCTGTCCCTCTCGAAAAGCCTGGCAAGCTACCGAGAGTATCCTGCCCTCACGGCAGAGCCTGGCAAGCTCCCTGTGGCATATTCAATATGCCAAAAACAGTAACAACAAGTCTCACAGTGGAGACATCACTGGTGCCCACTTGAGCAAATCCATAAACAATGGGACAACGGTGCGACAGTGCTTGTCATTGTAATATTGCATTTTCCTGTGCTTTTTCCCCCTACTTTAAAATTTCTGAAGTAAAGATATATCTTATATTTGGGTATCCTTTGATTGGCATATGAATTACACTATCAATTTTTTAAACCTCAGAACATTATCCAAAAGTCCAATTTATATCCTTTCAAGAGACGCTATTGAGAATCAAAAATAGTAATGGAATAAAAAATAGTACTAGAATAGTAATAACATAATGATAATAATGAAATAGACTAGGTATGCGACTTGCAAATAAGCTCAGGAGCTCACTGTATGCACCAAATGTGGGAAGCAGAAGAGAAGGAAAAACACAGAGAACTAGAAGTTTAGTTCTCTGCTGATGGCCACAGTCCCAGTATCACAGAGGAATATCTTAGTTTATATTATCAGTTTCCAGCAGATGGCATCTCACACTCTTAAATTAGTCATTGAAGGAGCCTATAGGAAAGGGCTGTCCCCTGCCAAGCTTACTCATGGGACTCAAAACCGTGCTTGTCTTTTAGCCGAGCGTCCTTGCCAGCAAAGCCACCAAGGATGGGAATTTCTGTAACTGGCCTCAGCCTGTGGTCACTCAGCTTGCCCACAAGCATTTGGTATTTTCAGCAGAACCCAAGCAGGATGCCCATTTTCATGACAGTTCTGCCTGTTTTAGAACAGTTTGCATGGAATGCTTCCAGAGTGAGGTGGGAATTATGAGTCTTAGGCAAGTCTTGGAGGTGGGAGAAACATGTGTATTAAAATAATCAAAAACATTGGGTCGATGTCTCTTTAGATAACCTCACACAGCAGCGATCCAGGTCATATAAAGCTTTCCTTTTAAGATATTTCTGTAGTTCTTCACTGGGCCTTCTACTGGGAGAAATACTTCTCCTCTGTTAGATTTTTTTTTTTTTAAATAACATTGGTGTCGGGTACTTTAATGGACCCATTGAAGACACACATTCGCATCTGATTTTGATCTCCTAGCTGCCTCTTCTTGTCTAATAGTCACATGAAGGAATAAGAGAAACCTCATAGGGAGTAACCGAACATGCTCTTCTCCCCTGTATTTTATTAATATTATAAATAATTTTATAAATCGCTCTACCTTCTGTCTTAGTCAAATTTTCCACTCTAGCTTTTCCTCCATATTTTTTTTTGCCTGTTTCTAAATTTCAATGACTGGTGTAAATTGGCAGTAAGAGTTAACAGTATCAATAAAATCCTATTTGGTTTCATCATTCTTGTCAAAATTGGAAGTCACACAAAAACTCACATAGCAGGATGTATTTCCAGCTATTCTGCGTGATAAGACTTTCAAGTTCTATAAGTCAATTACTTACAAGTTTTTGCCTCAGGATTTTTTTTGCTTCATAGGAGTTTCTTAAAAATTCATAAAATCAAGTTTGGGAAAGAAAAGTATGCTTTAAGGTGATGCAAATGTATTTAAGGTTCAGGCATTATTGAAAAAGATAGTACATAGCACATCACAACTTGACTGACGTAAAGAAAAGGAACAAAAAGCAATCATTAAGGAAAACTATTGTAGACTAGAACTAGTTAATCATTTATTTTATGTGATGTCAGAGAAAAATCAAGTATTTATTGAAAGAATGTAATAGCAAAATTTGTCACTGAATAAAAGTGTAATTTAATTGAAAGTTATAAATATTGGTACATTTATGGCTTTAAAAAGCTACAATTAAGTGACAAATTTAGAGATGAATCAAAGCACTAATTTGTGGTTTAGCTGAAAGAACAAGATGATAGAAATATGTAGAGAAAAGTTACAACTGTGGATCTAAAATTCAAGAAAATCTAAGTCATGGCTTTTGGAGATTCCAATGTTGACAATCACTGAAATTCATGACTAAGATTTTTACTATAGATACTACATATATAAGTATGCATAGTTATATCAGCCACAGACATAAGTGAAATTAAGGTAGATTTTTTTCTGTAATGTACCTGGCTTACTTTCTCTAGAGTCCAACAGTACTAAAGCTGCATTTAGCAATACAAATAGAAAAAGAAAATTTTGCAGTGTTGTATTTATGTTATATAAGTTTATTTGACTTATGATTTTAGTACTCCTTAAAAGCTATAGGCAATTGTAATTACAATGCATTTATTTGTATCAACTACTAAACATTTTCTCACAAATAAGTCGTGTCTTTTTTCTCACTCGGTGTACAAATCATTTTTACAGAGAAAACCAATTAATCTATCTTTCACACACACAAAAAATCCACTTATATAACTGTCTAACTGGTCACTAATTATTTTAGATAATTTTACATAAAATGAAATATCTAGGATAATACCAATGAACAATATTAATATGTAGCATTATTAATATTTATAAATAAATAATGTTGAGTTAAAGATATCATATTCGTCTTTTAGTGCAATAATTTTAAAGTTATCTGTTAATAAAAAAAGAAAGGAATAATCAAATAATGTTATCCATGAAAACTTTGATGATTTGTTTATTCCCAAGGTCCTAAAATTGATTGTATAAACAGAAAGTGAAAAATTAACTCTATTCTTCACCATTAACTTCTTCATTCCTTTTTGTCCCATTTTTACTCCATCCATACTACCAGAAACCTGCTAAATTTTGTGTCTAAAATACATCTTAGAGTAAGGAAAATAATTTTATAAAGAGTTGACCTGGGTGGGCAAGTCGAGATAAGAGGAGGAGATGAATTTTACCATCCTTAAAGTCAAACTTGGGCTGGAGCGATAGCGCAGCAGGTACGGTGTTCACCTTGCTGGCCCGGGTTCGATTCCTCCGCCCCTCTTGGAGAGCCTGGCAAGCTACCGAGAATATCTTGCCCGCATGGCAGAGCCTGGCAAGATTCCCATGTCGTATTTGACATGCCAAAAACAGTAACAAGTCTCACGATGGAGACATTACTGGTGCCCACTCGAGCAAATCGATGAGCAACGGGATGACAGATGACAGTGACAAAGTCAAACTCAAATAATTGTAGAATACAAAACCTGAAGAGTGAAATTTCCAGCAATGATCTATGGTGAGAAGGATTGGGGTGAGACGCTCAAGGAAACCTCGGTTTCACTGATTTACACTGGGCAAACAATAGAAGCAATTAGAGCAATTAGGGTCACGGCCGAGAGCAGAAAAAGACAAAAGCTAGAAATTTCAAAAACAGTGCTTTTATAAATAATTTTGAAGGCGCTCACCATTCACAGAAGTTAAAAAGATTTATGAGTCTGTATTCTTCCTGACACTCAATCCTGGTTAATTTTATCATCTACTCTGATCAGATTTTCTTCAAAGGGCTATCATACACCAGTCACATTGAAAATATGTACCTTTTAAAGCTTGTGATGCTGTTCTTAGTGTGTTTTTTTTTTTGTATGCTATCACAATTTTTATAAAAATTGATGGAAACTCAGACTGCTTTTTGGAAATTGGAAATCATTATACAACAGTAAATTCCTTTGGTGTCAGACTGTAGGAGAGCTAAACTATTACCTATTACTATTAGCATGTTATATCTACTCTATTTGGGTCACTTTATGAAAAACAATTACATACCTTTATTTTTCCACAAAAGACATTAAATACTAGGTAATTAATGTCTGCACAATAGGTCCACAGCCTCTTAATAGGTGACTGCGTTCTCTGAGCAAAGCAGATTGTAGGCAGAAATTTCTTCCTCTGGAGTCAAACATCCCCTACCTGAGGCACCAGGATCTTGTTCAGTACTCAAGTCCAGAAACAGCAAAACTCAATCTAGCTGTGGCAAGCCGAGGGCGAATTGGAATGCCAACTCCAGACCTGATTTCCAAACCACGAGCCTCTGGAAATAAAGCTTGGACTTGAAGAAGTGACACTAACCTCAAGCCAAGAAATCTCACCCAGTTAAAAAAAAAAATCTTTAGTGCTCATAGAATAAAGATAATCATTAATATCACTCCTTTTATTTAAAATGCATCCAACTAAAAGCTTGGGTGTAGGGTGTCGTGGCCAATATTAACGGCCGGGTCTTCTGTGGACCAGCAGCCATTGCATTATTTCGGTAGTCATCTGGATTACAGAACATAAGAGCGATTTTTTTGAGTTTTAGCTCAGTTTACTTGTCAATGATAAGTTTCAGGTATAAACTACAGCATAGAGGAGAAAAAAAATAAAATGAATAATAAAGGCCTATCTCTGTATAAGTCTCTCATTCATCATCTCTTTTTGCATTGCTTTGTTTTGTTGGGGGCCCACGCCCAGTGCCACTCAGGGGTTATTCCTGGCTCTGCAATCAAGAATGACTCGTGGTGGTGCTGAAGGACCTTATGGGATGCTGGGGATTGAATCAGAGGCGGCCTTCTTACAAGGCAAATACCCTACCAGCTATACTATCTCCTTTGCCCATATGATCTCATTTTTTCATGTTGTCACTAAATCGTTAACTCAACTTTCAAAAATCTCCCAAACTATCAGTGGCTGGCAAAAGCAGAAGGTACATTGAACCATGTCCTGATGTTGTAGATTCCATTCACTTTTTCACATGAATTTTCATGAGTCCTTTATTAAGCAAGCCCCCCCACCCCCCACCTAATGCTAGGCATTCAGTTTATTTGTGACTAAGATACATAGATTTGGGAAAGAAAAGCACCATTGTCCCATTGTTCATCGATTTGCTCGAGTGGGCACCAGGAATGTCTACATGGTGAGATTTGTTGTTTACTGTTTTTAGCATATTGCATACACCCCGGGGAGCTTTCCAGGTTCTGCCGTGTGGGTGGGATATTCTCAGTAGCTTGCTGGGCTCTCCGAGAGAGATGAAGGAATTGAACTTGGGTCGGCTGCATGCAAGGCAAATGCCCTACCCGCTGTGCTATCACTCCAGCCCTACATAGATGGAGCAGAAATCAAAAAGATAGCGTAACGCAATGAAGTCCACTGATGCCTTAAAATATATATTTAAAATACAGGAAAGCCCCCAAAAGACACATTAGCCATGGAAATGAGTGTGATACCATAGAAGTAGACTTTTTAAATTTCATTTTTAAAAAATAAACATAGGTTGGGAACTAGAGAGACTGTTCAACAATTATAGTGCTTACCTTGTACATGGTAGACCTGGGTTTGAACCCCGGCTTCCCACATGGTCTGCCAGGAGCCCCACCAGAAATAATTCCTGTGTCAAGAGCCAGGAGTGTGCCCCGAGGACCACCAGATGTGTCCCCTCAAACCACACAAGTAAATAAATAAACACAACTGGAAATTCCTGTTTGTTGGGAATCACTTAAGTGGGGAGGGTATATCTAAATGATGGTGGTAGTGGTGAGGATATTGATGCTTATGATGATATCTATTTGTTGAGTGTTTCATCTGTGCCAAGAATCATGTTGTGCCGTATAATATATAATTTTAATTAGCTTCACATTCTGAAAGTTGATCTTATTTACATTTTCTCTTTCCTCTATTAACTGCCAACACTCAGCTTCTGAAGCCAATCAGGAATATCATATCTCGGGATCTATTCTCTCACACCTTAATGAATGATCTATCTTCCTTCAGTCGGTGGACACAAGTTGCAACCAGTGATGGTGCTAATTAATGTGCACAATCACAGACCAATGGAAGAACTAACAAAATTAAAATGGCAAATATTTCACACTTAACAAGCAAGATAATGAATTACCCGCTCATGTCTTCATTAGCTACTCTATGGAAACTTGCCAGGCAGTGATAAGCTTCATAAATAATTTTTTATTTGGCATGTAACATTCTTGGCTTCTTATTGAAGGGAATAACGTTGCTTTAAGTTAAGAGATAGAATGCATGATCAGTGAACAAATTCTAGCCTTAATCTTGTAGGTGTGTTTTTATATTTTCAATTTATTAAGTTTGTTTGTTCACATTCCACTTGATTTTTATCTATTGATCCTATTTATGTTTAATACATAGTTGATGCCTGACACTGTGAGATGTACTTCGCATATGTTATCTCTTTAGGCTTCACATGCCCCTTATGGCAGAGGTCTTGCTATTATCTCCACTTGGTGAATGACAGGAGATTTAATCACAGTTTGAAAACAAGAGGACTACGATGGGAATTCAGGTGTGCTTGCCTTCCTAGTTCTAGTGTGGATCTGGGAGATTTGTCTTACTTTGCTAACCCATGACTTTATTTTATTGTAATCTCTGTTTTCTTGAGCAATGCTTGACTCTGCTCAGGAATCTGAACAGTGCTCATGCATTGCTAGCACTTCTTTGGGACCGTACGTAGTGCTGGGAACGGGAAATAGATTTATCCATACACAAGGCGAGCACTGAATATTTGGAACTATCTCTTCAGCTCCTAATTTAATTATGGCCAATGTATTTTTGTGCATGTATAAGGCCAGTATGTCTAAGACTGATGATGTTGTCCTTTAATTAAGCTAATAGAAGTTTTAAGGACAATACAGGTAAGATGTCACACAACACTGCACTGTACTGTAGCACTGTTGTCCCGTTGTTCATCGATTTTGCTCAAGCAGGCACCAGTAATGTCTCCATTGTGAGACTTGTTGTTACTGTTTGGGGCATATCGAACACCCCACGGGTAGCTTGCCAGGCTCTGCTGTGCAGGCGAGATACTCTCGGCAGCTTGCCGGGCTCTCTGAGAGGGACGGAGGAATCGAACCTGGGTCAGCCACGTGCAAGGCAAATGCCCTACCCGCTGTGCTATTGCTCCAGTCCATCACAAAACATTTGCCAGAAAATTTGAACTCTAAGATTTGACCATGATTAATGGCCCCCAATACATCACCTTTCCCAATTTTTTCCTATGTCACTGGTCATTGCGATGTAAGATAATGGTTGACTGCCCTAGCCCTACTATTCTTGCTAAAACCTGAGGAATTCTACTTTTATGGTTTATGTATTACAAAGCCAAGCAAGTAATAACCTGAGGGAGTTAGGCAGAACATGGTTTATTTTACATTTAAAAAAAGCTTGAAAATTCTGTCTCTATGTGTACGTGTAATGTATATAATATTAAAATGCCAAGTAGACTTGATCAATCTGTCTATGCTTATAAATATTTCTAAAAGTCTCTGATGCCAAGGAAATTAGCATTTTATTGGAGCTATAGCATAGTGGGTAGGGTGTTTTCCTTGCATGCAGCTGACTCGGGTTCGAGTCCTCCATCCCTCTCGGAGAGCCCAGCAAGCTACTGAGAGTATCTTGCCCGCACAGCAGAGCCTGGTAAGCTCCCCATGGTGTATTCGATATGCCAAAAACAGTAAAAACAAGTCTCACAATGAAGATGTTACTGGTGCCCGCTTGAGCAAATCGTTGAACAACAGGATGACTGTGCTATAGTGCTACCGTGCCCCTACCATGGTAGATAATTTATGTAATGAATTTATTTTGAAAATCCTAATAAAGTCACAAAGCCCAGCATGTTGTTGTTGTTTATTTGTATGTTTGGAGGTCATACTTGTTGATGCTCTAAAACCTATGTATGGTGCTGGTAATTGAGCTTAGGCCATCATAAACAAGTAAGTCCTGAATGGAAGACATTGCATATGAACCATTCTTTCCTAGGTGTGCAGTGAAATGCTCATGCAAACAGTAGATAGTTTTAATACTAGATAAATTTTGACACCTGTTTGGGTAAATACTATGTTTAATATATGAAGGCAGTCCTTTATACCAATCATCATTTGGTAATGCACTGAAGACAATTTTAAACATTTTTCTCTATAGTATAGCGGGCAGAGCATTTGCCTTGCATGCAGCCGACCCAGGTTCGATTCCTCCGTCCCTCTCGGAGAGCCCAGCAAGCTACTGAGAGTATCCTGCCCACACGGCAGAGCCTGACAAGCTCCCCGTGGCGTATTCAATATGCCAAAAACAGTAACAACAAGTCTCACAATGGAGACTTTACTGGTGCCTACTCGAGCAAATTGATGAGCAAGAGGATGACAGTGACAGTGATTTCTCTATGGAGAATGGCTAATAGCATGAAGCTAAATTTTCTTATTCACTACTTATAATAAACAAGATAGGCATCAAGGTTGTGTGTGCATTTATTTTAATAGTAAAATAGATTTAATTTAGCAGCTACTTGAAAAGACTGATCCAAGGGCTTGTTTATACTAATATATAATTCTAAACACCTGAGCTAACGGACACTGGGTACTATTTTACCAGGGTTTTTTTTCTTTTTTTTTTTTTTGAGTTTGAGTTCTTAAAACATGTTCTTAACTTACTTTTTTAAATGACTGTCACATACTTTAAAATCAGGACAATTACACTATCTATCTAGGTTTTAAAGATACAAGTAAATTCTTTGTTAAGTATAGAATGTTAATTAAGCTTTTAAAGCAACTACCACAATAATAAGAGACAACAATGAATATTTTTGGAGCACCTATAAGAAATATCTATCCATGTCTGGAGTACCTGTGTGAAACAAAATTGTGTTTCAGGAACTCTTATCTGCCCCACTTTTTTTTCTCTGGGACAGTAAACTAAAAGTGAAGAGACATATTAGTATCAATTCTCCATGATATTGGTTACTTGCAATGCTGACATGGCCCTCAAAGGGAAGAAAATACTCAAAAAAAAGTGGAAAGAAAGAAAAGAAAATGAAAAAAAGCAGTTGGTTTCCTGAAAGTTGTAAAAGCTAGGTGCATTTTCACAGCTGATTAAATTATTATTCAGATTTTCATGAAAACAAGGCAGTCCCAATATAAACATAATAGCTCATCAACTGAACCCACTCACAATATCTATGTCGATGAAACTTTAATTCACTTTTGTTAGTGAAAGTGGGTCAGATGGGAAAGGTAGAGGGAAGTAAATGAAATTGCAGATTAGAAAGTAACCAAAGAAGAGAAATGAAAACCAGGCTTCTGTAATGTTTGATCATTCTTAAACCCAGCAGGATCCACAATTATAAAAGGAAGAAAATTTTATGGAAATGTGAGGGGGACACGTCTATAGTACACACTGAGTAATAATTTCCCGTGGAACCAAAAAAAGCAAAGGTTTATTTTACTATGAAATAATGTACTCAACTTGGCTGACTTGCTGGCAGACCAATAGAAGTAATACAGTAAAGTTGGGTTTTTTTTTTCTTTTCTTCTTCTTTTTTTTTTTTTTACTTTGGGAGTAAGATATTAGGAAAGTTTTCTAAGCAGAAAAGGAGATTTGCATTTAGGGATCCTTTGGAAACCATCTTCCAATGACATCAAGAGGTACTGTCTAGAAATCTTAGAATTAGCAGATATTCCTCCTTCAAAAGTTTCATTCTCAAACAATGAACTGCAAAGTCTACCTGAAGAAGTCGGGCACGTTCACTTTATAAAAGTGAGAATAACATTGATTCTACATGGTGTGCACACAAAGTCCTTCCAAGGAAGATTCCCCTATCTTGTCAAAGCCAAGTTTTTTCAGGGTCTAAATTTCCAACCACTAGTAATTTGTTGTTTTAAAAGAAATTCTTTTTTTTTTTATTTTTCCTCTAGAAAGCCTCGCTTATAACAGCAGTGCCTAGGAGGAAAGCACTAAGCCATATTGATGAATGAACAAAATTATCTTCTCACATAAAAATTGACAGTGGCCCCATAAGAAAATTTGATCCAAGAAAGTTTAGTCCAGGCAGAGAGGAGAGGTCCAAAGCAGGGGTAGCCATCCAGACACTACAAGATCACTAATTAAAAAAAAAGAAGCATCAGGGCCAGAGCGATAGTCCAGTGGGGAGGGTGTTTGCCTTCCATGCAATTGCCCTGGGTTCGATTACTGGTATCCCTCATAGTTCCCGAAAACCATCAGGAGTAATTCCTGAGTGCAGAGCCAGGAGAGTAACCCCTGAGCATCAATGGCTGTAACCCCAAAAGCCAAAAATAAAATAGATTGAATTGTTTAAAAGAAAGAGAAGCATCACTTCTATGTTTGTTGCAATATTCACAAGTCAAGAGTTTGTATCTTTCTTCCTTCCTTTCTCCATAGGATTGGAGCGAATTGTATGAAGAGGCATTAAAGTCAAATGTTGTGGCAGTGATAATATAGAAAATAGAGACCGTACTACACAATACCACACTCATGAAACTTAGAGGATGTTGTGAGGCAATAGAAGCCCATTATTTTGAATAGGGGATACCTTACCACTTGTCTATATTATCACTGTGTCATTGTATCACTGTCATCCCATGGTTCATCGATTTGCTCGAGCGGGTGCCAATAATGTCTCTATCCATCCCTGTTGCGTGCTAGTGTATCCCGATGGCGTATTGGAGGCTCTTTCAGGGTCAGGGGAATGAGAACCATCATTGTTACTGTATTTTGGCATATCGAGTACATCACAGGTAGCTTGCCAGGCTCTGCCATGTGGGCGGGATAATCTTGGTAGCTTGCCGGGGTCTCTGAGAGAAATGGAGGTTTTGGGTCAGTCAGGCATATGCATATATTTTTGTGTTCAAGGTGGAAAAAAGGTATAAATATTTATTAACAAAATAAAGGAAACATACATCACTTTTGGCTGTTTATGTTAATGACAGGGAATTTACAATTAAAATTTGAATTGCTTGCTAAGAAGCTGTTACTTATTTTTCTTTATTATTTTTTCTTATAGGAAAAGATATCTTATAGCCTACTTTTCCCTCTTGGAGAACCTGGCAAACTACTGGGAGTTTCCTGCCCACATGGGAGAGCCTGGCAAAGTCCTCATGGTGTATTAATATGCCAAAACCAGTAACAAGCTGGGTCAAATTCCTCTGACCCTGAAAGAGCCTCCAGTACGGCATTGTTGGAAGGACTAGTAGAGAGAGGCTTCTAAAATCTCAGGGCTTGGACGAATGGAGATGTTACCGAGACTGCTCAAGAAATTCGACAATCAACGGGATGATGATGATGATGATGGTGATGATGATGATGATGATCTTTTCTTAATTTTTTTATGAACCATCCCTATTCTGATTAGAAAGGGAACTGGGCAAAATTTTTGTTGTATACAACTTCACTGGGATTAGAAATGAAATGGAACTTTGTAAAATGTAAAGGTGCCATTTAAGGCAATGACACTAACCTCATTAGCATGGTGCATTAACCAACAAAGATGATGGACTTCCTACAAAGAAATAGGAAAATTAAAGTCATGGGTGCGTTCCTTTCTTTAGCATGAACAAAAGGCTGTACACTTTGGAATGAGAGGGATTCAGCATTGCCACTATCAGCAGTGTGACATTGAGCACCTATCCCAGCATCAGAAACATAAGGTTGAAACTTTTGTAGCCCCCGTTGATATATAGTAAGGTGAAGAATGGATTTGGAGGGGAAAAATAGTAGATTATAAAAATACATATCTTAGTCTTTCATAAATAATATTATGCAACCAATGTTTCTGTAACGACTCTTGTAACTACAATCACTTGCAACTCACCCAGTGGGTAGGAGACATTTCTCATATCCTTTTGCAGGGTTTGAGTGATAGTAAAGTGAGTAGGGCACTTGTCTTGCATCCTGTGAATCCACATTCCATCTTTGGCACCTCATATGGTCCCCTGCGTACCACCAGGAGTGATCCCTGAACACAGAGCCAAAAATTAAGCCCTGAGCATGGCAGGGTGTGGCCCCCCAAAGCAGTAAAATAAAATAAAATCCTTCTAAAAGTATTCCCAAATTCTTAAAACTCAAAGTAAGGAAAACAAATTGGTTAGCAAATTTCCTACTTAAAAAATATTGAAGGGAAAATTGCACAAAGGGATGGTTTGAGTTTGTTTTCTTCTTCAGTTGTGTTGCAAATAGTTCCCCCAATGAAACCTTGGAATTTCCTCTAGTCTGTTCCCCATTACCTCTGTGGGAAAATTGTGAAAAATCAATCTGTTTTCTGCATAACCATATTACATCCCATTATTTGAGGAATGTCAAATGCAAACCCCAATGACCGACAATATCAATCTTTTCCCTCTTTTTTCCAAGTTTAATTTCAGCAGTAGTTATGAAAAAAGGGAAAGTACATGCAGAATATTATCATACCCCAGGCACTTGAAATTTTAATAAGTATTTATATGAAACAGGAGGGTATAGTTTCCTTATATTTGATTCTATCCTTGACCTTGGGATTCACATGATTCTACTATAACTAGGATGTCTTAAAACCAATTGTAGAGTAGAACTGACGTGAGCAGAACCCAGTGGTTCCCTTTTGGTAGGCAATACTGAAGGCCAGATGACGCGAGGCTGAGTATGAAAATTTATTAAAGAGAAAAATATTGCAGTGTGGGATATGTTCTCAAAATATTAGAGCTAAAATATTAATAATGTCTTATCTTTTAATGTATCTGCATCCTTAAAATCATATAGATATAGTTGATGTAAGTATAAAGATACATCATTTTTATTTTTTAGAAAAAATTACCAAAAATATATATATGCATGCTCAGTTATAAAAAAATGAATATATCATTCCAACAGAAGCAGAACTTATCAAATTATTTCTTATTTGGTATGACTTGCCTGGAAAATGACAAATATTTTAGAAAACCCTTCACTGTAACAATGAAATCTCTTTGTGGTAAGTCTTTTAGCATTGTTTTAAGATAAGCTTTCAAAAATAATGCAATTTTATTTTTTTTATAACTTAAGCTCCTATCCTTTATACACATTTCATTGGTTATTTATACATTAGTTTTTTAAAGGAAATGTTGAAACTATTATGGTATTTTTCTGAAGCATGGGAATAAAAAGAATAACCCATCACTTCTTTAAACTAAAAATTATTGCTCATATGACTATTTCCCTTGAATTAAATCTTTTTTGTTCATTCAGTTTTTGTTCCTCCCTGTTTTTCAGGGAATTAATAGAAAATAAAGCTCTAATTTTGACAATTTCTTTCATTCTAAACCATTTCTTCTTAAAAGCCAAAGTGTGTTGGAACTCTAGTTATACTTCAAACTAGTCTGGAACATTTTCACAAATGATTTTATTCTGCTCATGAGGTAAGATGAGTGTGAGAGTAAGAAAAAAGAATCGAATTTTTCATGAAAAGGGTAAAACATCTTTATTTAATTGCAGTTCAGATTCTTGTTTTATTGAAAACCATTGCATTGTAGTTCTTGAGAGATATATCTTGTGGTTTGTCTTCCCTTCGAGATTAGATCCTCATATCATGTACTGATGGTAAGAATAGGCAGTGTCCTGAACTGGATATCAGACTGTCCAAGTCATTCATTTGGAAAAGTCTTTGAAGATTTCTGATATCCCATTTCTAAATCTATTATATGCAGTTGATAACCATATTTCTCAAAGAGTCCTTTTGGAAGTGTTAAAAATTGTCAGACAGGCAACTCTAACAATGTTCCTCTACTCGGGACTGGAGCGATAGTACAGCAGGTAGGGTGTTTACCTTGCACCCAAATCCCGGCTGACCTGGATTTGATTCCCAGCATCCTATATGGTCCCCTGAGCACCACCAGGAGTAATTCCTGAGTGCGGAGCCAGGAGTAACCCCTGTGCATTGCCGGGTGTGACGCAATAAATAAATAATTAAGCACTGTAGCACTGTTGTCCCATTCATCAATTTGCTCGAGTGGGCACCAGTAGCGTCTCCATTATGAGACTTGTTTTACTGTTTTTGATATATGGAATACACCACGGGTAGCCTGCCAGTCTCTGCCATGGGGGAGAGATACTCTTGGTAGCTTACCGGGCTCTCCGAGAGGGATGGAGGAATCAAACTCAGATTGGTCATGCGCAAGGCAAACGCCCTACCCGCTGTGCTATCGCTCCAGCCCAAATAATTAAATAAAATTTTTAAAAATTTATTTCCTCTACAAAGTGTGCTTTTTTGGTAAGAATATGGTCACTGCTAGATAGGAATCGTGTTACCAAGAGTGATCTAGGATTGGTTGAACCTTTGACCTCTTTCTACTAACAGACTAAATTCTAGTATCAGGAATGCACAGATTAGAAGACATCATTCAGTACAGTACGCAAAACACACTCCAGTTCATTAACCATAAACTAGTGAGATAGCTTCATTTTGATAATAATCACTGGGAGTGAGATCTTAATGCGAGGTCAGGTTTAGTCCTTTAATTCTATACAAAAATATACATTACTGGCCCAGGCCCCACACTGTCACTGCTATGTAAGCTCATCTACTAGCCTTGTTCAGAGATTCATAAATAAACCTTGAAAGACATCAAGATTTATATCTTCCTTGGACACCTGTTTCTGGCAGAGACCTCTAGGGTGATCTCGGAGAGGGGCAGGCCAGTTCCTGCCCTAACAAAGCCCCGACAGCTGCTCCACACCCATTGCTTCTGTCTGGACTGCCCAGTTTAACATTTTGGATTTTCTGGAACAGCATCTCCAAAGTGTACAACACTGGCATCCTGAGAGTAGCACACCAGATTGGACGGGATGTAACCTAGATGCCTATCTCAATAACAATAACATTGCCACAGAAGGCTAAACTTGCAACAGCTTAGTAAACCCCCAGACAAGAACTTAATGTCCCCATGGGGAGATACAACAATTTTCACAAATTTTCTTCTACAGAAATATTTTTTGATCCTTTTATTTGTCGTTTTCCTCCATCCCTCTTGGAGAGCCTGGCAAGCTGCCGAGAGTATCCCGCCCACATGGCAGAGCCTGGCAAGCTCCCCATGGCGTATTCAATATGCCAAAAACAGTCACTACAGGTCTCACAATGGAGATGTTACTGGTGCCCGCTCGAGCAAATCGATGAGCAACGGGAAACGGTGCTACAGTGCAGTAGTCATTTAGCAGTAACAATCAATATGAAATAAATCACTGGAGGCCTGCTACGAGGGCAGGCTTGAGAAAATTGAGACAATGATGGAGGAAAAGTGACAGCGGCTGTGGGATTGGTGATGGAATATTGAATGACTGTAGCAAACCCTGAACAACTTTATAAACCATGGTGCGTATATCACTGTCACTGTCACTGTTATCCCGTTGCTCATCGATTTGTTCGAGCGGGCATCAGTAATGTCTTTCTTTGTGAGACTTGTTGTTACTGTTTTGGGCATATCCGATACTCCATAGGTAGCTTGCCAGGCTCTGCTGGGGGGAGGGGAGGGCTCTATACTCTCAGTAGCTTGCTGGGCTCTCTGAGGGGGCGGAGGAATCGAACACGGGTCAGCCGCATGAAAGGCGCCCTACCGCTGTGCTATAACTCCAGCCCATATATAAAGAAAAAAAAAAATATATATATATATATACATGTTATTTTCTTTCCTAGCATTGCTTGGAAAAGAATTTTTTTTTTAAATTTTCTGCTGCCATGCTTTCTTTCCATTAAAGATGATTCTTTCATGAAATTTGTCTTTTCGGGTTCAAATTAGAAAACACTCAAAAGTCTTCAGCAGAGATGGACTTCAATAACTTTAGATGGAAACGGGGGTGAGGGTGGGGGAAGTGTGGGCTTCTCCTTTGAATCCCTCCTCCGTGCTACCATCTGAAGAATCGAGACCTTTCCAGCTGTAGCAGGGATAGTGGTTTTGGTGGTTGAGGAGAGGAATTTGAGACCTGTCCTTAAACCCCCCATCACCAGGCAGCTGTGGGAGGGATCACCTCCCTCCCATAAAGTGCATGGGCTTTCTAAATAATCTTTCCACCCGCCTTAGCCCTGGGCACAAAGGAAGCTTTTCTTCCAGTCATCTAAAGGAGTCAGTGTTCTTGGGTTAGAGTGTTGGACCAGGTAAACCAGCAGAACCCCCCAGGTGCCAAACTATGCAGAAGCATAATGAATGGGCAACAGGAAAAAAAAAAGTTTTATTCCTATTTATTTAAACACCATTTCTTTCTGGCTTCCATTCCCGCAAATTACACCAAATCTCACCTCTCTGCAGAGATGTAACTATCCTACAGAAGCATTCCCCAAATGATCGATGCTTGGAATGGGATGCGTATTCCTGACAGTCATGAGTCTCCATGATGGCAGGTTTTTGTCGCTTCTTCACCATGCTTGTACTTTCCCGTAGAGCCTTACCTCTTCACTCCTTCCCTCTACACTTCTGTCTCCTTTCCTGTTTTCTCAATCATGTAGAACTGTAAAATATATAACAAAAGGGGAAAAAAAAGCACATTTGCCTCTATTTTCAAATAGGAAGTAGACTAGCCTCAAGACAGGGAGACTCCCTTACAGCCAAGATGATTGACAAATTCTTCTGGCTTTCTCCAAAAGTCAAACCAAAATTTAACCAGCAGCCAGGCTTAGTTCTGGCAACCTTGCTTTGCCTGGAAATGAGTGCAATCATATCCTAATAGCTATTTGGATAATTGTTCATTTGAGTGATCTGCCAACCGATGTTGGAAACCCGTCCTTATTACAAATATAGCATGCAGCCTAATCTGGAATACATTAAAATGTTATTTCTGTCGCTGCCTATTTCCAAACTGAAATAATAACTAAGCCATTTATCACATTTGTTTTAAAGAAGAATGTAAAGGACGACGGTCGTATGCACATGTACACTATTCTAAGTTAATATTTTATATACTCGTAAGTCTCGCCCAGGAGTACTACATTCTGAATGAATATTAGTCTAAGGATTCTATTCTATTTTTTAGTGCGTTACCATCACATAAATTATTGCATGTAAAAATTACCACTGGTTCATTGAACTTCTTATATTAGAAATAAATGGAAAGACTATCTGGACCCGAGGTACTTGAAGCTGGAGACCATGCTGCCAGGCAATCATATGAGGATAAATAAATTACTTCTCAGAAATCAGGAACTGGAAGACAATCAGAAATTAAATTCCCAAAGATTGAAGTTAGTACTTCGTTTGAGGTAAAGGTCTGAGTTTAATGGCTGCAGTGGGAATCTTTAGTCTTACCCATAAAATTAGAGATATAGTGGAAAGCTTTTTCCCATGCTTCAATAAAAAGGCATTGGGGGAAGAGAAGGGGAAAAATAGAGTGATTTACTTAAAATATCCTAGGTTCGAATTCTAATTTGCTTCATAAAAGTTGGAGAGAAGCAATATGGTGGCACAAAGAATTCATATTTTTTTGTGCATAGTAGTCCAAAAACCTTTAGTTTCCTTACTTAGGAATAAGCACTTATATACTAGAGATATAATCTAGAGAAAAGCATAATAATAAAAGGGGGGAGAAGAAGAAAATGGTAAAAATGAAGACTGGGAGGCATTTGAGAGCTAGCTTTTCATTTTTTTAAGTTCATTTGGTATCCTTGTCATTGAAATAAAAATAAGTTATTTCACATTTTAGTAATGATAACATATAACGGCACAGGTAAAGTCACAGTTACAAGCTAGGCATCTGGATCTCTCTCACCTATGGATTATACAGCAAGGAAGCATCAAGTGTCCAGAGGCAACATAACTGTAGCATTATAGCACTGTTTGTTGTCCTTTCTTCATCAATTTGCCCCAGCGGGCACCAGTAGTGTCTCCATTGTGAGACTTGTTGTTACTGTTTTTGGCATATCAAATACACCCACAGGGAGCTTGCCAGGCTCTGAGGTGTGGGTGGGATACTCTCGTTAGCTTGCCGGGCTCTCCCAGAGGGATGAGGAATTGAACCCAGGTCGGCCGAATGCAAGGCAAACGCCCTACCCACTGTGCTATCGCTCCAGCCCAAGGCACCATAACAGGAGAAGCTATCCACAGAACTGAGATGAGGGTGGAAGAAGTGAGAGAGTCGGTTGTTGGGAAGGGAGAAGGGCCATTGATGGAGTGTAAACTGTTGGAATTAAGTGCGTGAGAATCCACTGTTAAGAGTATTGCAAAACACAGACTCTCCACGAAAAAGGAAAGAAAATGAAGCTTCTGATAAATGTTTTACTTTGCAGAAGGGGAAATATACAGTGGTGCTGTGGTCAGAATATAGTCTGTGCCACCTTTTTGCCTTGTTTTCTCTTTCGGTATTGTCTTCCTATTAGTGGAGTTCAGTTTCATCAGCCAACTAACGGCGATAGCGGCATTACACACTCAGGCGCATTCTCAGTAGGAAGATTCTACAATGGTCTCAGCATAAGGCATAATATGTGCTCAAGAAGTTCATTCATTACCATTGTCATTATGATGGCTACATCTGGGTAGGGAAAGCTAGCTCTCAGAGGCTGCCTCCCAAATTCTTCATTCTTACCATTTCCTTCTTGTCCCCTTCCCCCACTTTTCTTAACGATGATTTTTCTCCAGATTATATCTCTAGTGTATAAATGCTCATTTCTACGTAAGCAAACTAATATTTTGTGGACTACTCTGAACAAAGACGATGGAAAATAGGAAGTGTTTATAAGTGGAGTTGTGCATACAAATTATGCTTAGAAATTAATAGGCATTTGCCCCCAAAATGTTTAAAACTACTTCCATATTCATGCTGACATAAATCGATTCCATAAATTGGTTTATCCTACATAAGTAAACGGTTATTATAGCATATCACAGGAAATATAGTAGGGTTATATAAGGCATAATGGTAGCAGAATAGCGACATACTTTATCCAAGTTCAGAAGGGGATTTTACATGGAAATAATACATGATCCCATCAATCAGCTGCTCTGAGATTCAATCCTCATCGATTAAATAAGCAGGTACTATCTGTGCTGTCCATCTCACAAGATCATTGTGAGGTCACATGAGAATATACATGAAAGATTTATAAATGGAAAGCCCTATAATCTTGTTTATTTTTTAAAAGTGAGGGAGTGGTTCCTTTTGCTTCCCTCATAAGTTAGGGTCATCATCTACTGTCATTTTTGAAGAGTAAGTCATAAATTATCACTGTCACTGTCACTATCATCCCATTGCTCATCAATTTGTTCAAGCAGGCACCAGTAATGTCTCCATCGTGATACTTGTTACTGCTTTTGGCATATTGAATACGCCATGGGTAGCTTGCCAGGCTCTGCCGTGCGGACAGGATACACTCGGTAGCTTGCCGGCCTCTCTGAGAGGGGCAGAAGTATCGAACCTGGGTCAGCTGCTTGCAAGGCAAATGCCCTACCGCTGTGCTATTGCTCCAGCCCAAATTTTCATCAGTTTATTAAAATTAAAAAAGCAACTTTGATAAACAGAGCTAGAATTTACATCGATCCCCTTGGCTCTCTATTAAAATGTAGAAACTGGATTTGTCCTTCCTGTTCTAGGTACTGAGAAAGGACTTTGTGATTTTCCATATAAAATAGAATCCCTTTTAAGCTTCTTTTGGCAGGCTGGGAAATAAATGGTATCAATCATCAGAGAGAGATCCTAATATTCAATTTTTGGCTTTAAGAAACGCTTCCACTCACAGATGAGTCTACCAAATCTCTCATCTTTCCCAATGAAGTTTTTATCTAGTGTTCCTGACAGAGGTAGAACCTGTCATTCCACACCCTTTCCTATTGGAATCTATTCCCTGAATCAATTTTTATCTATAACTCACTTCATGCACTCACTCAATCAGTAGCCTGGATTTGCTCAGCTCCTAAAGGTCTAACTGAATTCTAAACCCGATGATAAGTTTCAGGTATCTACTTACTATTTACTTTTATAGTAAAAATACTGTATACAGTCCTGTGAGTGAATCAGGAGACTCACCAGGAATATAAAGTTTAAGCCTTCAGATATGCTGGGAGAAAGAAGGAAAACTGATACCTCTTTGCTCTTTCAAACAGCTATAACACACAGAAACAATCTAATATTTTATGAGCAACTTTGGCACTCTTTGGAAATGGCACTCATTGGAAAATATACTGAAACGTACCCGACAGCATAAATGTGAATTGATGTATACATATTGCTCTCAGAGCCTATTTCTTTTTCAAGGAATAGAGTTGAAGTTTTATTCCATAAATATGGAAGGATAATATTCTCTAAAATTTTGTATGAAATTAAAAAAAAACAATACTGATACTCAATTGCTTCTGGATCTTCCCCTCTTGACTTTTAGGATTTGTTTTCATTCATACCGGACATGTAAATCTTCCATTTTTCCCAAGCTAGAATTTTTACCTGTAAGAATATATATGTTTCCCTTTCTTTTTTAAGTTTGTGTAATAAAAATGGAATGTTACTGTCACATGGATCCTCTATTATTTGTTCGGTGCTCCCCAAATTTATCTTAGACCAAGCAAGTAGATAAATAATGGAATGAGACAAATATTTTTAAAATACTCGTGTGGGACATATTCAGCACTTCTTCATCTTATTAGAGTTCTTATTCACGTGGACACATGTGTTTTGTATACTACCTCCATGCAATGTGTTGTTCAAGGATTGTGAAAATATCTAGAGGTGAAACAGTCTTGATCTCTGTCCTATGGAAACAGTTACTTCATCGATAAGAATAAAAAGCTCCTATAATGTTACAATTTGTGCCTCTACCCCCAACTCTCCATTTGACTGCAGCTACTCACAAAAGTTCTGCTACCAAAATAAATAGCCTCAGTTTCTCCCCAAAGACTCTTCTCCTGTGATGTTTTGGATTATCAAACAACTCGTCCATTTTTTGTGATGTGTATGCAGCCAAGAAAGAGTTAGAGAACACCACATCCACATAGGGAGACTTAGCAAACAGGAGAGTGAACCAACAGTTACTCCTTTTCTACTTCATTGGTTCTCATCTGCTCTACATCGATGTTCAAAGGTATTTCGCTAAAGTTGTGTACACAGCAGATTTGCTTCCACTCCTTCCTTTCTCTTCCTCCTGATATTTCTTTAAATCACTTCCTAAATTGAGCTACTTGCTTAAAAGTTCTAGTCTTAATCACTGACACCGTGGAAGCAACTCATCAGTTAAATGTGCTATAAAGATAACCACAAAATGTAGATACAGCATCGTCTTCATTTGGAAGTGATTTTACTATGGCCACCTAAACAGCTCTGAAAACATGACCTTACCTGCAGTCTCGGTAGCTGAACCTTTTTTTTGTTTAAATATAAACTGTGAATAGTATACACGATGTAGCTGGGGAAAAAAAGGGAATCATGCAGAAAAAAGGGGAGGGGTGTCTCTCCTCAGTAAAGCTGGAAGTTGTATTAGCATAAATTTAGACTATTTGAGGAGATAATTTAAAAAAATGCATTCTCTCTCCCCATTGACAGTTTAATTCATGTCTGTCCTTTATTTTAAAGTCTTCAAATTGCCAGATTACTAATGATCTGGAAATAATGAGGAAGGAAGGAAAGAAGTAAGGAAGAAAGGAAAGAAGGAAGAAAGCAAAGAAGGATGGAAGGAAGGAGAAAGAATACTCTGTTATTTTATTTCTTATTTCTTTTTGGATATTTTTTTTTGGTGTGGATGCACAACTGATAGTGCTCAGGACTTAATCCTGGCTCTGTACTCAGGGATCACTACCAGCAGAGCTCAGGGGAACATAAGGATAAACCCAGATCTTCCATGAGCAAAGCAAGTACTGTACTATCTGACATCTGATAGTACCCGCTGCACTATCTCTCAGCCTCCCTTCTTAGATGTCAATATTAAGATGGAAAAATCTGAAAGCTAGCATTTAAACAGAAAATGTAACTGGTAATTTTCTGTTAATGGTAAACTAATCGAAAATTTGGAAATGACAAACCATATATCACATACCCTCTGAAAGTAAATATATCTTTACCTACAAAATCCAGACAACTTGACACTTCCCTTTGAGTTGGCAAAGTATTATTATGTGATGCCTGTGTAGTTGCTGCCTATTTTGCCCACGTGTTGGCAGAGTAAAAACAGTAAACTGCTGTTCCATAGTCCATGTGGGATAATTCATTTCAATGATTTAAGGTCAATTAATTGACCTAATGAACATTTTTTTTAGTACTATGGAGCCTTAATTTTGGAAATTCTGCTTTAGCTGTTCATTCATTTTATAGCAAAATTTCTTTTTTTTTGAGTGTAATGAATATACAGTAGATATCCAACTTCTTTGTTGTAATCAATTTCAAAACAAAATATTTACCCAAATCCCTTTATTTGAACTCTTTTAGCATTTACAAAAATCTACTTTGTACAGTCACTGGGTTTTGGCCATGCCTCGTCTTGCTTTTCTCCTTCACAGGAGGACTCCTTTCTTAAGCCATTTTTTATTTCTATCACATTTTTAAAAAATGATTCCATGATCTCCAGTGACGTTTTGTATTAAGCAGGTGTTTAATGAATGACTACTACAACAATTAGAAAGACTTCAATTAGTAACCAAATAAATGACACCTTGAAACAATAAAATTATAATCGGGGATTATCTACAAAACTCCAGGAATGCCACTAGGCTGTGATCTTTTCGCAGCATAATTCACATTGGCTCCCAGTCTATGAATTTCAGAGGTTAGACACGCGTTGTCATCAAGATGAGCTCTTTCAATTTAGCCCAAGTCTGTGTTCTGCAGATGTGCCGAGGTAGCTGTGTTTCAACTCTTCACCTTCACACTTCCCAGTGGTGTCAACCTCTTTTCCCATGATTTATGTCTTTTTTTATTGTTCTGTCTGGAGCCATGCCAGACCCTAGGATCAAACTCCCCAATCTCACCAAACCCTTGGATGACAGGACGGAAATCAGACTTGGTAGAAAAGTCCTGTGCTCATAATGTGGGAAAGGAAATGGCTTACCTGCCTCTGTGGAAACAGGCACACTTTCTAATTGTTGTTGAATAAATGAAAGTTGTGTTCGTAATTCACAGATCTCAAGTCCGAGCAAACTTTGCTGAGATTCCCAGGATCCAGCATATTGAGAAGTTATTAAAAAACTGATTGTTGAAAGTTTTTGTGGAACATTATTTTAGCTCTAGAGATGGTAAGTAGAGGTATTTGATATTTCTTACTTGGTTTGTTTTCCTATTTCATTTTTTAATCATATAATTCAAGGACAAAACCATCTAGATGTTATCAGAAAAATAGCCAGAATGCAATGAAACTATAACACTTTACAGCTGTGTAATTATTTTGCTAATTCTTTTAAGAATTATTAGAAAAGGCTACCAAACACCAGGCATTGAATACATAGTATTAATTTACCAAAATTCAGCCAAAGGATTTTTGCTTCAATGACTATGCTTAAATCCTCAGAAAAGGGTTTTGAAGGATGACATTTAAATTAAGTCATCATGCATCCCCACTTTGGAGTTTAGAAGAAGGCTGACAGAAAAGTCCTATAGATTAGCAGTTCATATTGCAATAAACTGTGGTTTTTTAGAAAATATAAATCTTAGGGTCTCACTCAAGACAGAGAAATCATCACCTCAAGGGATTATGAAACTTACTAAAACCCACAGATGCTGCATTGAATGGTATAGTACTCTAGTACACAAAGACAGGCTTGGGGTGTGCTAAGTGGGGGGCACTTTTGTTTCCTTGGTTATATGACCTAGAAAATTATTCTGGGACCACTCGCAGAAATGTTTTGGGGGGTGGCACATGATGCAAACCTGTTGGTTCTGTTCTCAGGGGGTCATGTGTTGCTGGGAATAAAAGTTCTCATACAAGCTAGGCATTTGCCCGACCACTTGAAATATCTTGTCTGCCTGTGAGCAAATTATTTAACACTCATTTTAATGATCCTTAAAACAATCATTCTCATCATCGTCATTAAGGCTTAAGCATTTAAAATGCATTTGGTAGATGAAATTTTCAACACCTTTCAGCCATTTTCTCATCACTAATTATTAGCGGTACATTCAATAAGTTTTGCAAGCAATTTGTATGTACAGTGGGAATTTAGAAACTTTGACCTAGATCTGCTTTGTCAAATTTTACAGTCATTAGCCACAGGTGGTAAGAGAACACCTCAGAGACATTCATTATAATGAAAGAACTGCATTTGATCTTATTTGATTTTAATAAGTAAGTTTTAGAGATTGATACTTGATCCAGTAATTACAAAACATGTAAGTCTGCTTGTGACAGCTAGGTTATGCTAAAGCCTTAGGTTCCTCTGAGCTCTTGGTAAATCTCTGATGAGATAATAATCATATCAAAACTGGAATTTTCCTTCCAGTTTCTGGTGATGGAGAGATAGTACAGTGGGTAGGGCACTTGCCTTACATGCTGTCAACCCTCAACCCGGGTTTGAATCCCAAGCATCCACTATCAGGAGTAATTCCTGAGTGAAAAGTCAGAAGTAACCCCTGAGCATTGCCAGGTACAGCCAGAAAATAAAAAAAAATCAGCTTCCTTTGGTAAGTCATGTGTCTTGTGTAAGTTTAAAATATAGATTCTGCAACTCCTCATGTGAAATGCTTTGAAGAAACCTTGTCCACAATCTCTTGATTGTTGGTGATTTAAGGTGAAGCCGATGCTATCCAGTCATTTATCAAATGCAGCTGAGACTTAACGAGGATAAAAGTCTCCTTCATGTCTCTCAATTAGTCAGATTAGTCAGGCATTAGTGATAATAAGAGATGACATAGGTCCGTTAGGTTAATGACTGGTTTTAATAAAGTGCAGCATTCAGAGAACAACAACTGTTCAACTAAAAAAATATATATATATGTGGAGGATTCTCCAGTCTTTCTCAAATCATATTGCTCTAGATCATGGTTCTCCTGAATCTGTTTTCTAAGCCAATGTTAATAAAGGTAAGGATTTATGGTAAATGATATTACTTGGACTTTTACTGGATTACATAGCATCTATGTATGATGGTTAAGGAAGATACACACCTGAAATTTATAAAATATAAATTGTATAAGGCAATATGCCTTTAATGAAAAAAATTAAAATGTTTAAAAAATACAAAGAAACACAGAAATGGAAAACAAAGGATTCATAGAACACACTAACGTCGGTCACGCATGAACCCTACTGAACCCCAAACTGCCCCCCTCCTCTCACCCCGTATTCACACTCTGCTCCTCAGTACTGACTCACAGCCTTCTTCTGTTATTCATTCTATTTTTCTCTCTTCTCCACCCAGTCCATCATGTTTGTTGATACCAGGATGTGGCAAGTTGTTTTATTATGTTGACAAAGTCACCTTGACCTTAGGTAAAGACCTGGTAAAGCTCTTTCTCTCAAGACTTAAAATGCTGTTGAACTTGAGATGTACAGGGTGAATTGAAACCCACGAAGGGTCTACCTCCATTAGTGGCTGTATAGGAATCTAAAGAAAAAGAAAAATGATAAAGGAATCTATATAGCACGAATATCTTCCATATCTCAGGCCAAGGGTATGTAAAGAATGACCCTTAGGCCAAATCCAGAATGCTACCTATTTTTTGTAATGAATGACCACAAGGAGGCTAAGTCTTGCTTCACATTGTTATCTTTATAATGGTTTTATTTTAAATCATTATTAAGGTACTGACATGACATCATAGACTTTATTTTAAGATTTTCAGAGGCAAACATGTTTTGTTTGTTTGGTGCCAAAGATCAGTTCTGGAGTCTCATACATAGACTCTATTTATCTATTTATATTGAAGTAAAATAGTTTGTTTAAAGAAATTTAATTAGAAAAATACGAGGAGAGAGAAAGACAGAGAGATACATATTCAAGAAGAAATACAGCCTACTCCCGGGGGGGGGGGGATATCTTTTTTTTTTAAGATTAGAATTAGTGCTATTCCATGTTAAATATTTCTTCCAAAAGTTGGAATGACAAGAAATAGTTAATTCAAAAAATAGCTGAATTGTGCATTTTATGAAAAAAAATATATAATATAGAAGACTTACAGTTAGGAAAACTTTGAATATGAATCCTTAAGTATCCAGGAAAAAATAACATATTTTATGTTATCTTACTAAATAAAGCAATCTGGTACCAGTGCCCAAAGCACTGGTATTAAATGAAGTTTCCTTATTAATTTCTCTGCATTTTTATATACAGTGTACCCATGTCTGTTCTGCATTTCAGTACGTAGCATACTTGATGAGTTTTATTCTTTTAATATTTTTGGCAGTGGGAACAATAGCTTTAAAATGGTTTCTACAGGGTGCCTTGTCCCTGGCTTCATGGAATAGGTGTTTGAAAGTTTCTAATGCAACAATGAAGCAAGACCAAAGACCCAATAACAAACAGCTGAGTAGATCAATAACTCCTGTGTTTTCAGTCCATGCTTATTTAAAGTGGTGGATGGAAAAAAATCTCTCTATTTATATCTGGAACTTAATGAAGTGAAATTATCACAGCCGACAGGCGCTGGTGTTGTAATTCAGAGACAGGGCTTGGCTTAGAGGGATTTTCAGGCTGTTTTTACTCCAATTTTTAATTTTTTTTAGTGAAACTTAATCCCCTAATCAGTTCCAATTTACATATTTGCAGTCTTTTTCCAGTTCGATTCTTAAAGAAGTTGTGTTAGAAGCATGGAGAAATTATTTGATTAAATAATTCTTCATCACAAAGTACCTTGCTTTATTCTGATTAAGTGGGTCAGTGTCAAAATGCAGATAAACTCGTGAGCATAGAAGTGAAGCTTCTGAAACTATTGAAAATGGTTTCCTTCACATGTGTGTGCATAGCTATATGTATATGGGCATATATGTGATTTAAGTTTGACCCGCCCAATAGTCCAAACTGGCACTCCCTTCCAGGCATGGGGAATTCATATTCTGCTAAACGAAGTGTTGTAACATTTTAATTTTATTTGGGGACTGAATGGAATATCAAATGCCAATTCTTTATAAACATGGCAGACTCGTATTTTATCATAAAATATCCTCATTTCCTGAATGAGTAAACATGTCCATAAAAAATATCTTCTAATCATTGTCCTTAAATATACTTTTCCCTTTGGATGCCATAAACAATAAAGAATTCTGAGAAGATAGTGACCTTCTTTTCTATGTTTCATCTCATTCCAAGTAGTTTTTTTTTTTTTGGCTTTTTGGGTCACACCTGGCAATACTCAGGGGTTACTCCTGGCTCATGCACTCAGGAATTACTCCTGGTGGTGCTCGGGGAACCACATGGGATGCTGGGAATCAAACCCGGGTCGGTCTTGTGCAAGGCAAATGCCCTACCCACTGTGCTATTGCTCCAACTGTGGTAAATTCATAAAATGGAGTGATGAATTTAGGTCTGAGCAGAATGACACAATATCAAATACTAATTTCTCATTTTATCACATGTACTGAAAAAAACGAACAATTTTCTCAGAACTATATAGAAGTTTCACGAATGTAAAGTTATGAAATTTTAGAACAGCCAATTTAAAAGTACTCATTGATGAATAAATTCTTTCATAATTAGACCTCAGGTTTACACTAATCTGAAGAACTAACAGTGTAGTTACCTGAAGATAGTGTAATTTAAATATCAAAATCAATTCTACATTTTCAATGTCATCCGCTTGATAAATAATTTACTGTGTTTGCTGAGTATAGTTACTACAAAGAATCTTCCTAAAAGTGAGATATTCAGAAGTCTACAGAAATATAAAGAATTGTCTCGATTCTGCGCCAGGCTGAACCTCACTTCCCAGGCATTCAGAGGGGGCTGGTGAGTCCAAACCCAGTCCAATAGTGCCCGGCAGCCAAAACCCTCCAGAACCCAATCACCACCATGCTCATGGCAGGCCTCCACAGACTCTGGACAAGCCCCTCATGCATGAGAATGAACTGGCTGAAAAACTCAGGTATGTGACTTTTGTGAGCGAAATCGCCAGGCTCTTACAGAGTGGGAAGTGGGCAACCTCTCCCCCAACTTCCCTGTCTTTCCGGGAGCTTGGCAGCCAAGCTCACGAACTGCCTCCAGGGCTCTAGAAGCTCATTAATGGCCATGATGCAGAAACCCACAAATAAATCTTGAAAGAGACCCACAAGCTGCAGAAATGCTTCTGGATCCCAAAGTCATCTCCAGTTGTCTCAACCTATTTAAAATTTTAGACTCCCTGAAGCACGCGGCCATGAAATTTCAAAATAAATAAATAAATAAATAAATAAAATATAATTGCACATCTTGTTTCATTACCCATTTTATTGGAATATATTGAAGTATTTTTAACAGAATGTCATACCAAAAATTATGTTGCCATATGTTGGTAGGAAGAGTTTGAAGGTGGCAAGTGAGTTAGTAAGACACTGTTTGAATTCACATAACAAAGCTGAAAATTCAAGAACATTTCCAGTATCAGGAAAAATAGATGGAACCCATCTTGAAAGAAAATAAAACAGAAAGAGCAACATAAAAAGTTTTTCAGCTTTAGATTTACAGATGCTATCGATGGGGATTCAATTGGAAGATATTCTGAACTCAATCTATCTTCATACAGAGTAATTAAAGATGGAGAGGGAAGGTACTTTCATTCTCTCTTGTCAATTTTTATTGAAAAAGAAAGCACAGTGATAATGACTATCGATTTTATAGATTTTGGAATAAGATCAGCCTGTATTAAGCCAGTGCAGTTAATTCTCATTTGTGCACCTTTGTGCAACTTATATTCCCTTCTGCACTCTCATTTTCCTATTTAGAGGAAATAGCGAGATTCCAAAATCTATTATATGTCTGGATGACATGAAGTGATACATTAAAAACTGCTTGATACTTGAAACAGTGTGAAAAATATGGAGGCAAACAAGGCTGTAATTGATGGTGATGCTAGTTTTAGCTGCTTAGAAAGGGAGTAATCATACCATGGTCTTAAATACCATATTTCATAACAATATTCAGAAATAACTCATGCTTAGACTCACAAGAGTACTCCAAATAAGAAGGGTTAATCTTTGAGACAGGTTTGCCTACAAATTTCTGTAAGAAACTTTCAAACATTTGATATGAATTATATACTATTTTCTAAATTGTTTGCCCTGGATGCTAATTCAATTAAAACCAAAAGTATTTCTTGATCATTTGCTATATGCCCAGAAGCATGGCAAGCACCATGGGAGATATAAAAATATTTTTATAAGTTCTCTTTGTGGTTAAGAATATTATAGTTTAGTTAGAAAGATAAAATTTATGCCCATGAAACAAGGAAGAAATGTTAAAGTCAAATATAAGCAAACAATTGAAGTATTGCTTCAAATTAAATTGTGTTGCGACAAGAATTCAGAACAGAGGAACATTGGAGCAGCTCTGACTAAGCAACAAAGTCTTGGTTTGTGAAGCTGGAACTGATTTCCGAAGGAAGGGTCGACTGACTCCTGAAAGAAGGATAGATCTCAGCTTAGTGGCAAGAAAAGAAAAGCAATTCATAACCTGGAGAAAATATTAGGCAAAGAAAGGAAAGGCAAAAATAGAGAGTCTGAAGACATTCTTGAGTTTGGAACGGGAGTTATGTTGGAGTTCAGTGTGATGATTGGTTGGGGGAAAAAATCCAAACAGGTAACATTGATGAACAGATATCCTCAAAAGCAGGTATAGAAATCAAAAACAGGTGTAGAAATGTAGATGGGACCTATTTTGAATTTCAGCTTTGAGATAAAAAAAAAGTTTTACCTGGGGAGCTGGAGAGATAGCACAGCAGGTCGGGTGTTTACCTGACACGTGGCTGGTCCGGGTTCGATTCCCAGGATCCCATATGGTCCCCCAAGCACAACTAGGAGTAATTCCTGGGAGCAGAGCCAGGAGTAACCCCTGAGCATCACCGGGTGTGACCCAAAAAGAAAAAAAAATATGTTTTACCTGGTTAAGATCTAGAGGCATACATTTCAATAGTGAACCAAGTAGTCAGAAAAAGTCACTCTGGAGAAGGAGTTTGTGCAGAGACTAGTGAGGGGACCAAAAATCAGAGAAAGTTTAAGGAGAGGACAGCTCAGAGGGAAGAAAAAACGAATTCCTATGCTGTATGCTGATGATGCAGTCAATAGGTTTGTAGAAAATCAAGGACCAGTGTGACTATCTACACTGAGGGAAGGAATTAATAGGAGATGCACTGGGAAAAAAATTATAAAAGTGATGGAGAATGACTTGATGGATTAAATAGAGAAAAGCATGAACTGATTTGTGTTTGAAAAATATAATCTTCATTGTTGTGTAAAATAGGAGAGAATATTGGAAACCAGTTAGAAACTTACTGAGACATCACAGGAGACAAATGATAACTCTCATGAGTTTAGATAAATAAATGATGTTCTCAGGGACTTCTCTCTTATCTCCATGATATACTTATGATGTACTTATATGAAGAGCTCTGTTCTACCCTTGTTAATTTTGCTGTCCATTAGGCATAAAAATAAGTAGAGTGTGTAATACATATAGTATTCACACAAATGTATACTCTCATGCAAGATTTATCCACAAAAGTGTAACTTTGAGGAAAAGAGGAAACTGTTATTGTTGGACATATAACATTCAGAGTATAAAAATACAGGCAACGCAAATAACTGTGGGACAACTGTGCCAAAGGTCACTAAAAGAGTAGATATTAAGAATGTAGGGAAAGGATTCAAGTTCATTCCACCATTTAGTGTCCGAAGAGAAAACTGTAGAAAGTAAAGCAGATAAAGCACGGGGCAGGGGGTTCCTACAGGATGGTAGCACTGTTTTGTCTAATTCTATAATGGTGCACACATGGCATTATGTATCTGCCAAAGTCTGCAGAACTCAACAGAAAGAATGAACCTTAATCCATGAAAATTGATTTTAAAAATAACTTGAGTTCAAGGATCTCAACATGGAATTCAGACTGCAATAAAAGAATGAATACATGCTAGAAATGTATAAACAACTTCTCTGACAGAGTTGGAGAGTGGGTTTGACCTAACAATTTGGAAATGAACAGAATGTAAAAAAGAAGGAAGCAGAATGAACCTCGCCTAAATGCAACACTGAGGAAGTTATAATCCACAGCGTGAGAGATGTTTTCAGTGGTAATTGTATAGTAACTGTATACTTTTTGTAGTAATTATAAAACTACTTACATTTGTAGACTGAAACTGAACAATTAGGAAAATCAACAGTATAATAATAATCAAATTACTTATAAAGTGGGAAGTTACAATTTAAGTGGAGGATGATAGCATGATGAATATAGAAATGGACTCATACCTATATTGGATGTTGAAAGCATTATCGTGGAATTATTTGTCATTTAATATAACTATAGATAGACAGCTACAGAAAATTATAAATATATGCATATATACCAGTAACAGGGTCAAAATGTTGCACTGCCAGCTTAAAAGGAATTAGAAACAAAGACACAAATGCCAATAACCATCCCTAGCATGGTATCTTGGTTTCTAAAATGATTCTCATATAAAAGGAACAAGCTCATAGAGAAATGAATCATTCTAAAGCTTAGTGTATATCACTGATAGGATGTGATGAAGGCAGCATTTTATGCCTGTAATCGTCCTTTCCCTAAACCAGTGATTATGGGCAAAACATCAAGGAAAAGAGCATCCTGTCCAACTCCTCAAAACTGTGAAGGTCATCAAAAACAAATCATCATCATCATCATCATCAACCTGTTGATCGTCAAATTTCTCGAGCGGTCTCAGTAATATCTCCATTCGTCCAAGCCTTAAGATTTTAGAAGCCTCTCTCTACTTGTCCTTCCAACGATGCCATACTGGAGGATCTTTCAGGGTCAGGGGATGAGACCCAGCTTGTTACTGGTTTTGGCATATTAACGCACCATGGGGACCTTACGAGGCTCTCCCATGTAGGCAAGAAATTCCCAATAGTTTGCCAGGTTCTCCCAGAGGGAAAAGTAGGCTGTAAGATATCAAGGCCACTTTGCGGCCGCGTACTTCCGGAAGCTTGCTTTTAAGTTTCTGGATGCTGGCCATTGACAGGATTACACGGTGCCGGGGGGAGGGGGGAGGGGGGCAGTCCCTGGGTGTGACCACTTAGCTACTGGGAAATGGGAAATCTGGGTGGAGAAGGCGCAGTCCCAATCTGAGCAGGCTTGGAGGTCTTAGCCCTGGGTCCCACACACCTGGGTTCCTCAGCCGGTTTCTTCATGTGTAAGGCTCATCCGAACGTGTGGAGAGGGGCCTTGAGCATGGCTGCGGCTAGTCTCTGGAGGTCTTCGGCTGCCAGGAGCTCTGCTCAGGGCGGGGAGGGAAGCTGGAGCTCATCACCTCCAAGGAGGCCCCGGGGAAGACACCCAGGCATGCAGACAAGAGACCCTCAAAAGCAAAAAGTCTGAGAAATTATTAAAACCCAGAGAAACCAAGGAAGACGTGAAAACACACTGTATCCAGGTGTTCCAGGTGTGATCTCATAACTGAAAAACAAAACAACACTTAGGAAACATAAATTAAAAAGTGGACTTGACTACTAATAATATAGATTGAACACGATGGCCACTCAATACCCCTATTGCAAAAGAGGCGGGATGGGGTGTAGGGGATGGGATTGTGGGGTGGGAGGAATACTGGGTTCATTGGTGGTGGAGAATGGGCACTAGTGGAGGGATGGGTTCTCAAACATTGTTTGATGAAAACGCAAGCACTGAGATGTGTAAATCTGTAAGTGTACCCTCACGGTGATTCACTAACAAAAAAATAAAATAAAATAATGTTCGTTATATCAGTTCAACCATTGTAACAAATGCTGGATGCTAAATTAAGATGCTACCATCTAGTGAAATCTGGTGTGAAGGTGTATGGAATTCGGTCTTATCCCGCCAACTTTTATGTAAATCCAAAGCTGTGCTAAGAAATAATTTATTTGGAAAAGAAAAAGAACAGAATGCGGGAAAGGTTTGACAGTGAGGTAGGAAAAAGTGCTGGCTGCCAAGTAAGTGTTTCAGTAATGAGGGAAGGTTCATATTGCCCAGTCTGTTGAGAGATTGGTTAAAATGATAAGTGATGATTCTCCTTGAATTTACCCAAGAATTATGATTGCCTTCCAGGCAGCTGACCCCAGTTTGAAACCCTAACACTACTTATGGTCCCCTGAGCTCTATCAAGGTCACTTCTGAGCACAGAATCAGGAGTAGTCCCTGAATACCTTTTGGTGTGGATCAAAAGTACATCTTCCAAAACAGGGCAAGCTCTTTTCAGTCCTAAGGGATGTTTGAGTGACATATTCTAGGACTGTCTAAAATCCACATGAAAATCTTAAGATATGGAGTACCCCAAGACAGGAAAGAGAAATGTTATTGTCCCCCACCCCCATCTTCACCTGGGTATGACTGATGCACGTAGTCCTGTGAACTCATATTCTCCTAGCTCATGAAAAATGAGGTATTAATAAGGTGTCAGTCACGGTAGCCAGAGTTTCATAAGAAACTCACAAGAAACTTGGATGATCTCCTTCCATGCACAGAAGACCAAGTTTTTGCAAAGGAATGTACAAAGTAATAGCGATTACTGAAAGTTCATTGGAAAAAGGAAGATGTGTTGAGGTGATGGATCCAGGGCTGGAGTGATAGTACAGTGGGTAAGGCGCTTAACTTACATGCACCCAAGTTGGATCCCCATACCCTATATGACCTCCGAAGCCCTTTAGGAGTCATCTCAGAGCACAGAATCATGAATAAGCCTTGAGTACCACTGACTATGCTTACCCCCCAAAATGAGAGGGTTAGAGACAGGTAATGGATCTGTGTTGATAAAATATACACAGATAAGGACTGGTTGCCCAAGAGATTTTTGGAAGACAGCTTGTGTTATGGGTAGTGAGAACAAGTATTTTTCAGTGGACTCCTGTAGTACTTACTCTTTTGGCAATTCTTATTCATCTGCATGATTTCCAAACACCTTTATCACCTATTCTCAGCATCTGGAAACAAGTGAATGTATCTTATTTCCTAGTCCATAGTTTCCATAAAATGTAGTTGTTTCCAATTTCTTCAAGCAAACCAGGACTTCTTAAACATCTATCTTCAGGTCCTTATTTGTTGGTCTTGGAGTTTTTGCTTTAATAGGACTATCGACTGATATATAAGATGCTTAGGTAGGTTTGCATTTCAGAAAAACTGTGAGTAACTTTATTTCATGCTATGATTTAGAATGATAAATAAGTATTTTTATCCCTTTATTTATTTATTTGAATCATCATACATACAGTTACAAAGTTGTTCATGATTGGTTATCAATAATACAATGTTCTAACATTCATCCGTTCACCAGTGTTCATGATGTCCTACCACCAATATCTCCAGTTACCCTCCTGACCAGACTCCACCAGCCTCTGTGACAGGTATCTCTCTCTCTCTTTCTCTCTCTCTCTTCCTCTCTCCCTCTCTCCCTCTCCAGCCCCCCCTTTGGGCATTATGTTTTGCAATACAGACACACTAAAAGGTTATCATGTATATCTCATTACCTACTTTCACCACTCAGTGGTCTAGCGTGATCATTTCCAACTGCTATTGTCAAAGTGGTTCCTTCTCTATCTTAACTGCCCTTAAGACCCCACATATTTGTGGCAAGCTTTCAGTTGTGTACCAATCTCACTAGACCCTGTTTATATTCTGTTCTTGGATATTAGTCTCTACTATGATTTTTTATATCACACAAATGAGTCTTTTATATCTCATTCTATGTCTCTCTTCTTCTGACTCTTCACTCAACATGATACTCTCTATGTCCATCCATTTATAAGCAAATGTCATCCCTTCTTTGTCTTGTGGTTGTGTAATATTCCCTTGTGTAGACGTACCATAGTTTCTTTATCCAGTAATCTGTCCCCAGACATTTGAACTCTTTCCAGATTCTGACTACTGTGAATAATGCTGCAATGAACACAGATGTACAGATGGCATTTCTGCTCTGTGTTTGGGGGCCCCCAAGTTATATTCCCAGGAGTGGGATTGCTGGGTCAAATGGGAGCTCAATTTCTAGTTTTTTTAGAAATATTCATATTGTTTTACAAAAACAATAAAAATATTTTAAAACCTAATATTCAAATCTAACTAACTGCACAAACTGGAGCGATAGCACAGTGGGTAGGGCATTTGCCTTGCAGGTGGCCAATTGAGGTTTGATTCTTCTGCCCCTCTCAGAGAGCCCGGCAAGCTACAGGGAGGAGAGTATCCCACCCGCACAGCAGAGTCTGGCAAGCTACCCGTGGTGTATTCGATATGCCAAAAACAATAACAAGTTTCACAATGGAGTTGTTACTGGTGCCCACTCGAGCAAATTGATGAACAATGGGAGGACAGTGCTACAAAGCTACACAGTAGTTGCACACAACTAACTGAATTTTTTGGCTGAATCTGGCACCCCTACTGCTTGCATCTATCTTTCACTCTTAAATCTTAGTTACATATTTATCTAGGTCTTGCCAAATCACCTATGTTTTAACTTCTCTAAAGATAAGAGATCTTGTACTTTATTTTGTAAAGAGCAAAAGAGCTAGAATGGGAAAAAAGGAACAAGTCATGCTGATTATAGAACTTTTAAGACCTGTGTAGGAATTGTAGAGGAATATTACACGGGCAAAAGCATAACCTATATCTTTCCTGTGAAATTAAGTTGCCATGCAGATTTGAAGGTACAGTACAAGCCATCAGGATAAGTTCATTTTATTCCTGTGCTCTCAGTCAATAAATTATTAGACAATATATAAAATAAAGATTAAACAAATGACTTAAGTGTGCATTATTCTAGGTAAAGTTGAACATGATACTCTGCTTACTCTCAGACAATTAAAATATATTACCAGGGCTGGAGCGATAGCACAGCGGGTAGGGCGTTTGCCTTGCACACAGCCGGACCCGGGTTCGATCTCCGGCATCCCATATGGTCCTCCAAGCACCGCCAGGAGTAATTCCTGAGTGTAAAGCCAGGAGTAACCCCTGAGCATCGCTGGGTGTGACCCCAAAAGCATATATATATAAATATATATATGTATATATATATATTACCATCTTGTCCCGGGGTGGAGGGCTAGCTATGAAGTAGTAGAGTGAGTAAGGCGAGTAAGGCAGACAAGTATATGTATATATGAATGTATTACACTTTTTTCAGCTATATACATTCACAGGTGAAGCAATATATGGATTCTATTTGGAGTGGTATTAACCAATTTCCATATACTAGTTCTCAAAAAGAATAACTCTAGTTCTCCTCTCAAAATACCCTTAATAATACCTGGATATGCTTTTTATTGCCTCTACTAAGAGGAGATTATTGTCATCTACTGAGTAAAGTGTAGTGATGCAAAATACTTGCACAGAACTGGTTTTAGGGGTGCACAGACAGAGAAAGAATGATTTTATGATTCTGTCTCAAAAAGTGAATAATGGCAATTCTTGAGAAGCTAGAGTCTAAAGGATACAGTTATCAAAAGTCACCTTTTCGCCTGTAGAGATCAGAGGAAGTTTTATGTATAAATATAGTGGAACAAGACAAGTGTGGCCTGAGAAAAAGTAAGCAAGCATGGCATCATAACAAAGTTTCAATGTTCCTAAGGGTCAGGTCTGTGATGGGGACCAGGAAGTGGGCAGTATTCGGAGAGCCTCTGGGGCCAGAGTGGTAGAACAGTGGGTAAGGCAATCGCTTTCCATGTGCCTAGCCTGGATTTGGTACACAACACCACCTATGGTCCTCCAAACCCATCAGGAGTGATCCAGTAGTAAGGCCCTGAGTATTTCCAGGTATAGCCCCAAACCCAAACTACATATATACAGAGACACAGAGAGAGAAAGAGAGAGAGAGATAGAAACATTGAAGTCAGACTTGTAGTATTGACTGTGAAACTATAAAACTTGGATCTGAAGTCGAGTGTCTAATGATGATGATGGAAATTTGGGCAGGTGGTTGAAATAAGCTCTTTCATAAATTTTAATTTGTATTGGAGAAAATTGAGAAAAGTTATGCATTGGAAGCCTGGCTTCCAAAACCAAACAAAATACACAGGGATCTTGACTGTGATTCTAAATTAAATTGGTGACTTCCCTCAATCCTTCATTCCTCAATCCCCCAGAACTGAAGCTATAGCTCTTGTGAGATCTCCTTTTTTTTTTTTTGTATTAACACCACAACCTGTTAGCTCACACTTTTAATCCTTCCTTTTGATCCTGTGGTAAAGTCACAAGAGTCCCATTTTCATCTTCGGCAACCATACTGAATTTTACATGCTTAACACACAGAAAATGGGATACAAGAAGGAACTGGATAAGCCGAGAACCTATCTGAAATTCTGTGGTTCAGAGTTTGGAACTAAACCCAAATATTTTGGTATTGGGGCTTATTTCTCTTTGGCAAAACATGGCCTTCTGTTTTAAAGGAGTGTGTGTGAGGGGGGGCGGGGGGAGTTAAAAAGCTTATTAAAATGTCTCAAAATGCTTCTTCAACATCAAATAGCTCCTAGAAAAATATTTTGATGAGTTAAGTGTAAATGAATCAGAAACATATGGATTACATTTCCTTTAGATTACACATGGGTTTCAAAATTAAGGGGGAAAGTGCTCAGGGCAAAATGCATTTTGGATTTTATTGAACCCAAAATATTTGAGAAATAACTCAAGATACTCGAGGAACCCAAAATCTTGCCAGGCTTCTCAATCCCTTGTGAAAAGCAAATTAGATTTAAAAATTCTTTTTGCTTTAGTGATCTTTGGTGTTACATGAAATGTGGATGAAAAACTTATTTTTTATATATGGTTTTTATCCTGGATATTTTCACTTACAACTTTGGCAAAAATTGAGACTCCAACTGGATTTTTGGTCTGCTAAGTTAGTCGTATGGCTCAGTCTCTCTCACTGCCATGTTTTGTGACAGGAACAATTGATTTACTTCATAGACTTTACAGATTCAGTGGATTCATGAAAGAGCTTCATGTGACTCCATCATCACTGACCACAGAGAGCATTTTCTATTTGTCACTTTGCAATTTATTTCTAGCACTTTTATTGAATATTGATAAAACTGTATATTATTGCTTTTCCCCCCCGATGTCCTTGAGATATTCTAACTTTAGATTCTATATTTGAAAAATAAAATGTGACTCATGTATTTTTGTTAACTGAATCTTTTCTTAATCAGTGGAAAGACCAAAGTTTGAGAGGAGGAGCCTTGAATGTCCACTGCTTCCAGTTTCCTGAAGTCACAATCTGTGTAAAACTAGCACACTTGCTAAGTCATAAGCTTCCAGATAATTCCACTAACCATCCCTCCACTTGTCTCTTCCTAAGCTCCTTCTACACCAGTGCCTCCACATCTATTCTTTTATTTCTTCATTGAACAAATAATTTTTAGTACCGTTATAATAATGGCATTTATGGAACAGCGCATTAGAGACATCCTGAAAGACTTTAGTCATATGAATTTAAGGAGCTTCCTAAAAACACATAAGTTTCCAGGACAAGACAATCACAAATGCTCATTCTTGATTATACTGTTCCAAAAGAAATAGCTTGCCCCAGATTACAATGAGATAATAATAATTGTTGAGATATGATCTATGTGACTCCATTCAGAGAATCCTAAAGTGAATAGTTTATGGTGAAAGTTTGCTGGCTTGTATATTGAAATAGGATCTGTGACAGAGGGGTCAATGAAATGACAGTACTGTAATATTCATTCAATATTCCTTTTAGTGATAATTTCCAAAGGCACTATAGTTGTGTAAAATATTTCTCTGAATTTACATCATACATGGACGGGAGCGATAGCACAGCAGGTAGGGCATTCACCTTGCACGTGGCCGACCCGGGTTTGATTTTTCCATCTTTCTCGGAGAGCCCAGCAAGCTACCGAGAGTATCCTGCCCAGATGGCAGAGCATGGCAAGCTACCCGTGGCATATTCGATATGCCAAAAACAGTCACAAAAAGTCTCACAATGGAGACGTTACTGGTGCCCGCTCAAGCAAATCGATTAGCAACAGGATGACAGTGATACAGTGCTACATCATATATGAACCATGTATTTAGTTATATCATTTTAAACAAAGTTTTTTTTTTGATATCTTAGAATCAGCAATCAGTCACTGACTTTTCTGAGGAAAACTAATATATGAATAGTCCTTATGGTTGTTGCTTTGCCTGGGGCTACTCTTGGTGATGCTCAGGGTTTACTCCTTCAGGCTGTGCTCAGGGATCACTCTTGCTAGTGCTCAGGGAACCCCATGGGGATGCTTCGGACCAAACCCAAGTTGGTTTGTGTGAAGTAAATACCCTACTATCTCCTTGGTTTAATCGTCTCATTTTTATTTGTCATGCCTCAGCGTCCTGGAACATACTAAGTACTTAATGACTTTGAAATCAATGGTTAATCAGACAAGCAGTGCTATCACTAGAGGGGAATCTACATAAAGACAAGATAGACCACATTCACTATCTCAGTGATAGCTTACATGGTCTTAAGAATTGCCTTCGAAATCTACCCATTATATTCTGTTGAGGACAAATGACTCATAGCTGCTACATCTGATTACTAATGACATGTTCAGCACAGGTTGGAAAAAGTCAGAACTCAGTGTTGGGATTCACTTAGAGGAATCCAAACACTCACATACCCAATTGTTTACCTTGCTTGGTCTCTGTGCTATACCACAATTTCTGGAACACTTGTAAACGTCTGAAGTTCAGGACCCATAGCTAGAATATTACACAGGCTTCAATGTGGCATACTGAATTTCTAAACGGTATCCCTTACTCCAAAGACTGTTTTTATCAGATGGGAAACTTTAATCCAAGTGTTCAAGTTTGCTGTATACACTCAGTAGTTTCCTTACTTTAGCCTAAGAATCTTTCCAATAACTATTCATAAATCAATACACTTTCCTGGTTTTTTCCATCATTCAATAGATTAGAGAAAATATTATAAATGGCACCCATGCCCGCTCATGTCTGTGAGTAGATAGGAAATGCTCATTGAAGACTTCTTTTTGGGAAAAAATTATCCTTGAGATCCTTATGTAGCTGGAATAAAGAAGATCTGCACATTGATTCAGAACAGTAGACCCTCTTAGATAGATATTTACAAGACTCGTTAAAAGTTTAAAATAGATGACCCATATTCATGAGACCACTGGCTACTCAAACACTTGCACTGTAGCACTGCACGCCATCCTGTTGTTCACCAATTTGCTCGAGGAGGGCACCAGTAACGTTTTCATTGTGGGACTTGTTACTGTTTTAGACATATAGAATACACCACGGGTAGCTTACCAGGCTCTCCAAGTATATGCAGGCAGAATACTCTCGGTAGCTTGCCGGGCTCTCCAAGAGGGACAGAACAATTGAACCCAGGTCGGCTGCATGCAAGGCAAACGCCTTACCTGCTGTGCTATGGCTCCAGTCCACAAATTTTATAATATTGTAAATTAATGGTGAATCGACAAGAATCCATTAAAAATATATATATATAAATATGTCCTCCAAACACTTGCAGAAAGAAAATTTAACAGGACTCCATGTCTAGTCTCATTCTTTCAGTTCCCCATATCTTTGCTCTCTCCTGATGTTATTTAAAGCCTCTATTAGTTTATTAGCTTGACAGGAGCCGAGGTAATTACGCTGGCTTCTAAGTCCTACTGTAAGTTAGGTCTGCATCTCCCTGAACGCACACAAAATTTAGTGCCACTGCAGCACTTCTCAAAACAAATAAAAGATTTGTGAACGAGTCACAAGCATCCGACGCAATTAAACTGCATTTGTTTCTTTTTTGGCATTCTCACACAATCGAAGCCTTGTAAGAGGTAGGCGCTCCTCACATCCAACTATGTTTTCTTAAGAGGAAAGTGTGCCAAAATCCTCCTACCCTACGTAACTAAAGTCTCAACTAGAAGGAGGCGGACAGTTGCTACATACACAGGGCTACATATGCACCCACCCCACCTCCCTTACTTTCCACTCATACCATGATACTCACATGGGGGGGAATAAGTAAAATCCCTTCACTAAAAAAATATAAATGTGGAGAATAGGGATAAAACTTAGAAGTGAAGACTTGCTGTCGCGATCTCAATTAATTGCACCATGACCGAAAATTAAACAAGTGCAAATCATGCATAAAACTCATGGTTAAGTGACAGAACAGAGAAGATTAAAGAAACAAACACACAAAAATAAACCCAACAAACAGAACAAGCGAAAAAGCGTTCGAGGAGAATCAGTTTGACTTTGCTTGGGTTTGGGATACAAGTTCCAATAGAGCGTTCCTGGGGTACCTCCACCGCGGCAGCTTGTAATGACCAACCATAAACTGTCACACTCTGCACAGTTTTTAAAGGAAAAAAGAAAAAAAATCTTTAACACTGAGTTAATTAGAAGTGACTGGCGTTTATATCGGACGGACTCAGCATCCTGTTGTGTTAGCTCGTGCTTGCTGGACCCCTGCGGGTCTCCCTGGGTTGCTCCCCCACCTTGGTGTGGCGACTAAGTATGAACTCAAAGCCACATTACAGTCTTTGTTATAAAAATCATTTATCAGGGAAAAGAACCAATAAAGTGTATGTGTGGTCTAAGCTGACCCAGTGAGTTGCTCAGACGTATACGCCCCTAGCACAACATCAGACATCCCATAACGTCGCCGTGACTGCTTCCTTGTCTGCCGCCTTACACGAGCAAGGCTGGTGAAAACACCTCCCATCGAGTTCTTTGAAAATATTAAATTCTTTCTGCACTCCTATGAATGCCACCTTCTATTGAGTCTCAGATGTCACATGCTTCCATAAACATGTTCCGTACATTATTTATGCAATCTTAGAAAGTGGGGTAATAGCATCCTTGTGTTCAGGGTGATGAGCTTCAATGAACCGGTGTCGCCTATGAAGCTGAGTTTGCATTTAACCCGGTTTTGTCTGATTCCAAACTCAGCATCCTCGGTCCCCCTTTTCTGTGGCTTACCTGCCAAGTTCTTCCTGTGTCAGGGTTTCAGCGTCTGCTCCATTATTTTACAGAGCGCGAGGAGAAATGAAGTCTTAGCTAAATAATTAATGGAAGTAATAAAAATCTCCCTCTGCTCCTGGACGAGAACTGCCTTTGGAAATAGAGGAACATTTTCTCCTCACAAGTAACATGCGTATTAAATATATGTATATGCTAGAGACCAGAAGAACTACAATAAGTCTTAAGGGAGGTTTTTTTTTTAATACATCTTTGCACATTAAAAGAAACACTGTGGAGATTTATGAGTAACTATTTATCAATGTGTATGTAATATGTTGGGAACGTGTGTACCTATGCCACATACAGTGTATAGAATGTACATTTAGGCATAAATCTCCATAGATGGCTTATATTTTTTTCTCTATCTTGCAAGGTATTGACTGATTCTTGTTCTAAACTACCTTTTCAAAGTCATTTCTACAGAGAACAGCCTTGGGATACAAAAATGTCTTCTAGTGGAGGGGAAAGGGGTGGTTATTGCCCAGTATAATAAGATAATGTCCCCCTCTGCAGCTATAGCCTGCTCACTGCTCATTTGCAGAGATTCAGATTTCCTAAACTCAGGAGCTTTTTCATCCATAATAGACGCCACTATGTTCGGAGATGTTGTCTGACTCTTTCATGTAGCCTCATGGGAATTGGAACTCAGAGAAGCAGAGCAAAATGGCAGCGCTACAGATACTGTTTTTTGCTGAAAGTAATGAACCATTTTTCATTTATGACCCAGAAGTTCCTTTTCTTCCACCATCACTCCAAAAACTAGGAGACTAGGTTACAGTAATTCTGGTAGAATCTTGGGTCTTCACATATTCCAACAGTCTAAGTGGCCCCTACTTGCAATGAATGGTTCACAAAAAGCTTTATTATTGGTCACTATAGTAAAAGTGGAGATATCGTTTGTTTTAGTTTCACACAATTTAACATTATCACCAGATATTTCTATTGTCTAGTTTTCTCTATTGTCTAGTTTTCCCTATCAGAGAACCCGGCAAGCTACCGGGAATATACTGTCCACACGGCAGAGCCTGGCAAGCTCCCTGTGGCATATTCAATACGCCCAAAACAGTTAACAATGATGGGTCTCATTCCACTGATCCTGAAAGAGCCTCCAATGAGGCACCACTGGGAAGGACGAGTAAAATTGAGAGGCTGCTAAAATCTCAGGGCTAGGACAAATGGAGATGTTACTGGTGCCCACTTGAGCAAATCAATGATCAATGGGATGACAGTGATACAGTGATACCAGATATTTCAGAGAAAATTCTTTATATATTCCCACAAAAATTATCAATGTAACCTGTTATCTTTCCTATCAAAAATTTATATTTTTTAAATGTCAATATTAATGAATCTTGGCTAGTTTTAGGCTGTGCCTTCTGAATATACTCATTCTAGTTCTTCCAACTAAAAATCAGAATAACAGATCAAAAAGCTATGCTTAAAGTATTGGTTTCCTGAACAGATCACTTGCTACTGGGATTAGAGAGTTTGTATCTGTGTGTGATTCCCAGAAAATGAGATTGATTTCAGAGAGTTTCTCAATATGAAATGTAAATTAATATAGTTTCTCTGATTACTTGTTTTGCTTTGACTGTAGCAAACATTAGGCCACCGTCATTAAAGATTAATGTGCATCGGAATCAAGATGATTCACTGTCACTATCATCCCGTTGCTCATCGATTTGCTCGAGCAGGCACCAGTAACGTCTCCATTGTGAGACTTGTTACTGTTTTTGGCATATCAAATATGCCACGGGTAGCTTGCCAGGCTCTGCCGTGTGGGCGGGATACTCTCGGTAGCTTGCCGGGCTCTCAGAGAGGGACAAGATGATTGCTTGGTAATAATAAAAGACTTGGGTCAGAAAGTATAGGGATTAAGTTGCTTGCCCGGAAGCAGCTGGCCCTGGTTTGATCCCTGTTCCTCTGAACACCACCAATAATAGTCCATGAACACAGAGCTAGGAGTAAGGCCCACGCACAACTGGTTTGCTGCCAAAAATTGTCACTTTTTTTAACCCATTTAGTGATGCTGAAAGGTAAGAGAAATATATCATCTGTCATAGATTTGTGTGTGTGCATGAGTAACATCTCTCATTGATCAATAACATAAATTGTTAGTAGTTGAAAGTTTTGTTTGAAGAGAGAAAGAAAAGGAAGGAACAAGAGAGTGATCACTGATAGGAAGAGAAGAAATATTATATGGTGAGGACAAGGAAATAAGAGTTCACACTACATTTTGCCATTTGATCCTTATTATTTTTTTTTTGAGAGGTGGACCACTCTTACACATGCATAAGACTTACCTCTTGTTTCTGTCCTTAGGGGTCACTCTGGGTGATGCTCAGAGACCATACATGGTGATTGGGAATCACTTAAATGTTGTCTCCATGCAAAGCAAGTGTCTTAACATCTGTATAATCTCTCTATTCCTTTATTCTGTTTTTCAATATTTTTCTAATATTGGTTTCAGAGATAATAATACTACCACCTGCTGAGTGAGCATACTCATTATCTCAGAAACAATAGCTTTTTTTAATGTGGAAAAATACCTAACTCTTCCTCCCCTAGATTAATCCTTTGGAGATGTTCATATACTCTATGCTTTATGCCTGATGATTATAATCCAAAGAACCAAAAATACATGAGTTACAGTGAGTTGCTTGTTAGTTTTTCTGTTCTCTTCTGTTTGAAAAAACTACTGTGTTCGGCTGGTGTCATTTTGTGAATTTGTATATTTTCTGCTAAGTCTTACTATGTACAAGTACCTAATTTGTGTTAAAATCCTATAATCCCCAAACTTTGATATCTTCAAGTTTCTGTTAGCATGTCTCATCCTATCTCAGCCTTTATTGTAAATTGGATATGTGTTCCCTATCATTGGACATATTAAAATTAAAGTTTACTTGCGTCAGAGATAGAACAGTGAGTAAGGCACTTGTTTTCCTTCATGAGGCTGACCCAAGTTCAATTATTGTCATTTCCTGAGCCCTGCCAGGAATGATCCCTGAGCATAGAGCCAGGATTAAGCCCTGAGTTTGATGGGTGTGGCCTCCACGGCAAAATTAAATAAATTTAACTAAATTTTTCTCAATACAATCTCCTGCTCAGTTTTAATAATCAATGACAAAATTCAGATATCAAATATACTAACCTCACTCTCAAATAGGTAGAGTATACCAATGTTACTTAGCTCTAAGTAAATGATAACTTTCATATGTATAAATTATCAAAATCAGATCTCAACTACTATAAAAATAATTTTAAATTTGAGGTTAAATCAAACTAACACACTATGTTATTCATTTATTTATATTGGGTGGCTGTTAGCTGGAGCAATAGCACAGCGGGTAGGGAATTTTCCTTGCTTGAAGCCGGCCCAGGTTCGATTCATCCGCCCCTCTCGGAGAGCCCGGCAAGCTTCTGAGAGTATCCCGCCCACACGACAGAGCCTGGCAAGCTACCCGTGGCATATTTGATATGCCAAAAACAGTAACAACAAGTCTCACAATGGAGACCTTACTGGTGCTCGCTCGAGCAAATAGATAAACAATGGGATGACAGTGCTACAGTGTTACAGTGAGTACCTGTTATATATACTTTTATGCAAAATACTATTGAAATACCAGTACATAAGGCAAAGTAGGCTACAGAACTCATGAATCCTTAATGGAAGTCATCTTTCAACAAAAGGGACATACATTTTGACTTTTGCAACTTAAACTTACATGAAGTTTATCATCTAGTAATATATTATTTTATACAAATTATTGCTCAGACAAGCAATGTCACTTCTTATAAATTTTTGACAGAGAAGAAAAATGGAAGATGTAGCGCAATAAATCATATAAGCACATGACTGAATCATGCATGTCCTGAGAAGAAAACAGATAAAGTAAAGCAGAATAAAATAAATAACCATAAACTATTGTCCCAAAGCAATCTTTTCATTTTACCTATGAATAAGGCATGCAATCATTGAGACCTTTCCCGATAAACTCACGCAACTATTCCTTCTTAAAGTAAAAGAACTCTGTGCAGAAAGTCCATAAAAAAATCACGGATCCAAAAGAAAATTAAACGTACAAATGTGCTATGAGTATTCTGTAAAGAAATGACTGTTTCAACATGCAATCCCATAATTAGCCTGGATCTCTCATTCAAGCACTGCAGGTCAAAACCACCAACTTTTCCAAGTCAATGGGGAAAAACCTTCCATTTCTCTCTGGTGTATTTGGATGTGTGTAATTAGACTTCTCCTATGCCAACAAAAACCCATGAAGGCTTTCTCTATACAAGTTTAGACTGTTCCCGATCCAAACATGGGATCAGAACGTGCTGGTACACGTTCAGCGACACCACTGGATGGGAAATACCACCGTGCCATTTCAGCCCGAGGTTTCGACTCTCCACTAAGATAAACAGCAGGAATAAAATAAGTGGAATAAATGGAGCAAAGGAGAATATTATTAGTCTAATGATGGCAGTGGATTGGATGTTGAATGTTGTCCATTTTCATCAACCCCCTTGGTGGCACAGACGTTTAAGCTGATAGGGTACATGAATGAGTTATTGATGTGTCAAATTTGAGGTCACTGACCACTGTATCAGTGAGCATTTGGTTTGACTACATATTAAATAAAATTATTTGAATAATATTTTAATGGGGAAAATACTATTCTCTAATACACACACGCTCTAAAATATCTATTAGTAGCACTACAGGGTGATTAGAGACCCATATTCACATTACATTGCTTCATGCCAATGGCAAATTGATATTTCCAGTGATAATAACAATGCGTGATCCCATTCCCACAGGTTCTTATTCAATATAATCTTGCTAATCCCTGATAAAGACATAGAGAAAAGCCACCTCTGCCCCTTGAATATAGGATAGTATTTAAGTAGTACAATGGAGCATAAAGAATGCCGTGTGGCTTCCAAAATGATATTGGCAACAAACACACTACTTTACCTGGCTTTCTTGAAACATCTACTCTTGGAATCCAACTCCCCAGCAAGTGGAAGAAATGAGTTGCAGGTGTTCTGACAGTTTCAGCCACAGCTCAACTTGAATTCAACCCAGTGTCTTGGGCATTTGATTTCATTCCAGTGTAAGGTGTTCTGAGCCTTCAGCCAGAGAGGCATAGGCATTGTGAAGACTCCTAGTACCGAAAGAAGTCATCTAGCTGTGTTTTTGCCATAACTCCAGTCTCCATAATCCTCACATATTATAAAATAGCTGTCATTTTGCATGATTGAGTTTAGAGAAGTAGATTATGTTTATAGATCATGAAAATGCACACAATCAGAATGCATCCAATTCTAAGACTAATCCAGAAATCTAGTCATTCTACCCACATTCCAGATGTTAAAGATAAGTAGGATATTTAGATTCCATTTTGTTTGTCTCTCTCTCTCTCTCTCTCTTTCTCTCTCTCTCTCTCTCTCTCAATCTTGAACATTAGTTAGAGCACCCAGAAAGTTCTCTCAGGGTTAATTGGTCAAGTGGTCATGGCCATTCAGTCCTTAATCCCAAAAATGTAGTGTGCTCCTCCTTTTGGTGTAGGACACCAGCAAACCAGAGCTACCCTGGCAGTGGGTCTCCAGGATGACTGCCAGCAATGTTTCTGAGGCCATCCAGTGCCATGGGACCAAACAGAAGTTCCACAATACAGAGAATAAAAAATCTGGGTCTCTGAGCTATTGCCTTGATCCCACTTAGATTCCATTTGAAGAAGAACAATCTCTGCTTATGCATCACTGGTGATATACCTCATTGTCTGGATTGCACCTTGCTTTAGGACAGGCTGGAAAGTAGTCGTTTCCAGAAATTGCATTTGAGTTGAATATTCTGTTCCTTAGATGTAAGCAAGGGTGTGAGACCAATCTGAAGTTTCTACAACAAATATTGATCTTTTCCTACATTAGGTATTAGGTGCCCTCATTTTCATAGTCAATCCTTTCAGTAGATGTCTGCAGAAAACTACTGCTTATTGCACAAATGGCAAAAAATGGAACCAAGTCTAAGTAAAGATATCTATTAAATAATGGACTGGAGCGATAGCACAGCAGGTAGGGCATTTACCTTGCATGCAGCCGACCCAGGTTCGATTTCTCGGTCCCTCTTGGAGAGCCCAACAAGCTACTGAGAGTATCCTGCCCACACAGCAGAGCCTGGCAAGCTACCCATGGCATATTCGATATGCCAAAAATAGTAACAAATCTCACAATGGAGACATTACTGGTGCCCACTAGAGCAAATCGATGAACAACAGGATGACAGTGCTACAGTGCTACAGTGTTACTTGTAAAACAGTTGAGTAAAGAAGACAGCATGAGTTATGAAAAAAATGGAATGTTTGCCTCCTAAGCAAGAGGACAAGCAAAGTATTAGAACTGGGAGAGCTTAGTGTAGGATGAAGGCACTAAACTCATCGATGAAGGAGGAATTATCACAACTAGATCATTAAAATTCTCAATTATCTGAAGGCGAGAGAGAAGACAAGTCTTTATGCCACAGAAATTTTGTGTGATTATGCTTAATTTTAATTTCACAGAGCATTGTCCAGAAACAGAGGTCTAAAGAAGTCTAAGAAAAATCTCATGCATGGAGCATAATAATAATAAATAAGTTAACAATAAACAATAATATTAACCTATTTCTCAGCATACATGTGTATCAAGTGAGTAATTTCTTTTTTTTTAATAAAAATTTTATTTTATTAAATCACCGTGTGGAAGATTACAATGCTATCAGGCTTAGGTCTCAGTTATACAATGCTGAAACAACAATCCCTTCACCAGTGCCCGCCCCCCTCAAGTGAGTAATTTCTAAGGGAATATCTCAGTCTTGGCTGCAAGCATATGACATGAGTTCTACAACTCTCCTCATTTTGCCATTGATAAAAATAAGTCACATAGCCTGAACCATGAAAAACTGAATCAGGAACCCAGTTTAGAAAGCAAATGACAAAATAAGCTGAGCATTAAGTGAGTTGTGAATCTTTTTGTCTTTCTGTTTTATTTTCTTTCTTTTTGATGCCGGCCGGCTCATGCTATCATATCAGAAAAGGTATTGCAATGAGTTAAAGCCATTGAGGACGACAGTAGCGCTCTAAAAGTGAATCAACGTTTGCAGAGAGAGCTTGGAAGAGAGAAAGAAGACAATAATCAGCAATGGCGTCAGGAGATAGGTGAGCGTGTCCTGCAGAGACCGTCTCGTTTCTTCCTCCTTCATGCACGACACATTTCCCTAATAGAGGCGTGTGGCTGAGAGGCAGCCTCACTTGAATGTGTTTTGGGAGAGAGCCTAATACCTCATATTTTTAAAAAGGAAAAAAAATACACACGCATACACACACTCACATATATCTCGAAGCCAAAAATATCAAGCTGTTCATGGTTGTTAAAAAGCCAGAGAAAGCTGAGTCGCACCCTTGCATGTTTTTCTTTCATACACGTTGACCACCCTTCCCTTCACATCTTATTACTTGAAGCCCAAGTTGTCCAAATGGAATAAAACTTTGCAACGGAGAAATGTTCATTCTGCTCAGGGTTCTCCTTCCTCTCACCGGGAATCATCTTCTCTCTGCGTGTCTCTGCGTCTGTTTCTCAGTCTGTCTTCCCCTCTGTGTCTCCCCCCCCCCCCCTCTCTCTCTCTCTCTCTCTCTCTCTCTCTCTCTCTCTCTCTCTCTCTCTCTCTCTCTCTCTCTCTCTCTCTCTCTTTCTAGATGTTGGAGTAGGCAGGTCTCCATGGAGATCCGGAAGGAAAGGGGTTAATTTCTGAGGCTCAGTGCCAAGCTTCTCTTAACTGGGGAATTGGCAGCTAGCATTTTGGAACACTGCCTTGAGTGTCTAACTGAACGTTTTTATTGTCCCTTTTGCCCAAAGGTGGCTTTTAGACACCCACAGCCGCTCAGGGCCTTCTGATCAGGATTCGACAGACAGGAGCCAGAAAGCTGTCTGCCCCTTCAGTGATGACTGGGGGACCCCATAAAGGAAGCCACCCATTGCCCACCCCACACCCACCCCGGGGAAAGAGGGAGGGTAGACTGCCCTCCCTTACCCATCAATAAATGGCAAACCTAGCAGGGGGCTTGTAAATCCTAGAGGGAGTTCTGAGCCTGAGATGGCAGTGTGGGGGGAGAGGGCGGGGGTGGAGGGATGGAGAGAGAACCAGAGAAGGGATCTGAGGAAGAAAAGGGACAGTGAGGAAGGTCCAGAGACTAAACGCATTTAGAAGGATAAAAGGAAGGGATAGGAGAGCTGAAAACAGAGACAACTGATGTCAAGCAGCACTGTAGCACCGTCGTCCCGTTGTTCATCAATTTGCTCGAACGGGCAACAGTAATGTCTCCATTGTAAGACTTGTTACTGTTTTTGGCAAATCGAATACGCCACGGGGAGCTTGCCAGGCTCTGCCGTGCAGGTAGGATACTCTCGGTAGCTTGCTGGGCTCCGAGAGGGATGGAGGAATCGAAAGCAGGTCAGCCACATGCAAGGCAAATGCCCTACCCGCTGTGCTGTCACTCTAGTCCAGAAGACAAAGAATTTCAAACAAAACTAGATAAGCAGGAAACAAGAAAGATGAATGAGGGAAAACAGAGCTAAAAGAACTAAAGGGGCAGAACTGAGAATATTCCCCCCCCCTTCCAATTCCCAATTCCACCAAGACCCACCCATTCCCCGTTAGCCATTGTCAACAATCAGATGCAATCAAGGCTCCAACTAGCATTTTAGTGGACTTTAAAAATCAACATCATTGAATCCACTTGACCTGGTTTACCTGTCGATCTATCTACTTCTCACCAGAGTGAAACCCTGTAGCCATCCTAGACTGGAAGTAGTTTCACTAGATTTCTCCATTTTTCAACTGGGAAGAAAATGGACACTGGTTAAGTCAAACAACTGATCATAAAGAGCACAGACTTGTGAGTATTCCAAGAGAGGGGATGAAGATCCATCATAGACACAGGACTGAAATTGATGTTTTAATTTTGGAAGGAGGGAGTCTACCTTTAGTCTCCTTTTCAGAGAGTTCCTTAAAACAATTATCTAACCTTTTCCACTGGTTCACAAATTCCTTTCTTAGTAATTTCTCAAAACTCTCCTGCTTAGAGGGAGTGAATAGGATTCTACATGATTTAAAATGCACTAGGTAGGGGAGTTCTGCCGCATGGAACACTGATTTTTTTTTTTAATAAGCAGTAGTTTCTGAAGCTTTGATACACAAAAAGCATTTCCTTTTGGAACATCAACATCATCTTTTTTGAATGCACAGAACTCTATATATTGTACAAAGAATGGTAAGTACTGCTCATATTCCCAATTAGCAGAGAAGGAACCCAGCAGAGAATATCTGAAAGTGTGGTCCACAGACCACATTCTAATTGCCTTGCTAAAAAAACTGATTTCCTGACCTCCCCTATATAGACAGACTAAATTGGACGCCCTGATGGAAGCTGAGTTTTTAACGTGTAGTCTAATGATTTCAGGTACATTGAATTTAAGAAGCCTAGTTAGCACGTTCAAACATTCTACGATCTTATATTTTGGTAAAGTTTTCCTCTGTTGCTTACTTTCACTTTCACGGAAAAAGAAATTGATATTCATAGATGTTGGAGTTGCCTCGCAAGAGTCCAGTCAGAGTTTTCTGTAAATCGGTGAGAGATTTAACTGGAAATTATAATAAACCATTAATGTGCAGCTAATCAAAGGGACTGTAGCACTGTAGCACTGTCGTCCCATTGTTCATCGATTTGCTCGAGCGGGCACTAGTAACGCCTCCATTGTGAGACTTGTTGTTACTGTTTTTTGCCATCTCAAATATGCCACAGATAGCTTGCCAGACTCTGCCGTGCGGGCGGGATACTCTTGCTAGCTTGCTGGGTTCTCTGAGAGGGAATCAAAGGCAAGAAATAAAGTCTAGCTTTTCTGAATGTTCCCTCTGAACCCTCTGACATAGCAGAAATTTGACTTTGTTTCTTTGTCAAAATTTCTTGTGATGGCTTAAATATTGACTAAATGAAAGTGTGCATTCATTTATTCCTCTTAACACTGTCCTTGACAAAACCAATCACGGATCTTACTCACACTTTCCAAGTGTGGCCCTATGAAAAATCCCACTTTCTAATCCCGCTATGCATTCTTCAACTTTTTAACCATAATCTTGGAGGTAGGAGGGCCCGAGAGATATAACAGTGGGAAGGTGCTTGTCTTGCAACCATCTGACCCCAGTTCTATCTCTGACACCCCTTTTGGTCTTCTGAGCCATGCTAGGAGTGATTTCTGGGTCCAGTCTAGGAATAAGTTCTGAGCACTGTCAGGTATGACCCAAAAAAATTTCAAAAAAATCTTGAAGATAATAAAATTGTAAGGACCACTCTTCCATTCACCAAAGTATAATAATATTAGAGATCAGGACCATTTTAAATTCTTCCTATAGGTTTTAAGCACATAAGCTCATTTACTATTTCTTTTATTTGTTTGGGGGCGGCACTTTTGACAGTGCTCAGGAGAGCATTTGTAATGCTGGAGACAAAACCCAGACCTCCCACACATCTACCAAAGCATGGACTCTAGCCCATGGAGTTTTCACATTGTCTAATAAAGATAATAAGGACCAATGCAAGTAAGCCATATTTGGATAGTCTTCAATTGTATATCTTGCTGGAGCCATAGCACAGTGGGTAGGGCACCTGCCTTGCACGCGGCCAACCTGGGTTTGATTCCCAGCATCCCATAGGGTTCCCGATCACCAGCAGGAGTCATTCCTGAGTGCAGAGCCAGGAGAAACCCCTGAGCATCATCAGGTGTGACCATAAGTAAATAAGTAAGTAAGTAAATAAATAAATAAATAAATAAAATTGTATATCTGGGCTATGAAGAAAGAATGTTGGGCTCTAAGGATAGTAAACTTAACCAACACTAACCTACCGTTATCCACTGGAATTGGAGGAATTCAGTGTAGGTAAGGTTTAGTGGAAATAGGCAATCAGCACCAAAATATCAGGAGTGTTTCAGTAGTACACACCCATAAGCTTATTATTCTTACAAAATTTATTTAAAAGTGCACTTAAAATAATTCCTCAGTAGAGACAATACTCTGATTCAACTATTCATCCCCCTAGGTATTTATCTAAGAATATGAAAATGAAGTAAAAGACCATATCTTTATTGCAGAATTATTTTTTTTAAAAAAGTTTTGCAAAAACCCAGTGACAGCCTTTTCACACGTCAACAGATGAAAATATTTTACATTGGGACAGGAGTGATTTATTAAGCATATGTATCGCACGTTTCATTTCCAAGCTAACACACAAAATACGGTAATATATGTTTATTATATTTATATCAATACTATATGTGTGTATATACATATATATTGCTATGTATATACATACAATGGAATGGTACTACTTAGGCATAAAAATAACAAAATTTTGCTCTTGGTAACAACACTGATAGAGTATTATGCTAAGCGAAATTATTCACAAATAGAAAGTAAAACTCCCTTAGATGTTATTCATATGTAGAAGATAAAAAGTACAATTAAAAATAAAACTCTTAATTAATTTATATGAACTCTTGTATTATAAGAAGTAAGTGGTTTTTTGAGGGGAAAATGGGAAGGGGGAATATTTTGGGATATGGAATCAATGGCATGGTGGTAAATGGAAACTATTGGTGATCATATGCATATACAGATGTAAAATTATTAAGCTGTTTATCTAAGACCTTCATAGTGTTTTAAACAAATTTGATTTAAATAAAATAAGTCCTTATTTTTAAAATGAACTGTAGAACTGTAATCCTGTTGTTCATCGATTTGCTTGAGCAGGCAACAGTAACGTCTCCATTGTGAGACTTGTTGTTACTGTTTTGGGCATATCAAATATGCCATATGCCATGGGTAGCTTGCCAGGCTCTTCCGTGCAGGCGGGATACCCTCGGTAGCTTGCCGGGCTCTCCAAGAGTGACGGAGGAATCAAACCTGGGTTGGCAGCATGCAAGACAAACACCCTACCTGCTGTGCTATCACTTCAGCCTCACTTTTAAAATAAATCACGTAATACAGATATAGAAATAAAGTTAGTGAGGCTCTACTCTTTCCTCTTGATGATTTCAAGGGGCTCTCTTCTCCAAATACTCAAAGCTTTCAGAGCTATCACTATCAGGTGTTCAGCAAACTGTGAAAGTTGCGAATATAATCGAATCCTAGAACAGTGCCGAGCAGAATATGTAATCATGGATATATTTATTGCTATAATCATGGTTCATCATAAACAAACACAGAACCTCAGTGAGATGCTGTAATGTGTATTCAATGCTCATGAATCTGGTTTTGTGGAGTGTTGTCTGCTGATCTTGACAAGGTTTTCCAATTCCTGAGTACAATCTAGATGTCGATCTGACTCTCCCTTTGTTTTAGCCCCCTATGCTCCACAGATGAGTGAAATCATCCAGTATTTGTTCTCCCCCCTCTGAATTATTTTGCTTAACATACCAGTTCCATTCATGTTGTATCAAATTCATGATTTTATCTTCTCTTATATCTGTGCAATAGTCCATTTTGTATATATACACATATGTGTACATATACAAAAGTCTAATCATGCTGTTATATAGAATATGTATGTGTTATATACATACATATGTATACATACATAGTTGCTATATGACATATATCACTGTATCACTGTCATCCTGTTGCTCTTTGATTTGCTCAAGCGGGCACTGCTGTGCTATCACTCCAGGCCGGATAGCATATATATGTATACCTTTTTAATCTATTAAACTGTAATTGGATATTTGGGTTGTTCATATCCTTACTATTAGTGCTTCAGTGAACATAGGTGTGCATATATCTAGAAAAAAATTTAAACATATGGGACACAATTAATTACATCAAAACTCAAGATTTCCAAATTGATTTTGTCAAAATAACTTTCTCTCCAGGAAGATGTAATTGCCCCTTTACCTACCAGGAAGCTATACCTTATCTTACCGGAAAACTATCCATTTCTTAGAATAATCAGGCCTTCTTAACTTGAAGTCAAAAGTTAATGCTTCATTATGGATCTCCAGTCATTATCAACAATTCTTTAATTTGGTAGTCTTTTAGGGTACAAATCTGTCTCTCATCTCTGGGTTTCCTTTTGTTGATGTTCATCCTTATAAACTCTTTGGGAGAGATTCAAAACAGGCATGTGTGCTAAGAGATCCAAGCTAGACACAAGGAAGAGACAGGCCTTTCCAGAGTAAAAGGTAAGAGTTCCAATAAACAAGATTCCTTTGTAGGTCGGTTTTTCACTAGATTTGTCAAGAGCGACTACAGGTAGGGGGAACTGCAGTACCCACCAGACGGAAGGTCTAAGTGCACAAGGAAGCTTTAACAGGCATCCTGGAAGCGAGTCCCCAGGTGTTGTGGTTGACAGGAAAAGGCAGAAACAATGAGCTTCCAATTCCCTTGGTCCCACTTGTGGGTTGCCAGAGAATTATGACTTCTCAGTGAGCTTCCCCAGCATCCTTACGTTTTGCTAACTATCTTCTGGGAACTTGTTAGAAAACTTATGTAATTGCATTGCTATGTAAAGATTCCTGGAGAGGAAGATGGGGTTGGCGGAGAGATAGTTCAATGGACTAAGAACATGCTTTGCAAATGGGAAAACTGCGTTCGATCTTAGGGTGTACCTAAGCATTTCAGATGTGGCCAAAGAGAACCCCACTGCCAAGATTCCTGAAGAATCAAATTTTCTTCTAACGGGGACAAAGAGATAATACAGAGGGCGGGGTCTTGCCTTGTAAGTGGCCACCGGGTTCCATCCCTGGCTCCCTCTATGTCAACCTAAGCCCTCCGGGAGTGATCCCTGAATACAAAGCCAGGATTAAGCTCTCAGCTTCACCAGTTATGGCCCTAAAATGAAAAAAAAAATTCTCTCAAAGGATGACAGAAATGAGACAGGTTCTCTTTACCAACCTACTAATTTTCATATGTATTGAAACACCATTTTCCCTCTATGAATAGAAATGTAACAGTGAACTTCACCAATTGATCTGTCTTTGTCTCCCAATCTGTTGCTCTCTGTTTTTTAATAGGAATCTGATTTAAATAGTCATAAAGTTTACAAAAGTGTCCATTTGGAGGAATCTGTCTAGTCAGATGTGCACACACACACACACACACACACACACACACACACACATTTACTTGAATCATAGGAAAAAAACAACTATCTTTTTTTTGTTTTGTTTGCCCATTTTCTTCTTAATTCTAGGACTGAATTAAAAAGATAATACTATGAGGTATATACAGAATTGTTCATTTCTATTTTCCCTAAATAAGCACTTTTTTCTTTTTAAAGTTGTTATCCCTCTGTGTGGAAGCAAAATAACAATTTCCTTTCAGCACCTACCTTTTTTCGAAAAATAGGATAGAGTCAAAAATTAGTCAATGAATCCAGGTGGTTATTTATCAATTAGTTAGAGCCCAAGTGAATATACATTCTTAAATCTTCTTTCATTAATATTATCTGTTTGATCCCTGCATCCACCATATTAATGATCACGCCCAGGATATTTTGAATCTATCTAAATTCCTAAAGTTGAACTCCATGTAAGTTCTCCTCTGGCATCACAACTATGTGTGGAAATAGCTTATCTGTCCCAACGGACTGCACAGACGTGGAGTGCAGGGGCTGTTTCTTGTGATTCTGGAATTCCTCACAGCACCTAGGATTATATGAATGAGGCAGTATACCCAATGAGCAATTAAATGGAGCCTCTGAGAACCTGACCCAAATGTTTCTTAAGTTGCAAAGAAGCTTTATTTGTCTGGAAATGGAATCTAATGTATGTGTGTCTTAGCACAAATTAATTTAGCTCGAACAAATTACCGTAGATCGCGTGACTCCAACACCAGATTTCTTCCTCATGGTTCTTGGACTGAGGGTATTTAGGTATGCTAGAGTTCTTGGTGAAAACCTTCTGATTCTTCCTGGTTTATGAATCTCCCTCTTTTCCTTGTATCCTTACAAACGGAGAGACGGGCAGAAGGAGAGCCATACAATACTCATCCTAGAATTCTTAAAAATAGCATTTTAAATAAAATAACATACATAAAAAAACAGGTAGAAAATTTAAGTAGGTCTTAAGAATAGGGGTATTGAATGATTTTTAAATAAAGAAAATATATAATAGTGGGTATATTAAAAAAAGAAATGAGCCTATGTATTTTTTTGGTTTGAAAATACAACTGATCTTTTACAAATATTTCTTTTGTTTTAAAAACATACTTAGGCATTAAAATGATTTGCTATTTATGATTTGTTTGGGAAAATATTATGAAAAAACTGGATGGAAGTAAAGATAAATAAAAAAGTATCTCAGAATTGTAATTTCTAAACTGGATAAGGGGCATACTGAAAGGAATTTGATTAGTCTCTGTACTTTTAGTATTTGGAGGTCCCTAGTATCGTATTTTCCCCTCAAACCCACTGAAGGAGATTGACTTGATGGTCCCTAGTACAGTCTTTTTCTTCAAGCCTTCTGAAGGAGGTTGATACAGGTGAGTCACATGTCTTCCCATTGTTCTGCTCTCCTGTTCACTCTCTGCTCTCATCCTTTCAAATCTCTAACATGGGCTGACAGACAAGGCTAACTTCGAGGACTGGCCTTCCAGTTCTTGTCTAGTTGTCTATGTTTCCATGTTCATATGAGACCCATACTGATTTGACGCTTGGTAGTGATCGTCTTGATATTTATCATAGTCTTTTTTAAAAAATAAATGACTATTTTTATTTTGCTCTGGTCCTACATATCATGCTGCCAGTCGTATTGAACTACATGAGTACATGAAATAAACAATTAACTTCTCCAAAAAGAAAGGTGTCTTCCTCTCAATATAACCCTATTCTTAGGAAACAGCACTAGATCTTTGGAACCAGGAAAGTCAAGGAATTTATAATCAATAGATTTTTCAATCTGAGAAAGTGTATCTTAAATTAGCTGTGTTCTTGAGGGAGAGCGGTTGATATACTTACACTGTGTCCTATACTGCATTTTTCTTTCTGTTGCTGTCACACACATACCCTCAACATTTTTCAGTGATAGCTTTTCCACAGCTGACCCTGGGTTTTGGTCTTTATATGTCTATATCAGTCACACAGTTGTAATTGGCACCATTTGAAGAAAAGTGATTTTCCCTCATTATTGATTGGAGGTGTCTTTATTTGCAGAAGGTCCCTGACTAATAAAAAATTAAAAGACAAAATTATATGCACAAAATTTGGCAACAATGATTGTGTTCTATTTTGTTTGAGTGCATTGCCTTTGATTTTGTAATGAAATTGTTAATGCCATTGTCACTATCACTGTCATTGTCATCCCATTGCTCATCGATTTGCTTGAGCAGGCAGCAGTAACGTCTCCATTGTGAGACTTGTTACTGTTTTTGGCGTATCAAATATACCACGGGGAGCTTCCCAGGCTCTGCCACACAGGCAAGATAATCTTGGTAGCTTGCCGGGCTCTCCAAGAGGGGCGGAGGAATCGAACCCGGGTTGGCCGTGTGCAAGGCGAATGTCCTACCTGCTGTGCTATCGCTCCAGCTCAATACCATTGTCATCAAGAAAAATATTATTTTTAAAAATAAATAACAACTGGACAGCATGCAATTCTACTCTCACATATATTAATCCCAGAATCCAGAATTGTCTTTATTTGACCCCTTCTCTGTTTGAGGATAATAATCCCTTAACCCTGTCTTTGTTCCTGCCATCACTCATTGTTTATTTGGATCTATGTACCGTCCTTCCTTCTTCCTCATACTGCAAGAATTACAGACAAATGATGAATGACTGCTTACTGATAATCCTGGAGATTTTGTTTTCATTTCACTTCAAGTTCTCATGAATCTTGTAAATGACTTCAAATGGGGGTTGGGGTAAGGGTATAGATTCATTTCATTCTTTCTCCTGCTGTTCTGACTTTTCTAGGACAGGGCAATGGACAGGAACAAAGGGGGCATTTCATCATTTTTTTTTTTTTTGCAATAAAGACCTAAGAGTAGCACTGTCAGATAGTCGAGACATAGGATAGTCAACACTGGAAACCTATGGCTTAGTTGATTTTTTTTTTAATGAAATTTACTTGGGTTGAAGAGATAGTACGAGGGTTAAGATATTTCGCCTGCATGCAACAGACCTTAATCCCCAGTACAACATATTGTCCCTTAAGCATTTCCAGAAGTAAACTCTGAGTACCTCTGTGAAAATAATGATATAGATCACACACACACACATATACATATACATATATATACATACATACACACACACACACACACACACACACACACACACACACACACACACATATATATATATATATATATATATGTATGTGAGTCTCTTGCCCCCGTGCCTGGCTGTCTTCCCTGAGGCCCCTTGGAGGGGGTGGGCCTCAGTTTCCCTCTCTGCCCTGAGCAGAGCTCTAGTGGCTGAAGATCCCCGGAACCTAGCCACAGCCATGCTCAAGGCCCCTCTCCACACATTGGGACAAGCCTCACGCATGAAGGAACAGCAGAGGAACCCAGGTATGTGGGATCCGGGACTGAGACCTCCAAGCCTACTCAGATCGGGACTGGGCCTCTTCCGCCCAGATTTTTCATTGCCCAGTAGCTAGGCGGTCACACCCAGGGACTGCCCCCGGTGCCCTGTAATCCCACCAATGGCCAACATCCAGAGACTATAACACCAGGCTCCCGGAAGCACATGGCCAAGATATATAGCTTAGTTCTCCCCCTGGGAGAACCTGGCAAGCTACAAGGAGTTTCCTGCCCACATGGGAGAGCCTCACAAACTCCCCATGGCGTACTTATACACCAAAACCAGAAACAATGATGGGTCTCATTCCCCTGACCCTGAAAGAGCCTCCAATGCGGCACCATTGGGAAGGATGAGTAAAGAGAGGCTTCTAAAATCTCAGGGCTAGGACGAATAGAGACGTTACTGAGACCGCTCAAGAAATTCGACCATCAACAGGATGATGATGATGATGATGATGATGATGATGATGATGATGATATGTATATATATTCTTAGGACTGGAGTGATAGCACAGCAGGTAGGGCATTTGCCTTGCATGTGGCCAACCCGTGTTCAATTCCTCAAACAGTAACAATAAGTCTCACAATGGAGGCATTACCAGTGCCTGCTCGAGCAAATCGATGAATGGGACAACAGTGCAGTACAGTACATACATATTCCTATACTTATCATATATACTTATCACATATAACTATATATAGTATTATATATACCATGTATGCCATACAATAATATATAATATGTATCATATGCTATATCATAATATAATAAATATAATACCAAGACCCTATTATGTTCTGTTAATTCCACTTGCTAGTTACATTTAACCCAGGATCTAAGAAAGGCAAACTGTTAGTAAATGTTTTACAATATTTAATACTTTATTTTATAAGATAATGAGGTAATTAAGCTAAATTTGATAAAATTCTTTTCCTAAGGCACTTTATACTGAGGAATAATGATGGTTGAAAATTGGTATTCTGGGTAGAATTAAAGGTGGAGAGTAAAAAGGTAGTTAAGTTAATTAAATGCCTGGAGCATGTTAAGTGTATAGTTTTTGCTTTGCAGATTGCCTTTAGCAATATTGCCAAGTGAATATTACACACTTATTATAAATAAAATACTTTCCCCAATTTTATATTTAATAATTCTGATTCAAATCCTTATATATCACATTATAAAAAAGCTACTGTTTTAATAATACTATTTTATCTCTCTAGAGACATTTCTATTCAAATTTAAGCCCACCTGATTATTTTATTCCATAAACCAATGTTGTGAATTTAGTTTAAGGAATGATAACAACAACCTGGAGAATTTTCTGTGGCTGGGAAAAGTCGTTTAGTCATCAAAGAAGTCAAATGGATTAAGAAAATAAACCATCAACGATAATGAGTTCTACCACTCAAAGAAGGATCTGAGTAATAAGTGTTTTATGTATAACTACTCAGGTTTTTCATCTTTCATAGGACCAGACGAACAACATATCTATCATTTATTGGGTTTCGAGTTTAATTTTCATAACCCACAGTAGAATCTCTAAATGCTGTTGACACCCAAGTTCACCTTCTGGGGCATTGAAATAAATTCCCAGGTGTAAAAAAATATATATAGGTGTGACTGTGTCTACAAAAGTTCAAGTCTGGGTTCATACTACGTGCCCTGGGAGCCAGGGAATGTGATATCCTCACTTGCCAGAGCCTGTTTCGCATCAATAATATGCTTTGGGCTCTTTGGAGTGAGTCAAAGATAATCTACCCCAGAGCTTACTGTCACAACAGGTTTTTCTGATTCCTCAACATCCTCTCGAGTAGGAGGGTATTTACTCATCTCCTCCAAACACTGCGCTATCCGGCTGCTGAATGCCGGCTTAATCTACTGCATCTAGATAAGTACCCAAAAGGTGATAAGAGGCTTCACCTGTGGGAAAGTTTTGGAAGTGATGAGACACTAGCTTCTAGGAGCCTTCCAGACAGTTGAGAATAAGAAGTCTCTGGAGAGATGCTGGAGGGTTAGTCCAATGGGTAGGGCACTTACCTTGCTTGAGGCTAACCCGGATTTGATTCCTAGCATTTCATATGGTCTTCCAAGCCCACCAGCCGTGATTCTTGAGTAATGCAAAATCAAGAGTAATTCCTGAGCATCGCTGTGACCCAAACAGAAAGAAGAGAAAAGGAAACCTAAAGAGAAGTTTCCACGGGTTTGTCAATGCGTGGCCCCTCAGTCACCAAGAGAAAATACACAAGTATTCTCTCAAGATGTCATTGGTTCAGTTTCTTTAGAATTCTCTGGGTTACTTTAATCCACCTGTCCCCAAAACTCTGTTATCTTGCTACTGTGACCTGGTAGCCTGGGTCTCTTTTGGGGGGAGTTTTTGCTCTGAAGAGGCATGGCTCTCTGCTCCTAAGATCCATTTGCATGTCTGAACAGTGTCTGATATTTTCTTTCTCCTGAGGAGGTAAGTTTCTGCAAAGAGGATCTAAAAATGCAGCTCCTGTCCTTTGTCCCATTTTTTCCCTCTGCAAGATCAGACATGCTTTCCTTGATTTCTTCCTTTGCCCACAATTTTTACCTCTCGCTCCTCTAACAATCCCACTGGGGAAATTGCTAAGGTAATCTCTTTCATAAATGTCTTTCTCTTAGAGTTTGCCATTGGAAATCTGACCCAAGACAGCTTTTTTTAAAAAATTTTATTGAATCACTGTGAGATAGTTACAAGCTTTCATGTTTGGGTTACAATTACACAATGATCAAACACCCATCCCTCCACCAGTGCATATTCCCCCCCACCAATATATCCTGTATGCCACCCCCCCCATTCAGACCCTCCCCCTGTCTCCATGGCAGACAATATTACCCATACTCTCTCTCTACTTTCAGGCATTATAGCTTGCAACACAGACACTGACAGGTCATCATGTTTGGTCCATTATCTACTTTCGGCACACATCTCCCATCCCGACTGATTCCTCCAGCCATCATTTTCTTGGTGATCCCTTCTCTATACCTTCTGGCTTCTCCCCTCCACTCATGAAGCAGGCTTCCAGCTATGAGGTAATCCTCCTGGCCCTTGTATCTACTGTCCTTGGGTGTCAGCCTCATGTGATGTTATTTTACACTCCACAAATGAGTGCAGTCCCTCTATGTCTTTCTGTCTCTTTCTGATTTATTTCACTTAGCATGCTACTCTCCATCTCTATCCATTTATAAGCAAATTTAGTGACTTCATCTTTCTTAGCAGCTTCATAGTATTCCATTGTGTAGATGTACCAAAGTTTCTTTAAACAGGCATCTGTTCTAGGGCATTGGGTTGTTTCCAGATTTTGGCTTTTGTGAACAGTGCTGCAATGAACATATCGGTACAGATGTCATTTCTACTATGCTTCTTTGCATCCAGGGGATATAGTCCCAGAAGTGGTATTGTGGGGTCATATGGAAGCTCAATTTCTAGATTTTGAAGGACTGTCCATATTGTTTTCCAGAAAGGCTGGACCAGTTGGCATTCCCACCAACAGCGAAGGAGCATCCCTTTTCCCCCACATCCACGCCAGCACTGGTTGCTTTTGTTCTTTTGAATGTGTGCCAGTCTCTGTGGTGTGAGATGATATCTCATTGTTGTTTTGATTTGCATCTCCCTGATGACTAGTAATGTGGAGCATTTTTTCATGTGCCTTTGGGCCATTTGTATTTCTTTTTTGAGGAAACTTCTGTTCATTTCTTCTCTCCATTTTTTGATGGGGTTGGAGGTTTATTTCTTATACAATTCTACTAGTGTCTTATATATCCTGGATAATAATCCCTTATCAGATGGGTATTGGGTAAATATCTTTTCCCATTCTGTGGGCTCTTTCTGTATTTTGGAAGAAAAACAGAAAATCAACAGCTGCCATGACCATACCCACAGTGCTGTGTCATAGTTAGCATTTACTTACATGGGTTTAACTGGTATAATTTTAACATGACACATAGGTATAAACAGCAGCACATTAGGAAGCTATTCAAATGAAAATTCCCTGGCTCACCCCAGAAATGCAAAATCAGAAAATCTAAGTAGCATCTAGATTGTGTGTTTTAACTAGACCTGTGTGTCTTGCCAATAGATTTTTTAAGTTTGACAACTTGCTAAAAACATGCATTACTTAAGTTGTGATATAAATGTGTTAAGAAGATAACACTGGGAAGCAAAAATGTTTGCTGGAAGAATAGCTATCAGATATTTTTTTTTCATAGATTGTAGGATAACATGGGGTTTGTCCTTTTAGCCTTGCTACAGGGAACTTGGTTTACCTTAGAGCAATGGCCTTTCTGTATGGACACAGGAAGACAGTTAATAATATGCTTTGTAAGTTGGGAGCTGATTGACTCCAATAATATTTACTCTCAGGCATCTGCTTTCTCGACTCAGTTGCCCTTATTTCCTAACACCCCAAAAGCAGGGTTCCGGTGAGGGACGGAATGGACCCAGGGCAAGCTGTGAGCTCCCCTGGCATTGAAATGGGCCAGGAAAAAGCACCACAATACTCAACTATAAGTTGAGAGCATGGTCATAGACAAATACTGTCATGATTCAAAAGTAACGACGAGACTAGGACCCTGCTGGGGTTAGGAATACTAACCTGGCCTGAGGACTGTGGTCTGGAATATATAGTGAATGTCCTCAGGAAGAACCAAACTTTAAGTTTCTATCTCTTACTGTGCTCATACAGAATGACATTGCTAGAAATATTAGAAGTAAATTTACTATAACTATTTAAGCGGATTATTAGCTGAGGAAGGAAGTAAGAGACACAGCCTGACACACCCTTTGTTTAGACCCCACCCTTGAGCGGATCTCCTAGTAATCTCATCAAAATCCTTAGATGAGATTTTGTTAATCTCCTTGAGAAATGGTTTTTTCTTTGTTGGTTTTTTAATTGACAATCTTCTTTGTTGATTTGTTAATGTTCAACACACCTTTGTGTGACCATCCTATGTCATTTGCTATATAAACTAAGACTGTGGGGCACAGGACAGAAGAAGACAGGAGAGACAGAAGAAGAAGACAGAAGAGACAGAGAAGGAGACACACTAAAGGACACGGGAGAAGAACAGAGAAGACACAGAAGCAGAGACAGAGAGGTCAGAAGAGACCAGAGGAGAGACTACAGAGACAGAGACAGAGAGACAGACAAAGAGAGCACAGCGGCACACACAGAAGCAGAGCACAAGGAGGAGCCATCCCGATCTGGTCCATACACACTGGCTCAGAGACACTGAACATGAGCAGCGCCTTCGAAAAAAAGCTGCCCCAAGTGCCCTCGGACAACAGAACAACAGGACACAACATCGTGTCTCCCCCTCCCACGTGTGCCACCCTACTGAATTTTTTTACAATGGATCTCAAGTAAAAGTCGATAGACTAACAGCTAAAATTTTCTATTACAATAAAGAACCCTATTTAATCATTCAGCAACATATATTGAGTACTTAGTATGTGTGAAACATAGTTATGGACTATAAAACTGTAATAAGAATCTATTTTGAAAAATCACTGTTGTCAATCACTTGTCGCTTGTATCACTTGTCATCCCATTTTTCATCGATTTGCTCTAGCGGGTGCCAGTAACATCTCCATTCATCCCTGTCACGTGCTAATGTATCCCAATGGCAACTGCTCAAACCGTTCATTCAGGGTCTTGACGAAGAAGTGTAACCATCTCATAGGTGGGCAGACATGTGGTCTTTTGACGTCCTGTGGAATCCAGTTGGTAACAGCTCTAGTTCAGCGGTCATCTCTAAATCGCATTACTTGTCTGCAGCCCATCTGATTTTTAATGCCTTGGCAAACAATTCTTAATTGTCCGATGGAGGTCAGAACTCCAGATTCCTTCAGTTTATATATTGGTAGATATAAATACACATGCAAATAAATGCAAACAATAGGATAAAACTGGGTCTGTCTAGTTTTCTTTCAGTGCTTCGGAAATCCTGCTCTGATCAAGAAATGTGGAACAGAAAGAAAAATGCAGTAGTAGTCTGGGACTCAGTCATAGGGATTTAGGAACTTCTTGGGAAATGCAACGGGATTGGTTCAGAGAGAAATAATAAGGCAGTTCAGGATTTTCAGCTGATGAGTATCTTATGTCTGGGGCCTATAGATGTGGAAGTATGTATTTTTTTTAATTTGCAGTCTTCCCATTCTACATGTGATTGACATTCATTCCATAGGAAAATGGTGCAATTTTTCTTCTTGAATCGGGGGAGGAATATTAATGCAAAAGTGGAGCTATTTTTGAGCTTGTGGATTCTTTAGAATTGCATGAACAATTTTCATACAGAGTCTAGAGAGATGTAGGGAGGGCATTTTCCTTGCACTCAGCTGACCTGAGTTAGATCCCTGGCATCGCCAGGAGTGATCTGTGAGCCAGGAATGAGCCCTGAGCATAGCTGTATGTGGCCCCAAAACCCAACCACCACAACCCCCACCCCACCACCCACACATACATCTCTCCCAAAAAATTAGCATTCAACACTCAGATACTAAAAGTTTGATGTACAGTGCATGTAGATGTGTCTGAATCCCTCCTCCTTTTATCCATGAACAACATCTGTCACTCACTCTGCAGCTTGATGATTCAAAAGATCATATCCTAGTGTTGACCTCACCATCTGCTCTTGCTGAGTGTATGATGGACTATTTTTGTCCTGTGACATTTCTATCCAGTGTCTGCTTTCCTAGCTGAAATCTACAGGTGGATCCCTTGAACCCACGTCAGTTTGCTGGGGCCTACAACTATGTAATCTGCCTCTGGGACTCTCTAAGACTGTGCCCCAGCAGCTGCCTGTCCCTTTGGCATGCCTTAGTCACTGGTCATGGCCATCTGCACGTAGGTGAGAATCTCAGCTATCCTGTCATGCATCTGGGTGTCGGAGAAGGGGACAAATAGTGTTGCCTGGCTGGGGGCTTCATTTGATCCACTACAATCTCCCATCCCCAACCATTTGTTACTTATTTTGACTGGATCCCTTTTTGACTGGTGAGTTTTAAAACAAGCAATGAAATGAACCCGTGCACTGATGCACTGGTAAATGTGTTGGTCCCATTCCTCCATCATAACAGCAACACGATGTTCTGAATCTTGGAAGGAATGTCAAAAGAGTCCATACTGCTGCTCCCCTCTGTCCCCAAACTAGTGTTCAGAGTCTTGAGCTTTTCTGGAAGGGATCAAAAGATAGAAAAAGGGCCCCCTGTTAATACCACAGTAATTCTTACTGATATTCAAATTCCCTGAGGCCAGGAACAGCTTTGGGAGTAAAGAGGCTTTTCTGGGAATCCCAATCCTGGGATGTGAGGTGTCATTGCAACTTAGTCTTGGAGTACAGGGGAATCCGAGGGAATAGGCCTGGCCAATCCTGCCCTGTCCAGTTGAAATCATTTGCCTACAGAAATTTTAGTATAATAAATGTTATTTTGCACCTCTGTGTTTTGTAGTTGACTTGGAGTGATATGATAACAAGGGTTCTGAATCTTCTTGTCCAAACTCTGTTTTCATATCAGTTATCTAATTTCTCAAGCTCTCTTGCATTGAATCCCGAGAGTCGCTGTAAGGGCACATTGGAGTGTTTTTCTCACTCTTTTCCTTTAGTAACCACACATCAGTATACGGGAAAATGCACAAATCTTGACTATTTACATGTATATACATCTGCCCAACCACCATGCGGATGAATATATAGAACATTTTCATCCTACCCAGAAAATGTCCACAAGTTTTTTCTGGGTTAAAAACTTCTCTCTCAACCTCACCCAGAAATAACAACTCTGCCAACTTTTTTCATCATATCTTAATTTAGCCTGTTCTTGAATTTCATAAAAATGAAAGAGTTCAGTATAAACGTGTGTTTGCTTCTGGCTTCAACGTGTTTTTGAAATCCACTCACTTTGTTGTATGTCTCATTAAGCTGGCCTTGAAAAAAAAAATCGCTGTGTTGTGATTCACATAAACAAACTGCTGTGTTCTACTCTGTTTTCCTATTGATGGATGTTTGGTATTTTTTGGTTTGAGGCTATTTTAAATAAAGTAGTGTGTGTGTGTGTGTGTGTGTGTGTGTGTGTGTGTGAACACATGAGTCCATTTTTCCATGAGAAGACATGCTGAAACTGTTGGATCATGGGGGTAGGTGTCTGTTTCACTTTATTGAAATTGCCAAAGTGTTTTCCAATGCTGTTGGACCATTTTTTACAAACCCATAAGCAAAGAAGAGAGTTGCAATTCTCTCTCCTTTAACAATGGTTAGGATTGTTAGTTACTTAAATTTAGCCATTCTGGTGGGTGTGTAATAGAATCTCTTTGTGGTTTGAATTTGAATTGTCAGATGACTAATGAGCTAGGATGCTTTTTCATATACATATGGCCTACCAATATCTTTTCTAAGAAGTGCCTACTCAAGTCTTATCCCTATAGTTTAGCTGAGTTATGAATATTTGTCGGGCTGGAGCGATAGCACAGCAGGTAGGGCGTTTGCCTTGCACTAGGCAGACCTGGGTTCGATTCCTCTGCCTCTCTAGGAGAGGCTGGCAAGCTACCAAGAGTATCTCGCCCACATGGCAAAGCCTGGTAAGCTACCCGTGTCATATTCGGTATGCCAAAAGCTGTAACAAGTCTCACAATGGAGACATTACTGGTGCCGCTCAAGCAAATTGATGAGCAACCGGGTGACAGTGATACAGTGATGAATATTTGTGAGTGGTAGAAGTTAATTAGTAGGCAGAATTATAAGCTTTGACAAGTGCACGCATGGTTGGTATCTCCTGATACATCCTGATGATTTCCTGATTTATGATTCCTAAACTTCATTCCTTTCCTTTGGGTGCTGATAGGAGAAATCTGTGGCTTTCTCTTTCCCCCAAGTGTTAACTCTTTTAAGACATAAGTTATTTAGGTATTTATTAAAAAAACCCCTCTGCCCTCGCCCAAAGGGGCTAAAATGTTAAACACAAAACAGTTCTTCATGGTTACTAAATTGAATTCTGGAAAAAAATTTTACTCACTGCTTTTGCTGTACCATAAAACTGAGTCTTCAATGCAAATTAAAGTTTTGGAGGCAGACACACCTGAGCGGCAATATGTATATGTCTAAATAGATATTTAGACATATTTTCCATGAGACCATAGGGGAAAATCTTCCACCGCTAGATAATTCTTAGACTGGGCAAGTCAGCAAAAACAGCATCAGGCATGGGAAGATCACCGAAGTGGTAAAAGTCAGCCTATCATACATGAGGCCCGAGTTTGATCCTTGACACTGAATGTCTCACACTCTGTTTCCAACATTGTGTACTACAGCCCAGGTGACGGCCAACAACACATGGCCAACAAACACCAAGCCAACAGGTCAATGTGGCAGTAAATCGTCCCAGAACACTGGGTATGACACCTACCATATAAAATCAGGTTAGCAAGAAAAAAAAAATGCTTTTATGAGGTGGAAGCTACAATGATTATGTCAGCAGAAATGGATATGAATCTGAGTTCAGGAGACTTGGGATGCCAATGAAAGAGGGCGGGGATTTATCCTAGGACCACTTTTATCATTTACATCTTTTATCTCTCATTCCCTGGTCCAGGAAGGGATGCTTTTCACCCACTTCACCCAGCGTGCAGATGATACTCTCATAGGGGATACTTAGGATTATACCTCTCCAGTGATGCTCTCGCTTACAAAAAAGGGGACCAGTGATTGCTTCTTCCACTATTGGAAAGGACCAAAAAGAGAGCTTCTCCTTATCTTCTAAACCTGTCATTTTTCTTAACTCAAAATGATCTGCTTGTCAAAGCAGTATCTGCAGGAAAGCAATTCTGAGCATTAAAAATAATGTGTGAAGAAATCCGAATGGCTGAGAGGCACATGAGAAAATGTTCAACATCACTAATTATCAGGGAGATGCAGATCAAAACAACAATGAGATATCATCTCACACCACAGAGACTGGCCCACATCCCAAAAAACAAAAGCAACCGGTGTTGGCGTGGATGTGGGGAGAAAGGGACTCTCCTTCACTGCTGCTGGGAATGCCGACTGGTTCAGCCCTTTTGGAAAACAATATGGACGATTCTCAAAAAGTTAGAAATTGAGCTCCCACTTGACCCAGCAATACCACTCCTGGGAATATATCCCAGAGAGGCAAAAAGGTATAGTAGAAATGACATCTGCATTTCCATGTTCATTGCCGCTCTGTCTACAATAGCCACAATATGGAAAAAACCAGAGTGCCCGAAAACAGATGATTGGCTAAAGAAACTCTGGTATATTTACACAATGGAATGCTACGTAGCTGTCAGAAAACATGAAGTCATGAAATTTGCATATAAGTGGATCAACATGGAAAGTATCATGCTGAGTGAAATGAGTCAGAAAGAAAGAGACAGACATAGAAAGATCGCACTCATATAGGGAATATAAAGTAGCTGAGAGGTACAAGCTTACAATGTTGCGATTCCTGGCAGGCATTTCTCTGGACTTAATTACTAGATACTAAAATACAGAAATCCAAAACTATGCTGCTGCTAGTGAGGCCTCCTGACTTCATATCTCTTCATTCTCAGCAATGGAAAACAAATTACCAAATGCTTTCTTTTCAGCAGATCGACTTTAGGGGGGAGAAACTCCAAATCAATAATAGTGAATTTTTTTCTTTAAATATTGAATGTAATCAAAGTAAAGTGAAAGTAAAGTGAAATTTACCAGTTACACATGTGGGGTGGGGGGCTGGGGAGGTGGGGGGGGTGGGGGAGGTATACTATGATTCTTGGTGGTGGAATATGTGCACTGGTGAAGGCATGGGTGTTTGAGCATTGTATAACTGAGACTTTAACCTGAACGCTTTGTAACTTTCCACATGGTGAATTAATAAAAGAATTAAAAATAAATAAATAAATAAAAATGGGGAGGGTGTCACAACTGGTGATGCTCAGGGGTTACTCCTGGTTCTGCACTCAGGAATTCTTCTGGCATGTGTGGGGGACCATATGAGATGTTGGAGATCGAACCCCGGTCAGTCGGCTGCATGCAAGGCAAATGCCCTACCGGCCAGACTATCGCTCCGGTCCCAGAATTTTGAAGTGGGCTATACAAGCACTGCCAAAATCATGAATAGAATGGATTCTGAGTCTGAGCTTAAGGTGACAGTGATTGTGTATTAAGTTGAGAGATTGTGTATTAATGTTGTTCCTTGCTCAGGTCACTAGTACTGCCTAAAAATTTATCAGATATTTCTGTACAAAGTTTTATTGAAATAATTTGTGTAAGCATACAGTAGTCTATAATCACGAAGCTCCTGGTTTCGGATATTTCCATTACCTCTCCACCTATAGGCAAGTATTCCACATGGCTTTGCAGTCAATTCTTGGACCATTCACTGATTGACAAGCAGCTAAGTTGCTTTCTTCTCCTGGTTCCCCTTTACAATGCTACCAGAGATAAGGGTACAGAAATCTCTAAGAGATGGGGTGTAAGTTTCCTCTGCATACAACCCAGAAATGGGACCAATACATAATATGGCACTGTCACAGTCATCAGTATGTAAAAATGGTTTAAATCTTTGTTTCAAGAAACACTTACCAAGAAAAACTTACCGTCTTCAACATTTAGTAGAAAATGAGCATTGCACTGAATCCAAAAATGAAGCTGCTACATAATATAGCAGTTCTACTTTTTAACTTCTGTGTTTTTTTTTTTTTTTTAAGAAATGTGTTCTTGTTTTCAGGACTGGATAACAACATTTGCATTTCCACAAATGGCATACAGAGAGTCCCTTTTCTCCTTGTCTTTGCCAAAGAAATTTGTTATTACTTGTCTTTAGTTTGTTTTTTGTTTGTTTGTTTGGAGGAGGTCACCTCAGCAGTACTCGGGTTTACTCCTGGCTCTGTGCTCAGGCATTATTCCCTGCTCAGAAGACCGTTGGAGGTGGTGGAGATTGAACCCTGGTCAGTTGTGTGCAAGGCAAGCACCTTATCCATGGTATCACTGTATCATTTTTTTAAATTTATTTTTAATTAGAGAATCACCGTGAGGGTACAGTTACAGATTTATACACTTTTGTGCTTATACTTCCCTCATACAAAGTTCGGGAACCCATCCCTTCACCAGTGCCCATTCTCCACCACCCGTAAACCCGGCGTCCCTCCCACCCTCCCCAATCCCATCTCCCCCCCACCCCACCCTGCCACTGTGGCAGGGCATTCCCTTCTGTTCTCTCTCTCTAATTAGCTGTTGTGGTTTGCAATAAAGGTGTTGAGTGGCCTCTGTGCTCAGTCTCTAGCCCTCATTCAGCCCGCAACTCCCTTCCCCCACATGGCCTTCAACTACAATGTAGTTGGTGATCGCTTCTCTGAGTTGCCCTTTCCCCGGAACGTGAGGCCAGCCGCGAAGCCATGGGGTCAACCTCCTGGTACTTATTTCTACAGTTCTTGGGTATTAGTCTCCCACTCTGATATTCTATATACCATAGATGAGTGCTGTCTTTCTATGTCTGTCTCTCTCTTTCTGACTCATTTCACTCAGCATGAAACTTTTCATGCCCATCCACTTAACTACAAAATTCTTGACTTCCTTTTTTCTAACAGCTGCATAGTATTCCATTGTATAGATGTACCAAAGTTTCCTCAACCAGTCATCCATTTTGGGGCATTCGGGTTTTTTCCAGATTCTGGCTATTGTAAACAGTGCTGCGATGAACATACATGGGTATCACTGTATCATTGTCATCCCGTTGTCTGTTGATTTACTCGAGCAGGCATCAGTAATGTCTCTATTACACTCAGCCCTGAGATATTAGCAGCCTCTCCTTACTCATCTTTCCCACCAATTGGAGGCTCCTTCAGGGTCAGGGGAATGAGACCTATCGTTACTGTCTTTGGCATATCGAATACATCATGGGTGGCTTGCCAGGCTCTGCCGTGTGGACTGGATACTCTCAGTAGCTGGCTGGGCTCTCTGAGAGGTATGTATATATCCGTGGTACTATTGCTTTAACTCTCACTTGTCTTTTTAATAATCGGCAAACAGATGTGAGCTAGTATTTCATTAAACTTTTGATTTGCATATCCCTGATGATTAATAGTACCTTATTTAATGTACCTGTTGAACACTTGTTTAAATTCTTTTTGTAACAAGTATCAGTCACATAGTTTGAAACATTTTAAATTAAAAAAATATGGTTTTTTGCTGAGGGATAAGTATTTTTGAAAATGTTTTTGTTCTTGCTATTGTTTTTGTTTTTGTTGTTGTTATTTTGGCAGGGCAAGGGGGGCACACACCCAGTGGTGCTCAGGGAATACTACCGGCTTTACACTCAGGGGTCACTCCTAGTGGGCACAGGGGATAATAATAGGTTTGTGGGGATAAAACCTGAGTCAGTTGCATTGCAAGGTAAGCATCCTACCCTCTGTACTATAGCTCCAGTTCTTAGTGTTTCCTTTTTACTAACAACTTTAACTTTTTAAAATCTAACAAACTTCTTTCCACATTGGTCATTTTTAAAAAATTAAAATATCTCTAAAGTCTATAAATCTTTTACAACTTTGGAATTTGTCCTTGTAAAAGAAACAAAACTGTTTTGATAAATTGTGATAGCCAGACTTATATAGATGTGCATCCCTTATACTGTAGCCCAAGGACCATTTATTCATTGTCTTCCATTAACTATGAACCAAGATGTAGGGTTTATTCAGAGAAGTCCCACATAAATCAAACCTAATAGAAAAAAAAAGTGATTTTGAAAGTTAACTGGGGAATTCTAAGACACTCATAAAGGGAAATATGAGTCTCACTTTACAATGATGATTGACATGAGTTCCCAGGGCCCATTTAGAATGTCTTATTCTTTAAGATTCAGAAGCACGGTCATCATCATCACTAGGTAAAATTACTTGTGTAAAACTTTGTTTCTTGTTTACAAAGAAGAAAAGCTTATGGTCTTCAAAATTGAATAGAAAATAAGCATTGTATCAAGTTAGATAAGTGTTGAAATCAATAGATGTGGTCTGCACAAAACATATTTGATTTTTACTAGGAAATGCTTATATATTTCAATAGTATCCTGGGGTATATGATGTGGCAGATACTTTCCAAATGCCTTGTTTTTGTCCAACCAATTTTTGAGTTAACTGCACAGTAAATAACACAAGAACAAGAGAATTCAGGAACATTAAGATCCACCTGAGTTATAACTTCCGTAAGTAATCTTCATTTGAGCCTAACCAAAATAAATATATAAGGGCTTATTCGATTTTGTGATTTTTTTTTTGGCTTTTTTGGCCACATCCGGCGATGCTCAGGAGCTACTCCTAGTTCTGCACTTAGGAATCACTCCTAGTAGTGCTCGGGGGACCGTATGGGATGCCAGGGATCGAACCCTGGTCAGCTGCATGCCAGGAAAACACCCTATCCATTGTATTATCGCTCCGGCCCAAAGGTTTATTCAATTTTGGCACAAAGGAAAGCTCTACATGTTTTATTGAAAGTAGAAAGAGCAATCCATTTTTAAAGGTGTGTGTCTTTCTCATACCAAGGTAATTAAAAGATGACTTCATTTTAATTCTTGAACTCTCTTGGTTATTACGTTTTTGACAAGGAAGATATCTTTAAAGTCAAACTGGGTAAATTAGTTGAATGAAGTATTCAGATATTTATTCTGGCTTCAAAGGCAATATAGAAAAAAATAAGTTTATTTTAAAGTGCCAATTAATTGTATGAAAAAAATTCCTCTCCTAACACTGTAAAAACCTTCTTGCTCTGAATCCTCAGAAAGAGGAATGCATGTGCTGAGAAAACTGGACTTACATCCCCTGAAATATTAAAATATTAAAAATATTAAAATTCTTAATAAATGGAAACATAATGTTATCATTTAAAAAGTGCTACTATGGACTATGTGACCGTCACTGCTCTCTCTGAGATGTTTTGCAAGTAATTCTTTCCTCAGCCAAGCCACAAATTAAATTTGTGTCTAGTTAAATCCTCATAAAAATTGTATCTTTGACAAATGATTGTTTTTTTCCTTCCCAGCCCAGAAAAATTGCCAGACAGGCTATTTTCACTTTTGGTGGGAAATGTTCCATTTAGACTGACGCACACTTACGTGGCAAATATCCTGATGTTCTTTCACTTGCCATAGAACTAAACTTTAGAGAGTTGTGAAAATGCTCCAATACTTAGAATAAACATAACTAACATGGTACATTTGAGACATATTACTTGAATTATCTCCATTTTCAGCTCTACTACTGCTTGGTTAGGTACTATGACTTTTTACTTCTTCGACTTTTGTATTGATGGAGCTATTGCAATTTGCAATATTGTTAATGCTGCATTCCTTTAATGGTGGTTTCTCCTGTACATAATTCCAATATCATAGCCATCTCCAGTGTACCTTGTGGGAGAGAGGTGAGTTCTCTGACTTTTTATATGAGGGAACTGAATCTAAGGGACACTAAATAATTTACCCCAAATCAATAAACAGCTACTTCATTTTTGCCAACTTTGATCATTGTTAGTACTAAACAGTATGACTTTAGTCCACCCATGCATACTATTATATGCTGTATCTGGAAAATTCTTGTGAAACTAAACAGATTTTGTGGAGAAACATAAATTTTGTAGAGGGTTCATTTAAAAGATGACAAAATGTCTATATCCATATCTAAAATGTCTACATCCATATCCCATCATATGTAAATTAACACTTATTTTTTCTCTCATAACAAGGAAGTTGTCATTCTATGATCAGAAAAACTTAGTAGAGAGGTCAATAAACTATTCCAGTCACTATCTAGTGAAATATATATGTATGTGTGTATATATATGTATATGTATATGTGTATATAATATGTATATATATGTATATGTATATAAGGGTCCAATAGTCTGTCCTGGTCACTTATTTCTGCCATTCTATGACAAAAATAGGTTAGACAATTCATAAATGAGCCAGTGTGATGGTATTCTAGTAAAACTTTACTTATAAACACAGAGAATTGGCCAAATGTGACCCACTGGCGCTAAATTTGGCATCTCTTGGTTTTGAATGATCTATCATGGTGCTCAGTTCTTCCCGGGACCTTTCTCCCTAATCCCAGTCATATGGAGACAGAGAGTTTGAGCATCCCATAAACGAAAACCTCACTGAAGCTTGCAAATCGCTAGAATCTGTAGTTTTGTCCAACTCTATCAAGAGAATACATCAATACAATTTTTAGCATTCTTCCTACACCTGGTTTTTTAAGTTGCAGAAATTATTTTATCTGTCTAGTAACAGCTGGGGTCATGAAAAAAACATGAGTGTGATTTTTTTTTTTCCTTAAACAGAGAGTCCTTTAGGACCCCTCTGGGGGGATGTTGTGTTAGATCCATGGAGGGGCCAGGCAGTGTCAGACTTCACACGTCGGGCTGTTTACACAAGAACATGTCTGTGGCCGGTGGGTTTATGTGTTTAACCGGTGGGTGTACTCTGCCACACAGTTGGGATTTTTAAAAATTAAAGGCTTGCAGTTGGGAGTTTCAGAGGGTTGGTGTCATGGAAAGAGAGAATGAAGGATTCAAATAGTAAACATACCCCCATTTCAATGGGCCCTTATTTAAACTCGTGTATGAACAAGGCCTTCTTGGAAGAAAACGATGGTCTGGCTGACTGGTACCCACGTAACGAAATGGTGAAGGTGGGGAGGGGAGGGCAGGAATCCCAAGGTTATCACAGCCAGTCGTCTGAGTGTCAGAGTTAGTAGGCAGGGCTCTGGGCTCAAGTCTACAATTAAAGTTCCAGTGTGTTCCCGCGTCAATCTTAAATCATACCAGGACATGCAGTATCTTATTTTAATAAGCACCAAATCCATGTTTCAAAAAACGGGGGAGAAAAATCCACTTTAACTGTTAAAACGTCTCTGAAACCTGCTCATGGGAACTGGAACCACCTGGTATTGTAATTTCTTTCTTTTCTTAAGTAAGACATCTGTAGTCTTCAAGAAATAACTGTGGTCTGTTAGATTCCAGAAACTTTTCATAAATCGAGTGCCAGCAGAGATAAGCTATTTTTATTAGATTTGGCAGTGGACAATTCATGAGGACTATTCTAACTGGTAAAAATATTTTCAGTAAAGGATCTTGGGGAAAGTGTAAGTTTGTATCTTGATTTCAAAGAAAAAGCACTAAGGAAGTTCCTTTGGTTTTCAGTGCACGGGTGCCTGAGTCAAGCCTCAACATTACTGTCTGGATAATGGGAAGTAATGGTGAGCAGGTACATTCTCCTGTTTAGCTGGACCACTTCCAAGCATCATCTCAGTGTTTGACACTGACTCTTTGCTTTTGAGCACTTATAAAGCATTTATGAACCGTACTTGGAATGCAGCATTAAACAGAATTCTAGAATGCCAACCTTCAGGGAATTCAAATCTAAAAACAGATCTGAAAAATTAGAAATAAAAGGACTTTAATAAGTCTGGGGAAACATTTAAGATTTTTTTTTCCCTAGACAAGAATTCTGAAAAAATGTTAATCACTACAGTGGTTGTCTGAAGAGCTTTGCATGCAACCGGAAGAGTATGTAGGTCTAGAGGGGAAGAAACTAAGATGCTCGAGATAGAACAAAGCACAGTAACATAACAGGACTAGAAAAAATGAAAAAATAGAAGAAAATAATGTTTTAGAAAAGATAGCTAAGAGAATTACCATAGGGAATTAGATAAGCTGTGTTTAGATAACATTTAGGAACTTAAAATGCTATCAGTAAAATCTTTTTCTTTCTCCTTCAAAGATGGATTTCCCCTAAGGTACTTTAGGTCTGTACTAATTTCCAGGGAGGAAAAAAAAAAAATACTGCCACTGGCACAAAAATTTTGGAAACAATGCTTAAGATTCATCCCCTCCCAACCACCACACACACACACACACACACACACACACACACACACACACACACACAAGCTTTACATCAAAACTCTTTTGAATTTTGAGAAATTAGTAGGATATATTTGAAAACTGATTTTTCTTAGAGGAGATGGTATGAGAAATAACAGATTTACCAAGTTAGGAACAAGTATCTAATGTATTAAAAAATGTTATGAGGCACTCAAGAGTGAAGAATCCTGGCTGACGGGCACCACAATGCCAGAGAGTGCCCCGGACCCCATACCGAGCCAATAACACCAGGGTGCCTCAGATGGAGCAGGTGCAGTCTCCCCGCCTTCTCCGGATGGAATCCCGGTGACCATGAGCTTGTACAAACATGGCTCTGGTATGTGGGGACCAGGACTATTTCCCCAAACCACATAGATGCTTACGCGGCCACGTAACCTTTCCTGATATACAAAATAAATAAATAAATAAAAATTAAAAAAGCTCAGGAATGGCTCCTCCGCCCCTAAATGGCCACGATCCCAGAGGCACACAAACCAATCTCGGAACGCAGCGGTTGCTGACAGAAATGCTCCTGGACTGTGAACTAAGCTACAGCCTTTTGCCTTCCCGGGAGGGGAAGGGTTTTTGTTCCTTGGCCTTTTCCCCTTTGCAGCAGCATGGCGACCGCCTCCTTTCAGAGCCAATTGGACAGAGAGGTAGGAGCTTACAGGGAGGGGGCACGTGGGAAATCTCATGATGGCGGAGGGGGGAGTGGAACTGGCCCTGCTCCTTGCTCAAACGAAACCCCAAGTGGCCGCCCACGAACGGCTCCTCAGCTTTTGAACAGCCATGATCCCAGAGGCACACAAACCAACCTCGGAACACAGTGGCTGCTGACAGAAATACCTCTGGACTTAATGACTAAAGTACCAGAATACCAAAACCGCGTGGCCGCTGACATCACATGCTCTTCATTATCAGCAATAGAAAACAAATGATCTAATGATGCCTTTTCGGCAGGTCTGATTGTTCGGGGGAAATTTCAAATACTAATAGTCGGTTTTGTGTCAAAAATTGAATGTAATCAAAGTAAAGAGAGAGTAAAGTGAAAATCATTAGCCACACGGCGGGGGGGGGGTGAGTGGGATGGGAAGTATACTAGGGTTCTTGGTGGTGGAACATGTGCACTGGTGAAGGGATGGGTGTTTGATCATTGTATGACTGAGACTTAAACCTGAAAGTTTTGTAACTGTTCTCACAGTGATTCAATAACAAAAATAAAGTAAAATAAAAATGTTATGAATATATATACATGTATATGTATATATATGCAGCAACATATTTTATTTTCATCAGAAAATAACTAAGTAGCTATTTTTTAATGAAAAAAATCAAGACAACCAATCAAGATACTTCTTTGAACAACAACAAAAATTTTACTATAAAATTCTATATAAAACAGTTGTCCTATAACTTAAAAGAAAAAAATCTTAACACTATTTTTACTGACTTTAGCAAACTATTATCCCCTTTATAGATTTTTACAATGACAATCTTTTATTTTTTATGTTTTTACTCATTGTTTTTCCTATAGTTCAATGAAATGATCATAGCTTATCTAATTTAAAATGACTGTGAACATTTCTTGTCCAAGTAATTAACTGTGACAATTATAATAAGTGTCAGTATTGGATGATTGAGAAAGTTGTCCAAAAAGGAAAAAGGTTTGCTGCCTGAGGATTTAATGCATGGTTAAGCCACTAAATTTAATCACAAAAAGAAATGAATCATTTTAGTGAAATTGTTGGAATAGCTCATGGTCCTTGCACCTCTAAAATTTGGCAATGCTAAAATGAGTGGAATTATAGTTCTGAAATCTGAATATCTGCTAAACCATGTATTATTTATTTAAATATTACTGATTATTATAATAGAATTTTAGGTCAGTGTAAAGACCAGAGCAAAGGATCATAGTTTCCACTATATCGCCTACCCTGAAACATGGTCTCCCTAATTATGACCATCCCAAACCACATTTGTTACATTCAATGAACCTATTATAACACATCATTGTCACTCAAAGTCCATATTCTGCATGAAGATTTGACCTTGGTGTTCCATGTTCTATGGATCTGAATAAATGTATGGTGAACTGGATAGATCATTCTAGTACCATACAGGGTAAATTTGCTCTCCTAAACCTCCTCTGTGCTCTATCTGTTCATCACTCTCTTCTCTGTAACCCCTGAAAACCACTGATCTTTTGATTGTCCCCACAGTTTCCCTATTGGAAAATGTAATCTACATAGGATTTCAGAGTATTTAGCCATTTCAGATTGGTTTCTTTCACTTTGGAATATGAATCTCCTTTTATCCCCCACATCCAGCAGTACACAGAACTTATTCCTGGCTTTGTGCTCAAAGATCATTTCTGGCATCTTAGGGGGTCATAAAAGGTACCAGGTATTGAACCTGGGCCAGCAGCATGCAGGCAGGTACCTTGACCATTATACTATTGCTCTAGTCCCAGCACCACTTCTTGTCAAGATTTATTAACTCATTTCCTCTTTGAACTGGGAATGTTCCATTGTCTAATACCAAATGATTTGGCTTATTACCCTCTTTCAAAAAAAAAGAAGAAGAAGAAGAAATAAAGAAGGATGAAGGAAAGAAGGGAAGGGAGGAAGGAAGGAAGGAAGGAAGGAAGGAAGGAAGGAAGGGAAGGAAGGAAGGAAGGAAGGAAAGAAGGGAAGGGAGGAAGGAAGGAAGGAAGGAAGGAAGGAGGAAGGAAGGAAGGAAGGAAGGAAGGAAGGAAGGAAGGAAGGAAGGAAGGAAGGAAAGAAGGGAAGGAGGAAGGAAGGAAGGAGGAGGAGGAAGGAAGGAAGGAGGAAGGAAGGGAAGGAAGGAAGGAAAGGAGGAAGGAAGGAAGGAAGGAAGGAGAGGAGGAGGGAAGGGAAGGAAGGAGGGAAGGAGGGAGGGAGGAGGGAAGGAGGGAGGGAGGGAGGAGGAGGAAGAGGGAGGAGAGGAAAAAAGGGGAAGAAAAGAAAGAAAGAAAGAAAGAAAGAAAGAAAGAAAGAAAGAAAGAAGAAAGAAAGAAAGAAAGAAAGAGAAGAAAGGAAAGAAAGAAAGAAAGAAAGAAAGAAAGAAGAGAGGGAAGGAAGAAAGGAAGGAAGGGAAGGAAGGAAGGAAGGAAGGAAGGAAGGAAGGAAGGAAGGAAGGAAGGAAGAGGAAGGAAGGAAGGAAGGAAGGAAGGAAGGGAGGGAGGGAGGGAGGGAGGGAAGGGAGGGAGGGTGAGGGAGGGTGGAAGGAAGGAAGAGAAGAAGGAAAGAAAAGAAAGAACACTCAGGGTATCTCTGGAAATCTACTTTCTTTAAACATAAGGACCCACTTACTTCCTGCACCTAGTAATTGCTCCCAATTAATCCTACTGCACCCCTGGATTAGTTGAGTCACTCAGGTGTGGGTAGAACCCGCTTGGAAAACAGTGGTTTAGATGGCCCACAGTTTAATTACCCACCTGCTGAAGGATAATTTGTTTGTTTTTCAAATTGGAAATTATGAATAAAATTGCTACAAATATCTATGTGGCGATATCTGTCTGGGCATATGCTTTCAGCTCACTGGGGAAAAGATCAGGGAGGACAGTTGAGGGATCATACTGAAGAACATATTTGGTTTTGTGAGAAATTGCAAAGCTGTGTTTGAAGTGGCTGCGCTGTTTCACATCCCGCCAGCAGCGAATGAGATTTCCCGTGATTAATGTCAATAGCATTGACTATGGTCCGTGTTTTGGATTTTCTCTCTTCTAACAGGTGTATTGCATTAAAAATTCATTACTGAAAAAATCAAAGGGGGCCAGGAAATAGTGACATGGTTAAGACAAATTGCTAGGTATGCAGCTGACAGGGTTTTGATCTCCATCACTGCTTGTTCTCACCCAGCATTTCTGGGTAGAGTCCTGATGGTGCCTGAGCAGATAGTCGGTGCTCAAATAAATAGTAACAATAACGGCTTCATTATTATTATTATTATTATTATTATTACAGAATACAAGAAGTTCCACTTTAGCAGAGATGTAATAAGTTTGCCAAGTTTATTCTTAGTTTTTCCTTTTACCAAGAAGGCTAAGTAAATAATGCAATCAGACCCCATTTCCTGACTTCTGAGAGCAGATAGTTCCTAGATTTTATTAACCACTCCAATTTAATATTTTTATGAGGAGGATGAAAAAAATAGGGAAAATTTGCAAAATCGGCGATTTACTCAGTGGACCCTGCGATTCTTTCTTTTGCTTCCTCTTTGCCTCCGTGTCTTATTCTGTCGCTTTTAGTTTTCTTCTGGACATTTGGCATTATCACACTCATGAAACTGTTCCTGTCAGGATCATTTGCGCTTACGTCCAAAATGCAGAAGCTATTCACCTGTTCTTTTTCTCCCCCTTATTAGACTTGGACATATCCCAAGTATCCACTTCCCAAAACTCCGTTCCATTCACTAAACACTTCTCATTCCATGTCCCTCACCACACTACCTCCTACCTCTCAATTTAGACTCAAAAAGACCTATCTATCAAAGAGGTATCTTGACTGTCCTTTCTCCTCCTAAGTAATCCCATTCAATCCTGTGGATTTTAAATTTTCTATCTGCTGATGAGTTCAAAATGGATAGCTTCAGTCCTGAACCCTCCCTGAACTCCGGACTCGTAAATCCAACTCTAAAAGCTTAAAAGTGGGAGAATAGAATAATTAATTCATAAATCTTTCTTTACACACACTTGCAAACACATGCGCATGGGTACACACACACACACATGCAAACACACACACATGAGTGCGTGCACATGCATACACACACATACACACACACAAACCTCTATCCATATCCTAGATGCAACACTTTCCTGTCCAGGATCTCAGAGAATAGCTCCACTCTGCTTGTTCTCTTGGGCCAAAAGTTCCAAGTCTCCATTCTAACCACCCTTGCCCCAGACCAAATCATAGGAATTTCTTGCATCTTTTCCCTCAAAACATTCTAAATTCTTTACTCATCACCACCTCCTCTCTGACCTACACCACCCCATTATGCACTTGACCTATTCCTTCCCCTCTTGAGCCTCTAAAGTGCAATTTTCACACTACAACATGAGGCATGAGACATGATGCAAGAAATGCATTCTTTGACAATTCTCTGACAATGATCATGTACAGTTTTTCAAAAGAAATTTCCACCAATAATTGCAACTCTCTTGAAACACTCTCTCCCATTCCAGAAATAACTAAATACAGTGTCTGAGACAAGGGATTTGGGCAGGATGCTAGGTAAAGGAATGTATTCATCATCTGTTCAAGAGAGTTTCCAGGTGGAAAAAATCTATCAGTAGAAAAGGAGTGGATAGGTTACTTTGGATGCTCAAGAACTTTCACCAATGTTTGGAAGTCAAGAGGACTAGAATTAGAAATAGCAAGGTCATTGAGCTGGAGTGATAGTACAGTGTGTAGGGCGGTTGCCTTACACGGGACCGACCCGGGTTTGAATCCCAGCATCCCATATGGTCCCCTGAGCACCACCAGGAGTAATTCCTGAGTGCAAAGCCAGGGGTAACCCCTGTGCATTGCCGGGTATGACCCAAAAAACAAAAAAAAAAGAAAGAGAAAGGAGAAAGGAAGAAAGAAGAGAAAGAAAGAAAGAAAGAAAGAAAGAAAGAAAAGAAAGAAAGAAAGAAAGAAGAAAGAAAGAAAGAAAGAAAGAAAGAAAGAAAGAAAGAAAGAAAGGAAGAAAGAAAGAAAGAAAGAAAGAAAGAAAGAGAAAGAAAGAAAGAGAAAGAAAGAAAGAAAGAAAGAAAGAAAGAAAGAAAGAAAGAAAGAAAGAAAGAAAGAAAGAAAGAAAGAAAGAAAGAAAGAAAGAAAGAAAGAAAGAAAGAAAGAAAGAAAGAAAGAAAGAAAGAAAGAAAGAAAGAAAGAAGAAATAGTAAGGTAAAAAATAATGCAGGAAACCTGAGTGCACAACAATATGTGTGGAAGAAAGTTCATTATGTTCTGGGCACGGAGAATGCAGAACCAACCAGCCAAACCTCACCCACCTCCAGAACAGAAGAGGGAAACTGGTAGCGAGTGGGTGGATGGCTTTATTATACCATCTTTCCAATGCAAGAAGACTTCCCATCTCGTGCCAGGCTGCCTGGGAGAGAGGAAAAGAGGGTTGTTAAAGAGACACAGACACTCTCTTAGACTAACACCCTGCTTGTAATTTAGAAGGATTGCAGAACTGTCTGACAAAGGGTGGGCAGAAATGTCGTGGACCTGCCAGAACTGCCATCCGGGACCAGAATGAGATTTATCCCGTCGAGTACATTTTAAAGAGTTGCTAAGAATTATGTGTAAAGCACTTGACTTTGTTACCCGTTGTGCTTATTCAAAAGTCCAGATGTGGGATGCATGCAACATTTAAATCAGTTTCTCTCTTTGTGCTGCAATGCCTACCACTTTCTTATATTTAGAACAAGACCCACATTTCTTCATCACAGTAGGAGAAAATCAAAATAAAATCTGCCTCGTAACTTTCAGTTATACATTATCTGGCCGTTGTTCAACCTTAGTCTTACTCCTCAACTCTTTTTGCTGATTCTGCCACTGCCATTACTTGCACAAGCCAAACTTATTCTTTTATGTATGTATGCTTTATTTCATTTTATTTTTTAAGCGAATCAGTGAGATACACAGCTACAAAGTTGTTCATGATTGGGTTTCTGTCATATAATGTTCCAACACCCATCCCTCCACTAGCATACATTTTCTACCACCAATGTCCCTAATGGCAGACACCTCTTTCTCTCTCTCTCTCTCTCTCTCTCTCTCTCTCTCTCTCTCTCTCTCTCTCTCTCTCTCCCTCCCTCTCTCCATCTCTTCCCTTTTGGGCATTGTGGTTTGTTATACACCTGATTTTGCCTACAAAGATATTAAAAGATTATCAGGTATCTCCCTTTACCTACTTTCAACACCTAGTTCTTGTCCAGAGTGATCATTTCCAACTACTAGGTCCCTTCTCTATCCCAACTTCTATCTCAACTGTTCTTTGCCCCCGATACTTGTGGGAAACTTCCAAGCATTGGCCAGTCCTCATGGCCTCTGTTTTCCTGGTCTTGAATGAGTCTCATACTATTTTTTTAAATCCCAGAAATGAATGTTGTCATTCTATATCTGCCCCTCTCCTTCTGACTCATTTCACTCAGCATGATACTCTCCATGCCAAACTTATTCTATCCTCCAGGGATTCTCTGCTGTTTGTGCTTTGACTCTGTAATCTTCTTCTGGATATTTGCCATCATTACACTCTTTTTTTAAAAAAAAAATTACCCTCTTTTTTGGTCATTATTTACTTAGGTTGCTAAAACATTTATCCGGGACAAACCTTAATCACATCATTTCATTCTCACCCTCCACCATTTCATCATTAGCACATGGTCATTCATTTTTTACATGCAAATTATTAGTCACTAAAATGATGTACTTTATTCATTGATTCACTGATTAGCTTGATGCCCCTGCTTTGATAAGCAGCCTGAGTTTGCTCACAAAGATGAAGAAGTATATCTGGGATAAAGGGGATAGTTAACACTTCTTAAAAGTATAAATGAGTCATATTTGAAAAATTATACCGATTTTCTTCTGTGCAAATTTGAAAATATCTATTCTTTTTACTCTACCCCTTTATGGATTAAATATCCTTACTATAAAATTCAGATGTTGAGCTGCTAAACTTTAAATTTCTGAAAATGGATTGTTTTTGCTTTTGTTTTTTACAAGTGGGAGTTTTGAAGGGGACAATAAATAAAAATGCTGCTAATAGGGCTGGAGCAATAGTACAGTGGGTAAGGCACTTGCCCTCAATGCAGCTGAGCCAGGTTTCATCCCTGGTACCACATATGGTACCCTGAGCCCAGCTACAAGGGATCCCTGAGCACAGAGCCAAGAGGGAGCACTGAGCACTGCCTGGTGGGTGTGGCTCAAAAACCAATAAGAAAAAAGAAAGGAAAATGATGCTACTAAAAGCAGGTCCTAAATCTAACTGGAGTTCTTATGCACAGATGTTAGAGCAGTTGCCAGACTGTTGTAGGTCTCTGCAGACTGAGAGCCACCCTACAGAGGAGCATCAGGAAAGTCGTCAGGCATCTTTTTACTTAACGACATGTGAAGGAACCTCTTTTGATCCTGGAGTTAGAACCTCCAGGAGCATGAGAAAATCATTAATATTTGGTACTTTTATATGGCATTCCCAGCAGACAAATACACTATGTTCCCTAATACCCTCCATCCACATTTCTATAGATCTACAAATGAGAATTCAACTGGCCTCCATAATTAATAACTTCATCATCATCATTATGATTAGCACATGGTATAGTGAGGTGAGAAGAATAAACAGTTTTGGTTAACAGGGACCAACAGGTTGACTTAGGAAGGTTGCTGTAAATTCGGATCAGATGCATAAAGCATAAAATGTTCCGCTGTACACGGCTTTAAGCTCACAGACATTCTATATGTTTAATATGTATGTTTAATATATATGTCATGGACTGGAGTGAGTAAAGCATTTGCCTTGTATGTGGCTGACCCGGGTTCGATTCCTCTGTCCCTCTCAGAGAGCCCAGCAAACTACTGAGAGTATCCCGCCCACACGGCAGAGCCTGGCAAGCTCCCCATGGTGTATTCAATGTGCCAAAAACAGTCACAACAAATCTCACAATGGAGACGTTACTGGTGCCCGCTCAAGCAAATCGATGAACAACGAGAGGACAGTGCTACAGTGCTACAGAAAACTTGTTGATGAATGAATATGTGGGAAACCATCGTGGGGAGGATGAAAAAAATCAAATCAAATTTCCCAAACAACCATTGATGAGATTACTTATTCTCCCAAATACAAGCAGGGTAATCTCTCCCACAGGAACTTCAAGACAAATAGAAATCTCTCATTAGCATGAGTTAACCACCCTTTCACATGCTAAACAAGGATTAGAGCCTCAAATTATATTGCAACTCAGACAATATGCCAGTAATAAGAAGTCCAAAGAGGAAATCCCAGTTTATATGACTCACTGTTTTGAGCAAATATTAGCATTGGCTTGCCAACATTTCTCTTTGTATCACTTTTCCAGATCACTAAAAAGTTATATAATACTTCAAAGTAGCCAGTACAGGAAGAATAAACTCTGTGAATGACCAGTTTCATTATCAACAGCTTTAGTCAATTTCCATAGAACTTCTCTGAAATGTATTTAAAAAAATTTCCTAAGCACTGCAACAGAATTGTTGAGAAGTGTCAAACTTAAGAAGGAGCTAGAGACATGTCTTTGACTGGTCTTAAGTCAGCTCAGATTGAACACAATTGTAGTTTCCTGGAAAACAGGTTTTGCAAATTTTAAGATAGCTTCTTCTTTGGAAGTTTTTACAGAGACTTTTTACACACATACTGATATGTGAAGTATGTTGACAAATCTTCAGTGATATCAAGCATGGTTGATATAAATATCTCTGCTAGGATGGGTAAATTCACCCTTTTCTGTGAATTACAAAATAACAATGATATTGTTGTTCAGAAAATTAATGAGCATATGAGCTATTATAATCTGGCTTAAATGAAAGGGGTAGATTAGATGAACTATAAACCAAGCCTTTTCCCAGAACTAAATCATAGTTCTCAATTTTCCCTAAATGTCAATTTTGCATTTTATTTCTGTACTCTCACATGAAAATGTGAGTATATATTTAATCCTTATTTCAATCAAGATATAAGGCATGCAGCCATTTTCCTATGGTATAAAGTTAAATTTGGAGGAATCTATTAAACAGGTCATTATCACAGAATCATTTATCCTAGAAAATTTAGGCCTGCACAATGCAAGATTTTTTTTTATCATATATCTGCCATGACTACTCAGAAAAGTCAAAAGATCATATGTGTTTTAATTTGCTTATATCCTTGTATAATTCTACAAACAATGGCCTAGTAAAGTATGAGTGAATGCTTATGTGGGCAGAATAAGGGATTCTGGGAGAGATGAAAACAACTGGGCTAGGAATCAGATGAATCAGAGAGCATAAAGAGAAAACAATTATACATTTACAACAGCCTCGTGAATTAGCAACTATTGAAAAAAATAAAAAATAATTCGTCACTGTATCACTGTCCTCCTGTTGTTCATCGATTTGCTCAAGCAGGTGGCAGTAACGTCTCCATTCGTCCCAGCCCTGAGATTTTAGCAACCTCTCCTTATACATCCTTCCAAACAATGCTGTTTTGGAGGTTCTTTCAGGGTCAGGGGGATGAGACCCATAATCATTACTGCATTTGGCATATCACATATGCCAGGGGGAGCTTGCCAGGCTCTGCCTTGAGGGCGGCATACTCTCGGTTAGCTTGCCAGGCTCTCTGAGAGGGACAAAGAATATGTATTAGAGAATACAAACAAGTATGTTAAAACCAACCACATATGTGCTGCTTCAGGTATATCAGTGGGCTAGACTGTAAGAGGTTGCGCGACCGCAAATGCAGATGTGCACTTCTGGGAGCTTTGTTTTATAGTCTTTGGGTCTTGGCCGTTGATGGGATTATATGGCACCAGGGGCAATTTGTGGGTGTGACTTCTAAGCTACTGGAAAATGGAGGATCTGGGTGGAGGAGGCCCAGTCCCCGTCCAAGCAGACTTGGAGATCTCAGCCCCAGGTCCTACATACCTGGGTTTCTCTGCCAGTTCCTTCATGTGTGAGGCTCATCTAAGCATGTGCAAAGTGGCCCTGAGCATGGCTGTGGCTGAAAAAACATCCAGAACCAAGCCAGAGCCATGCTCAAAAAAATCCATACTCAAAAAATATATATACACATGAATCAAAGGGTTGAGAAAAAAGCATGTGTGTGGATATAATAATAATGTTGAAATTAAATATATATTACAGATGTTCTTGATGCATCTATGTACAGTGGTATGTATGTGTGTGCAAATTCAATACACATATCTGGAAGACATAATTTCAAAAGAAATTAGAGAGAAAGCAGAGAATTAAAAAAAAAAGAAATTATTACCTGGGTTATGGTTTGACTTGGCTAAATCAATTACAATCCTACAACGTAGACGACTCGTTCAAGTCTATTGATTTAGCTTTGATTCTGAGCTCTTTCTTGGATGCCACTTGCTTTGGAAACAGAAAAAGTTCATTGATTTTTCTCATGGTCATTCTGTTCCTGAGGGCTCTTACAGCTAATCAGTTACCACCTTCTCCTGCTTATCTTATCAGGGCTTTCTAATTTCCTCCATTAAGAGATGTCTGACTCTGTAGTTGCTTAAATCTCTCAGTCTGGGTACATAAGGAGATTACACTGACTCCCAAAGTCCCCTTGATCTTCTCTATTTCCCCTTGTTGAAGGTGTGTCTCTGTTTACCAGGCAAGATAAGGGGGTACCGACCAGCAGGAATAGGAACTTAGGAGATGCAAAGGATTTAGCCATTTGCCTTATGTATACCATAGATGACAAGAAAATTCCACACGGGGAAACTATAAAGGGTGCTTCAGCTATAGTTCAACGTATTTGAGGCAAGAAAAAAAAAATGGAAGTCTCTGTGTCTGAGGGTGTAACCAGAGTCCAGCCCTTTTAAAGAGTAGTGATTAGCTGAAGTGTTTTTGACAGCTAAATAAATATTTTCTAAACAAAAATATACTGTATGTTTTAAATGGAATATCACAACCATTTTTAGAAATGAGGATTACTACTCTGGGATTCCCCAGCTGCCAGGTTCCCTTCTGAGTAGGAACTGCTATTTTCTGACCATATCCAGCTGGAAGCTCTGCTGTGTCCCATTCAGGGGCATTTTGGTGAAACCCTACCAGGTCCAGAGATAGAAGGAACAGTGAGTCTTTGAACAACTGCTTTAGAAAAGTGCATTTTTGGCTTTGTGCAATTATGGGAATGAATCAAAATTCTAGAAACTGAACGAGTAGTAATTGGAGAGACAAAGAAAGAGGAGAGAGACACAGAGACAGAGAGAGAGAAAGAAAGAGAGAGAGAGGAGATAGAGAGAGAGAGAGAGAGAGAGAGAGAGAGAGAGAGAGAGAGAGAGGAGACAGAGAGTGGCAGAGTCCCAGAGAATGTCAAAGGAAATAAGTCTTATCATACAGGCACCAATGCCAAAAAAATGGGAGATGATATGGAAACCAAAGAAATACATGTTGAGAGCATTGAGTGCTGCCTCACAAAATTAAAAAAAAAACTTAAGTACAAAAATGTAGGAGGCAAGAGGTACAACCAAGGACATACAGAAAAATTTGCAAAACACTAAAAGAGGGGCCTAGAGCAATAGTAGAGAGTTAGAGGGTAGGACATTTAACTTGCATGCAGCCTACCCAGGTTTGATCGCCAGCACCCTGTATGACTCCCTGAGCACTGCCAGGAGTGACCCCTGAGCAACCAGGAGTAAGCTCTGAGCAACTTTAAGAATGAGCCCCCAGAGATTCTAACTAAAGCAAACAAACAAATAAAAGACAGAGAAAGAAGCTTTGTCAGGATACTTGATGGCTAGATTATTTGAGAGTGTGTGCATTTGTGTGTGTATGTGTGTGTGTGTATATGTATATATTATATATATACACACATATGTATCATCATCATCATCATCATCATCATCATCATCATCATCATCATCATCATCATCCCATTGATTGTCGATTTTCTCGAGCAGTCTCCGTTCATCCTAGCCCTGAGATTTTAGCAGCCTCTCTTTACTTGTCCTTCCCAATGGTGCCACATTGGAGGTCCTTTCAGGGTTAAGGGGAATGAGACCCATCATTGTTACTGGTTTTGGCTTGTGAATATGCCACAGGAAGTTTGCCATGCTCTCCCATGCGGGCAGGAAACTCTCGGTAAGAGTCTCTGAGAGGGAGAACTAGGCTATGAGATGTCACTTCCGAGACTGTCGTTTTATTGTCTCTGCATGTTGGCCTCTGATGGGATTACATGGTGCCAGGGGCAGTTTCTGGGTGTGACCACCTAGCCACTGGAAAATGGGGGATCTGGGCAGAAGAGGCCCAGTCCCAATCCAAGCAGGCTTGGAGATCTTAACCCCAGGTCCTACACACCTGGGTTCCTCTGCCAGTTCCTTCATGTGTGAAGCTCGTCTGAATGTGTGGAGAGGGGCCTTGAGCGTGGCTGTGGCTGGGTTCCGGAGGTCTTTGACTGCATGTATATGTATATATGCACATAAAATATACATATGATCAAATATGTTCATTTTGAAATTATTTAATATTGAGAAAAATATTCAGTTAACATTGAAGTCACTTTTCATCAACTGTTTCTATTACAGAAAACATTCTTCACCCACTTGTAGTATTCAAAAAAAGTCTATATATGTGCAAGCATGCCAGGAAATGTACATCTGTGTTTCTCAAGTGGAAAAGTTTTGCCCACTTCCAAAACTCATAAGCAATTTAGAAAATAGAAAAAAAAATAACTGTTTGCATAAGCTATTTCTAGATTATCTGGAACATGCTAAGCTGTGGAATACAGAGATCACCTCAAGGCAATGATCACAGTTCCTTAGAATAAAAACATGGTGTGTATATAAAATCTATCTTGACTTCAAAGAGATTAGGTCATTTCTGATCAGTGCATCCTAGAATCACAATGTCTCTCCTTTGAAAATGTCTTGAGAGTGGGGCTGGAGCGATAGCACAGCGGGTAGGGCGTTTGCCTTGCACGCGGCCGACCCGGGTTCGAATCCCAGCATCCCATATGGTCCCCTGAGCACCGCCAGGGGTAATTCCTGAGTGAAGAGCCAGGAGTAACCCCTGTGCATCGCCGGGTGTGACCCAAAAACAAAAAACAAAAAACAAAAAAAATTGAAAATGTCTTGAGAAATTTTAACCAGGTTAAAGGATATATAAAATGCAATCAACACAAGTGGTTAAGATAGTTTCTAAAAGGGAATCACATGAGGAGAAGTTATTCGTGTTGAACTGCAATTTCTGAGTGATACACTGACTTTCATACGGGCTGTGCAAGGTTACATTTCCACCTAGAGCAGGCAATGGTTCCCTTCTACTTCCTCTCCACTTCTTCTCTTTTGGAAAATAGTCATTTTCATTGATGTGGGATGATATACTATTGTTTTCAATGGCATTTCCCTAATCCCAAGAGAGTATAAACACCTTTTCTTGTGCCCCTATTTATATTTTAATGTTCTAAATAAATGTACATAAGTTAACTAACTCTGGACTGGAGCAATAGCACAGTGGGTAGGACGTTTGCCTTACATGCAATCAACACCCGGATTCAATTCCTCCATACCTCTCAGAGAGCCCAGCAAGCTACCGAGAGTATCTTGCCCACACGGCAGAGCCTGGCAAGCTACCCATGGCATATTCGATATGCCAAAAACAGTAACAACAAATATCACAATGGAGTCGTTACTGGTGCCCGCTCGAGCAAATTGATGAACAATGGGCCAACAGTGCTAAGTTAAATCTACAGAACAATTTTATTCAACAAAATAATTGGTAGTTTTCCCTGTTAGAACTATTGAAAAGGTAGAGGAGATATTTATGAAGGATAATATTAGTAGGGAAAATTTATGTCTGAATAACTTGCCTAGCTGAGGAATATTAAGTCAAAAATATTTAAATAAAATGTCTATTTATTCAGAAAATAATACGAACCAGTGGGACCTTTTTAAAAATCATTTTTGAGGGCAAAGAGATATTAAAGGTAGGCAAGAGCACTTGCCTTGCAGGTAGCTGACCTGGGTCTTAACCCCACAATCCTATACAGTCCCCTGAGAACTGGCAGTTCTAATCACTGAGCACAAAGCCAGGAGTAAGTCCTGAGCACAGAATGATGTGGTTCAAAAACCTACCTCCTTTCAAATTATTTTTGACAAAATAAAACACTTTAAGAAAAAATCATGTGTATTGGAATTTTGGGCTGGAGCGATAGCACAGTGGGTAGGGTGTTTGCCTTGCATGCTGGCTGAGCCGGGTTCGATTCTTCTGCCCCTCTCAGAGAACCTGGCAAACTACCTGTGGCGTATTCGATATGCCAAAAACAGTAACAACAAGTTTCACAATGGAGACGTTACTGGTGCCCGCTTGAGCAAGTCGATGAGCAACGGGATGACAGTGACAGTGACATTGATTGAGATTTGAATGTTATGAAAGAATCAATAAGAATTTCCCAAACATTCAGCACTTTTAAAAAATAATAATATGTTAAATAATTATTGAGCCCCATTGCACTAACAGTTGAAGAGAAAACTAACACACAGAGATGATAAGTAACTTGCCTAAAGTCACATAATAAAGAAGTTTAGATTTGGGCTATGAACCTAGGCTGTTTCACTGCTCCAGACAGTTCAAGATTAAATCATAAATAACAAAAATTCAAAATATTTTATTATTTTTTTAAATTTGTATGAGAAAGCTAATGAGTCACAAATATAAAATGATACCCCAAGACTCCAAATAAATTCATAATTTCTAATTATAGCCTAAAGGTTGGCACCTTCATCTTTAATCTCGCCATGTCATTCAGTGCTGGATCCTACCCACTTCTGCTCTCTCCAACTTTGTTTGGTTGGTCGCTCTTCTGAGACAAGGTTCAGGAACTCAAAGCTTGTGTTAGTATCCCACGTTGGCATGGGAATTACATTTTGTCCTATCCTCGATTTTAGAAAGAGGCTGGATATCTTAGTACGGATGCAGCTTTTCTTATCCCTTGCAACATGATTTGGGAGATTGCTGAAAAAAGAATTAAGTACTTAACAAGATGATGGACTTGGAGTTCTAAAAATCTTTAAGGCATGGGACCGGGAAGCTAATTGCTTCAAGCTCATGTTATGCATGCATGCTGAGGAACCTGGATTCGATCCTGGGCACTGAATGACCCCCTGAACACTGCTGGGTGCAGTCACTAAACATTGTGCTGGAAATAACACCAGAGCATCTTAGAGAGTGGAGCCAAAGGAAAACAAACAAAAACATTGAAGTGGTGAACAATTAGCCATCTAAGTCATTGGACTAGGAGAAGTATGCATACCTCTATGTATGCATAGTTTGTATGTATGCATAATTTGGACTAGAGGATGTGAATGCATACCTTATACAAAAGTCTTCAATGGTATATTAGTATGAAAAGTGGTAGCACTGCACTGTAGCACTGTCCTCCCCTTGTTCATCGATTTGCTCGAGCGTGCACCAGTAAACACTCCATTGTGAGACTTTTGTTGTGACTGTTTTTGGCATATCAAATACGCCACAGGGAGCTTGTCAGGCTCTGCCATGTGGGCGGGATACTCTCGGTAGCTTGCCGGGCTCTTTGAGAAGGACATAGGAATCGAACCCAGGTCAGCCGCGTGCAAGGCAAACACCCTACCCCCTGTAAATTTTTAATAGAATGGTCCAGGCTAGGAAACTCTGATGAATTCGTTGCTCTCTAGAGAATTGCTTGCAGTTAAACAGCGTAGAGGAGTTAAACGCAGTCATTCAAGCCTTCCTCCCAAGAGTGTATCAGGAATCTGAGGCGGGGGGCAAAGCCACAAGTCTTCAAGCCAGGATGGAAACTGTTTCCTCCCACACACTAACATGATACCTGGGGACGGCTGAGTGGTTGTGATAAGGGGGTGCACCTCAGTCTGGGAGCAAGAACGTAGTCATTTATTAGGGATTGTTCGCACACACCTGTCCCCTCCAGCTAACAGACTACGAATATTAATATTTGTGAGTAGGAGGAGCATGATTCTAGGAAGTAGCTCTCCAGGCGAAAGCAAGAACCCCAAGGCACTTTCTAGAACATGGAGAGTAGTTCCAGGGAGAAAAGATGAGTAAGAGCCAAGCGGGCTTTCGGGCCAGATCTCCACCCTAGGCAGGAATGAAAGCAAGGAGAAGGCATACTTCTAATTACGTGAATTGAATCCGCATCATGCATAGTAGGGGGCAAGTGCTGTCTGAACAAGCCCACTGATAGACAGAGTTCTCATCTGGGCACACCAAACCCCAAAACAAGGATGGAAGGAGATTTTGTGCCTGCTATGCTATCAGATCAACAGACTGCCAGTGGACTTCTTCTTCTCGTTGTTTACCTACTTATTGGGTTCTCTACTTTTGATTACTTATTTTAATATCAGCCCTATAATTTTCAAAAGTTCGTCACTGGTTTTTGTTTTTTTTTTGTTTTTGGTTTTTGGGTCACACCCAGCAATGCACAGGGGTTACTCCTGGCTCATGCACTCAGGAATTACTCCTGGCGGTGCTCAGCGGACCCTATGGGATGCTGGGATTCGAACCCGGGTCGGCCGTGTTCAAGGCAAACGCCCTCCCCGCTGTGCTATTGCTCCAGCCCCAAAAGTTCTTCACTGTTGAGTTTCAAGGTATGTGGAGCATGTAGCAGGGAGGTGTGGAACGTCACAACTAACACTGTGGGAGCACTGTGTGTGGCTCTCAGTGAGCACGTGTCAGTACCCTCCCCACCAAGAACCTTCACAGCCAGCATGTGCATGAATCCCATAATTGAAGGAGTAATGAATCCTCTCCCCACTGAACACGTGTGGGACCCCAGAAAAGCAGAAAACCAAGTCTTTCCAACAACCGAGTTCAAGGAAGCCTGGCAGGAACTGTCGCTCGCTAAAATCATGTATGTCCCCAGGAAATAATTATGAGGACGTGGCCAACCCTTATTTTCCAGGATTATTTTGGTAATACAAATGTGGAAAGTTAAGAAAGGCCTCCTTTGGTTCGATTTAAAGTACATACGTTTGGGAAAACAATTGTCACCTAAAAACAGACAGTTCAGGGTTATTAGCAGCGGAGTCTATCTACCCACAAGCTGTAAGTTCTAGTACTAGGGGAATAGACCATTCAAACAACTGATACTAAGACCTTATTTCTGTTTGGTCACTGGACATTTCAAACTTCCCTTTCTCTTAGAGTTCATAGGAGAGTGAAAAAAATAATAATTGCAGTAATAATAAAAATAAGAGACACCATGAAGCATCATAGGACATTTAATAATCCCATTGACGGCCTAGATTTGATGTCATGGTTTAATAAGGGGTTGTTATTTTTCCCCTGAGAAAATGAGCAATGTCTCTTCTCTTAGAAAGTACATTTCTGCAACTACTATTTACAGAAAATATAGAAGCATTCATGATTCTTAATGAATCCCATGACTTGTAGCAATAAAAAGGTGAGATAATTAAAGGTGATGCAGAGAATCTTCTGGAGAACCAAGGACATCCAGTTAGATGTATCAGATGTGTCACTCTTGTTTTGTTCTAAAAGTAATTTCTGTGTCTCATTAGAGCTGTTCATAAAAATATTTTTTTTACCCCAAGATTTTTTTTAAAAAGTCACAAATTTCTAAGACTTTCTGCTGGACATTGGGATAAGTCAATGGCTTTTATTTACCATGAACTAGCTCGCTAAAAATGCAACTCTTTTTTCCAGACCAGGTAGATGGTCAGAAATTATAAAAGTTTAAAACTTGCTGGACTCCACTCTCTGCCGAGATGTGATCCGAGAGGCCTCACATGTGCGGCCTCTCTATTGTTGCTGGAGGACCATGATCCTGGAGGCCACCTATCTACTTTTGGCACCAACAGCTTCTTGCAGAAATGTCTCTAGACTGTGAACTAAGCCACGGCCCCATGCCGCCCCAGGAGGGGAAAGGTTTTTCTCTCTCGGCTTTTCCTTTCGGGGTGGAGGAAGGGGGTGGCATGGCAACCACCATCTTATAAGGACCACTAAATAAAGGTACAAGCAGTACCAGCTTGCAACGATGCAATTTCTAGCAGAAATTTCCCTGGATTTAGTTACTAAAATACTAAAATACAGAAACCCCAAACCAGCTATTGTGGTCACGTGACCTCATAGCTCTTCATTCTCAGCAATGGAAAACAAATTATCAAGTGCTTCCTTTTCAGCAGGTCTGATTTGGGGGGGGGGGGAACTCCAAACAATAATAGTGAGTTTTTTGTTGAAATATTGAATGTAATCAAAGTAAAGATAAAGTGAAAATTATCAGCTACACAGGGGGGAGGGGTGGGATGGGGGTGGGATGGGAGGGATCTTGGTGGTGGAATATGGGCACTGGTGAAGGGATGGGTGTTTGATCATTGTATAACTGAGACTTAAGCCTGAAAGCTTTGTAACTTTCCACATGGTGATTGAAAAAAATAAAAAAGAAAAGAGAAGAAAAGAAAAAAACAAAGGGCTGAGTGCCCACTTTAAATGCAGAAGACCAGAAAAAAAAAAAAAACTGGCTGGAGCCAAATTGTTTCTCCAAATTTTCTGTCTTACAACCGTCGGTGATGACTTTCGGAGTTTTAAGAAAAATTGCTTCCAAAAATGTTTGTAAAAATGAGAAAAGACTGAAACCCAATTATAGACAACTTTGTAACTGTTTATCTCATGGTGATTTAATAAAAAAAAATTAAATAAATAAAAATGAGAAAAGTTGAACTGGAAAACCATTGTTCTGATTCTGATCCCAAGTATGAGACCAGTGTATAGAACTATGTGCCTTTAGAGTAGTCTGTATGTCTTTATACTGTTCAACGTGCCTTTGTCATCGTAACTCAGGGTACTTTCAAGGGGCAAGAATAATGAATAGTGAAAAAGGCTGATCTTTTTTCTTTTTTTTATGTAGGAATACTGCTATTTAGTCAGCTATTGATTAAGTTGATTGAATTGGGCATGAACTCCACAATACTTTTATTGTTTTTTACTTATTGAATTTATTATTGAAGGAACTGGCAGAGGAACCTGGGTGTGCAGGACCCGGGGCTGAGATCTCCAAGCCTGCTCGGACTGGGCCTGGGCCTCCTCCTCCTCCCTCCAGACCCCCTATCTTCCAGTAGCTTGGCAACCACAAACTGCCCCCTCCAAAAAACAAATCCAGAGACTATAAAATCAAGCTCCAGGAAGCTTATAGCCTAGTTCTCCCTCTCGGAGAACCTGGCAAACTACCGAGAGTTTCCTGAGTTTCTCGGTAGCTTGCCGCATGGGAGAGCCTGGCAAGCTACCGAGAATTTCCTGCCTGCGTGGGAGAGCCTGGCAAGCTCCCTGTGGCGTATTCATATGCCAAAACCAGTAACAATGATGGGTCTCATTCCCCTGACCCTGAAAGAGCCTCCAATGCCCCACCGTTGGGAAGAATGAGTAAAGAGAGGCTTCTAAAATCTCAGAGCTAGGAAGAATGGAGATGGTACTGAGACCGCTCGAGAAAATCAATGGGATTTTCTCAATCAATGGGATGATGATGATGATGATGATGATGATGATGATGATGATGATGATGATTGAATCACCATGAGATACAGTTACAAAGCTTTCATGCTTGAGATTCAGCCGTAAATGATTGAATACCCATTCCTCCACCAGCGCACACTCTCCACCACTAGTGTCCCCAGCATATCCCCCCACACCCATCCCAGTCCTCACCCTGCCTCCATGGCAGGAAATTTCCCCAATACTTTCTCTCTACTTTGGGGCATTATGTTTTGCTCAAATTTTCCAACCACCATTCAAGCTTGCCTGCCAGGGGCAGATGCTAGATCATTTATTGGCTATTTGCTCATTATGAGTATCATGGGCGCCACTGCCACAGGTTTCTGGAATCCTATATTGTAAGTGGTTGGATTCCAGAGACATTTTTTATAGTGCACTAATCCATTTTGCGATCAATCGGGTATCTCTGGTCCTGGGCTATTGGTGGGCTAAGATGGCAGGCCGGATGCACATTGTGGGTGTGACAAGGCTGATAATTATTGATAAAAATATAGCTATCCAGTTCCAAAAAAGCATTTCTGGTTGTTCCTCTGGCCTCTTTATAAGTCTTTGAATTAGAGGAATATTAAGACCATTCTTGCTGTTTTGATGGACAGCTGTCTTATGGCCAGAGCGATAGCACAGCGGGTAGGGCGTTTGCCTTACACATGGCCGACCCAGGTTCGATTCCTCTACCCCTCTCGGAGAGTCCAGCAAGCTATTGAGAATATCCCGCCCACACAGGCAGAGCCTGGCAAACTCCCTGTGGCATATTTGATATGCCAAAAACCAGTAACAACAAGTCTCACAATGGAGATGTTACTGGTGCCCACTCGAGCAAATCGATGAACAATGGGATGACAGTGATACAGTAATGTTTAATATTAGAATTAAATTAAAGCAAATGCAAACTCCTTTGTCCTGCTTATAACTTACTTTTGTTTTATGTCACTTAAGTCACTGTGAACAGAATTTGTCCTTTGTCTATCTATCCCTTTACTATAACTGCCCTTCTGATTTCCGTGTTCTCAAAACATTTTCATGGAGAAATAAGCTTATTAAAACCCAAGGTTTTCTATCCCGAGTTCTGCTCTTCCTTATCTGTCATTTCCTCAGAGCTTGTCTGAGGTTCCCTTCTTTGCCAGGCCAATGCAGGTTGGATTTTATTTCTCTGAAATATCATGATTCTGTTGAGATTTGTTTTGAAGGCGGGTGGATGGGGAAAGGAAAGTTCTGTGACTTCAGGCGAAGGAGTATAGACCTCCCACGACTTGTAAAGAGCTTTTTAAATGGATAAATGTATGTATCTGCTTTCTTCATCAAAATGGACTCCACACTTTAATTTTCTCTAAAGTCTGGAGATCACAGAATGCCAACAGGTAAGCCACCTTAAGGCTGATGGCTGGGAAAAATAAAATTGTCGTTTATGGAATTGCTGTTTCAAGCCTTGCTCCTTGCATGACACGGATCCTTCTCGTCAAGTATCACATTATACGTCAGCCAGAGTGTTATTCCATGGTTCCCCTGCAAACTCTCTTTGTAAGACTGTGATGAGCTCCAGGTGGTCAAATGCCATGGTCCTTGTGATTTACTCATTTTGTTGGCTCTCTAAAATTCAGAAAAACTTGTTTGTTGAAAACCCTTTTCACGAGCTTTAATAATGGCACATTAGCTGCTTTAATCTCTTCTTATCAAATCATAAGATAATTCATCTTCCCTTGACTTTTAATAAAGTCTAAATCCCAGTGACCCTATTGGTAAACATACTGTCTAATTTCTAGACAGAATTCCAATTGCCTTTTTGAGCTCATTACAATTGTAATTGAATTGCTATCCATGAAGATGTTAATATTCCCCTTAGTCTTCAGCATATCACAGACTTCTTCCCTATGAGATTAGACCACAACCTTAATTCACCTTACTGATGAGCCAAATCCGTAGAATGTCTCTTGATTTATCTATTTTCCTCGCTGCCATTTTCTTCACCCTCTATCATCAGAAGACACACTAGTCCATCCATTGTCTTGTTTCCTCCATTTCCTCTTCCACATAGATGTGTTCAGTACAGAGTTCCACATAAGCCACATTATATGGCTCTTCTTAAAATTCTATGTGTGCTTTCCTCAACAGTTAAAATCCATCAAAGTTCTTTGAAAAAGGCTTTCTTCTTTGCACGTCCTACTGCGTGTTTTCTTTGTGGCATTAACACCAATTGCTCTTTTACCTACAAATCAGCAGCACACTGACCTTCCTGCTATCTCTTTAATTTATCGAAATATTTCCTATTTTAGGAAAATTGAACTAGATGTCTGTACACTATTTTCATTGAACAATCATCTTCTGGATGGTCTGATTACTGCTAAAATAGCCTCTCAAACAGACTTCCCCTAAACACGCAGAGTTTTGTACCTACCAAGTCTCTTTCTGTAAAATAAACAGTCTGTATATCTCTCCTGACTACTGTGATTGATTGTTTCCATCATTCGTTTGGGAGAGGAGGAACTTCCCTAATGTGTTGTTGACTCTCTAGCACCTAGACTAAATTCTGGCTTTTAGTAGGTTGTTGATATATCTTAAATTAATAAGACTAAATTTTAAATGAGAAAAGTTGAATAGCAGCTTTCATAGAGGTTGGCTGATAACTGGCTATGGTTGGTTGCAAAACATTAAACTGACTCAAAAGTTCCACGTTTACTTAATTTGTTTGCATCATGACCTATTACAAGCCAGCCTTGTTTTTGGTTTGGAGTGTCTTGAAAATTGGGCCAAGTATTTAAAATTGAGAACAAGTTTATATTAGTAAGAATAATGAGAGATAGAGGCAGAGACATGAAGAAAGGAAGGCAGGGAGCAAATAAGGAAAGGACTAAGGAAGGAGGGAGAGAAAAGTGAGCAAGAAAGGGAGGAAAGAGGTAATAAGTGAAGGAGGACAAGAAAAGGATGATAAAAGAAGGGAGGGAAGGAAGGAAGGAAGGAAGGAAGGAAGGAAGGAAGGAAGGAAGGAAGGAAGGAAGGAAGGAAGGAAGGAAGGAAGGAAGGAAGGAAGCTAGCTTTCTCCTAAGTTCTGGAGGGAGGGAGGGAGGAATGGAGGGAGGGAGGAAGAAAGAAAAGATAAGAAGAACAGGTAGTAGACAGATTGGAGGATAGGTAGGAAAAGAAAAAAACAGTGTAAGTACCACATGTGTTCGTTAATGGAGAAATGGTGTTTTAGTAAATTCTACTTTCATATTTTCAGCCCTAAACACCCAAAGTTTTGAACCTATGAATTCCCTCTCTGTAAAATAGACAGTCTTTATATCTCTCGTGACAAGTGAGTAGTGAGATTGGTTGTTCCCATCATTAGTTTATAGTTAGGACTAAGTTTTTGCCGTATTGGTGTCTTTTCCTTTTCCTCCGGGGCTACATTCGAATTCAATGGATTGCTTTAAAAAAAATTAGTCACCATAAATTAAAATTTAACTATACGGTCAGTATAGCGCTTCATGAATACAGCATTCCACCACACACACACACACACACACACACACACACACACACACAAAATTTGCCTCCACCATATTCTACTGGGTTCCCCTCACAGCTTCTCACCTGAATAACTCCAAAACAATTCCATGTTTCATTGCCATGGTAAATTCAGTTCTGTAAACCAGTTTGTAAATTATGTTGGTTTTGATCTTTTGTTATTCCATCACTGTTCTTAGTAGAACACATATGAGAGAGACGATTCTGTACTTGTCTCTCTCCCTCTGGCTGACTTAACTCATCTTCGTTGATGTAGTGACATTTTTTTCCCTTTTTCTTATAGTCATTTTTATAGCCAAGTACCATTCCATCATTTATATGACCATTTCTGTTCTTCAACACTTGGGTTGTTTCCATACTTTGCCTATTGTGAATAGTGCTTTAATGAGCACAGAACTGCAAACATCTTTTCTGATCAGAGATTGGGGGTTCTTGGGGTAAATGCCCAGAAGTGGAATTTCTGGGTCATATTAAAACTCAATGCTTAGTTTACTTGAGAAGCATCCATATTATTTTTCAGAAAGGTTGAACCAGTTGACATTCCCTCCAGCAGTGAATGAAGGTTCCTTTTTCTTCACATCCACACAAGTTTTGGTTATTTTCATTGTTTTTGACCCTGGGCCAGTCTCACTGGCATGAGGTGATATACCAATTTGTTTTGAACCGTTTTCTCATACCAAGCACAAAAGTAAATTCAAATGAATTAAGTACCATAATATAATATGAGGAACCATAAAATACATTGAACCCTTGTAGAGATATCTTCAACAATTCAATGCCATTGGCTAAGCAAAGGGAAGAAAAGGTTTAAAAATGGAACTACATCAAATTAAGAAGCTTCTTAAGAAAGCGTCAGAAAAGAAATTATAACCAGAAGTAAAAGATATCACACAGACTGGGAGAGAATATTTCCCCACCATTCATCTGACAGGTTAATATCCTAGGTATATAAAGCACTTGTAGATATTAACAAGAAAAATAATCAGCTTAATCTGAAATAGAGAGGAAGTAAATAAAAACTTCTTCATAAAAGACATACAAATGACCAATAAGTATATAAAAAATGTTCTGCATCACTTATCATCATTGAAATGCATATTTATGAGGCCAGGACTCAAATTATGATAGAGACCAATTAAGCTACTTTATCTTTCAAATTTTATTTTTAGGTCATTCAGTATTTGTCTTTCTCCCTAATGGCCCACTTCGCTTAGCACAACTATGCCTTACATTTCCATTCAAGTTTGCAGCAAACTGTTGTATTTTACCTTTTTTCTCACCGAGTATTATTCCACTGTGCATATGCCAGCATCTCTTGTCACTTGTCAGATGTAGGACTTCTCCTAGTAACATAAACTCATGTGTTACCAAAAAGGAACCAGGTTTTTGTATATGCAAATATTCCTACTGAGCTCCAAGAATTAGCTCCCATACCTTTTCTTCTGTGAGCCCTTTCTCTAAATTCATATTTCTCCCTGGGCTCCCACCAGTCCACCACACAACTCTAGAGGGTACTATTTACACTGGATTCCAAATGTGTGGTCCCTTCTGGATTTGTGCTGTAGATTGCATATATAATTCCAAACTTGTTTTATATGTGTTCCTCTTTTCTTTTTCTTTTTTTTTTTAAATTGAATCACCTTGGGATACCTAGTTACAAGGTTGTTCATGACTGGGTTTCAGTCATACAGTATTCCAATACTTATCCCTTCACCAGTGCACATTTTCAAACTATTATATTGGATTAATAACCAGAACCTTCCTAAACTCCTTATTTATAGACAACCCCTTTTTCTGTTCTATTCTTATCACATAATTTCTTTTTCTAAGGGACTTCCAGGTTTCTGAGTTTCATAGGCAAAGTTTAGTAACTTTCATACTAATATCTCCGGGTGTCAGATGCTTTAATCCATGATCGTGGACATCGCAAGAGAAGTACTTGAAAAATGAGAGCAAGATTCCAAAACAGGAGGGAAAGTGCCAAGAGCAATCACACCTCCCTGCCAAATGTTTGTAAGGTACTAAAAGGGAGGAAGGGTTGCTTTGCCATCTACCAGGCATTTCTGAAACAAATACTTTCTAAGGGAGTACAAAGGAGAGGATGTGATGCTGCCATTCGCGCATTCACATCAAGTTAGATATAGATTTACTGGACTATAATCATAGCCTTCCTGTCTGCATTTGCCAATTGGTTTAGTTTTTTCTAGTTGTTAGTAGCAGCCCGTTATTTCTTGAAGCTTGTTTTGTTGGTAAACTCCCTGGCGACAGGGCAGTCTTTGGAGATCATGTGTCAGGGGCCATTTCTAGAGCTCTTCCCGTATTTTCTGATGCAACCGAGTGCAATATTGTAGTATCCTAGTAAACACAGAAATGGAGCGAGAAGAACATCACTTCCCTTCTGAAATTAATAGACCGGGATTGGGACTTAGGTATGACTCCATGAACCTACTTAAGTCTTTGTTTTCTACCAAATCTCTTGCTCTCTGTCTGCCAAATGATGAACAAATTAGCAAGCAGAGTGACCCCCAGCAATGCAAAAACTGTTATACATTTAGTTCTGCAGACTTCAGAATGGTTAGGTGCCAACGCTGGCTGAAAACATATCTGAGCTTTGATCATGCAAACACACTTTCTATGCGAGAGAGGTTGTATTTGATACCTGTTGTGCTATCATCTCTTATTTCCACGCTGATTTTTTCTGACTGTGGCAGAGTAAATCTCTCCTTTTATTACTTAATTATCCATTAATGTCTGACCTTGAGATATACTATCTCTGTACATTCATTTCTTAATGTATAAATAAGAGTATCACAGTAGGCAATAGCTAATTTCTTTGACCATAAAATTCTAAGGAAATCAGCACTTTTAAGTTTTATTTTAGAGATTTTAAAAAACATCTATCTTATACTTTCTCACTTTCTTTTTCTGCATTCAGAAAATAATGGGACTTTTCTCCTATATCAGAGCACATACTTAATTTTCCTGTATATTTTAATATAGTATAAACACTTAACATGAACTCTACCACTGGGCATAGTTTTGAGTGTAAATACATTCATGTTATCTGTAGTTACTTACTGCCTAGTAGGTAACTAGAATTTATGTGGCACAATTGAACTTTATATGTGCTGATTAGCAATTCCTCATTGACTTTCCCCAAAGTTCTTGAGAACCACAATTTTATCCTTTGCAAATTGGACTATTTCAGGTATTTTATTTAAGTAGTACCATTCCATATCACTCTTTTATTGCTTGTATATAACACTTAGGATATTTTTTAATCCATCTGTGTCATTTAATGCTTTTATATTGCATGGCATACTGTGTTCTTTTACCTTTGTTACATTCATGTAATGTACTCATTATATTATACTACAATGCCACACCACATATGGCTTTACATTTATGACCTGTTTTCTTTAATGGACTTTGAGGTGCTGTTTCCACATTTTGGCTGTCGAAAATAGAGTTGCAAAGAGTTACTATCATTTTAGATTCTGCTTTCGACTCTTTTCATCTAATAGATTCTGGGAAAACACAGTTTCTTAAGCCTTTGGGAAGAAAAAATTATCAGGGCTATCTATGCCTCAGATTAAGGACTTAGAGACCAGAGAAATACCTCTAGGGTAAAGTGGGTGATTTAGGTTCAAGGGTAAAGTTTTCATGTATTGAATTACCAAAGCCTCAGTTTAATTCCGTATACCATTTGGCTCATAGAACACTACAGGATATAGCCCTAGAGGCCCTCCCGCACCCTCAAATACCACAGGTGTGATTCTGGTGGCTGCAAGTTCCACTGTGACCGCATAGTACAGCACTACTGAGTTCTACCATTGAAATATTTAGCCTGGCTGGCCAAGTATTAGTAGGGATGGCCCCTGGATCCCCTAGGCACTTCTTGCAAGACCCCTCTCAAGAAAATAATAAGTTAGAGAAGGTCAGAGAGATTACTCTAATGACTGAAACACATGCTTTGTAGGTGGAGGCCCCCAAATTGAAAATTTTCTCCCCATCAGTACATGTTCACTGATCATAGCCCTGGCGACCTATAAGCACCATTGGGCCTAAGCTGTATTTCATCAACAGGCTGGACATAAAGCGACAGACCTACACTATCTAACCCAATATCTTCAAGAATTGAACACATCACCAGCTGTACAAAACATCAGAGTTTCCATTCTTATTTAAATTTCAAACTTCACCCTTCACAAGTCTAATTTTCACATCTAGTAAAGACGCTCTGGTAAAAAGAGAGCAATTCACTTTGATTTTTAAAACACTTTTGTAATATCGATATTATCATTATAACCTGTCATTAAGTTAAAAAATATATATAGAAAGGTTTATTGGAATTGAATTAAATTTCAGCATGTTCATGGATTGAAGCATATTTTTTGCTAGTTGTTTGCTCAGGATAGTTTGGCAAACTTCTGGGTAGAGATAGGAAGCAGCCTTATGGATGTCAGAGTCAGGGATTGACACCCATGAACTCGATTTTCTCAGCCAAACACGTTATGCAGTCTAGACCTGTGCTTAAGGTAGTTGGCCTTCTTGGAAGAACACTCCAAGGCTTAAGTCAATAGAAGATGATTAAATGCCTTGGCATTTTAAAGTATTTTACTAAACATGGGAGATTAAGAAGACCAGGCATCATAAATCTTCTTGTCCCTGGCCTTCATATGGCCTAATAATAAAATCAAGAATTTGAAACATCTTAATCCTTTCCACTGCTGTCAGAAGAACTCCTGTCACTGGACCACGTCAGACTTCACAACTGTGAGTTTTCACTAGTGAAATCGTTTCAAGACTCCTCTGAGCAGATCCAAACCATTCATCAGTGAAGCCTCTCCAGAAGATGGGAGGTTGCTTTTGTCCCGGTTACCATATTACCACATTACTGAATATTGTCCTTTTAAAGCTAGTATAGGAAAGTGACCAAGTGAAACAGAAATTTGCTTTCCTTTTGTTTTAATATAAGTTTTTTGAGAAGTTTGATCAAGATGACTTTATCAATGTCTTGACAATTATGGAAGGGGCATGAATATCACTGTCACTGTCACTGTCATCCCGTTGCTCATCGATTTGCTCGAGTGGGCACCAGTAATGTCTCCATGGTGGGACTTGTTGTTACTGTTTTGGGCATATCAAATATGCCATGGGTAGCTTGCCAGGCTCTACCGTGCAGGCATGATACTCTCAGTAACTTGCTGAGCTCTCCAAGAGGGATTGAGGAATCGAACCCAAGTCGGCTGCATGCAAGGCAAACACCCTACCCACTGTGCTATCACCTCAGCCCCCACTGTGCTATTTTTCTTATATAATAATAATATATATATTATTATATATTATATTTATATTTGGGGGAGCAAGATAAGAGTTAGGATTATACAGCTTCATTGGGTTAGTCAAGGTGTCACTGGTAAATTTCATCAATGCTACACTTGCCTTTATTAATTATTTCATTTGGTTCAGTGTTTTAGTTTGGTTATGGGCCACACTCAGTAGTGCTCAGAGCTTACTCCTAGCCCTATGCCCAGGGACCACTGTAGGTGGGCTCAGGGGACCACATGGAGTACCAAGACTGAATTTGGGTTGGCTGCATGCAAGACAAGTGTCCTTCCCACTGTACTATCGCTTTCGCTTCTGGCTAAATACTTTAGTAGAAGTTGGTAACAGCAGGCCTGAAATGATGGAAAGCAAAGTAATGACCTAAATAGAAGCTTGGTTAGAAACATAATTATAATCTGAAAATTAAAAGTCAGAATTGAAAATTTAAACAGCTTCCAGGCTTGGCTTAATTCTTCCAGAAAGGACTTTCTGAGGTCCTCTGGTATCACTAGTTCTCTAAGCCCCTCCTCTTTATGAGCCTAAATCTAAGAGGTGGGGGACAAGAAAGGGACAGAGAAAATAGTACTCCCACCCACCACAAAATATACCGTTTCTACGCCTCATCTTGCCTTTAAATGAGCAACTGATGTTCACACTGGGATCTGAATGCTGATCAGCGTACGAAATGTCTAAGAATCTGCAGCACTGTAGCACGATCCTCTTGTTGTTCATCGATTTGCTCCAGTGGGCACCAGTAACGTCTCCATTGTGAGACTTGTGACTGTTTGTGGCATATCGAATACACCACGGGGAGCTTGCCAGTCTCTGTCGTGCAGGTGGGATACTCTCAGTAGCTTGCCGGGCTCTCCGAGAGGGATGGAGGAATGGAACCCGGGTCAGCCACAAGCAAGGCAAACGCCCTACCCAATTCAAAGCATCAGGATGACTGATGAATACGTAAGCATTTTAAGTTTCTTTTCCATGTTTCATCTTCTCCAAACACAAGTTAGCATGTCCACTTCCATAACAGCTGCCCTGAAGTATTCTACTTCCTACGTTAAAAATCATTTTTATTCTGAGTTTATGTGCACTGTCTCTCTCTCTCTCTCTCTCTCCCATAACACACAGATAGAACATGTGCTCTATGCTCATTATATGCTTCATATGTTGCTGAAAGTTTAGGTTAAAAAATGTTTATTAAAATACAATACCATTTAAACAAAGACCATTTCCTTCGTTGTGACAAGTGTAAAATGTAGCAACTCATTTTCATCAGTGGAGTCAAAAGTAAACTGTAATTGATAATCAATGGATGGCAGAGATAATATCATACAGAGAAGCAAACTGGAAGTGAGAATTGTCCGGACTGAGAGTTGAAGGTAAGTCATTGCCTCCTACGGATATTAGTGAGGTTAATGATTTCAGTTAAAGAGATGTCTCCTAAATGAAATCTTCAATATTTGCTCATCTATACTTTTTGTATGAGGTTGTTGCCAAACCTTTCTGGTCTGGACGCTTTCTTCTAACCCTCAAATATAGCCCTGGAGAGGCTGAGTTTGGAAGTGATATAAATAGTACTCCCGTCCACCACAAAATAGGCCATTTCTACGTCTCATCTTGCCTTTTCCTGACCAACTGATTTGATCAGGGGGACTGTTCAGACCAGGATCTGAACGATGATCAGCAGCATGAAAGATGCTTTTTTTCCTAATCCCAGAAAAGAAACAGATTTCTTCTTCCCACCTGTGAAATACAGCTGAAGCAACAAGGGACCGGCCTAGACAAATGCCATTGTATTCTGTAAACTCACTCTTCGGAGTTTCCAACTGTCATGAGTTTGTTACAATACCTTGCCTTAGAAATTTCCCCCAAATTTGTTAGAGGACCGGATTGTGCAGATAAAAAAAAAAAAGGATAAATAAAAGAAAGGAAAAGAGAGGGTAGCCAACATGGAGTTTCTTTATTTGTGATATATTGCAAAATCACTTCTTAACCTGATGCCAAGGAGGATGCTTGGGGCAAACTGAAGGTCTGTTGGAACACGACTCTTCCTGTGACTGAGGGAATTCTTTTGTGCGGAAGACAAACCTCCTTTCCTTTTAATGACTTTGACAAGAGGTGGGAGAAGGCACTCATCATTTCTCACAAAGGTTTAATTGACAAAACTTTATGATTTTTGCTCGAAAGCACTTCCTACAAAAGAACAAGACTTTGAAGTGTATTCTTTGTTCAGTCATGCTTGTTAGGCTTTCTTGAAGCAGAAAGTGAAGAGGAAAAAAACGCTTCTCTACCCATGTGGCCAGTGTGCTCCAGCGAAAGAAATTGAAAGCTACTTTTTAGTAGCTTTAATTTTTAATTTTTAAAAATTTTTAATCCTCCCTCAAAGTTGTTTCTATCACACCTTTGATCAAAACAGAAGGTGGCTGATATGGTTCTCTAGTGAGTTTACAGTTTATTCCATTTCATGTCAATGTGTGTGTGTGTGTGTGTGTGTGTGTGTGTGTGCGCGCGCACGCGCATGTATGTATGTGCACGTGTGAGCAATGTGTGTACGTACATGGGTGCTAGTCAGCCTGGAAAATGTGAACATAGTTCTGTAACTGCCATAATTTCCTTTTATAGATCTGTGTCTTTCTGTGATCTCCTAAACTTATCTAATTTCAAGGGAATGCTTAAAATGATCCCTGCTGTGAAGTTTTTCACTTGCATTTTTTTAGCATCGTTTTGTACATCACAATAGCTTTCCAACTCAAATCTAAGTTAAGCTTAATGAAGGCAGCAATGTCAGTTTAAATTACTGATTTCTGGAAATGCTCCCTCCCCCTCCCCCATATGCCTGGCAAGAACTTGCCATTTATCTAGCTCTGCTTTCTTTTGTGGATGTTTTGCTTTCCTTTTGTTTTTAAGTCATGGTGGTCTAACAATTGTTTGCATTACTTCCATCCCCCTGGTCCCCAGCTGTCTATTGGTTTTATGAAACGATGTCAAAATCTCAGAGTGGACTAAATTATAATACAAGGAACCGGAAAGGTCCAACAGAAGAAACACAAATGCACGTGGTCCCCTTGTGACTGAAGGTAGAAGGTTGTGCCTTTTGTAGACACTTCATGAACAATTTTATTTCATACCACAGACATTATAAAATCACTACAGAAGATTTCCTGTAGCTTGAAACCCTGTTCCTTCAGCCAAGTATAGACTAAATATATTTTACTTCTTATTAACTTTCCTTTCATATTAAACTGTAGATTTTAAGCTACCTCTTTTTATTGTTATCCATCCAGGAGCAATTTCTTGGCATAGACTGATGGTGAAACATTGCCAAAAACATATTTTGGCACAAAATATCAATTAAAACTGATATACCAACCCAGCGAAGAGAGATTAGAGCATTTCCCAGCACTGTTTTCTTGATGATTCGAGAACAAGTCACAAAATTCTATGGACTATCTGGCATGTCTAAAATTATTCTTTTGAACCTAGCATTGGCTGTTGCATGATCTGAATGTTGAAGTAGCTATATTTAAACTATTGCATGCTACGTTGTTTTCTTCACCTTAAAATTTTTCTCATTTCTTTTTTTGGTGGGCTTTAAAAAATTAAAACATAGAATAAATGGAGAGTCTGTGTTTTTGTTTTTTAATTGGTTACAGTAAGAATAAAAGATTAAAGTGAAATTAAAGATAGAAGTTGGACGGGTTTAAATGTACACACCATTAATGATATGACTGTTGTTGAAAATAACTTTAGAATTCAATAATAAAATATTTGTTCCTAGGAAATATTTACCCCTAGGAAACTCTAAGAGCATGAGATAAAGAGTCCACAGGAAACTTCCAGAGCTTTTTGAATATCAGGCTGCTTATACGAAGTGTATATTAAAAAAAATATTCACCTTCAGCCAACTATTTTGATGGTCTCAGTAATCAAGACTCACTTTCCAAGGCACGTGTTCAGAGCAAAGTACCTTATATGCCACAGCAGTTCAGTGAATTCGCCTGGGCTCTGAAATTAGATTAACAGGAATTAAAGCCCATATTTCCTTCATTTTCTAGATGCATTACCTCTAACCAGCTACATATTTTTGTCTCTACTTCTATATCTAAAGTAAGGCAGTATTCACCCCTACTTTATAGGAATCTTTGGAGAAATAAAACAATCAATGCAAAGTCTAACAATGCAAACTAGTGCCACATTATGGCAAAAAAAAAATAAGTGGTTGCCTCCTGTCTTACATTTCTGTTTTCCATGCATTAAGGACTCTTCCTCATATCAATCACAATTAAACTTAGGCTCTGAATATTTTTTAACTTGACACCCCTTTATTTAAACGCTGTGATTTGTAAAGTTCATAACACAGTCAGTTCTGTCACTCAGACATTCACCAATCCCACGACTGTGTGACCTTCCCTCCACCAATGTCCCCAGTCCACCCCCCTCCCCAAGACATCCCCCCTAGCATGCAGGAACACATTTACCTCATACTGCTTGTTACAACAAATGTCAAATGGAGTGATGAGAAAGTAGATCAATAAAAGTCCATTTGTGATTCTTATCTCTCACAGTGGTGTCACTAACATCATTATCTGAGGATTTCCTGAGCTGGTTGTTGCTGGTTAAGCGGTTTGTGTTATTGTTTTTGCTCATGGAGCTTGATGGACTTTTATGCAACTTTACCATCACACTTGACACCCGTCTTCGGGATGGTTAGTGCTGTGAAATATGGACAAAGTATGCACCTGCACTCCAGGAGCTGCGGAACTGGGCCATTTATAAGTGGGTGGGGGTTGGGTGTGGCAGCTGCTGGCTCTCTCTAGAAGGGAGGGAAATCTGCCTGCCCCCCATTCTGAGTAGGTCTTAGAGTTTTTAGCACATAGATGTATCTGCTTGGGATAGTTTGGCAGCTTTGATGTCTTTGCTCTGCTTTAATTCACTCCTTTTCTATTATGCGAGGGATGAGGGGTTGGCTCTGACCACTATCAAATGCGAAGCCTTTAGGTAAGAATCACGCCTAGGACACAGATGACTTCACAATAAGTATGCATGAGGCCTGGAATTGCAGCAGAGAGGAGAGTAAGTTTGAGGGCAAAGGCTAAGCTTAATGCTTCCGTTGGAACATGGATCTGGAGCTAGGACCTGAAGGAAGAAAGCTGAGTCTAGAATTCTGGTGAAGGACCAAGACTAGACTCCAGCCAAGACTTATGGATAGCAATAAAACATAGCCTTCTCTGCAGGAAATGTAGCCAATTTAAGACTTTAGATGCCACACAGATTAACATCTACCAATGAGCTCATAAGCAATACCACAAGCTCATAAAGAAAACAAATCTGTGTGAATGCATCCCAGAAAGAACAACAACAGAGGGATTGACTAAGTGGGTAAATGGCAATAAAATAGAGACAACAGGGGCTGGGGATATGGCTCAAGGTCTGGAGCACATCGTTTGCTTGAGTGAAGCCTGAGTTTGAACCCTGGCCCTGCATAGCCCCTAAGTATCCCAGGCATAGACTCCAAGCACCAACCATGGAGCATGGGAATGTTCACACACACACACACACACACACACACACACACACACACACACATACATACGCGCACGTGCGTGTCTGTACGAGACAATATTCCTACTCAGAAAGGATCTTAATATGGGAAACAGAAAAAGGGGAAGATCAGTCAGTGGTGGGGAGGCAGAGTCTTGTCCACTTTGTGTGAACAGAAAAATTCATTTTATGAAATGAGAATTCACCTATCCCCACGGGCAATGGGAATAGGAGTGCCGAGGAAAAGGCACGTGGCTGACCCACTGGGAAGGAACACCAAGAGTGAACATCTTAGAATTGTGCACTGATGTTGAGCCAAAAGCAATGCCTACTGGACTTCTGGGTCTTGCACCAGTGCTCCTGCACGATCCCAATGCATAATCTCAACAGCCAGGAGTACTTCTCCTCTGGGTTCATCTAGCTTTGACTGGCAGGTGGCTGATTAACAGGAAACAGAGACCACGGATAGGATCTGTTCTCCCTAAGTGCAATTCCCCTTATGTGTCATCTAGCCATTGGTGGCAACTGGTGAAGAGCAATATTCATCTTGACTCATCTTGACTCATAGCTGAGACTGTGCTTCCGTGTTTTCCATGGAGTGAATTAACTACCACCTCTTCCAGGTCTCATACCAAAGAAACAGCCTTTAGAGCAAATATGATATGGACACCTAACCTTGCAATTTTCTGTAGTATTGTTGTAGCACTGTCGTCCTATTGTTCATCAATTTGCTCAAGCAGGCACCAGTAACATCTCCACTGTGAGACTTGTTGTGACTGTTTTTGGCATATTGAATATGCCGCAGGTAGCTTGCCAGGCTCTGCTGTGCAGGTGGGATACTCTCGGTAGCTTGCCCAGCTCTCCGAGAGGGACAGAGGAATTGAACCAGGGTCAGCCGTGTGCGTGCAAGGCAAACTCCCTACCCACTGTGCTATTGCTCAAGTCCTTGGATTCACTGGACCTTAAAAATGCCATATCTTGCGGAATGTACAGAATTGAAGAAAGTTTTTTCTTGAACATTCAACTGAAGGAGCAGCTTGGAGAGGACACCAGATGAGACACCAATACACACGATGAATTTTAGATCTTAAACCAATGTTTCACGTTGGTGTTGTGCATTCAAAAAGGTAGAATTCATGGCGTTAAGAATTAGTGAGGGGCTGGAGTGATAGCACAGCAGGTAGGGTATTTGCCTTGCATGTGGCCGACCTGGGTTCGATTCTCAGCATCCCATATGGTCCCCTGAGCACTGCGAGGAGCAATTCCTGAGTGCTGAGCCAGGAGTGACCCCTGTGCATCGCCGGTGTGACCTAAAAAGAAAAAAAATAGTGATTGGAAGTACTAATAGCTCACGTCATGATCATGCTCAAGGATCTCTGAATGTAGGATTCTTGTCCTTGACATTCTGAGTTCTCTCACCCATATATCCTTCATTTCAGAGCACATACTGTCAGCAGGAAATACGGTAAGAATTCCACTAAAATTAAAGCTAAAGCTGTCACATAAATTTAAGAATCTTTATGACAGTAAACTGCAGACACAGAAAGTCATTAACATGTGAAGGTAGAATGGTTGCTGTGAAGGAAGGTTTAGGAGAGATATATTTGTCACTAGGACATCTGTTGGGTATCCTCATAAACAGCTTTAAAAAAAACTGTAAATGGTTAAGTAACTTGAAAAGCCACAAAAACAAAAATATCAAGGGTTCACATGACACGATGACATGAATCTAGGACACCCTGCTAAGCAAGCTATCAGGATGGGGAGGAAAGGGAGAGGAGAGAACAGAAAGTCTAGGAAGGGTGACGGAGGAAAGAAATGATAAGTATCAGTTACCACTTTGGGACCACGGCAACAGCAGGGACTGCACTTAATCTCACTAACACTTCTCTGTCCAGCATTACTAAGTCTGTAATGGGGCATATGGGGATTTGCAAGATGAGATGAATTTAAGTCTGATTCATTCCTTCACTTGTGCCAAGTACTCCATAATCAAGGTAACATACTGTTACATGACCTAACTTTTCCAGATACCATCCATCCTCAAGAACCATACATCCTTTCAGTCATTGAGAGAGAGAGAGAGAGAGAGAGAGAGAGAGAGAGAGAGAGAGAGAGAGAGAGAAACAAAAGATTGGGATTTTATTTTCTCAAATGCAGGAGCTGTCTTTTCCTGTGTCATTCTACCCCAAAACTCTTTCTTGAAAATTTCTCTAAGAAAACCTGTGCATCGCCCACGTTACTCAGACATCTTCCTGCAGTGAGGCCGTTCCCTGGCATTCTTTTAGGTTTTCTCCTACTGTTTTCAGTGAAACTTCAATCATGGCAGTGCTACTCCCTACATATCCCCCCCCCCAAAGACTATTAAGCTCAATAAAAGAAGATTAATCAGCCCCCACAGCAAGAAGGCAGACCGTAAAGAGAGATTCAGAATTGACAAACTCACCATTCCCAAGTGTCAACAAATACACATTTACTTGTATCGGCTTTCTCTGTCTTCCTTCAGCATGCTTACTGAATCCGATGTTTTATTTTCCTCCACCCCCACTCTCTGTGGCCCCCATGCTCATGGAAGTGGTCACAATAAGCCACATGCCTCCTTATTCTTAGGAGGGAAACTCTAAGAGAGGGAAAGGGCTGTCTGACCCAGACTTCCAAAGAACAGTGTGGAGACTCAGTCCAACCACTTTCTTTAAGTTATATATGCCTAGTAAAGACATACGTGAGTCTACTCTGTCCTGAACTTCATCTTTAAAAATGGAATTCTTACTGCAATGGTAGTTGAAGGTTCACCGTTTGGGAGTTGATCAGATCATAAGGGCTAATGTGATTAGTGCCCTTTTAAATGGGCCTGGAGAGCCCCCTGGTTCTTAACCCCCCATAGAAAAAAAGGTGTCTATCAAGTGAACCAAGAAGTGTATTCTTTTTTGTTTTAATTACTCTATCTAGGGTAACATGGTTATGATGCACTGTGGTAGCACTGTTGTCCCGTTGTTCATCGATTTGCTTGAGCGGGCACCAGTCACGTCTCCATTGTGAGGCTTGTTGTTACTGTTTTTGACATATTGAATATACTACGGGGAGCTTGCAGATTCTGCCCTGTAGGCGGAATACTCTCAACATGGTTATGATAGTGATTTTTTTGTTTTGTTTTGTTGTGTACAATAAAACCAAAATACGACTATACCTTTACCACCATCAAGATGCCCAAGACTTCATCACTAATTTATGTCACGTTTGGCCCACCTCTTTATTCCATCCTTCTCCCCCACTACTAAAAGATACCAAATATGCCCATGCTAGGATCTTAAGTTTCATGGTCTCTGGGTCTGAAAAAAAAGTTTTTTGTTGTTGTTTAAATGGTATTGTGTTGTAGAATCCCAGACCAACACTGACAATACACAACTTTGAATCGTTGGTCTTCACCAAGTGAAAAGATATTTCTATAGGCTGAGCCAACCAGGAACCACCTCTGGAATTAGGATAGGCTTAAGTTCATCTAGGTATGCTAATCATGTTGAGGAGACGTGAGTAAAGATCAAACTAGAAATTGTCAGGAAGTCAACACAGACGTTGCATCAGGATCAATTGTGTTCATTAGAAATACCTTTCTCTCCAAACATGGAAATGTCCTAATCCTTAACTTTTCCCAACTTCTGAATACCTAAAAGACCTAAAAACCAGCCGGGGGGTGGGGAAAGGATTTAGTGACCTAAACACATGTTTTGCATGCCGGATGCCTGATATCTAGCCCTGAATCATTCCTGAAACAATTCCTGAGCACCGAGTTCAAATTAGGTATTAAACACCACAGGAGGTATCGACACCAAACTGAAATTACAAAATTAAATGAATAGCAGAATGCATGAAAAGTACCGAATACATTCAAAAGTGTATTTAAAATGAATTCTAGTTATGTTTGCTGCTGGATTCCATCTTCTATTCTATTATTATTTTTTATAATACATAGAGTATATTATTTATGCTACTTCTTCCTAAAGCTGCACTGCTTGGATATCATGTGGAAATAAAACCTTGAGTGTCTTGTGAAAATGTTGTAATTCTAAGAAATTCCCAGGTGTTTGCTGGTCTGGATCACATTTTGATAGCATCTGTCCCAGTCTTCTGCTCTCTCAACAAAGATCTTGCTCTCGAGCTTGCTCCGTCTCTTAAGAGACTAAACCCCATTTCCTTAAATCCTATCGAAAGAAATACAGCTTTCCAAAATAAAATACTTGGCAGAATTTTGAATTCACCTCTAAGGGAAAAAAAAGATCTATGTTATTAGGAGATGAGCTTAACTCACAGTATTTCCAATTGTCCTGAAATATATATATATATATATATATATATATATATATTGTTTTGGGGGCCACACGTGAGGATGCTCATGGCTTATTCCTGTATATGTGCACAAAATCACTCCTGGTGGTCTTGGGGGACTATATGGGATGCTGGAGATTGAAACCTGGTAGGCCGTGTGCAAGGCAAACACCCTAACTCCTGTATTATTTCCAAACTGCATTCTGAATATGATTATGGCTCTACCATTCCATCCTCCAAGAACCCTTGCAAGGGTCTTTTTCAAATATGGGATGTAAATTTCCTCCTTGATAGACAACCTGATAAAACTATAAGTAAAAAACACATAGCTAACACCATTAGAAAGTGCACTTATAAAAGGTTAAAGCGGTATTTTTCATGGTTTCATGAATTTTAATTTACATAATAAAGTTTTAGATGCATGTACACAAAAGCGAATTAGACAAATTATGCCAATAGCTGTTGATTTATTTACACCTTATCTCACTTTCTATTTTGAGGGAGCTGAGGGGTTGGGGAGAGTTACTGATCTTGAATCTAATAGCATTCATACTAACATTTCTATTTAAGTATACAATTTAGGGCACGGGGACTCACAAGCAGTGATCATGAGCTCTGTATTGTAACAGTCAGCTGGGTACACAGATCAGTGCTAGGTTCTGAAGATGCAATGAGCAGGGTCCGAGGGTCTGGGACCATAAGGACCACAGCTGGTGGTGCTTGAGGGACTATGTGGTGACAGGGATTGAACAACATATGGGTGCATGCCTCCCATGGCTGCATTTAAATGTTAAGCAACCAACCTTTCACTTTTTCTACCATAATTCATTTGTGTACTATATCATTTGTGTACAGAAGAGCATAATTCAGGAAAAAAAATCTAGCATATAGGCAGAGTAAACTTGGGTCTTCCTGGTAACGATAGGACCACACAGAAGAAGTGACCAGTCAAGTTCAAAGAAATCCACAAAGAAATCCAAAAGCAGAGTTTGCTCCTCTAGCTGAAGTAAGTCTGGGAATAATGTGATAATCTAGCAATATTAGTCTATGGTTATTCTATTTCTACTGTTTGTTCACAGAAAATATGTTCATGTTCTACTCTATTGCCATCCATATAGTCTGCGGTGGAAAATAAATGATTGTCTTCTCAAAGAAACAAAAATTGAGGCAGGAATGTGCTTCAAAGGACTCAGCTGTTCCCTCAAATCTGAAGCCTGCAGAAAAGTCTTTCCAGGTGTGGATGGCACTTCATTTTTCATGAGTCTCTCAGAGGGGTTTGACCTTTGTCTGTAATTAAAGGGCCAGAAGCTAGTTTTATATATAACTCAAGGCAATTGTAAAATATAAGTATATTTCCCCTCTGTTTAAATAAATGGAATAATTTGTCCCATAATCACATCGGTCTCTGTGAGCTCTTGAAGTTTTATTAAGGTGTAACTCATGAGTCAGACCATTACTTGGTGATTAAGCTTGGTGATTCTCATAGCGCTGCTCAAAAATATGAATCTAACATTGTATGACTTTACGGAAGGGCAGCATGAGAAGACCCTTCGCTAGGGAAATCGCAAAGTTTATAAATCTGCTTCTCAATCCACTGCATGTGAATGAAAGGGAGAGGAGAGCACCGCTGATAGCTAAGAGCATGACCTATGGTGGATTTCCTCTGTACAAATCCTACTTGCTGTCCACTATCCACTGTCTTTGGGGACAAAGTCCTTACCTATCTGCCTCTCACTTTCTTTTACTGAAAAATCAATGTGAGCAGATTGATTAGGGTATTGGTGAAACAAATAAGTAAATGGATGTAATGTTGTAGAAGAGATACGGCTGAGAGCAAGCACAAACATCAGAGACAGATATCACTAACACCACCATTCAGAAGTCCTCAGCTAGGGCTGCCTTTATTCCCTGGGCAACATCTGGCAATATTAGGCACCATATGGATTGTCTAGACTGGAGGGAGTGCTAGTGGCATCCAAGGGCTGGAGATCAGGAATGCCATTAGTCTACAATGCCAAGAACCGCTCCTATCACCACCACCAGAGAAGAATCACCTGGCACAAATGTATTTATTTTTTATATATGAATTTTCTCTTCTCATGATAGAGTTTTCATCCTCAGGATAAAGTTTCATTTGCAAATTAGGCACAGTGGAAGTCTAACAACAACAAATAATGAAATAGAATGGTTATAACAATACCCCATAATAAAAATTACATGGCATTGTAAATGGGTGGTTTCTCTCCCTTAAAATGTCCTGGGTACAAATGTTCAGACTGTAGATAACTGAAACCAAAGAAAGTGAAATCAAACATAAGTGAAACTTTCGAGGAAAGACAACTTCAGTGACAACCTTTCCTTAAAATACTTACTTTTTCTTTAGTGTGAAATATCATGTGATTTGGGGGTAGTTATTTGTATCTTGTACATAAAATGTACATTAAGTACATTTTGTGGGTAAGAAGATTTTCCCAAATATTATAATTTTGAGATGTTTGTATTATTTATTTACACTGTTTCATAGTATTCTATTTATGAATGCACCAGAAATTATATATTCATCTCAATCTCCCAAAGAGCTTTGATAAGTGTCAAATTACATTAATGTGTTAGCAAACTCAAATTGCCAAAAAGAACTGTGGAGACTAATATGAATAATGCTTCTTTGTCCATTCTGTAATACCTTTTGTGTACTACATGCCAAAATTACTGTTGGATACAGGCAACACAAGAAATTCAGTGATAATCCAATCATGGATGAATTTGTAAGAATGTACCCCATGGTGATTTAATTTTAAAAAAAGAAATTGAGTTATTACATTTCATTATAGTGCAAACAAAATAAAGTTCAATGTCCTTTAAGTGGGCAAATCTCTCACTTTATCTGAAAAAGTGGCACATTGTGTTTATATGCCCAACATACTTCAACTTCACTCTGAAAATACCCTGTTTTGAACAATAAATATTTTTTTCCCCATCAATAAGATCTTGAATAATTCTCCCCACTAGCTTTCTGATTTTACCAGCAAGTCTCCCATTGTTCTCTTGATCTCAACCACTCTCTCTGGTTTTCCAAATATGCATTTATTTCTCATTATTTGTTTCATCATCTGACCTGTCGAATCAGTTTATCCCTCTTCACTGGAATCAGTGAACAGTAGGAATATTACCTATGTTACCTATGTTATTTTGAGCTTTGAGTATCAACATCAGCTCCCTGGCTGGTGAAATCTCGTCAAGCTAAATGTCCAATCTATTCTACCCACATTCTTGTATATGCTGCATGCTCTTTGCTTCCTAGTGTTTATTCTCTGCATGTGATTATTTATTTGTGGGTATGAGTGTTTATAATCTTCCTTAAAGATAAGGGGAAGGACTGCTTATTTCTGAAGTGTTGAAGGCTGGAGCCAGCGAACCACATATAAATCATGGAGTGCCTGTCACTTTCGATAGGATATGGAGCGAGTCATGCAACCTTTTGGGACTTAGGTTTCTAAACTTGCAATATGGGGTTAATTCACTTACTACTTACCCATCGTGTTGTTAAATCATAATAGCATCTAATAAAAGTTTATAAAAAAAACTTTGCTAAGAATATTGCCTGTGAATCCTAAAAATTGACTGGAGGTAGCGCTATTACTAGCCTCACCTAACAACTCACCAGTTATTAGGAGGTAAGGCAAGCTCCCCAATGTGACTATTCACTGATTCCTAACATCTTGCAGTACTACTAGGATCCCACTTTGGAAAGGACATTGTGTTTTCTACTGGACGTTGATTTCAGAGAAAGAGAAGGTTATTTCGAGTCCCCTAAAAACATCCATGAGGTTGGACATTGGAATAAAGTTAAGTAGAGCTCGGTAGAGAGTTAAAGATCCAAATCACAAAACAAACCTGTTCTTCTTTCTAGGTGAAGAAAGAGAGAAAAGAACTGCATGCATCCCCCGCCACTGTATCCTACCTAAGCAGTGGTCCTTTGTCTCCTAGACTAATTGTGGGTCCTTTCCCTTGCTTCTCCCCACCACAGGGATTTATCAGATCCAGGCGGTACTTGGGTACTATTCCTGACATGGTGCTTAGGGATCAGTGCCTCTAGTAGCAGAGATTAAGCCTCGGCCTCCAGCATACAGAACACGCATGCTAGTCATTTGTGCTGTCTCTCTAGTGCCAGATTCAAACTTTGACAGTGCCGTGCTAGATCTATCACTCTTGAATGCAAACTCCTCTGAGGATCTCTTTCCATGGGCTACGCCATACAGCCCAAAACCTGGCCCAGGGCTCCCCAGATATATAGGTTCCTTGTCTTTAACTTAACTTCCTCCTGTTCTCCCCAACCTCTACTTTCTGAGGTTTCATGAACTTGCTCCCACAAAGACTTGGATATCTGGGATTACTTTAGACTCCCTTAACCTTGCTTATTCTTCTTTATTGCAATGTTACCCAGCTGAAAAATTATGTACTGATTTGATGTGTGTTTAGCTCTATCACCACTAGAATCACACTTTAGGGAAAATAACACTGTAGCACTGTCATCCCGTTGTTCATAGATTTCCTCGAGTGGACACCAGAAATGTCTTCATTGTAAGACTGTTACTGTTTTTGGCATATTGAATATGTCACAGGTGGCTTGCCAGGCTCTGCTGTGTGGGTGGGATACTCTTGGTAGCTTGCCAGGCTCTCCAGGAGGGATGGAAGAATCGAACCCAGGTTGGTCACGTGCAAGGCAAATGCCCTACCCACTGTGCTATCGCTCCAGCCCAGGGAAAATATGACAATATTTTGTCTTTTGGGGGTCACACCCAGGGATGCTTTGGGGTTTTACTCCTGGCTCTGCACTCAGGAGTTACTCCTGGTGGTGCTCAGGGATCCATATGGGATGCTGGGGACTGAGCTGGGTCAGCCACATGCAAGGAAAATGTACCCACTGTACTATCACTCCAGCCCCCAAATATGCACGTTTTTTGGAAGTCACTTTTGAATACAACATTAGCTTGCTTTGGTGCTCATGATGGAAAGTGATAAAGGCATCAATCACGGTAATAGTAATAACAATCACCACAGTAAGTTCCTTTGAGCAGATATTGCGCATGGACCTCCACCATACTTTCATGCATTATCTAATTTAACTCTGCTATTGAATTAGCGTTACTGCTAATGTTATGTTACAAGCAGTTAGCTCCAGTAACACAATCAGTAATGAGCAGCCTGGGAATTCATTTGCACCCTTGCATGCTTCAGAACCTCTCATTACTATACACTATAAGCACCAATGGTAGAAGCCAATGAATTCCTTTTTTTTTTTTCCTTAGGACCAATTATAAATGTAAATGATGAAATAGTAGGAGTCACGAAAGCATCTCTGACATTGCTCTCCTCTTTCCTTCAGAGCAAAATTGCTAGTTGCCAAAAGGCAGGCAGCGGCTTGAACTTTTATGTCACAATAATTAATAAAATGAAGGGAATTAGAGAGGAGCAGAGGGCAAAATTCAGAATTCTTCGGCTAAGAGATGCTCACGTTCAGAGAGACTTCTGAATTTATCTCCATTTTAATGTCTTTCCCCATTTTAAAATATTAGTTGAAAAGGGGGATTTAAGAGGGCAGCAGAGCCAAAGTAAACATTCAACACACTGTTATACTAGAATTTTATTATACTCAAGTTTGCAGGCGCCTGCCCAGTGGCTGCTGTTGCCTGTCCAGCGACGGGTGAATCAGCGGTTGTGTCTGAAAAGGAGACAAATAGGATGGAAAAAATATCCATTTCGCTGCGTGTCTATTTTCAAAAGGATTGCAGTTGCATCATGTACTTATGATAATAAAGTGGTAAAAAAAAAGCTGGATTACATAGTGCATTAACTCATTTTTTTATACCACCATGACACAGTTTTTTAAAATTTTTTGGTGCACCAGACATTTATATTTTCATATTGTCATGGAGACTGAGAGTGATTCAAATGATTCTGAGCATTATTATGGAATAATTTGTCTTCTGTGAAGTCATTTTCTTTGTGATACATACTGTGGACAGGGCAGATGAAAGAGGCGAGGGAGCGAGGGTATATTTATGCAAAGCGACAAGTACATACACAAAGAGGGGTGATGTAATAACGTAAGTAAATGAGAGGTCTGGCACGCCTGGGGTGGTAAGCCATGACTACAGGCGACTCTCGAAAGTGGGCTGCCTGCTTCTGGAGAAATATTTTATTTATGTTTTCTCAAGAAACATTGGGGTTAAGATAGGATTCACTCAAGGCTAATAACTACTAATCTCTGGCCTTCCAAGACAAAACAAAAACAAAACAAAACAACAACAAAAACACCCATGCAAGTAAATGTTCAATTCTCCCATCTGCAAATTTTGGATTAAGTTATGAAATATTAATTTCCCTAAACATGAAAATGAAGAAGCGGAGACAGCAAGCAACCCCTCTATGCATCTGTCTCCTGAAAGCTAGCATTATCAAAAAGTCCCTTTTGATCTACAGTTTATATGTGGGAGAAATAAAATTATTAGAGCTGTTGGAAGTAAAAGCAAATTTGGGGGATACATTTGGACCCAATTTTAGATTAAAACAACAGAATGCCTTTTATCTTTTGGGAGTTGTTTCTTTTATAAACTAATTTTTTATTGAGGAATTGTTTTTGGTTAATAGATATTTTGAATAAAATGAAAAATTAGCCTGCATACCTTTTTCCAAGTTTCCTCTATAGTCATCTTCTGACACTCCCATACTTGTCAAAACTAAGTCAAAATGGAAGCATTGCTATTTGTTAAATTCCAGTCTTTATTGGAATTCCATCATTTTGCCCTATCCCTGTCCTCCTCTTGCCCCAGAATCCATCCAAGTCTCCTGTATACATGTAGTCACTCTTTCTCTCTGATTCTCCGAATGGTGGTAGAGTGTGTGATAGAACATGAGGTCGATTCAACTGGATAACCAGGATCTGACCTCTAACAGATTTATCACCAAGGTGTTGGATGACCTTCAGACATGTCATCTCACTCAACTTGCTACCAGTTCATTGAAACATGAGGGCAACATGGTCCCTCTGCTAAAGAATATATTACTAAGGCATTGCCTTTCTTTAGTATAGTTTGCTTAATGCAGTCTGTGGCCTTCAGATGACTCAGGAGAATAATCACTCTGTGAGCCATCTTCTCTTGGCTACCACGGGCATTTGACAAACTCCAAAGGACCCAGTCACTCTGGAAAATATAAAAAAAAAAAAAAACCTTACCTACTAATCTCTAGGAAAGAGATGGTGTCCCCTGAGAGAGATAGGGTAATCTACCTTGCACAAACTCACAACTCAGAAGACAAGATTTTGAGGCCAAAGGGATCCCATAAAGAGATCTAGATCCTGTGAGTGAGTCAAATCTTGCAACCACTGGGTCTCTACTTTCTGGTGTCTCCCCTACTTCCATATCTGGCCTTTTCCTTGTGAATTTGCTCCATTCTTATAAATCCTGGCTTTTGTAAGGTCCCGCTGCAGTGCATC